>NW_027137910.1:0-648399 GCF_003813185.1 Lentinus tigrinus ALCF2SS1-7 | reverse complement strand
GTGGACATCTTCGCAACGAGGACAGTAAAATCCGGTCTCCTACAAGACTTTCACAAGACTTTTACGAGGTCGAACATCCCCAGTTGCCCGCCGTGCCATGGCGCAGCACAGGCCGCAGCAGACCAAGTGTGCGACGACGCAGTTAGCCACTTGGCAAACACGCGCACACAGGGTCTCTACGGAGAAGGCGCCCGTGGCTGGGCCGGCGTTTGTTGGCCGTCGCGAGCTCGTGCCCCGACTCCCGCTCGCCAGTTCGCTCGCCAACGTTGGACTCCCTCGTTCCTTTTCCTCGCAGGTCGAACAACCAACCTCTGTCACTCTTTCACCATGTCCCCCTACCCCCAAGAGCCAGCCTACCCACAATACCCCGCCCCCGTACACCCCACGCGCGACGACGAGGCCAAGGCCCCGTATGACGACCTCATTGACCAGTATGCCTCTCCCTACGGCACCCAAGCGCACAAGACATATGCGGTAGACCCCGCATCCTTCTCCGGCCACGGTCGCCAACCCTCATATCCTTTGTCCAAGCACTCCTACGAGACCTCCAAGGACTTCAAGAGTCTCGACAGCCATGGCCAGGACCCGCCAGACTGGGGGTATCCACCGCCGCTGTCCAAGGAGAACAACAAGGATGAGAAGGAGAAGTCATGGTCCAAGGTGCGCCCTCTTCACATCCTCTACCGACTCCCAATGTCGTAATTCTCTCTCCCCAGTACATCCCCGACTCTTGGGCCTGCCGACTCTACCTCCTCACCGTCCTCGTCGAGACCGCAATTGATCTGGCCATCGAAGGCGACATCATCCTGCGCTTTCATGAATCCGACTCGTCAGATAGCGAGGACATGGCCACACGGCGAATGCCTGTCTACCTCAGCATATTCGTCATGGCCCAGTGAGCACTTCTCCATCCACTTCGTCGGCTCTCACTCATTCCCTCCCCAGCGTCTTCCAGTTCGTCATGGCCTTGGACGCAGTGTGGGCGCGAAACACACTGCAGTTCATCTCTCTCGCGTACGCCCATTCCTATACGTCAATTATTCACCGCTAAGCCTTCTCCAGCATCTTCAATGCCCTCTTCCTTCTCTACGCCATCATTCAGATCTCCGAGGTCAATGCTGTCGCCCTCGCTCCTTCGGACGGCATAACCCACGTCTCAATAAATACTCTCGCCATCATCATCCCCATCGTCATCTCCGTCGCCGAGGTCGCATACATTGCACTGGGTTGGAAGATCTACACCGAGTTTGGCTGGAAAGTCTACAAGTTCCTCGGTGCCGACCGCCGGATTAAGACCATGTTCGCCCACCACCAGATCTTCCTCTGTCTCGTCAAGTTCGACCTCTTCTTCTGGGTCGGATTTTCCGTACAGTTTATCTGGCTCGTGCTCAACCACAGGGATGCGGAGTTCTACCTCACATGTGCTGCGCTCCCATTGTCCGTCGTCGTCCTCGTCGAGGGCCACCTGGCAGCACGGCACGAGAACAAGTACATGATGCTGGCGTTCATGACTGGCTGTGGCGGCGCAATGGTCTACTTTGTCTACAAGGTACGTGACGTGCCCGACAACGCGCGCCATGATTTAGGGCTGACTTTCCTGTCATAGCTTGTCAAAGTGTTGCGGTTCAAAGACACTTCCACTTTCTCCGAGGTCTGGCAGACGCTCACCACGTTCTGTATGTTATATGCACTCTAAGGCTGCCATACGATTGACTGTATTGTTGTCTAGCCGTCATCGCGATCGTTCTTCTCGTTATCACCTTCATCTTCGCACTCCTGGTGATGAACAACTTTGGGCGTGGCCTGAAAGAACAGAGTGAGTAATCGAGTCGCTCGGCCGAGATCGTGTCACATCTAACCTTGCTTGCGCTGCAGTCGCGAAGAACCAGCACAAGGCCGGCCTGTCACGCGGCAAGTCACAATACGTGCATCGAGGTCCAATGAGTACCCATCCAAACCGGATGAGTATCGATTGAAAGATGTACTATTGCCACCCAGCGGACAGTGACTTGTACGATGTTTACCCCACCCCAGTTGTATCATGTTCTCCATCCTGCAGTATCGGCCGCGCGACGGCTCCCATACTCTCTCTGCTGCTCAACCTCAATACGGACCTTCGTCTCTTGCTTTATACTTAAAACTTGCAATAGTACCCCTCTCTCGCCTAACCTCTGTCGTCACACTCGCATTTCTCTCTTGCCTTGGCTACACATTACTTCCCGGACCCCCTAACTGCCGCCCTCGGCGCTGTCTTCTCCCCGTCGCGCCGAGTTTCGCCTCCCTTATTTCCGTCTCCGACCCTTCCTGGTACTATATCCCACGCCCGACTTTTTGTTGCTGGTTCTTCATCTAACCGGGCGGCCTTCCGTCAGACTCAGACGTCTCCCCCGTCAGCCTCCATCACCTACACTCGCACTTCCACTTGCACTTCGGATACGTACATCATATCCTTCGAGTTCGTCTTCGCATATTCGGATGCATGTTCGCTTGCACGCGCTATCTCACTCCTACTACTACCCCGCTACATAGAACTTGCTTTGTTCTTAGTTCTTTTCTCTTCTCAGCTATTTTTTTCCCGCTCCAGCCCCCGGGGCCGACGCCTCCTCTACGAGGAGGGCGTGCGGTCGCGTTCGCTCGAGTCGACAGGAGGGGCCCCGCAGATCTTGTATTGCTAGCACAATGCAAACGTTTACGTTTGGGAACGGACATGGACACCGACGCGCGTATGGACTCGGAGCGGATATTGAACGGTCCCGAGCTTGACAATCAGGCAATATGACAGTGATACATGCGAGATGACACGCCAAGGACATTCCTGCGATCACCCTGGACTGCGAGTTGATCCGCGACTGTGCTATCTCGTACTTAATGATCATGTCGAATTGCTGGAGCAGATTGTGGCAGTCGAGTGATTGACACCTGGACGTGATACATACAGATCGTACAGGGGGGGGGGGGTATAGCAGCAAATGACGACCTACATCCCGCTGACGACAAACTCGTACTCTCCTCCTTGCAAGCCATCAATCCACACCCTGCCCGCAGCATCGCCATCGACCACTGCACCCCGCAAGGGACCTCCAGTCACAGTCGCCTGTGTGTGGTTGCCAGGCAGCGGGAGGCCAACCGTGCCCGTCGTGCCTTTCGGCGTAGTGATCTGCAGGCGGAAGACGTTCCCTACGACAGACCACTTGGACGAGAAGAGGCCTCTGCTTGTTGAAAAGCCAGCGTCAACGTGCGAGAGATCGCCGAGCTGCGGTGCAATGGCCCATGTCGCGCCTGCGTTGCTCAGGATCTGTATGCCGCCGACGAACGTCTGGGTAAATAAACATGGCGAGTCAGCGAGCGCACATTACGACCCGCAACATGAGATACGCCACACGAGGACGAAGCTCGGCACTCACCGTGAGGGAGCTTGTCGGACCTGTAGACCACCCGTGCGCATGAGAGATCCGCGGGTCGTTTGCATACGGAGCGTAGTGTAGCTCGCCCGTGACCGAGTACCCCTCAATGAACGTGCTGTTCGTCATGCGCGGGTCGTCAAGCATGAAGTCCGCCCACATGTTCCGCACGAGCGAGAGCGCCGCGTCTGTGCGGTTCGCCATGAAGTGCGTCTCGAGCTCGAAGCCTGAGATGAAGGGCGATACCGCGTCCGCAGCCTCGGGGGCGGGAGCGCCATATGGGCCCCATCGCGCCTGCAACGCGGTGGAGATCTGGACGACTTGTGAGGGGGAGGTGACGAGCCCGGACTTGACCGCCCATGCGTTCCCGTCCTGCGGCGCAAGCGTCGTCGTCTCGTTGTCACGGAAGAGCCCGACGGATGGCTGCCACAGGAGCGGGATCGCGGCACCTTGGATATCGCTAGCGAGTTGCGCCCAGCGATCAGCTGCGGTAGTGTCTTTCTCGATCTGGGCGAGCTCGACACCGAGATTGAGGGTGTAGAAGAGAATAGAGTTGGCCTCGATGTTGTACCCGCCCATGCCGAAGCGCAGCCAGTCGGCGGAAGTGGTGATGTTTGCGAGCCCAGTTGCGTCGATCTGCTGGGCGGCCCACTCCATGCCGGACTTCCAGCCTGCCCACTTGGAGTCGAGGTAGGACTGGTCGCCGCTCCAGTGGTAGTAATTGGCGATGCCAATGAGGGCGTAGAGGTGGTAGGTGAAGGAGACAATACCGACCTCGCTGAATGGGTAACCAGCATAAGGAAGTTGACCGGTCGCGCTTTGGAGGACGAAGAGAGAGTCGAGGGCGTTGCGGATGGAGATGAGGTCCAGAGTGGTAACGGCGATGCCAGGAACTGCGATGGACATGTCGCCGCTCCATACCAGTCTGTCTCTCTTCGCGCCATCGGTGAGGGTGGATGTGCCATTGGTGATAGTGGTGTTGAGCCGCCAGTCGTCCGACCTCGAGTGGTTGATGATTACCCCAATAACGTTGATCGCATCCCCTCGCGTCGGGTCGATCGTCACCAGTTGGTTAGTGTATGCACCTTTACATTCATGAGCATATCATAGGGAAAAGATTGACGTGGGATATCACCTGCATACCAGACTCTGACAGATGGTCAGTCTACGAAGCGCGTACAGAGACAGCTTCACGTACCGGTTCAGCTTGTCGTCGTTGGAATGGAACCATCCGGTGTAGTTCTGCAACTCATTGCCCTCCCAGTGCGGCATTGCTGTGAAGTGAACCCAAAGGTCTTTGATGGATAGCTTGCCTGTGCCGAGGTTGACGACGGTGAGGTAGCGGAAGGCGCCACGCTCTTTGTCCCGAGGAGCCTCATAAGACCCGGGACTGGTGATATTGAACACCAGCGGCGGATCATCCCAAGTGCCGGCTGTAGCATCGCAGACCGAGGATGAAACCCAGAGAGAACTTTCGGTGAATGTGACACCGATGCTCCCGTTCTGAGACGTGACGTCCAGATTCACCAACCCAGCTATGTTCTTGCCAAAGTCATAGGTTACCGAAGAGTTAAATACGTCCAGCACGAGCGACTGTCCGGACGGATGGTGGCCCTCAAGCAGAGCGGCCTCCGAGGTCAACGGACCGTGCTGAGCGTATATGGCTACAGGGCGGACCGTCCGAGAGGATGGCGAGAGGATGTATTGGTGGTAGGGTACGGCTGCGGCCGTGACGACGGCAAGAGACACCAAAGTAAGTACGAGCTGCATCATGGATGAACTCCTCAAGGGGGGGGGGGAGGAGAAGTGGACGTCATGGTAACTCGAATGTCCTGTGTTTTATCTGTGGAATGGCGGTTCGTCACTGAGCAGCTCTCTGACAGCGGAGTACTCACATGGACAGCGGACGCCCTTCCGCAGATGACCAATCATGCTCGACGAAGACCGGCGTTGAATAACCTCTGTGCTACTTCGCGTAGCGGGCCGGCGGCAAGGTCATGGGCTGCACAGAGCGAACCTGCAACGAACTTCGTGAGCTTCTGGGCTTGGTGTTGCATCATGCATATGCCGTACATCGGACTCACCGCCCGCTCCTTGCGGGGCGACACTGGAGCATCCTAGACGATACTGATTACATAGACATCGGACTCACCGCCCGCTTCTTGCGGGGCGAAACTGGAGCATCCTTTGACAATACTGATTACATAGGAAGCTTTTGAAGAACAAAAGTTAACTCAAGGTGGGGCGCTGCGCAAGAGTCGTGGTTCAAGATGCGGGCACGTTTAAACGTTCATGATGGTGGCTGAGCGAAGTCGAGCGCTTCCCATGCCGGAGACACGTCTGTCACTGTGGCTTGTTCTCTCCCCTTGGACTTGCTCTGGACTTCCTTCTCACCTCGATCGGATTGCCCTCTTCTCCTTCATTCTGTGGCCCTATGAGACACTAAGAATAGCGGGTCTGCTCACTTGACAACAGCCATCATGTCACAACGGTATGCACCCTTGGTTGGCTGGGTTCAGCGGAAGTAGCTCATCAAAAGCCTTGCAACAATACAGATACAGAACGACTTTGCGCGACCGCTCCCAGCTTCTGGGTACCAATGAGTACAGCACCCCTCCTTCCTCTGGTCGCTCGTCACCCTACGGCGGCGCCCTTGCGAATGGGAGCGGAAGGGAGAACCCTTTCCAGCCCATGGGACAACGTTATGCCGACGACCTGGAGAGCCAGAACGACGAGCACCTGGAGGGTCTGACGGCGAAGGTCAAGCTACTTAAGGATGTGAGTCGTCGCTTTCTCTTTCATTGGTGAATGCCTCGTTCAAGCGTTGTGCGTTCATGTATTCAGATTACGATTGGCATTGGGAACGAGGTCCGCGAGTCGACCGTTCAACTCAGCCAGATGGTGCGTCTGAACCCCTACTCCCGCAGTCCCATGTTTCATACCAATGTCTGTCAGAACGACGCTTTCTCAGAAACGTCGGGTATTCTCAAGGGCACGTTCCGTCGCATGAATAACATGGCCGCCAGACAAGGATGTCGCTGGCTGTGGTACATAGTCTTTCTCCTCATCGTCTTCTGGTTCTTCATTGTCGTATGGTGGTTTCGGAGATGACATTCTTCTCTTTTCTCGGGATATTTTCTGCGCATGCACGACAAGGCTGAAACAATGATGAAATGTAGGAAGAGAGCTGCTCCGACATGCGGAGGCAGCGAAGCCATTATGGCTGATGATACGATACGATGAGCACGAATAAGGTACAAAGCCAGATGCCCCACGCCAATGCGTCAAACCAAAGACAAGAAACCCGGAACATGCACAGGAGGAGGGAAGAGAAGATGCGGTCGGCAGGCGAAGACTATGGCTCATCCCGGAACTTGGTGTGTGCAATTTCCCAGACCATCTTGCGGCGGAGGTACGGCATATTGGCTTGTGTGAAGCGGAAGTCTTCTTCACCACGAGAAAGCGCCTCCAGGAATTGACAGGTGAAAACACCGCAGTCAAAGCCATTCTCTTGTTGTGGCGTTTCCTAGAGGCGAATATGTCAACAACGTTCACTGGAAAGAGGTGTGATTGAGACGTACAAGGAACACGTAATCCACCCAACCGGTGAAATCAAACGGCTTCTTTTTCTTGTCCATGTGCTCTGAGTTCAGGTATTGACGCAGAGTCTGCAATTCTGTGAGAGACGTGGTTTATAAGGAGGACATCGCTGCATACCTTGAACACCGAACTGGCATTCATGCTCATGCTGTCGTATGCCTCGATACGCTTCTTGCGGAAATTGATCGCCGCGGCGCTCCAATGAGCATTATTATGATTGACGGGTATAAGGATGATATCTTTTGAAAAGATATCGATCTGAACATTGGACTCGCTTGAGTACACGGGGCAAGGATAGCGAGTAGGAGACGTACCTTCTTCGTCCACTTTCCCAGCCTCGCTTTCTCATACCCTTGCCCCCTCAGCTTCGACCAGAAGAACGTGCTGAAGTAATGCGCATTAAGCGGCCTCCTCCATTCGTTCCGGGCGCCCGGATTCTCCTTTGACTCCTCCGCGCGCGACAGGATCATTTGGCCATAGAAGTTGATGATCTCGTCATTGAGCCACTGCGCCGGCCTTAGGCGAGAAATGTCCTCGTCTGACACCTGCTCCTTGGCACACTTCGCGATGAGGCCCCTCTTTCGGAACAGAGCATCGACCTCTGCCTCATCATCTGGGGGCAGCGTTTTCGGCAATGGTTTGCGTTTCGGTCGAAGACGTTCTTCGATCTCTTCATCTTTAGCAAGGCGATTGAGGCGGAGCTGGTCGAGTGTCGGGATGAAGGGTTTAGGTGGTTTGGGTCCCTTCAGCGCATCCTGCGCCTTCTGGATCGCCCGCTGTAAGAAATCGGCATCCACATGCTGGGGACGGGTGTCAGCGGTTGTTCCATGCTCAGAAGCCTGGTTACTCACGTCAGGGAACGAATGCCTCTTCCTCTCATCCTGCTTCGCCCTAGCACGCAGATCCACTAGTGATGGGGACGCTGAACGAATTGTCAGTCTTCTGTCGTTAGCCCTACGACTAGCTGGACTTACGTGCGAAGGCGCCAGTCTTGTCCAGCTTCTCCAGACGTGCTTGGTAATCCAACAAGCCTTGGGCAGCAGTTAGGATTCAGAAACCATATTGCAACGGGATGACATACTGGCAAAGGAATCAAAGTCGGACAAGAAGCCTATGGCGGGGGGGTGATGAACTCCATGTTCTGTCGCATGACTGAAGTGACTCACCTGCGGACCGTCGTATATGGTACAGTTCCTTCAGATCTTTCTCCATCTGTTCTCGCGTACGTTTGTTCTCTTCCTTTACCCTCTCCTTATGCTGTTATAGTTGTTATTAGATACATCCAGACCATACCAGGAGTACTACTTACCGCTTTGGCATGGATGTGCTCTCTCTCGACATAGCCTTTCACCGACTTCCTCCGCTTGCGCGCATTCTGTTGCAGAGCCGCGCCAAGCTCCGGATAGGTTTGGGTTGCCTGAGAGACTATCGAGGATGTGGAGTCCTGAGTAGACGGCGGGGACATGAGCCCAGTCGATCTCGGGTCCTCATGCAAGTCAGACACCTTATGATCGTAAGGTCCGGACAGGGTGTTCTTCGACGTCGACGCCACGGCGTTCGTCTCCATGTTCGCGTACGCCTTGAGGTAGGGACGCTGTTCCCTACCGCTATCTCTCCCAGACTGCACTCGCTGATGGATGCCATGAGCGGCAGGAGCTGAAGTGGATAGCTGGTTGAGTTGATGGGAAGTGGTCGGAGGTGCCGGGAAAATAGGTATAGGTTGGCGTGGAGGGAGCTTGCGCGGTGCTGAGACCTTCGTGGCGTATTGAGGTGGACGAGCTGGCGGTGGTGAGGGTGGAGGAGAGGGGATTGTGCCTGGTTCGTCTGCAACTGGTGCAGATACAGAACGGGATGGGACGTATATAGGCTCTTCCTGGGTGCCCCCAGTAACTGGGCGGATGTCGGTATTCATACACAGAACACGAGCTCAAGCAAATTTGTACTCACGGCGGAGGAAGAAGGAAGCAGTGTCCTTCAGGATATGCATGAAGTCTACCGTCAACCTGGTCCAACGCGCCAACAACGCGTAGTCCTGGGATGGGGTGCTGTTACCGCCTAGCGGGTGATGAGTGGTTATTCGAGGCTGTTTGGGGGCGCGCAGAGGAAGTAAGGTATCCGATGCCCGTCTCTTGTGTCCGAGCATGGGGGGCAGGATGCAAGCGGGCAGGGAGCGGGGAGTGTTGTCCTCTGTGCTGTGGTCGGCCTACGCGGTTTTGAGATAGCGCACGCGGTGTCGTGTCACTTTGAAAGGAAGTGGATATCGCCTCAAATCTGACCCCACGCGCGGTAGAGCCTGTAAGACGAGCAGAAAGAGCGCAACACCGCGGAGGCGGAAGCGGAGGAGGTGAGCGGGATGAAGGTTTGAGAAGAAAGTCAGGCGGACAAGGACACTCCAAGCGCCGGTTACCGAGACTGCCGCGCGGGCGCTCCTTTCCCCGCACCGTTGTGGCGCTGCACTCATCACCCCGAGCTCGACCGCCGTCGAACCACACGAGATCGTATCTTACAACATCATCATGGCTTGGAGATGCAGCGGTACGACGAATCTCGAACTTGTTCAAAACATGGCGAGGAACGATATCGTTACCTCTGATCGTGTGCTTGAGGTACGTCCACTAAGCCAGCGGGCACCATTTAAACCAGAGCGAGATTAGACTTTGAATAGGCTATGAGCAAGGTCGACCGTGCATGCTTTGTGCGAGAGCCGAGAATGGCATACGAAGATTCACCACAGTAAGCCCTCATGACATCCTCTTGAGCATTACGTTGACAAGCTCTCGCAGGCCCATCGGGTATGGTGCGACCATATCCGCGCCGCACATGGTGTGCACTACTCGCCTCGTCGTGGTGCAAATCTTGCATTCATCGTGGCATTGCCGATCTTCGTAGCATGCGTACGCAGTCGAGAATCTCTTGCCCTTCTTGAAGCCTGGGGCACGCGTGTTGGATGTCGGTTCCGGTTCCGGATACCTCACAGCTGTCCTCTACCACCTGATCCAGGAGGCCGAAGATCCTCGGAACGTTGAGGGCAGAGTTTATGGGATCGAGCATGTTCCCGAGCTCGTGCATTGGTCCCTTGATAATCTGCGCAAGGATGGGCTCAATACGGCTGTCGATGAGGGCAAGATCAAGATCGTAGCTGGAGACGGAAGGAAGGGTGCGTGCAATGAAACTGTATACACACAGATTTGCCTATCTGACAATAATGGCTCTGTAAGGTTCACCAGACGACGGTCCTTTCGATGCCATCCACGTCGGTGCAGCTGCACCGAGCATGCCAACCGCCCTAGTGGAGCAGCTCGCGAGTCCCGGGCGCATGTTCATCCCCGTGGGGACTCAGTCTCAGCAAATATTCCAAGTGGACAAGGATGGGGGCGGAAACGTCACCGAAACACCGTTGCTCAATGTATTGGTGCGTATAGCCTACAACCTAGGGATTTATGAACGTGACTCAATAGTGTTCATAGTACGTTCCTCTGACTGACCGCAATGAGCAAATATGAGTGTAGTCAGTGGTCAATTCGGCTTAGATTCGCCATCACTATGCCAGCGTTAGTACATTGAATGTCATGAACATCATTCCGAAGTTCTCTTGGAGTAGGAATCGTTCAGAGCGTATTTGCAACGAGTTATAACCGCAAACTATGGAGTCGATTTGCGTACTCTGGATGTCTTTACTTCACGCAATTCTTTATGGAAAGCGTACGAGGAGTATACTCAACGCCAGACCAGTGGCAGGGAGTCGAGGAGGCTTGTCAAGGCGGCCAGCGCGCCGAACCAGTATCGGTGTGCTGCAGACGGCTGTAGTATTCAAGTAATCGACAAAGGCGTATTGCGCAGATGCGGCAGAGAGTGTTCGCCGAAGTGCAAGCCTCATTATTGCAGCTGCGAATGCCAATAGAAGGTAGTGACGGCTTCCAGACCCTACACAGTAGCTTGAGTGGGACTCATCATTCCCACAGCATTAGTTTGTCTATCGGTATGTCTGTATGGCAGAAGTAGTACCCGAAACTGTTCCCGACGATGACAACGATCCTGACTGGGTTGATGAGGATGTCTATCGACCTCAGTACCTCGAAAGCTCCCTGAGCGACTGGGAAGTATGGAGAAAGAACGAAGGACGGGAGTTCTTCATTGATATCACCCGAGTCGGGTTTCACAGACAGACAGAGGTCTTCCGCATACGCTCGAGGAATCTTAGCCCGGCCTTCCTCAGATCATACCGAGACCTCTGGCAACTTCCTCCTCGAGTACGAAAGAAGATGTCAGCGAGTAAGTACTCAGGACTTGGTTTGATGACGACGTTGCGGTATTTTTCAGACTGACATATTGGTTCGCAGAACTTCTTCGTACGCCGAGTCAGAGTGCGGCCTCTAGTCGACCGTTGGTAGTTGATCGCAAAGTGCAACAGGACCCGCCGCTTGATTGAATTGGACTGGTTCTCATACTACTTCAGTTGCATGTTACTATGAGACTGGCGATGTGATGTTGTACGCGGATTGTGGTGTCCATTCTCTTGCGATGCACGCACTCGGGATCAGACACTCAAAAGCTCAGATGGTAAACGCAGCATCTAGATCCGGCTGATCGGTCCGGGGACCCGCAGACAATAGCAATGAGATGTTCTATGCGCACCATAACTCAGAACCTCACCTCCACCGTCTACACCGCGATATGTCCGAATTACTGGCAGACGATCCTGAGTGGGCAGACGTGGTGCCTATCCGCCAATACGAGGATGTGAATCCTATCGCGCCCATCTTCTACAGCGAGGAGTGTCTGTACGGGCCCAGTGCGCTCGCGTCCATGCGTTGACATACACACTATCTGCAGACAAGGATGCTACCGACTACTTCCGCGGAGTGCTCAAGACAGGGGAGATGAGCCCGCGCGTGCTTCGGTTGACGGAGCGGATTATCAGGATGAATCCTGCCCACTACACTGCCTGGTGAGCTCGTATCCTATCTCGCGCCCACTCAGTCTTAACTAGGCATGCCTTGCTACTGCAGGCAACATCGATACAAGACCGTGATTGCTCTGAAGATCCCTTTGGAGCAGGAGCTAGAGCTCATGAACGAGATTGCGACAACCTTCCTGAAGACATACCAAGTGTGGCACCACCGCCGTCTCCTACTCACCGCGCTCAACTCGATTGACGCTGCGGCACGCGAGCTTGAATTTCTGAAGACTGTCTTGCGCGCAGACGCAAAAAACTACCACACTTGGTCGTTCCGACAGTGGATCCTCGCACATTTCAACAAAGAAGGACGTCTCTGGGCAGGCGAGCGAGCGTACATCGAGGACCTGCTCGAACAAGACGTGCGCAATAACTCGGCATGGCACCACCGCTTCTTTGTTGTGTTTGCAAGCGGGGTACGGCTTGGAGACGAAGATCGGGACCAGGTGCTCAGACGGGAACTATCGTGCGTTCCTCGCCCTTAGTCCAATCTCGTACTCACAAACCCTTCCCCTGCTCATACAGCTTCGCGAAGGAGAAGATTGCGTTGGCACCAAACAATTCCTCGGCTTGGAATTATCTCCGAGGCACGCTCGAGCATACCAACACTCCTTTCTCTGCGCTTGCTGTTTTCGTCGAGCCGTATACAACTTCACAGCCCCCGTCACGCGGAACGGACGACGACGTTGTCGATCTTGACAATCCGCCTCCATCTGCTGGCGCCCAACTTCCGGCTACGCCCGCCCTTGAATTCATGGCCGACATCTACGAGCAGGAGGGTGGGAATGCGACCGGCAAGGCAGTAGAGGTATGCCACCATTCACATACGCGAGGAAGTCATGCACTGAGATCAACTTAGATCTGGAAGTCTCTCGCAAACGAGAAAGACGTCATGCGCAAGAAGTATGCAAGAGATTGTCTTGGCAATGTTTGCACTGAGACTGATTCCGAAGCACAGATATTGGGAGTACCGTATCCGCAATGCCCTATCGAATGCATGAACCCCCTAGCAGGACCGGAAGGAGCTTGTATCGATAGGGACCTACGTCAGGAGTATCTCGTGCCGTGTACGCTGATAGGTAGAATCAAGGAAAATCGTTCGACGTTGCAATTCGGACTCAACCCGGGTGAGACCCAGTGTCGAGCCTTTTCGGCTTGACACCGTATTCACACCATGCAGACCATGATATGTCAGTTCCTAGGCTGTTGGCCATTATGCTGCGGTACAGTATGCGATACAATCCCATGCGACAGCGCATAATACGACCGTGCCCGCGGTATCTCTAATGTAGCGGTGCTTGCACCTCCAATATCCACCTCAAGAGCTATGGCTCGGAAAAGTCCGCACGCTTCCGCTTAGGTCGTTGGTAGACCACGACGTCGCAATCTTCCTCGACGACACCCGGCACGTCTCGGACAACGGGAAATGACTCTGACTTCGCGTACGCGTCGCGCGAACTGGTTCTGGTGCTGCTGCCGGAGGAGTCGTCGTCGTCATCGTCATCGGCTTCGCGGATTGGGAATCTCGCGATCAGGTAGACAACCTCGTCGTCCCATTCCTCGCTCAACCGAGCCTTCTTGACAGCACGAGGATAGTTCCACAGGCCATCCTCCGGTTCACAGTCGCTGATGTCCTTCTCGAGGTGGTCGATAGATCCAACGGCAGCCTTGTCGCTCTGCTGGCCACCACACCTCTCGTCCTCCTTGAGTTCGTCATGGTCGGCGAAGAACGTGTCGACCTCGAGTATAGCGCGGCGGAGGTCAGTGAGCGTGATGCGGCGAATGGGGTTGAGGACGAAAATCCGTTGGAGGATTGTGTGTGCACTGTCCGATATCGGCAGCGTCATCTTGAGCATGCCGGGCTCGGTGAGGAAGCGCGCGAAGCATTCGTCCTCGGGCTCCGCCCGGCCCCAAGGCTGGCGGCGGGTGATCATGTTGATGAGGATGACGCCCAGTGCCCAGACGTCGCTGGGGCGAGTGCAGTAGGGCATGCTGCTTCCGAGAGAGCCCAGACATTCTGTGACGTTGTGTTAGCCGCGACGAAGGTTGAGATGGTCATGGACTGTGAGCTTACCAGGACTCATATACCCCTCGGTCCCCACGCGGCGGTCGTTTACCACATTCTTGTCCGTGGCGAGGCCGAAGTCAGCAAGATAGACTTCAGATCCATCCTCGTTGGTCATGATGTTCTCGGGCTTGAGGTCCCGGTGGTAGACGCGAGACTGGTGACACGCCTGGACTGCAGAGATCAACGAGAGGAACGCGCCGCGCAGCAGCTCGTCCTTTCCCATGTAGACCTCGTTGATGCAGGCCTGCTCGTAGAGGTTGCCGCCGCGGCAGAGGTCGAGGATGATGAAGAAGTATTCATCGTCCTCGAACGCATCGTAGATTTGGACAACATTCTGGTGGTTGGACACCTCTCTTTGAAGCGCGACTTCCTGGCGAACCATCTCGAGTTCCCGGGGCGATCTAGCGCTCTTTGAGATGACTTTGACTGCAACGTCCATGCGGTCCGGATCGCTGAGCGGGTCGACGTCGATGGCGTGATAGACGACACCGAACGCTCCTGCACCGAGCATTGTGAGGAGTTGGTACCGCTCGTCAACGACGCAGCCGGTCAAGTCAGGCATCGACTCTGCTGCGGGGCCCATAGTAGCAATGGATGACTGAGACATAGTTGGATGATAGTACTGTAGCGGGGAGTGTTCACCAGGAACAGATGGGTGGGGTGATAGCATGCTCTACGGTGCCCTTTGCGACGACTTTATGCACTTGGAACGCATCCGGCTTCCTGTACTTGAACTGGAATATCCGAGTAGTGTCCCGTGAACCGCGTCCCGTCGGTCGTAATTACAATTCAGCCCTTGGGCAGGGCAGGGAAAAAACATTGTGATTAGGACCGTCATGATCACAACGTTTGTTCCCCGCCCTAGTGCAAGCACAGGACTCCGTCCGCCCTTCTGTTCACACAAGATGAAGAAAGAGCACATCAGATACGAGTTTTGCGTCAACGTCATCTTCTAGGAATGAGCACCGGGTTTCAGAAGCCGCACTATCACACAACACCTACAGTCGCAAATAATGCTGTAGCCACTGCAATTTCTAGCGAGCTATGGCAATTGCGATTACAACCGGCTATATTGCAATCGGCATTCGTATCTGACCCAAGCGTGTGTGCTCCATGACAGCCTGTGGACCGAAAAGGACGGTGCGCACCTATCCGCGACACCTCGTGCAACCGACATCCTGCAGCTGCAGCCGCAATTCATTAGTGGTCCGCTCCGAGAACCAGAGCCGTGGTTGGGTCTCTGTCGGCTAATTATACATGTCAATGGTTCTCGATAGGATCCGACATCTAACGGAAGCAGTCAGAGTTACTCACCGGAAGCTCCTATGCGTAAATCCCGAAAGCAGGGTCTGCCACACTTCCTCCATACACCGAGCTGGGGCTAAGTGTGGTCCAAGAGATTCCTTAGACGCGATGCACCCAATGCCAGCCGCCAAGTAGATCGATATGACGGAGAAAACTTTGCATGGCGAAGCAGCTGCCGCTTTCTTGGCGATTGTAAACCTGCTAGGAGAGCTGTCAAAGTCGGAGGCGACCATGTCGGTTGCTATCGACAGGATTTCGTGATGACAAGTTGTTCGCGTTTTCACCTGGGCAGACTGCGCAGTCAGATGTATGGGATTCTCCTTGAGAGTAATACTTCCGTCATTTACCCTTGAACCTTTAACAGCCACGCAGGGTGAGCCTGGGCAATTATTCATGACCAGTCACACGACTGGGAACGATTTGGCAGCGCACCTGAGACTATGACAGACTTGGGCGGGAGCATTTCGGGGTACGACAGGTTGACATTACTGCGGGTGACTGTCCGTCTCGGCCAGGACTGTCGCACTGATCCCGACGCGGACGGCACCGAGCATGGCCTGGGAGTCCTTCGTCAGCCAAGGGGTCAGAGATACGCGCGGCGGCGTTGAATGCATACACCCACAGGGCTCACGATGGCGATAAGGCGTAAATACGCTGCCCACACCGGTGTCGCGGAAAAACCCCTGGGATTGTGCGCGTCACGGAAGAGCAGGGCGGGCCTGAGCGCGAAGTGTCCATGTGCCATTCAGCCTCTCGGGATTGTCGCGATGCCAAGCTGGCGCGATGGCGACTGCAAGCCTAAGAAACGCAACAGTGTTCAGTACTGTGCCCGGGCCCTAGTCAGCATATGTTGACGACGAGCAAAATAGCGGGAAGGGGACTCACTTGTTCTGAAGGGGACCCCGCACGCGCGCAAGGCGTTGGCAATCACGCGCTCGGGGTGTGCGGACACAAGGCGATGTGACGAAGTCACGGTTCGAGCAGATAGTCCATATGGCGGACGTCCGCTGTCTGTCTGAGGGAGCGTGAGTTATGTGTACAGCAAGATGGCATGACCACGCACGACGAACACGCCATCCTGACACAAGCTGTGGCTACCTAACACTTTATATAGCGCACACATCGCCTCGGGCGCAAAAATGCAGCGTCGAAGTAATGATCTGGTTGACAAGTGCTATCTGATCCCGCACGGTACGCACGCAGCATGGTGGCGTGCAGAGTCCTTGGGTGTGGGGAAGACCTTACTCCATCAGTCAGTTTCTGAGTGGCTAGAGCCTGGTCAGTGGAGAGCAGGGCTTCGTACGACACGCATGCATGCAATTGCAGATCTCAGGAGACCGCACATGGGGAATCCAGCCACGTTAGCTGGTGTAGAATGGTGAGCGGCCGGCTGAAGGAGTGGCCGCGAGTCCAGGAGGCAAGTGACCGGACTGGGGCGACTGGCCTGGTGCACCCGACGCGCCTGCGGGACCTTGCCCGTGCTTATCACCTCCCTTCACACGTCCATCGCCCTATATAGCTCCTTCCCCCGCCCGACTTTCCCCCTCTCCCCGTTTCACCTCTGCGAACTCATCTCGAGTGTGCTCCGTCTTGTCTGCACATCGTCCCCCGTCTGTCTGACATACTCCAGCGCGCGCTCCGAGCTTCTGAAGCCCAGAGCCTCCAGTGCCGTCTCTCTAGCTTGTACGTCCATCTCCGTGAACAACCTTACCGACCCGTAGCCCTCGCCACTCGCGTGCTCGTGTTCGAGTCTTTGTGTTTAGTCAAGCCGTTTGGCCTCCATCTCACCACAACCTAAACTTCCGCCGCAACTCCTATCCCCGAGCACTTCCAGTCAAGATGGGCATGAGCTACCGCCGTTACCTCTCTGGTGCGCGCATCTACGGATGCTCGACTTGCAGGACGCATTTGGCCACGATCCACTCAATGATCTCCCGAGTATGTACCTCCATTTCGCCGCCAAGTATCTTCCAGGATGCTCATCGCCCTGTGCGTTCATGACAGGCGTTCAATGGACAGCATGGCAGAGCGTATCTCTTTGACGGAGTGTGAGTCTCTTCTGTTGTCCCGCCTTGGCGTGAGCTCACCATTCATCTCCTGCCCCTCCCCGCCGCCCGCTCTGGACGAAATCTGAATGTACTATATTTGGTTATATGTCCTCGAACTACCGCGGTCTGTGCACCCGCCACGCCACACCCGCAGTGTGAACGTAATCGAGGGTGAGCCCAACGACAGGCAGATGACGACCGGCAACCACACCGTCCGCGATATCTACTGCTGCAAGTGCGGAACGACGCTCGGCTGGAAATACGTGAGCCTTTCTCGCCTCCTCGTCTCGCACGCACACTCTCCGCGATCGGAGCGCTGACAAGCGCTGTCTCTTTCTTCTTATCAGGACTACGCATACGAGCCCACACAGAAGTACAAGGAGGGCAAGTACATTCTGGAGCGCAACCTCCTGGTTGACGTCCAGTGATCGGCGCGCAGCGGCCCGTGCGCCGCAGATCCGCCGTCCCCGCCCTTGCCAGACCTGACGAGATGGACGCAGAGCTCCTGGAACCTTTCAGGTCCTCTCTCGTCTTGGTCCATGGGCGCACGGCTTCCAACGGTTGTTGGTCATCGGTCATCCTCTCCTCAGTCTTGCGTCGTTGCCACGTCCTTCGCATTACCCTTCCACCTTTGTCACCCCTCTCTACCTCGATCGGCCCTAATTGCCTTGGCCGCATAATGGCGCGCCTTCCGACGAACAGCCGCATTCGCACCCCTTCAGTGCGCGGCCTCCCTCGTCGTACGCATGCGCAGACACAGCGGTTTTGTATGCACTTGGGCATGATGCCGGAGTGTATCGTAACCAGGCTGTGGAAGTCGCTGCTCATAGTAGCTGTACTCTAGGCAACACCCATTCGCTTGGTGGTGTTCGTCATATCTCTTTCCCTCCCCCTTCTCCCGGCCCTGGTCCCTCGAAGGAATTCGGATCGGGCGATGCTCCTTCACCTAGAGATCTCTTCCCCTTGCGCTATCTATCCGAACTCTTGACCCCGTCCCCGTCGAACTACGTGTTTCGTGGACACTACATTTGTCTTTCGACGCATAGGTAGTGACGGGCACCGTTGGTCCCTCCGTTTCTATCGTGCGTTATGTAGTGATCGTGCTTAGCGTATATAAGTAGTGGCAGCAGAAGTATAGACAAATGACGTATGTACATTGTGAATCTCAGCGGATATGCTATAAGCTTAGAACGATCGGCGAGGGCGCACTGGCGCAAGGAGAGTCGCGTTATTGGGGCTGGTGATCAAAGAAGTCGCCGAGAGACTGAACTTTATGTTGAAATAGGCAGGATGACGCCTGGGGGGTGGAGCGTTGGGCGGTGGGCAAGCGACTTGAATTGTGGCTCGCGGTGTAGGGCGCGATAACGGCGGCATGTCGTGCTTGCGATAAGGGCGTAGTATGTAGGGCATAGAGAAATCCCGCGGTGGGGATGGAAGACGCGATGTGATGTTGCGCACAGGAGAAGCGGTGATGTGACTTGGTATGGTAGTGCTCGAGTACATGTGTTGCGAACGTATACTTTGAGAGACAGATGTAAAGGCAACGAGACAGAACGTTCGCCTGGGGCGCAGTTGAGATGTGATACCGAAGGGAAGGCGGGCGGGATATGTCATGGTGGGCCTCGGCCGCAAAGAGAAGGCTGAGGCAGAAAGGGGGACACATGGAGAGCAGAGATGGCTGCGACAAAGATAAGCAGGAGCACTGTTCGTCATGCATTCATGGAGATTCATGTCGATCGCGCGGAGAGCATTTGCCAAAGCGAAGAGAAAGCGAGGGCAGGTGCCGGCGGGAAAGTTGCAGCTGCAGGAGAAGGCGCGGGAGTCAGGAGCGATCGTCCGTGGTTCGGTGGCTTTGGGAATGCGAGAAGTCTTGGGGAGAGCATGATTTGTAGAATACCACAAGTGCAGACGGAGACCCTCTGCCAGCGCGCGGGATCGAACGGGAGGCGTGGCTGGCGTCTCGGGGATGCGGCCGACGAGAGGGCGACGGGAGCGGCGGCGGCGTTGGGATCGTTGGGGAAGATGAAGACGCGAATCGAGGATGAGATCACGGCGATGACACATGCGTGCGAGCACATCTGCCCTGTTCCTCGCTGCCTGGGGCTGCAAGCTCTCAGACTCGGTGGAGACTCGGGCAGGGACAGAGGACTCGGAGCAGAGGCAGCCTCGGTGACGTCGTGGCGCATCGGGAGCCAGCTGGGCGAACCCTTGGGGATCCCGCAGTGGGCTCCAGCAGACGCCCAGTCGCCGGCTTCGCGCGTCGCGACTTCGCGCAGGCCGGATCGGGAAGGAGGCATACACTGCTCAACTCGTTGGGGATCCTCCTCTGCGCCGTCCCCTTCGCACACCGCTCTCTTATATACCCCAGCCTATCTCCCCCCGCACTCTACTCCCCTGCCTCGCTCTCCTCGCCTCCCTCTCAGCCATCCCCGAGCTTGCAGAACAAATCGCCTCGTCTCCAGCTCATCCCGACAACTCCCGCTGCCACAATGAGTGAGTTTCCGACCAGCGCGTCACCATACCTATCTCCGTTGCTCACAGCTCCCTCCTCCAGCCGTCATGACCGTCGTCGCCCCCGTGCCCTCCCCGTTCAACCCTGCTGCCTCGCGCCCGCGCGTGTCTTCACCACTCGCCGCCTCTGCCCAGGCACGGCCCGTACCCTCCCGTCAGCATTCATTCCCGACATCTCGCCCACTCCGTCCCTTCCCCTCCCTCGCGATCAACTCCAAGCTTCCCGCACGCAAACCAGTCAAAATCATCGAGCCCCCCGCCAACTTCAAGGGCACCTTTGTCCTCAGCCTCACACAAGCAGAGCTCAGCAGGCAAGACTAACCCCCACCACCCTCTCCCTTGCTCGTCCTTCCGGGTTACTCTCCCCCCTTTCCTCGGGCTCCTTGTCTGTTGGTCTCTAGGATCTGTAAAGGTGCGTCATCTTCGTAAGCGTCGCGTGCCTGCGATAGTGGTTGACCGGTTTGGCGTGCGTGCAGTCCTGTAATGTCGCGCACGGTCATCACTTGTCACCATACCCCGGGCTGCGTGCGCCCCTCCTGCATCCTTACTCCGACCACCACCTCTGCCTGTGCCTTCCCTTGCCCTCGCCTTGGTGGTTCCTCGTCAAGCACGAACGAACTGTAGAATAGAAAGTATCCTTTAACGCCGTGTTTATTCCTCCTGCCTTTATCTGTACATAAGCCACCTTCACCCCTTCCCCCGCCCTGTTGTTCTGGCATCGCGGTTTGCGGCTGTACTTGTATCTTCTGCCTCTTTCGCCTCTGGGCTCTTTCGAGTTGCAGTTCCTACCTGTCCATCGCCGCCTGCGGGTGTGGTGGATCCTCTCATTAATACGTCACCTATGGCTCTCAGCCTTCGCTAGGCCTTCCACAGCCTTTACACACGTACTCAGAACCTCCTATGTTGTTGTAGCATGCAGGTTCCAAATAGACTCTGGTGTGCATCGTTCAGACTTGACGTCACTGTGCGACTGGCTTCGGTAACCACCGGGCAGCCGGCTTTCTTTTCTCGTCGGAATGCGGCACGTCGTACCGTTCGGCCCATACATCGACCTTGCCTCAGCTTGAACCACGCGAGACCCTCCGGAACGTCCGTAATGTGCGTGACATTGCACTAAAAAGCTTGTACATGCGATGGGGAAAACACGCTATCTCGAAAGTCTTCAGACTGGTCATCCTATGTATGAAGTTCTGCGGCCCCTTGCACCTCCTGCATTTCCGTGTATGCGCAAGTTACAATTACGCAAGACCTGGGCCTCGAGCACACAAGCAGACATGCCGGCCTCAGCGAATCAGTACGCAGCGGACCAGCGACTCCGAGCGGTACCGCACTCCTCTTGACCCGTGTCCTGCTGACTAGAGGGAGAGTACGGCCAAGGGCCTGCTCCCCCCCCAAACGATAGCCTTTCATCTATTGTGGACCACAGCAAGAGCCGGCGAGAGCAAGCCCAGAGCGACGTGGCCGCGAGTTCGACGTGAGTACAGCCATGGAAGTAAGGTTGAGTTCGAGCCCGCGTATGAAGCTTATACACAGACGGACGCGCGAGGACCAGGATAGCCAGCCACCAGCGAACACAGAGACGCTCCGTAGGTGTAGTTGGTGGCGGGAAGGACCCTGCGGCACTCGCGCGACTGGGATGTCGTCCAAGTAATGGCTTGTCGGGGTCTGGGGTGCTGCGGTCGACTTTGATGAGCGCAACGAGAGGCAACCCTGGGCAGAGCTCAGATAAGTAGAAAAGCAGGAGATGTCATACCGTGCCGTAAACACCAACGGGCTCGTTCCAGGACCGGGGCGTATGGCGCAGCGGCTGTTGTCAATGCATATAATACGTCAAGGTGTGCGCAGCTGTTGTGGGGGTGGCGTCCCGGGGAACGCTGGATGTTGGCTTGACGGAGAACGCGTCCGCTTTTGGGGGTGGCTGAGTCAGGGCGAAGCCCGGACAGCAAGCTTTCGCCCGGGAGGAGTGGATATAGATGTGTAGATTATATGTTGTCGTGCCAAAGTTCCGGACAGCGGCCGGCGCGCGGGGATTGAGAGTCGCAGAAGTTGACGTTGATGCATGATGCCGTAGTTGACGCAGAAGAGACAGGGTTGGGGGTTCTGGGGTCAGACTGCCTCTGGTGGGAGCGATGGAGAAGGTGGAAGAAGGATATCTCGGCCACACAGATAACCAAATCCGCATCCGGGGTTCCCAGTACCGGTGTCCTCGAGCGCGTGACGGACCACACCGGATTGGAGATGGACGGAAGATATGCGAGGAGCCATATGGCAAGAGGACGAGCGTGTCCTCGAGGATGCGTGTTTGACAGATGAGAACAGGAGGGAAGCCATGGACTGCTGGTTTGTGTGGGCGAGTGTTGTTCGCGTCGTTCGGAGCACCGTCGAGGTCGGGTCAAAAAAGCGCAGAGATGCGGCGGGTCTAACACTGGAGGCTGTGACATTGGACGAAAGCGTCTGAAGTAGAATGCACATGGAAGAATGACCTGAAGGATCCGGGGATGATCAGGGTTCGCGGTGCCGCGCGAGCCAATCGGGGTCGGCGCTGGGCGGTCGAGGGGATGATAGTCAGGCACAAGCCCGTTGTATGCTGTCAAAGATGACATGTGAGCCTTCCGACGATGCGCAGGAGGGGCGAGAGGAATAATCACGAGCGTACCTGAAGGCTGAGCACCGACAGACCTAAGCCACACTAGACAAAGTGACTAGAGGAATATTACTAGGAGTCTCGCGGCTACCGAGCTGCGGTCGTGTGATCTGCATCACCCGACTTCGCTCCCCGCAAGGTCCGTCGTGGCGCTGGGCTCAAGCAGAGCCAGGGAGCCCAGATAACTTGCGCTCGGGGAGAGTCCGCGGCGCTTCAGGGCTGTGGGCAGCGCCTGCCACTGCAAGGATCCTGTGTACAGGTGGCGGTGCTCAATCGTAAGCCGCCTTCCCGTACTCCTTGCGTTCGAGATCCGACCGCAAGGGTGTTCGAGCAAGATGCAGTCAGCTTGGAGCGATGCAGGTGTGCTGTAAAATGGAATGAAACCAGTTTCGGCGGGAACAGGCAGAAAAATGTCCCTACTCACCCTTTCCGAGGATCACTAGCACTGTCACCGTGTGTCACGTATCCCACCGCTCGCGATGCTTACTCCGTGCAGTGAGAATGCACGACTGGGTGCAAGATGCCTGGAAATAGCCTGAGTGAATTTGCGAGGAAAGCAAAATTTTTGCCGGAGAGCGCTGACAGGGGCAGCCGTAAGCCACGTCAGCCAGGCTGGAAATGACTGGAACTTCGTGAAGTCTGTAAGCTCCGGATAGCAACGGGTATGAACGGGCATACGGATATTTCTAACTTGTCTATCGCATGCTGACAGTCGCGGAAGAATGGTAAGCCTACAATCTTCATGGCTCCAGTATGACCGTGAGTGCAATCGGGACAGTGAAGAAAGATTTGGACACACCCTAACCGTTCTTGCTGCCGAGACGTATCCACGGTTAATGTATACAAGGTAGCACTTCCCTTCGCGTCTGCGGATGAGCGTGGTAAGACTGCCCACTCGCCAGTGCAGTCAAGTGGGTCGCTGGTTCGCCCACACAGAGTCCGAGACGAGGGCGCACGGTCAAAGCCCCACCTGAAGGTCTGTGCAAACTGATTCCGGGCATCAGCAAACTAGCGCGGGGGAGGATCCAACACTATAGACGCACCATAATTGGCAAAAGCTGGTTCACGGGAAGCTCCAAGCCTACTTGTGTGTGTCCGTGGGAGGAGCTGCCGTAACCACGCCGTACAAATTGGAGTGTGGTGATAGATTGAGCAAACACGAAGTCGATGTCCGGAAGAATCGTAGAGACCATCTTCTTTGAGGTCGTGACGGTAGCATGCAGGGGTACAGTGCAAACTTGAGTCAGACGTCCACGAGGGGCAGTAGATAAGTGCGGCCTATCGTACGAGCAGACCGCAAGCGATCCGGAGTCCGGACTGTATGCAGTGCGCTCGCCGGTATGAACAGCAATACCTGCGATCGCCCTCAGCATAGTGCAGAACAGCGATGGAAGGAAGCTCGAACGATGGTGGGAGATAGGACCCTTGAACGGGGCTTTTTAGCACGGAGGACATATCGACAAGTAGAAAACGCCATTGCCATGGCGCGATATCCAAATATACGACCGTACGAGACGTCCAGACGACCTGGCGGCCGCCCGCTCGACTAGCACGACGAGCTGCGAGGATGCCAGCGTCTTGCGGAGTGCGCCAATCCGCAATCTTCCGAATCTCGCGAACAAAGGGTGGACATATCCAGCATAGCGCAACATAATGCATGCAGGGACGCGGTCGCTGAGCCACCCTCGCAACGCGGCAAAGGTACGGTCTAAGAAAGGCGAAGACCGCCCACAAGAGCATTCGCCAATATCTGGCATATCACCGTCCATGATATCCATGCGGCTGCCACCTCGTCTGTACGACAGTTGCTCGCCAAGCGCTAGCGTGGGACTGATCACGACACAGCGAGTTGGGGCTCCATGCATGAGGCGGCGCGTAGATTCGTCGCAGAAAGTGCGGACGAAAGGGTGGCTCGATATCAAGCAAGAAGCAGAGACACACCTGCAGTCGGAGCACCGCGTCCACATCGTCTGCCCACCGGAGGGCTGCATAGGCGTGCAGGGCAGCTGAAGTGAGAGTCATGAGTGACGTCGCCAGACTGGCACCCGGTTTATGTGGACACGTATCTTCTAAGAGTAAGCATGTGTGAGCCTTCGCGAATGCACGGAACACCAAAGAGAACGTACGGGAAGGCGATTGGACGGCACTGAGCAGCCAAGCAAGAGCTCTCACGCGGGCGCTGTTAGGGACGCAGTGTGGATGCGGCCCGATAGGCACGCTAGACCCCCATAACCTTGTCCTGTTGTCAGTTAAGCCCCATGGCTCGGATTGTGTTCTCGGTGGTACTCACAAGACTGCATATGCCGGGGAAAGTGTTCCGCTCGCGCTAGAATAGTTCCAGCATAGGGGCCAAACACGCATGTGGACAGTGCCCCATTGCAGCACACACATGTTGCCGGACATCGTAAAGGCCCCGATGCCGGATCCTCTCGTGTGCATACCAGTCCGATTCGAAGCAGTGTAGGGGCCGCAGGGGGTTGGATGCGTCAGTGTGCCGCGGATCGTGCGCTCAAGCCGGTCGCTCCGGTTATCAACAGGGAATCGCCGCCTAAGAGCATACTCATCTATTTGGGAACATTCCATAGGACCTTGTGGTGAACGAGACCGAATGGCGTGGAGGTCACTTGCTGCGTGGGCGCCACGACGTAAACGGAGGAGGGATATCCAGATGTACTATCCCTGACCGTGGAGCGACCCGGGAAATTATCCGGGTGCGACGACAATTTGACCGCCACACAGGGCATATACTCGCACACACCAGGGTTACGATGGCGCTTTTCCCGGGCGTATGCTGCGTAGAAGATCAAAATCAAGCCTGCCGGGCAGGACGAGATGCACTGCCACTCTTGCGAGCAAAAAGGCGTAAGCGAGGGATGCACTCGCCATCCTAGGTAGTATTGGCTCGGATATTCATGGGAGAAAGGTGAAGGTCCACAGGACCGGGCCTGAGAAGCCTGAGAGCCTCCGAAGCGTCACTACCTTCGGTGGCAAAGAACTGCAAGAGATCATACGTGAATAGGACTGGCGACATAAGGAGAATCACGGGTACCACTTGTGCATGGAGAACGTACCATTCGCTGCGAGGCCATGGCCACAGTCCCATACGTTGGCAGTGCGGCCCACTCGCGGAGTCCCGCATATACCGGTTACTTGGAGGCCACATCGCGCACCGGATGCCTACAGGAGCCCACAACTGGGTGTAGGTGATGGTTCAAGCGCAAAAGGTTCCGAGCGTGGGATGTGTCCATGGCTGTCTAGACTCTGCCAGGGCCCCCGACGCGCACACATGGGTACAGTATCGGCAATTGGCGAGAATCTGGATGGGACCCCCACCGGTCTACCTGTGCACTACTGAAGTGGGCGAGTTCAGCGACTCCGCCGGTCAGTCCCTACGCAAGGTATGAGTACAAGGACAATCTTACCATATGCATGCCAAGTATTGCCGCACTATGCGCGTCTTTACATGTTTAGTATCCTTCTTTTCCACGACTGACACGGAAGTTTGGCTACAGGCGTTCTTGTTGAAGCCTTTTTTCTATCGGGGCGGATCTGGAGCCATAATGAATTCAGGGGCCGAGACATCCGCCAGCGGAATGATTTGTTCTTCCCCCTTCTTCGCATATTCAGTACCGCTGGAGATGCATGAAGAGCGCAGAGATGCGCCATCATCGGGCCGAGACGGCGACTGTAAACAAGGGCGTGTAAGCTGGCCGTCGCTCGAGGCAGGCGCACTGGCATTGAACGTGTATGCGCTGTCTTACATAAATCCCGACTTTCCTCTTCGCTGGTCTCGATGTGCTCCGCTTGTCCCACTGTGCTCGCCTGCTGCTGTCCTGCAGGCAAGGCGAAGTCGGCGATGTCACCCTCAAGTGAGATAGCCCCGCCGTTCGTGGTATGCCGGTCTCGTCCTTTGTTTCTTTCCCGGTCCCCGAATCTCACAGTCGAGCGCATTTGCGCCAACGGGACTTTCCGCTGCCAGGTGAATGAATATGCTTGCCTCACGTGCTTTGACTGTGGGCTGACGTTACAGTCGCCGTCCGTACTCCATGGCGTAAGGGCTGCTCGGAAGGGGAAGACGACGTCCACACGGAGGCATTCAGCACATGAGGGGTCCTGCGATCACGATAAACTGAGCGACACCAAACTTCTCGAGGCGATGTGCTATACCAGAGGGACGGGTACTGTCCGGCCTGGTGCTCGCAGCGACGGAGGCTTCCAATGGATGCCTGTCCTGTCCCTCTCGATGTCATCACTGCGATTTTTTCCGACAAGTCCAGCGCGCTGGTGAACTTGAATACCTAAACTGGCACGACGGCATCTCAAAAGAATGCCATTATCTGATAACCAATATGCAGCCCAGCGCTCAGGAACGGGACCAGACCGGGGGTCATCTGAATCAAAGCCTCAAGGTGAAGGGGAGAAGACTGGTGGTTCCTGCAGGCCCCAGGGTGCTATGTATGTGTGCCATCGGATGTTAAGTCAGATGTCTGACGCTGCGCGTCCGCCGTCCATAACTGGGCTGTCGTTCTCCGAGGTAGCGCGCCAAGACGGACAACGCGTTCGAGCACCGTGCACGGTATGTCCGTGTCGTGCCGGGGGGGGGGACACGTACACCGGAGACATGCGTTGGTCCACTCGGACCGAAAACAGCTGGACTAGGATGAGTGGGGTGTGGCGTCTAGGCTGACAGAACGCTTCAAGCAACTTACGTACGAACATGTTGCGTAGTGGGAAGGACCTAACCTGAGAAAATTATCACACGAGGTTCGCGGCTTGGGACGGAGTCAGCGGTCGAAACAGTTTGCAGGAAGCTTGGGCAGCGGTGGACGAGGGAGGAAGCACGAATAGAAGGGTGACATTTGTCCCGGGCTATCAGAAGAAGGAAAAGAGGGCGACTTGCGAAATTAATGGTGAGGAATGTAAGTACAACTGCAGCAGCACATGGGGGCTCGAGCGTCGACTGTGGTTGGTAGCTGGGCGTGCCTGAGATTTGGCAGCAGGCTGATACGCCCCCCGGAGAGTCGGCGATGGCCGGGCCGCCCAGCGCTGGACGCGTCTCTCAGTCTGGCAGAGCGGCGAGCGGCGCACCCCAAGTCTGCCAGAAGTCCGGGGGCCCGGGGAGTGGGGGCGACGAGGGAGGCAGCTGCTCGCCGCCCAAATGCATGCTGTGAACCGCCCAGATTTGGCAGGCGGGGTGGATTGTGCGAGAATGGGGCGGGCGTCTGCCGGATTGGGGGGAGATTGGGACAAAAAGGAAGAGTTGGGCTGTGTCTGTGATTGAGTAGAAATACCCGGGGGCGCTCCTCCGCGCGTGCAAGGTCAATTCTGTACTCTCTGTCTACGTCCGCCAGCGACCCCGTCCGATTCAGAGGCTCTCCCGGCCTTCCGTTACGACCTGCACGACTTGCACGACGTATATCTGCTTATTATCTTTTATCGTCCTCTTCTCGCTCTGCTCTCCCCTTACGACCCCGTCCTCGATCGTTCTGCACACTTTTGAGGCACGTCCCCGCATCCAATTGTCTCCCCCAGGCCACCCGTTGACCGTTCCCCAGATCCACATACTACACTCTCTTTCCTACGCTTTGAGGTGCGTATCTCTCCGCCGCTCCGCCCCCTGCCCTACCCTTCGTCCTAAGCATGCGTGGCACCAGACATGGATTCCTGGAGAGTAGCCGTTCTTGGTGATGGTGGTGTAGGAAAGACTGCTTTGGCTGTACAGGTGCGTCTTTCCGCAGTCTCGTGCTAGACGTGCTTCTCATAGTCCGTCCCAGTTCACTCTCAATTGTTTCGTCGGTAAGCTTTCATGCTACCCGTATCCGATGCACTGGCTGAGGAACGCTCGCCGTGTCCAATCCATATGACAGAGGTATGTCCCCCCCCCCCTTAGCGTCCTGGGTGGCGAGATATCCATATTCTACCAGACATACGATCCGACGATAGAAGATGCATATCGCAAGCAACTCGTGGTCGACAACCGCATGTGTTTCGTGGAAGTGATCGATACGGCAGGACAAGGTGCGTTCCATCCCCGACTCCTCAGTTAGACCCTCGCTGATCATGTGCCGTCCCCAGAGGAGTATGCGACGCTTCGAGACCAGTGGGTCAGGTATGCTTCCCTCCTTCTCGGACATAGCCTCCCGATGCGACAGTCTCTGCAGGGAAGGCCAGGGTTTTATTCTGGTCTACTCCATCGCGTCAAGGGCGACATTTGAGCGGCTCGACGTCTTCCGACAGGCCATGTTGAAAGTCAAGCGACAGAAGCCGGTCTTCATGCTTGTCGGCAACAAGTGCGACAAACAGTACGAGCGGGAAGTCTCGAGAGACGAGGGAGCGGCGCTGGCGCGGTCGTTTGGCTGCGATTTTCTGGAAACATCAGCAAAAACGGCGCATAACGTGGAACGCCTCTTCATGAACCTGGTCCGGGAACTTCGAAACACGAAAGCCCAGGAACATGGTGTACAGGGCCCCATACGGTCACCGGAGAAGGAGAAGAAGCGCAAGTGTATTATCATGTAGGGCACCCTCAGGACTATATAGAACTGACCCATCTTCCCACCTACTTACCTCGTTCTATGATACCACGTCTTCATCTTCTTTCTCGTTGGGTTTATTACGTCTTCGGGCTCCGTCACGACGGTCATCTTCGCCCCTCCAGGCGACGATCTTCTCCCTTGCTTCTCAATGTACATATATCCCCCCTCACGTAAAGTGGCTGTACATTGCGCTCTGGACGTCTGTTCTCCTGACCAATCCCCGGATTTGCTCGCGAGAGGGAGTACCTTGGAGTACTCATTGATGCCTGGGAGGTAACTCGATTGAGCGATGTGGGACGTTGTACTCTCCTGCAGCGCTGAGGCGGCGATTGTCCGTCGCCTTGGTGGGCTTCACCTGACACCGACATGACAGATTAATATGGTCCCTGGTCTGCTTCTGGACCGCTGACGGAGAGGGAAGTGAGTGTTGTGCTTGCCTTTTGACGTCGTCAGCGGACACCTGCCAGGACTCCGTCGGGTTCGACCGTCAACTGTCTACCGCCCCCGTGGCAACAGTATCCGTAAGCAATTAATGTATCTGTTACACAGCTTGCGTTCTGACCAAAGTATGGTTCACAGTGTTCTGTCAGGAGGAGACACGATGCATGCCGCCACTACCCTTGGAATGTTCAACATGCCCTACTGCAGGCAGCCCGCTCGAAGGGCCTCTCGGCCGACACCTGGTGCCGAGGGAAGTCGTCGGACGGACAAAGCTCCCGCTCTGCCACACCCACTTCCCACCGATGTCCGTTCATCCTTAACACTCGGAAATCTGCCTTCAGGCGTCGGTCCTTATGCTGACCATATGTACCAGAGGCCGGCGGATGCACTTAGCCGGTCGGCCGCTCGTCAGCATACGAGCCGGATCCGGATCCGAATTCCCGTTTTTTTTTTTTCGAGTTCCCCGCCCCCGTTATCGGAGAGGAGAAGTGCATATACTTGCTTGGACATGTGCCCGAGAAGAAAGCGTGTTGCTTACGACTGCGCTGGTTTCCAGCGATGTTGGAAGTTGCCGGCGGAGAGGCTTTGTTTCCGCTGCCTCCTGCTGCGTAATGCGCAGGACGTAGTAACGATCTGACCGAGACTCCCGCCACGGGTTGCTCACTAGTTTTAAACTTCAACTTTCCTCCATTCCATGGACGCTCCCTGCAGAAGGTCCCCATCCCGGATATGGCCATAAGCGGTATGAGCGCTTCGTGCATCTCAGACTGGCAGCTAGCTGCCTTGGCCCTCTGGGGATTGTCTCGGACAATGGAATTGGCGGTGTACACCGGAAGTGCAAGGGCGGCAAGCTCAAGATGCTACTCGAGCATGCCGGCTATCGCCAGAGGTGTCGCCCAAGTGTGGTACTAAGTAAGTCCTTGTAGCTAAGAACAACGTCCTGGTGCCAGTATGCACACAGCGCACGGCTATAGTTTATCTGAAATTGTTTCCAAGGCAAGCTGTCATCGTTTTTTGTCATCCGCGCTGCTGTCACAGATAGAAGTTCAAGCCGGCCAGCGATGCCGTCCCATAATACTGGTGAGTAGCAACTTCCCAACGAATAACACCCTAGTCTCGGTTTCGGTGTTCCGGAGGACGGTATATTGATGCAACGGCTGATGACCCGGACCGTCTGCGGAGGGGTATATACATACATGCATATGTACGTCCGACGTCCTCTATGAGATCGTCCTGCCGAGTATCAATGACGCTAGGTATTATGCCACAGCAACGTCTTCAGGTTGTTCCAGCGTTCGGAATCTCGGTAGAGGTAGGTCATGGAGTTGAACATGCCAGGCTGGATTGTCTCTCCGCGCTCGTTGAAGAGCCACATGACGGCACCCCAGCACAGCGCAGCGAAGATAGAGAACTGCGTGGCGTCTGGAGGAAGTGGCCGGCCAGGGGCGTGCGTAGTCTTCGAGTACGGGGTCTTCGCGCGCGCAAGGAAGGAAGCAACGACACGGGAGCAGACGTATAAGACGATCTGGGAGGGCGAAACCAAGGTTGATACTCATGTACCGGTCGCAAGTGACTTGGGACGCACCTGCTCATTCACAGCGGTCCGCTCGCCAAACACCACATAACCACCAATTAGCCCTGCGATGAAGGTATCGAAGCTGCGCTCCTTGCCGCCGTTCATCTTCTTCTGGACAAGTAGGAGTGTCTTGTACAGTGAGACGAACTTGGCCAAGTTCAGCGCGTGCTGCTTCGTGGCCCGATAGATCGTCTTGAGTCGCGTGTTCCAACTGCCGTTCTGTCCTGTCAGTAACATGCATCGTAGCGTCCTGAGCCCGTCACTTACTCGCCGCGGCCAAAAAGGATGGCCATGATCAGCGCATGGGGGAAGCGGACCTTGACTCCGTAGACGAAGCCGTTCCGTGCACCTTTCAGGATGGCCAGATAGTCATGGTACGCGGGATTCGACAGGATCGCGTCCAGCCCAGACATGGTGCCAGTACAGTGCGGGGAAGTAAGACTCAGAGCTCGAGGAGGATGCCTTAGACATGGCGGCTGCTGGCACTAAACAAAGAAGCCGATCAAGCGCTCTGGGATAAATCACATGGATGGATGCAATCCTAGCCTCGTGACCACGGCAGCAACAAAAATCACGGTATGTAGTAGACGGTACTGTAATCGAGTACAATAATGTCAAGCAGAAGATATGTACTTAGGACTAATACAAGAGCCGCCGACAATACACCTCATTTCTGCTCCGCACCCTTCACTTCAGGCTTTGTCGTATACTCAAAGCAATCGTCGCCGAACTTGAAATTGGAGAGGGTGGTACATTCGAACTAAGGACTATCAGCGCATGAACTGGAGCAGGCTCAGGAGTGCACCTACACCTCGCATATCACGGGAGAGATGCTTGTCATGTTGGGTATTCACGACTGTGAAGCGTCGGTAGTTGTCCATGATAACAGGCTGATTCTGGAGACGCGAGAGGTCGCGGGCTATCTCCTCCTCAATGGCTCGTGGAAGGTCAGCCTCGGCAGTGTTCGCGAATTGCTCCGCCGCGAGCTTGAGACACTCCTCGAGTATTTGTCGGGCGTTCATGGAAGGAAGGCGGAGAGTCCATCGTGTCCACGCCAAGGAGGCGTCATCTTGCGTGAGGGGGACCGGGGTGACCTGTGGTGCTTGCGCCAGGGAAAGTGTCCCCTGTTCAATCAAATCGAGCAGCTCCGCGTATACAAACTCCCCACTGAAATATAGGAACATTAGTGAGGGGGCTGTCACGCTGTTCGATCCGGGCGACTGACTCGTCATAGACTCGCAGCGGATGTTGTCCTTGGCATGTAAGCTTGGCTACCATCGCAACTACAGAGGGTAGAACATAGCAATCCCAAACCGGGTGCTCCTTGATCCTTCTGATACGCTTGAAGAGCAGACCATGGTTCTGAATGATCGCAGTAGGAGTGAACGTTACGATACCGCCTACCGAGCATTAGTTCTGTGGTGGAACAATCGCCGAACGAATTGAGTGTCATACCGATAGGATAAATCTCCCGCATGCCCCATCGTTCGCGAGCCACGCTCGGGTGCGATCCGTATGTCACGAACCGGAGATTAGTCTTCATGCGACGCTCGGCCAGCGCGACTAGTTGCTGCAAGCTTGCGAGGCCGCCGACGTGAACGAAGATAATCTTGACGTCAGCCTTCAAGCCGACGTCTTGCCCCTTGCATGCGGAGAGGACCAGCTTCAGTAGAGTCGTCTCGTAGCCAGCGCCCGTTGACGTGGTATCTGCATCCCCTATCCAGATGCAGTATGTACGAGCCATAGCAGTCATATAGTCGTAGACGTCCTTAGGAAAACCAAGGATGTGAAGCGCCTGGTAGAAGCGTCGCTGCGTGACCACTTGTCGGCCGGCGGAGTCAAGGAAGGGAATGAACTTAGGGTCCAAGGTGCGCTCAAGTGTCGGTGACCTCATCTTCCACGTATTCGCACGGAACTCCTTGGTGGTCAATTCCCAGGGAACCAGGGCAACTTGAAGAGGCGTGTCGCTCGATAGAGTAGGAGGAACTTTGAGTACATCCGTAGCGATCTTGTGTCCAGTAGGGAATACTATCAGCAGACCCACAGAGGCGTTCTCCATGTAGAGATGTGCGAAGGAGAACTGCATAGCAAGAAGAGTCAGCCATACCCGATTCCCATAAGTCGCTGGACACGTACAAAGGAATGTTTCATCATGTAGACGCCAATTTGTTTGATCGCATCCGCGTCCGTCTCCTCTGCAGGACCAACTTTCGCAAATTGCTGCACCCGCGTGGACGCTAAGAGAAAATTCGGTAACGAGGCAAGGTGAAATAAGGCCGAAAGGCGTATACTGTCCCCTGTCAGACATATGCTAAAGCGGAGCCCATTGGGGAGAGGGTCGGTTGAGTCTGAGAGAAGAACCGAGCAAACCCGCTCTGCTTTTTCGCGACTGACATCCATGAAAAGATCGCCAGTCCACTTCCACTTCTTCTGTATGCTATAGAAACATTAGCCTTTTTCGCTTGGAAATAAGATGACGGCTACCGTGGCAATGCGGCGGCTTTGGTTTGCGCTGGTCGCACTATTACAGGAGGTGGCCGCATGTCAGAAACCTGGTCATCTCTGAGACGGACGTCAGTGCGATCAATGGAGAATTTTCAGAGGAACGCACCGCATGGGAGAGGCCATTCTATGATTGAGTCAGTATCGATTACATTTATGACATAACTGTGGGGGGGGCGTACGCAGCGGGCATGATGTCTGAGAGGAACCTGCTGGCTTCTGACATAGGGTCCATCACCGGAGATTGTACCTGATGCTGTAGCGAGGGGTTACGACGAGGTAACGGAATTGTTGGTCTATGAAGGATATGAGCACAAAACCTTCCCACTAAGCTGAGGCCTACCTTGGCTCCACGGGGAGTGATGGCTGGTTGACGGAAAGCGGGGAGTGTGTTTCCATCATCGTGGTACCTTGTCCATGCGATGTAGAAGCTGCATGATCTGAAGCAGAGCCTGATCGTCTGGGTAACGGAGGTAGAGCAGGTTTGGTAGGTGGGACGGTTGGAGTATCAATATGCGTGTTTTTCTTGAATCTAGCAGTCTTTAGGAAATCATCTTTCTTGCTCGACGTCGGTGGCTGCTGAATGTTGGGAGGTATCCTCTGTGCCAGACGAGCTTTCGTCGCGTTCCCAGCGGTTCCAGTGATCGGCATAGGCATCTCCATGACTTGCCGCTTGCGTTGCCCTGATGCATTTTCCAACGTCGGTCGCTTTGAGGGGATACTGCTCTTTGTAGGTGGTGGATCGTTTGTGTGAGGAAGGGAATGGAGCGCAACCTCTGGAGAAGATTTTTCTGTTCTCTCGGAGAACAATGAGCCGGCGGAATCGCTCTGCTCAGCATCTTCCTGATTGCGCACTTCCGCACGCTTCGTCTAGGTGATCGGTGAGAATCAATTTTTCTTCCCATTTGTATTAGTCGTACCGAGGTTTGAATACTAGGAGCCGCCTTCGGCTTCTTGAGCTTTGCTAGCGGCTTGTCTCCATCGTCGTCATCCTAGACACCAGTCAGCTAAACAAACAGCATCAGCGATTACGACTGACCGACTCAACGATGAGTTTTGCGCGCTGCTTCCCCTTCTTCCTAACTGCAGATAAGGGCACACTGTCGGATTCTTCGTCGTCATCTTTCTGTAGATCATATGTCAACTATAAGACACATCTCACTTTACATCACACGTACGAAGGAACGTTCTCGTTTATACTTGGCCTTTGGTGATCGGCCACGCTTCTTGATCGCAGGTGCCTGCATAACTTGGATTGGGATTACCGCGTACGAGAGCGAAGGACGTATCAATACCTTGCTCTTAGCCTTGCTCGTAGGTTCCGCCTTGACACGAGGCAACGAAGGCGGCATGGGTTCATCATTCCCACTACTACTCTCCTCAGGGTCATGCTTGTTGAGGGTTCCAGCGAAAAGCTTCTTCTCCAGTTCTGTAACAGTAACAAGTGAGCCGACGATCATGAGCACCGACAGCTAACGCACTGATCCATGTAGGCGTTGCCTTGACTTGGTATCCTTCGAAATAGTCGTCATTATCCAGTCCGACATCGTCCCAGAAACTGTCAAGCAGGCGACGGCAGTTCGCAAGATTCTCTTCAGGCTCCCATCTGTACGCAGTGAGTAGCGGATATTATAGATTATAACCTTCCTGGGCGCTACTCACGTGTCATCCGAAGAATCGTAGTTAGCCCACTGTACAGACAATCAGGACAGCTATCCAAGCAGGAACTTTCATGGGGTAAGCACCTTGACTCGGTACTCCTGTGATGAAGCTGTTTCAGAGTCACTCTACGGATAACAAACAGAAGACGTACCCAGCAACCGTTCTTTACACGAGCAGCCTTGATGACTTCTGGAAACCCGTATGTGATGCGCCATAAGTCAATTCCGGAGCACGAACGTCCGGTTGTCTCTCTTACCGACTACGAATTGCTCTTCCTCGGAACTCTCTTCTTCGGACTCCTGGGGACGCTTTCTCTTGGCCATTCGGTCCTAGAGGAAGGGCTACTTGAACTTGACTTGACGGTGGCTCATTCAGTGGCGGGGTACTGGGACGCTGGGAGAGCTCGGAAGATATAGTGAAGGAAGATGATCGAAGGTAGCACAACCGGAGGCGTATACTCAAGCTCGTTGGGAATGCGCTCTGAGATGGAATGAGCAAGACGCACACGACGGTACTACGGCGGTTGGGGTACAAGTTCTGTCTAATGGGCGCCTCTCGCCACCTTACAAGTAAGTAAGTAGCACGCGTCTGGTATGCAAGGCGCGCTACTTCTCTTGCTCACGACCGCGACGACCCAGACTCGATCTCTGTGCTAATCCCCATGGCCAGCAAGTCCAAGTCGAAGCAGGAGGAAGCACTCCAATTTCTCGACGACCTCGACAACCTCGCACCTCCGGAGACTGTAGGCGCGCCGCCTTCTGCACCAGGGGTGCAGCAACCTACCGAGGGAGAGGCGGAGGTCTTCGCATTCATTGACGAAATAACTCAGAAGAGCTCCGAACCACCTCGTCCAAGCGTACACATTGACAGACCACTCTCGAGAGCCGGCACGCCCACAGTGCGCAAGAGCACAGAGCGCGTCAAGGTCGGCACACCCGCACCCCTTCTTCCCGGCGCCGTCTCTCTATCCCGGACAGAGTCCTCGAGCTCCCGCGTCAGTGTCACACCGTCCAAATCCGAGCCTGAACCTCAAGAGCCACAAGCTGCGTCCGGCGGAGGATGGGGGTGGGGAAGTGTCTGGTCGACCGCCAGCACCGCGCTCCAGCAGGCGAGGTCCGTGGTGGACGAGCAAGTGAAGAATCTGCCGAAGAACGAGCAAGCCCGGAAGTGGGGAGAGGGTGTGCTGGAGTATGCCAAGTCAGCGCAGCTCGACAAGCTGGGTACGTTCGTCCGTCGATCCAGAAACATGAGATGTTGATCCCTGTCCAGGGCAGGATTTCAAGCGCGTTGGCCTGTCAACGCTGACAGATATACTCAACGCCGTCGCGCCGCCCATCTCGGAGCACGAAGTCATACAGGTGTGGCTGAGCCATGACATGCAGGGTTACGACGGAATCGAGAGCCTAGTCTATCGTGCCCTGTCCCGAGTAAGTTCAACGTAGCTCCCGTTCCTCCTCCTGCTGCCGCTCATATCTCCGGGTTCTAGATCATGGAACAGGTCGAAGGCGGCGACCTTGTTGTGAACCGTGGCGATGAGTCGCGCCCCAGAGACGCCACAGATACTAAACGGGAACTTAACGCAGTCGAGGGTTATGATGCTGCCCTGAAGCTTGCACAGGTATGTACGCTCTGGACTTGGGGACCATTCTTCATGCTAACTAGTTCCCTAGGCAAACCTCGAAGAGCTCATGAAACGCAATGTCAAGCCCGAACAGCCACCCGCTTCTTCGGCACAGAACCCTACAACCTACTCCTACGTGTACCTCCGCGTCCAGCCTTTCACAACGACCTACGCGCTACCTCAACTTCCTGGCGCCGACGCCACCGACGGCGCGACTCAATCGTCTCTCCAATTCTTGATATGCTTGTCTGACCCTCACCACAACCTCATCCATTCTACTATCACGCAGGCGGTGCCGCACAAATGGGTTGAACTCTGGGACGAGTATGACTGGGTGGAGGACCTCGTAGTTGAGGCGATCAGGGTTGGTGCCGAGGTCATTGGCCAGGAGTACATCGGGTCAAGGATGGGTTGGGATAAGAAGAGTGCCCGGAACCAGACCGTGTCCCAGGATACCAGCACCGAGAAGCCTGCTCCTTGATACAACTATACCACTGGATTTGCGGGGTGTTTTCTGTTGGACTGAGCGACTCGATGATACGATGGATGTACGGCACCGAAAGAGAACCCAGACTTTATGTATTATATGCTCAGCTCGCCTATAGCTACATCTACTTCTTCTCCTCAGGAGGCGGGGGCGGGGGCGGTACAGGCTTGAGCTCGTCAGGCCTCTTCGGAGCAGTACCATCGCCAATTTGCTCCCAAGGTGATAAAGCATCGAAGTTGCTACAAAATTCGAACAGCACAGATAAGTGAGATATGGCCAATAGACTGAGTAGACCGATACTGACCGGAAGGCTTGGGTGAGCTGGAGCGGCTCGTACACGACGCGCTTCCGCTCCTCATCATAGCGGACCTCAGTATAACCCTGTACAGATGCAAAGATAAGCCAAGGCGCTCCGAAAAACGCACAACTCCGTACCGTCAACGGGAAGTCCTTCCGAAGCGGGTGTCCCTCGAAGCCTGGGAGAGCGCTGTCAGTATAGAATTGGTCTTTCACCTCGTGTACATACCATAATCGGTGAGGATGCGACGGCTGCGGTTTCATCGGTCAGATGTCACACATAGTGGTAATTAGGGACGGGACGCACAGGTCAGGATGGTCCTTGAAGAACACGCCATACAGGTCCCAGACCTCGCGTTCGTACCTGCACACGGTCAGCAGGTGCTGAAGGAAGCACATATCCGAGCGAAACGCACCAGTCTGCACCCCTGAAAAGCGACGTCGCGCTCGGAACGGCGTCCACTTCACTCGCGTATGTCTTGACACGGATTCGGCCGCCGTACTTCACGCTGAGCAAGTGGTAGACGACCTCGAACCGCTTGTCTCGCTCAGGGTAGTCTGCCCCGCTGATGTCCATGCAGGCCTTGTACTGGCATTGCGAGTGATCACGGAGGAAAGTGAGCACGGGGAGGACGCCGGAAGGGGCCACATAAAGAGTGAGCTCGTCCTTGAGCACCGAGAACTGCTGGATGTACTTCGGGAGGCACTGGACGAGGTAGGAGCCATAGGAGTGAAGCTTTTCAGTTGTCTCCGCGTATTTGGTGAGTGTCGGGTTGGGGGAAGTGGGCTCCGTGAACGGAGACGTCGAAGCTGCTGGTCGTCAGTCGGGTAGAAACGCGAGCGAAACGTGACGAGTTTCGCACCCTGCGACGGCTTGGACGAATGGAGAGCACGGCTCAGGTGCACTGCGCCCGCGATCAAGGGGCGAGACGAGGCATGGCGGAGGAGCTGGCCCGTGGAGCGAGCCAGTCTGAGAGACATGGTGGTCGACGACGAGGATGGGCGGAACAGACGTCGGCTGCACGCAGACTTGACGCAGTGCACGGGCGCTTGAGACATGTCCGCTCTCGCTTCCAACCACGTCCTGCCAATATGTCTTCAATAACAAACGGCACTGCGCAACCCTCGATGATATATGATTCTCTGCCGTACTACGACAATGAGCTGGAGCAATACCCAATATTGAAGCAGAAAGTCGAGAAGGAGCTGGCTCGGGAAGGAAAGCCGCCACAAACCCTCCATCCTGGGGTACCACCAGAGCCGACGCTCTTTGCTGTTCGTGCGCCCTGTTCTACGCAACACATCCGCTATTTATGTGCTGACATGTTTTGTAGAACAATCCCATGCTGCAGGCTGAGCTGGAGCGCGTCTCGAACCACCGCTTGCTCCCCCCATTAGACACGACACGGTACCAACTCCCTGCCCCAACGACGCCGGAGAGCGAGGAGGAGTGGCGAAAAGCGCTTGGCAATGCGCAGGCTCAACTTGAGCACCAAAAGACACGGTGAGTCCTTGCCTCGCTCTCTATTCGTATGTACCCATTGTCGAACCGCGCAGGCATCTCAACCTTGCCCTCCTGCAACAATACGGTTCTAACGCCTGGCGGATACACAACTATCTGAACGAGGCGGCTGCACAGAACATTGAACAAGCCCTTGAAGAGTTGAAGAACTTGACCACGGAAGTTAACCGAGACCGGAAGAACTACCAGGTGAGCGAGCGTCCGCGAAGCACGCCGTTTGCCCCTGGTCTCACGCCGATGTCCACAGACGCGTCTAGGGACGCAGCTGACCTCGCTGGAAACACGGTGGACGGAGTTGATCTCCAGTATTCTCCAGATAGAGATGGCGAACGTCGCGCTAGAAGTCGAGATCGACCGTCTCAACAAGCGCGAAGTAGAACTGGCCGCTGCCTTATGATCCGTCGTTATTCACCCTTGCTGCAATACTCTGTATTTCTATAGTCATTGTTGTCGTTGTATATAGTGCCTTCGTATCGAATGTGCACTCCATCGAGAGGATCATGATGATGACCAATTAGGAATTATTGTAGGAGCATTCGGGCATGAAGAACTACAGAAAGGTGGTGATAGGGATACATGTCCAAAGCGCAGTTCCGTGCACGTATAACGTAGGCATAATTACACTCGTACATCCTCCATCGGTGCCGTGCCGTGGACGTTGCATTAGGGGTTATGTGGTGATGGGAACTTGACAGTGCAGGGAAGCGAATCAAGTGAAGCAGTGTCGATACTCAACTGGTGGTAGTGCGCATGGCCAGGCCCCAGTGGCAACGATGCCTTCCCAAATCTGTTCACATGAACGGAAGAGATCCAGAGCTGCTCGAGCCCGCTCCACCTGCTCGAGGCTTCGTGAGTACCACCGATGTACGAGGTCGAATAGCTGAGCTAGAACTTACCGGAATGTCGCCGTGGTCTTCTATGTCTCGACCCATGAAATGTTTTATCAGCGTTTTCAGAGCGACTTGAATGTTCGGCTGGACACCGAGAGTCCGCCGAAAAGACATGAAAAGGGCGGTATCGCGTGTGTTGATGGCAGGATGGGCCAAGCCCATTACCTGCGACGAAGCGGTCGTAAGCAGCCCGGAAGCCGTAAGAAGGTACGGATTGACGTACAGAGAGGAACTCCCATAACGCATAGCCCACCAGAATTTTATCTCTTATGATGGAAGCGACTTGACGCTGGACCTCGATGAACATGGGCGCTGGAGAATGCAGGGGAATGGGTGTTCTGTCTTTCGCAATCGCCACACTCCGGGTGGGATCAGAGCGTACCTTCAGCCAGATGATGGGCTTGGAGCCCCGTTGTCTCCGTTCTGTAGTCACAGACGGGCTGTCTTCGGATGAAACATCAGCAAGCACGGATCGGCTGCGGATGTGTGGAGACGGCGGCTCACGTAGGGCGGACGAAGGTGTCGAGAAGGACACGGCCTCTGTAGTCAGTAAGGGTAACGCGGCTGTAGTCGGTCGAGGCGTAAGGTTCTAGGACAGGGGGAAAGGCACAAAAACACCCACGCCACCATGGGCAATCTAGAGACGATGCCATAGTAGACATACTGCGCTTGTGCAGCCACGTATCTGGACAAAGATGTGAGTTACACCAGAGTCAGGCACTTGCAGGAGGGTGTACCTTTCTTGCGGGAAGGAACGGGGAGCCCTGGCGACGGAATGGACGGGTTGGGGGGCGGGAGGGGTGGGGTGGACCGAGTTGTTCGTGGAGGAAGCCATCCCTAGCGCCGCCAACAGTGGGAGCTGAAACAGACATGGGGCGTGCAAGGGGTGAAGCGCCATGGACGAAAAATCGTGGTGGTTGGGGGCAGGTGAAGCGCCGCCTTTTCTACCTTTCTATGGAACTGCACGAACCGCCGAGTCCAGGTTGGGCGGAGCTGACACCAGCCTCGGTGCATAGACGCAGGTATTACGGACGACGCTGGGGAAACTCGGGACCTGTGGTCGGTCTCAGGACGCCAGGGATGCTTACGGCTGTGGCAAATGGTATGCCTACATGACTTGGTCGACTGCTCCAGACGCGATAAGGGCCGAAGTAAGGAGGTCATTCGTCGGAGCAGGGACGCTTGGACAAATGGTCCGATGGCGTTGGGCATCTCGGAACACGCCTTGGCGGCACAAGATTGCAAAGGAGCCGTATCAAGGGGGGCCAGGAGGATCACGGACGGACATGGTTGACGCTCCCGATGGACCGCTCTCGCAAAGAGCGCAGACGCTCCCGAGCCGCACTCGGAGAAGCCACAGAAGCTGTGCAGGCTTGCTGTGGGCGAATGATGTCCCGTCCGAGCCCTGTCGCATTTTTCAGGCCCAGGTCCTGCAGCGCTCGCCCCGCCGCTGCAGGTGCGGACAGCAGACCGACAGCGGGGTACCCCAGTCGAGGAAGCTCAGCCTGCGACTCGCGTGTGCACGAATCAGTCAAAATAACTTTCCAGACGATGCTGTGCTCACCAGGAATCAATTATCCTGGCCATTTGCGGCTGCCTGACATGCTCCGAGTTCCTCGCAAGAGTATCTCATCGCTGCATCTGCACGCGTCAAGGGCCGGAGATTGTTGCGATCCGTCACTTCGGCCGGGGTGCGGGGCAGCCAGCTCCCTGACTCGGAGCCCCACGCTTCCTTTGCAGGCATCGGTCGGGGTCAGATGCCAGCCTCGAGATGCTTCCACGGTCTCGAGCAATCTGCCTGAATCAATCGGCGGCGGGGAGTTGGCCTTACCTAGTGTGTATCTGCCGACCTCCAAGGAGTGTGCATGAAGGTGCGTGCAGCTGCACGGATGGCGTTCCTGACGTTAGATAGATGCGGATGAAGGGCAGGGGCAACAGAACCACCGTCGGCGTGGCGGTCCTCGGATGTTGCGGGTGGAACGACCGTCTCCAGAAGAGGCAACTTTGGGCGCTCGGAGAGACACTGTCGACCAGTTTGGCAAATCCAAACTTGTTTGCTGGGAGATCCTGCAAGGCACATACACCAGACGTCGCGGGATGCAATCCAGATGAGGCCCGGGCCTGGATCTGCACGCAAATCTCCCGGGTCCGTCGCAATCTATCCTAACCTGCTAACGATACACTGCAGTGCCATCCGCGCCCGTTAAACTCTGCCCTGGACGACGTCGACGTTGACGTCTCTGTCTCGTCGACACCGCTCCTGTTGACTTCTCCACTTCTACAGCCCGTTCCCTCTTCGCTCCCTGACTGTCCATAGATGGCTAAACACGCCATGCACTGACGGGCACGTCCGCTGCACGGCGTTCCATGCAGTTTTCAGACGCTTGCCTCGACTTCTCCCGAAGCCTCCACACGCACTGCCGAGCGTTCCTCCAACCTAGCACCTTCTTTCCGCGCGACGCTGGGCTGCTCGAAGCTGCCCATGCCCTCGAGGCCCCAGCGTCCCATCATGGCCTTGTCCTCATCCCACGGCGAGCCTGTCAACGTGTGCTTGCTCAGTGACAACAAGATCGGAACTTCGCGCCACACTCACAAGGCGTGGTCAACATCTGCTCTCCCGTGAATACGGCATTGGCGCCAGCCATGAAGCACATGGCCTGCTGCGTCTCGTCTAGCGTCTGCCTGCCAGCGGCGAGTCGAATGATAGTCCCCGGAAGGACAATCCGGGCAGTAGATATCGTACGAAGAATGGTCTGGTGGGGGACCGGCTATCGCAACCGCGCGTATCAGTACGGTCTTCCTGACGCTCTAGTGACCAGCGTACCTCATTGTTCTCTAGAGGCGTTCCTTTGATAGGGACCAGGGCGTTCACGGGGAACGACTCCGGGTGCTCTGGCATGCTATGCCTGGGTTAACGCTCGGACTCCTAGAGCCGCGTGAACAGACACTCACTTCGCCACCTCCCAAATGAGGCCAACACGGTCCTTGTCAGATTCGCCGAGACCAAGGATGCCTCCCGAGCACACGCTGATCCCAGCGTCACGAACCGCCGAGATGGTATCCAGTCTGTCGTCGTAGGATCGCGTGCTTATGACCTGGGATACACCTCTGTTCATCCACTCCGGCAGCTAACAGCTGAAGACAGCCTACCTCGGGGTAGAACTCGCGCGAAGTGTCGAGGTTATGGTTGTACGCAGTCAGACCCCTGTGATATCAAGCGTGTGAGCAGGTGGCACGACAAAGTGGCAGGTGTACTTGCGCTTCTTTGAGCTGTCGCGCCTGCTCGGGTGTCAACATCCCGAGCGTCGTGCAAACTTCCATGCCCATTCCCCGAATTTCCCGCACCATGGTCAGTATCCGCTCGAACCCGCGCTTCCGACCCGAGAGGTCGCGCCACGCCGCGCCCATGCAGAAGCGCGTGCTACCGTTTTCCTTCGCCTTCCGTGCAGCTTCCAAGACAGGCTCGATGTCGACAAGGCGAGACGCCTTGGTCGGAGTCGAGTAACGGGAGGATTGCGAGCAGTAGGAGCCTGCGGCCGGGGGTAAGACGGTCGCACGCATTTGCTCAATGATGTGACCTACAGTCTTCGGAGCAGCCGCCAGCTATGAAGCGTCTCAGAATAATGTCCGAAATGACACGACCGGGGGGACTCACTTTTGATGTTCATGAGCGTGCAGAGCTGGATCTTGCTTGGATCGTGATACTGCCTGTGCACGGAGGCTGCACGGAATACAAGATCGAGAAGAGGTGAGTTGTATATCTTCTGGATCTCCTGCTTTGTCCATGAATGACGCGTCGGAGGGGCGGTCGGAGGAGAAGCATGGGTGGCGAGTGCGCGCCTGAGGTGCGCAGAGAGGCGTGTGGTAGAAGTGGGCCTGAACATCGTTTCCACAGACGGTGTTGTGAGGAGATGGTCTCTTATTCGCGGCGGGCAGCGGTGCACACGACGTCGAGAAGGTGGGGTGGGGATTGAGTGGGTGTAGGCCAACGGAAAACCGGAGGAGGCACAGAATCGGTTGGGGAAAGTAACCGATCTTGCGTTCGATCTTATCTAGTCGAGCCACGTGGAGCAGACGCGACCGAGTGAACGACTCGCGATTCCAAACAGGACGGCGTACCTAGTGTACGGTTACCGCTGAATAAGTACCAGTCGAACAAGTAACTGTAGACCTTGCAAGTCTCACACTTCCACTGACGCACGTTTCACGCCCCAGGTGAGCTCATAACAGTGATGTGTCGTGTTCAGTGGGAACACTAGGTGTTGAGAAGTACTAGGTCTTCAAACACGCTCCCAAAGGCTGGGGTGCAAAGATACGCCCACTGATATTTGCTCATATGCATCTGGGATCTCTCTCAAGAACGTCAACACAAAACTCTGTGAGTGGACCCACACACCGAGATGGAATACGTGAGGCTCATCCGAGGCTTTTTCCACGTTAATACAACATGCCTACTCATATCGTGTCATTACCTCAGTGAGTATTCTAGAGCTATATCCTTCTCTCTTGGCAGATCTTTTTTGTTTGGACACCGATACCTCGGAAACTCGTTCCGTGGTGAAGCAACGGCGAGACTCCGCCAATTACGGCACGTCGCAAGGATTTATCCACTACCTAAAACACACTGCCCGAGACGCAGTGATGATGATGCTTGACCGTCGCGAGAAAAACTTGCACAAACCACGCACAGGAGGTGGATCTGGCTTCTCGCGCTCGCATCAGGGCTAGAATATTTTTACATCCTCATTGTGGCTATTGTACAAATTGACAGGCTGATCTAATGTTCGTGCCCAGAGATGACGATATGCGGAACAACAGGAACAACACCAATGTCCAAGGCGTGCCCATTTAATGCTCAAGAGACAGCGTGGGGTATCTGAAGCGCGGACTGTTGTTAACCCCCCTGGTAGATCGACGACGACAACGGAAACGCACCTGCTCTCCGTACATGCGACTACACGTGTCCAGCGGTGACAGCGCGTCCGCCGTTCATGTGTTGGTGTGCGCTCTGAGCGTAATCGTGAGCCTGAATGCCTGTAAATGGAGGAAGTCTCCTGATTAGGCTTGGCCTGATTATCTCGATGCGAGACGAACCTGAGCGCATTCTCGACGACCTCTCGGAATCCCTCGACGTGGAGACTGACCTCTCCCGTTGCGAGGCCTGACTTGAGGACCCGTTGACAGCGGTACCATCCTCCATCCCTTGACGCACGAGGTCCCACTGACGGAGGGTATAGGCGGCAAGCTCCTGCGAGTAGCGTGCCTTCCGGTCCTCGAGGGATTGAACCTTCTGGTGTGCGGTCATGTTATTTTGTCCGAGGAAAGAGGGAGAGGAAGCGACGACGAAAGAAGGGGGCGAAGGCAAGCTCGACGGCACTGGAGGACGTTTTCCGATTTGGATAGAGGGCGACACTGACTAGGGATGTTATATACTCTGGACTCCCGAGGGGAGCATGATGTTATTTGGCCACCAACTCCTTCGAATCCACAGCGATGCGCCACTGCGGCTCATATGCCGAATGACGACATGGTCCATGTATGGCAACTTTGCAAGTTGAAGTGGGTCGGGCATTCCCGATTTATCACACCCACACAGCCTTGTGCTATAGTACTGGCATCTTCTCTGTCTTCCACACCCAACGGTGGACAATCCGAGCTTGAGGCCTTCACAAGGCTATCAATACACTCATCGAGCCAATGGCGTGTTCATGTGCTCCTGTAATCCGCGACTGCGAAGTGCAGTGGGGCCCCCACCGACTCTTGGGCGATCGAGGAGATCTAGCGGTAAACTGAGGCCAATGCGGTCTCCACTTGAACAGGTACATATCCACGGTTACTCATGGAAGAGCCTGCCAGGACCAGTTTCGCAGATGATAGTCAGTCGAAGTATTCACCTCACCCACTTCTCTATTCAAGTTGACGTTACACTTACCCTTTCGTGTTACCAAGGACGTTTATTGAACCAATCATGATATCAGAAGGGGGGATTCCAAACCAGCTTTGTTATACTACAGGTGACGGCTACATAAGGTTACGAATATACAAAATGACCAGACCAATGCAAATATGAAGACAGGTGAAATGCGGAAATTACAAGTTGCCTAGTGATATAGATATACCGAAAGTCCGGAGTGTTCGACACAGCGAGGAGTTCATGCTACACATTCGACCAGCAAGGATGGAAAGAGAGGGTCAAATAGGGCGCTCGATGCGCGGTATAGGGTATGATTCGAGGCCTTGATGATTTTCGTGGGGTTTTCGTGATGGGCGTTCTCTGCGTGACCGAAGCACATCAGAGGTCGTGGATCTCGTCCAGAGCAAGATGTCGAAGCAGGAGAAAGGAGGGATAATCGCGCTTAGGCGCGGAGAGAGCGCCAGTTCGAGCTGGAGCTGTTCGCCTTCTTGTGCGTGGCCGCGGGCGCAGCTGGCTTGGGGCCAGAGCCAAGCATGACGCCACCGGTGAGAACGGTGGTCTTTCCGCCGTCATAGTTCGTCACCGCCGTCTTCGTGCTATCGACGAAGACGCGTGCCTGGCGGGCGCGCTCGCGACGGGAGAGCTTGACCTTGGTGGGCGAAGCAGCGCAGGAAGACTGCGAGATGGTAGACGAGGAGGAGCTGTACGAGTCGCCGCTCTCGATTGAAGAGAAGGTGAAGCCGGAGCTGGAGCTGGAGGAGCTCGAACGCGAATGGGAAGAAAGGGTAGAGATGGTGGACATGGGCGAGGAGGTGATGGAACGTTCAGGCGAGGGGACGGGTGGGAACTCGCACAGGATGGGAGTGAGCCAGGCGGGCTCGCGGACCTCATCTGCGATCATAGCAAAGAGCTCGTCGTCCTGGTCAGCCTCGAGCAGCTGCTGAGCGTAGGTCTTGATAGGCTTGCACGCCATAGCGCGCGCGGCAGCCTGAGCCTTGAGCTCTGCCTCGAGGCGAGCCTGCTTCTCCGCGGCCGCCTTCTTCTGCTCGATCATGTCGATGGTGTCCTCGGACCAGATGGTGAAGAACTTTCCGACCTTGCCCGACTCCCAGTTGCCGAAGCGAACCGAGACGCAGCCGGGGTCAATGAAGAGGTCGAACTCGATGTTACCGAGAAGAGCGATCCACTGCGACCACTCGATGTTGGCGGTTTTGCAGGCATCGTAGATGGAGCGAGGGGGAAGACCAGCCGGAGTGAGAGTGAGGCAGCGACGGCCAGAGCCCCGAAGGGGCTCAGAGGGATTCCACGAGGGGGTGAAGAGCTTCGTCAGATTGCTCTCGAGAGCAACCTGGAGTTTGATGATCGCAGTTGCAGAGTAGCGTGCGATGAGGGGGCGAGTGAGATAAGTGATCGCCTGAGCGAGAGCGAGGGAAAGGGAACCAAAGGAAGTGGAGGAGGCCATGGCGATAGAAGGCGTGATGGATTAGAAGACTGGGAGTAGCAGCCGATGCGAGAGGATTGGATGATAGTCGTTAAAGCTGTGATCGACCTGCGATGAGAATGTGCGGTAGTGGGCTCGCTGAATGAGATGCGAAGTGCTGAGAGTGGTCGTGTGTAGCGTGTGGCCGTGTAGCAGTCAAGTCCGAATCGGCGAACGACCGACGACGAAAGTCTAAAGAGTCAATGTCAGTGGCGATGCTGAACTTTGAAGGCAAGGAAACTAACCTAACAAGAGCTGGTCTGGAAGGGAACGTGAGGAGAGGAGAGCTGGTTGGAACTAATGTCCGGGGTGAGGGAACACTAAGCCGGATTGAACGGGAGTACTTATAGACATGTGCATAGCAGAGCGCGCCTGCGAAGACAATGGGGCGGACTTGGGCGTGAAGGGCTCAGGCTCGGTAACGAAGCGAGAACAAAAGGCGGACGGGCAACAAAAGCGTTTCCTGAACGGCTGCCAAATGCGGAGACAAGGCTCGTCTGCCTCGGCGTCTGAAGGGACACGTGGGCGAGCGCCTGGGAGGTGGCCCGACGCGCTCGCTCTGGATAGAGAACAATTGCAGCTGCCACTTTACGTCCTGCACTGCCCGCTCCCATTGTCCCGCATGTGTCTCTGTCGCCACCTCCCGCGCGGTCTATTTGCGCACAGACCGCGAAGCCGATGCCCCTTGTTTGCGCCCGCCCGTACACAATAGCACTCGGATGTAAATTCCATTATGAACGAACTTCCGTGGCATTCTTCCGATGTCTATATATCCGCGCCGAGCCCATAGTACTCTCTACGCGACCCGAGATATGGACGAGGCCGGACGCGCACCGCGGTGATGTGAGAAGTCGGGAAAGACTCACGCGGCATTGGTTATACGAGCATATGCCTGTACCTTGTCTTGTTGCGCGATGCTCTCCTCCGAACGCGCGAGCGGTTCTGATTCAGCACATCCATTGGGTCGTTGTGGCCAGCGACCTCTGGACAGTGGACGAGGCCGACAGGTATGTGCTAGGGAGGCAATAATCGAGTAAGCAGGCAGAGTAGCGCTGGTTCAGCCACCCGGAAGCGAAATTTTGAAGCCCCGACAGTAAGTCATCCTAGCCGGGCAAACCTTATTTTGTCCCTTCATCCACGCAGGACGACCTCGGCGTCGCGCAAAAAAGACCGCTCCCTTTCGTCCACAATCCTCAAGTCTTCAAGCCCTCGTCGTCCTCTTCAAAATGGTGAGTTCTCTATCCCATCGTGTCCCTATGTGCCAAAGGCTCGAGCCGGAGAGTTGACCCCTGCGCCTTGCGATCAGACTCTCGCCGTCGACCTCCTCAACCCCTCTGCTGAGCACGAGAAGCGCAGCCACAAGCTTAAGCGTCTTGTGCAGTCTCCCAACTCTTACTTCATGGACGTGAAGTGCCCCGGTGCGTGCCATTGCCTCTCTACGGTGGGCATGTACTCATGATCCTCGTCCTCAGGCTGCTTCGCTATCACGACCGTTTTCTCGCACGCGCAGACTGTTGTCCTCTGCGCTGCATGCGGCAGTGTGCTTTGTCAGCCCACCGGTGGTAAGGCAAGACTGACGGAGGGTACGTCGTTCTTCATGTCTCTCTTCCGCACACATCTTGATAACTTTTCTTCAGGGAGCTCGTACCGTCGGAAGAACTAAGGGCCGCTCCTGTGTCTCTGTTCTTCATCTCTCGCTCTCCATGCAGTAACATAGCCGCACGGATTATCACATCGATGTCACACGCTTTCGTACGCTCGAAAAGCTCTTCACCGCGGGTAGTGTATTCTTACGCAATCTATCTCCACATATTCCCCGCAAGTCCTGCATCCATCGCCTGTCTCGTGCTCATATCCAGCGTGGGAAGCCACTATGTTGTCGTCTATGTGATATATCACGCTGTATGTTGTCCACATTCAGTTAACATGTCTGAGGAACATCAAACACGACGCTAGTAATGGGTAGAGTCATCCAAGAGTTGAACTAAGTGCTGTAATTGTACTATAGCTTGGATATCGGACCGGCCGTCTCTCTGGTGTCTACTCTCACAACCCCTTCCTGATTACAGATGGCGACCAGAGAACCGCCTGGGGTATACATCTAGGGCGTGATAAGTAAAGGTTAGAATACCGCACCTCCGAATCACTCACCCGCCCATGGACGGACGCCCTCCCACTCGAGGCGCGTTCGCTCAATATCTGCAATACATTCAGCGGGGTGAAAAGTAACCGGTGACCAGACGTAAGCAACTCACGACATAAAGCAGCCAGTCGCCGCAGTCGAAGTTGTCGCTTGTGCCGCCTAGTCAATATCGCAGCGCGAGGCATAGACTCGCTCGCACTTACTCATAGAAGCTGATGTTGTGGTCCAAAGAAACCTGTACATTACTCCTGGATGAGTGATGTGTCGATGAAATTAGCGGAGAGTCGTACCTGCATCACGACCTTCGTGGGACCTTTGCCCTGGTTGAGCATAGTCAACGTGCGACGAGCACCGCTGATGCTGCAATATTATCGTTCAGCATGACCGGACGGGGCATTTCAAGGGATTTCAGGACTGACAATTGCGAGTCTGATATATAGCTGAGGATGCACTGGAACCTTGTTATGAGCACATGTGTGACTAGCAGGGTATTGGAACTGACTTTCTGGAATGCTGCATCATAACGCACTGGGACATTCCTCGCCTTGTACCAGTACATGATAATGGGAGTCCCATCCTTGGGCTCCCTCATGCCCGCCAACTTGACTTCGATGGGACTCCGACGTCGCTCCTAACACCGAGATCTCAATACCAAGCGTGCAAGTAAGAAGCCTGAGCTCACCTCAAGAGTCGTACGACAGAACTCCTTGACTCGCTCGTCTGCAGTTTCCCTGAGCATCTTCTCATAGATGACTTCAATCCCTTCACATGCGTCGGGGGCAGGGACGTCCGCAGGCATGGGGTATTGAAATACAGGCTGCCGGGGCTCTGGCAGCTGGAAGGAGCATACCAGAATGAAGATAGTACGACCCCGTTGGACTGCGCGTACGGAACGGGTGACGTAGGAGCGTCCATCGCGTATGCGATCGACATGGTAGAGTATGGGCACTGCGGAGGATGCACCGAGAAGAAAATAACACTGCGCGACATCAGTCACGACTCACAGTCCAGACGATGAACACTCACATGTAAAGACTGACGCATGGCAGGACTGTCAGACTATGATCCATTGATAGGGACGTGGCACAAGACGTACGTGTAAGCTGTAAACCGGGTCCACGCAGTTGCTCGCCGAGACCAAAGCTTGTGAGATGACCTGTCCACCGAACACCCCCCTAGCCCGTGCTGGTGTATACAACGTCTTCGACCTGAACAAGTTCACGTCAATGTGTTCTACTTCCAGACATTCAGAGATTTGCTCATGGTCGTGCTGAGACTGCGGAGCCGTCAATGTCATGGTGCAGCGAGATACGGGTCAGTACGGAGCCTCGAGAGCGGGGGTCAAGTCGCTATAAGCTGTGGTGACGAGTTGAGCTGTTAAGTAGCAACCGAGCCGCGCAACAGCGCATCATGGAAAGACTGGTCGGCCCTTTCGACAAGCCGGCAAGGGGGGAGGATGAGCGGTTGAAAATCATGATACTTACCTTGGGCCAACACTTCGGCTATGGCATGTTGCCGGTTGCCCGGAAGTGCTAGGGACGTTCGGGTATATATTCGGGCGTGAACGCATGGAAGTCTACTATACATGCTATACAATGTAGGCTGTTGCTGCAACAGGAATCTCGTGAATGCAATGTAAATAAAGGAGAGAGGTGAAGCGATCAGAACTCCTCGACGTCGATGGAGAAACCACATTCGTGGCATATCTGTTTTCCGACACCATCTGGACCCTTTTCAACACCGCCGAATGTATGCCTGTGTTCTTTATCCTTCCGCTTCTGCCATACCGTCTCCCTTGTCCGCCGTCGCAGCTCCTTCAAGCCCTCTTCGAACTTCTTATTTTTCTTCTTCTTCTTCTCCTCAACACGTCGTTGCCATTCGGTATCGAGGGCTTCAGGAGAACCCCACTTCCTCCACGCGAAGTCCTCAACTTGGCACCGGAGGAAGAGCATCATGTTCGCGAACGTCGACTTATGTGGGTTCGCTTTCAAAAGGTGCGGCATAAGCTCTTGATCTCGAAGTTCAGCTACAATGTTTCAATAAGCGAACGACACTGGGCGACCGTACGACATTACGTACCGTCCGTCAAGAGGTAATCCTAGAGTACAGTCATTGATGTTGCTCTGGGAATGAGCATGAAGCCACGTACCTCCTTGCATTCGGTCTTCGTAAGAAGACTGTACTTCTCCGGCTTTTCATTCTTGCATTTGTTGCACACAAGACAACGGAAGACCTTCCTGAACGTAGAATCCACGTCGACCGAATTGCACTCGTTGCAGCGCGGATTCAAATTCGGATCCAAGTACATCGCTGAGAAACGTATGAGCCTATCTGAATGCATCTGAATTTTCTGATACTCACATGGCTCCGAATTCTGCGACGCCCTCTGCCGCTCACGTTCCTTCTCCTTTGCTCGAAGCTCCTCATCTACCTCCTTCCCATCCTCGACCAAGAACCCGCCTTTGGAGTTGACCATCTTGGATAGATCATATTCGAAGTACTTTCCTAGGCGGGAGTCTCTCTTCAGTTTGGGCGGAGGCTTGGGGGCAGTCGGAGACGTAGATTCGGCAGGTACGACCCCAAGGGGACGCTTGCCGTTCGCGTTAGTGAAAGAGGACGAAGCTGCTTGTTCTTCGCGCTCGCGTTGTCTAGCCTTGGCTGAAGCGTCATGAGTACGTCTTGTGAGTACAGATAACGGCAAGCTCACCCTTTAGACGGTTCAATTCGATCCGTTTGACCTGCTCAGGAGTCAGGTCGAGGTTCTGCTGCTCTCGTGGAGGGGGAGTTGTGAACCGTGAACTAGAAGCAACAGAATCCATTTGATATGCGGGGAGTAGCTGAGCTTGAGAGGGACCCGGGGCAGCTGGACAAACAATGAAAGTTGGGGGAACGTGTGCCGCCGCGGGTCCTTACTCAGAGGATGACCCGTGACGTAACGGTACTGTACTAACCGTGACGTCCTGACGGTCAGGTGACTCAAAGATGCATACGATCGCCGGCCAAAGCAGACTATGTACTGAGATGGGAGGGGCAGAAAACAGTATTTATATTCGTACAACAAGGACTGCGTATGCGACGATTGACAATAGAAACAATATGACAGTATCATGGAGTTCGAATCCACCGGTACTTCGTTACCCGCCCTCAAGGCCTCAAGGCTGAGTGGCCTCGCCCGAGGGTCCAGCGCCATTGGTTTTGCCTGCTGCAGTCTTCGCCTTCGCGATTTGAGCGAGGGGAACTCCGTCGTCGACCTCCATATCAGACTGTTCAGCGGAGGTGACCTGTCCGCCCCCTGATCCGCTCGCAACGGGTGGCGCGACACTTGGACCAACGCCGTGCGTTGTACCAGTGCTCATGATGCCCACCGCCGCACCGAATCTTCGCCCTGTCGCGACCGATGAGTCGCGGTCCTTGTGGCTCGCATGGTCACGCCGTCCTCCTTCGCCTTCGTCGTCAGAGTCTGACAGCTCGCCTTCAGCTTGTCGTCGCGAGTCTAAGAGGCGCATCGGGCGCCGGTCGTTCGGGTCCACCATGTCCTCGTCAGGGTCATCCTCCACGATCTCATCCATTGGCAGGCGAGGAACATCTATGCCACTATGAGTGGAGTCCACAATTGCCCGTATCTTGTACAACGTAACGAACCTGTCACTTGGACGCTTGGTGGGCCACCTACTTGTCGAAGATGGTCCAGCACGATGCTTTTCACCCGGTCCAGGTATTCCGGGGAGTTCATGTCGTCCATGTTGGATGCCTTGACATCTAGCTCATAGTCTGGACCGAAGTACTCGTAATATTCATTCATAGGTATCTCTGAGAAGAAGTATCAGCGTACGCAACAAAATGGCATGAATGCTTGGTCCATACCTTTGCCCAGCTCAACGCCCGCCGCGAGACCAGTCTCGTACGCCCAACACCTGCTCACGTTGCGCATGGTGTACCCTCCGCCACCCACGAGGAGAAGTGGCTTGTTAAAGGACTTGACGAACTTGACGCAGTTGGCATGTCCTGCATGAAATTAGTCATACTAGATGCAGACGGGTCTGACGGCTCACCCTTCATTGACAGGTTGAAGCAGCCAAGCTTGTCACCGGACAACGAATCGGTCCCGCACTGCAGAACAATCGCGCCAGGGTCATACGATTCCATAACCTGACGGATAACCTGCCAAGATAATGGGAGTGAACTCTGCAACTTGGAGCAAAGGCACAGATGTTACCCACTGGCTCGAAGATGCTCTTGTAGTTCTCATTTGTGACACCGTCTCGCAGGGGAAAGTTGAGTGCGTAATATTTTCCTTTGCCGATACCAACGTCCTGTGGTCAAATCAATATCAAGCCTTCAGTCTGCAGAGCGGATGAACTACTTACGCGGAGCTCTCCCGTCCCGGGGAAGTATTCACCATACTTGTGGAAGCTCACTGTCATCACACGATCTGTGGTATAGAAGGCCTCTTCCACCCCATCACCATGATGCACATCAACGTCGATGTATAGCACCCTGGTGTGATACCTGTACGAAGAGTAAGCGACTAGAACAGACAAGTCTGATATCGCTCACCGTAGCAATTCAAGAATGCCAAGTACGATGTCTACATCAGGGGACATGAGGATCAGAAAGCAGGATGGTGGGGAACATCGTACCATTGACGTAGCAAAAACCACTAGCCTCGCTTTTCTTGGCGTGGTGTAGGCCACCAGCCCAGTTCACAGCGATGTCGCACTTATCTCTACTCAAGCGCGCAGCACCCTCTATACTGATCCTGTTAATTCTGCAAGTCGCAGACCTGGTCCGGACACGTACCCATGGAACCCCCGGCAGAGATGGCGCAGTAATCGAACAGTCCGTCGAAAACTGGACAGTCATCGCCTACATTATCTGCAGCAACACATCAATGACTGGAATGTAAAGACATGAATGGAGAGTATTCACACTTGTGCTGTTCCTTTATGAATGAATTCATATTGGAGGGTGTTATCTTGTTGAGGAACTCAACATACTCGTCCGAGTGGAATTGTGTCATCTCGCGCTTCGTTGCAGGCTTGGCGCGCTATCGGAACAGCCAGAGGCTACGTGAGAGAGGCAATGACGACAGAAGGAGGAAGTTGCAACGTACGAAAATCTCCATGCGCTTGTACAAGCCATAATTCATGACCAGCGAATGGCACATACGTATGCGCGTGGGCTTCATTCTGGATCCTCGGTAGTGAGAATGTTAGACAATTAGAAGAGCAAAATGGCTCACGGGTGGCCTGGACCATAGTGAAATCCACTAACGTCCGAGTCGAAGAAGTAGCACTGGATATTCACCACTGTGAGCGATCCTGAACGACGAGCTCAAAAACGGAACGAGCGTACCACGCGCTTCCGCTGTCCTTCCCCGTCGATAGGTGTCATTTCCGGTGGCATGCTAAGAATTTACCAGTAAATGCAGAGCAACAAGCGATCAGAGCTGGTGGTCGTCCGCTCGATATGGAGGGTAAGTTGAAGAGGACCGAACCGTACGCCACCCAATATTGTGGAACTGTGCCCGATGAATCTACAGCGCCTCGCCAGATGATGCCGGGTATTACCATTACTACGGTCTGGGTACTTGATTTCGAGTCAACCTTGAGACTAAGCTTTCGGAGCTCAACTGCAGTACATAGACATCCTATTATACTGAACTTAAACTATGCATACAGGTACGATGACAACAAAGTAAGAGATGGAGAGGATACGAGACGCTACATCTTCGGTTTGCTGAGAGATGCCTTGTGCACAAGGGTCGAAGGCGCGAATCCGAATGATTCATCCATCCTAATACCCTGTCGGAAATGTCAAGCGTTGCAAAGGATACAAGCGACTTGTGAAACTCACAAGTTCGCCAGCGATAACACGGACCTGGAGAACGCAAAGTCGTCGACAACGGCCAGAACATATTGACCGGGTGGAAGTCACTCACCATACTCCAATGATGGATCGCATGTAACCCAGCAAACCATAGCTAAAATTGCATTTCAGGCATCATAATGCCAGCGACAAGACATGCGATCGCACCTCCCGACCAAACGTGGTTTCCATGACCTGCGGGAATGGCGTCACCGCGTGCAGAGTGATGGGCTCTGCCATCCTAGATTTGGGCACAACATTTTGCAGTTGTGCGATACAATCGATGAAAGCTCCCCTCGCCGCGTCGCGACTAACTTCCATGGGGGTGTTGCGAAGTCTTTTGTCGTAATTCAGCACGTGGGGGGCCGGGCTCGAGACAACGTCCAGGAGCAGCACGAAGTGATCTCTTGCATGCCTGAGGTGCTTCCCTGAGTGGATATTTTGAGAAAAGCCAAGTTTACGATATCTCAAAGGACATACCTATTGTCGAGCCAGGAATGTAGTTTGAGTGCGTTGTGAGCTGGTCATCCGAGGTGAGACTGTTCTCCACTAGATCGATCCCTTGACGCAGGATGGCGGTAGACACTTCTAACAGCCGCGCGAGCGCAGTAGGTTCATCATGAACATCGCCCTCTTCAAAAGACGAAGCTGCTGCACTCGAAGATGATAGTGAAGACATGGTGGTAGTGGAGAGGCCTCCAGGGAAGCGGCGTTGGTCAGGCGCATGCGCGCGTCACACGAGGCTTGCCTCGCGGGAACGCTACGTTGGGAGAATGGCACGACAACGAAGCATGAATTGGAGTGAAGGTATGCGCATAGAATAGAATTTAGATTTGTATCGAATGTGATCAAGCGTACATGTGAGTAGATGGGACACGACCCCAAGCGTATGTTCCTCTGCACAATTTCGGACGACTCATGATAAGTGATCCGAACTCAAAGCGAGGATATCTTCAGTCTACCAGGACTACGCCGCATTAAGATGATCTAGAAGACCAGCGCGGTGAGAGACAGGCAGACCAAGAGAGCACATCAGCCGTCGTCGTCGTCCTGGATGAAGATACCGTCGGCTCCCCGCGCTGCTGAGGCCCGGATGCTGACTAAGCAGAGCTCAATATCACGCTTCACTGCCCATATGTGCCAGCAATCCAACTCCTTCCTGCCCTCCGCTCTCTATCATTCTAATGCTTGCATCCTGGAGGAAAGCCGGATCGTTGGCTCGCGTACGTATGCTGTGGACTCCTGAGCTTGCTAGCACTGATGGGTTCGTCGGATAGGCCGCATCTGCGGGTCAGAGGCGCTTCCTCTCTATTCACGAATACCAATCGGTCAACCTCTTGAACTCGGTATTTCTCCACTTATTCATGCATCTTAGGACGAATTAGACATTATTTCTGTACAGTACGGCATTCCGACACCCAAAAGCATTGCCGCTAAGACACCGCAGGAGGCTTATGAGGCGGCGAAGCAGTTCAGTGCGTGGCCTTACCTACCCCAGATTTTACCGGTTGCCCATTTTCAGACTCAACAGGATGCGTCATCAAGGCTCAAGTGCTAGCAGGAGGGCGAGGAAAGGGCCACTTCGACAATGGTCTGCAGGGTGGTGTCCACCTCGTCGAGTCGTGAGTAGTGATGTTTCCTTTCGATCATATATTCCCATTTGAACACCTTCAAGGCCCGAGCAGGCAAAGGATTACGCGAACAAGATGATCGGCTCCAAACTTATCACCAAGCAGACTGGTGCTGCCGGACGCATCTGCAATGCCGTATGAATCTTGCCTCTCGCGCGCTCACCTTGTATTAGCTCTAACGCACATCATTATGTTAGGTGATGTTGGCTGAGCGTCGGGACCCCTCGCACGAATATTACGTGGCCGTTCTCAATGACCGTAGTGTCGGTGGTCCGGTGCTGGTTGCGTCTGCGCAGGGTGGGATGAACATCGAGGAGGTCGCCGCGAAGGACCCGAGTGCAATCATCACTACGCCCATCAACTTCGAGGAGGGGCTCAGCAAGTCTGAAGCTCTCGACCTTGCCAAGAAGTTGGGCTTCAAGAGCGAGGGTGCTCAGAGCGAGGCTGCCGACATCTTCATTCGGCTTTACCGGATCTTCAAGGACAAGGATGCCACGCAGATCGAGATCAACCCCATGGGCGAGACCTCGGATGGCCATGTTCTTTGGTTCGTCTACCGATTTTTGTGCCATCATCATGTCTATAACGCTATCCCCCCTAGCATGGATGCAAAGTTCGGATTCGATGACAACGCCGAGTTCCGTCAGAAGGACATCTTCGCGCTCCGCGACATCTCTCAAGAAGAGCCCTCTGAGGTCGAGGCGCAGAAGTACAACTTGAACTTCATCAAGCTTGACGGTAGCATCGGGTGTCTTGTGAACGGTGCTGGTCTCGCTATGGCTACCATGGATGTTCTTGCGCTTCATGGCGGCAACCCGGCGAACTTCCTTGACGTCGGAGGGTACGTGACGGATCAGCTAAATGCATGATAACCGGGTCTGACTGGTTGCAGGGGTGCCACTCCCGAGACTGTCAAGAAGGCATTCGAAATCCTTGTCTCTGATCCCAAGGTCAAGAGTATCTTCATCAACATCTTCGGCGGTATGATATCGATGTCAATTACCCAGACAAATACTGATTTTGGCTGCAGGTATCATGCGTTGCGACTATATCGCCGAGGGAGTTATCAATGCTGCGAAGGAGTTGTCCTTGACCGTCCCCCTCATCGTCCGACTTAAGGGCACGAAGGAGGCGGAAGCGAAGGAGTAAGTATCCTATGGTGGGTTTGGGTGGCGTTGCTGACTTGGTAAACAGGATGATTCGTCAGTCCGGCCTCAAGATTATACCCTTCGACGACCTTGACGAAGCCGCTCACAATGCTGTCAAGCTCGCCATTTGAGCGTTCCCTCGTAGACTACTCTTTTGGGACTTCCTGTTTCACTAGATGTACTCAATAAGCAAGTAATATCCGGCGTAACTCCAGATTGGCGGATGGTATAATTAGGTGAAAATACTCGAAAACAGCAATTGCGAACAGGTACGATACAGCGCAACGAAGACAGGATGTACACTACTTTACCAAGGAGGGCGTGGATAACCTGACGGTACTGGGTTGTAACCGTTCTGCGGCGGTTGACGCATCGGAGAAAGCATATGCGGGGCTGCGGGACTCTGTCCGTAAGAACGCATGGGGTCCCGGTTCAGCTGAGCGGGTAATGAATATGGCTGGCCTGGAGTCATCACTGGAGGCGCGTGTACAAGTACCGGACTACCTGCATACATTTGAGGAAGCGCGGGTTGCATCACTGGACTGACTAGAGGCATCCCACCTGGGGGGCGAGCCTGCATTCCGTTCTGCTGCTGCGGCGGATTCGGCATGCCGGGCATGGGAGAGGCATACATAGGAACCGGACCACCAGGCGAAGGGTAAGGAACAAGCTGCGCAGGATATGGTGATCGCATAACCCCACCAGACTGAGGCGGAGGTGGACCTGGCATCCACATGGGCTGGCCATATAGAGGAGGCGGGCCACCGTTGACAACCATAGGTCGCGGCACAGGGCTCGACTGCGAGTACATGATAGTCGGACTCGGTGCACTCAGCATCGGAGAATATGCAGGATAAGCAGGACGAAGTCCTGGCTGACCCATAGGCGGGGGTGAGAAGGTAAATGCTGGATTCGGCGGTACAACGCCATTGAAAGAGGGTGCAGCAGCAACGGGAGGAGCAGGGGCTGGAGCGGGGATGGGGGCGTTGGGCTGCGGCCGCTGTGACGAGGACGATGGTACTTGTTGGAAAGCACGCGTGACTTCGTACGCTGACATCCTCGTCCAGGGTCCTGACCCTGATGGCGGAGGGGTCTCGCCACCATCAGACTTCACGTCTTGCAACGAGAATGGAACACCGGTCAGGTCATCTGCGATGCCTTTGAGCGAGTTCACGGGTTGGATGTGAGCCTGATCGGGCGTCTGCGACCATACTGCCTTCAAGTGCTCTGGATCCGGCGCTCGAGCAGGAGACTCCTTGATTGACATCGCTTTGGGCGACTTCGACCACGGTGACTGCGCGGGTCCCGCCTGAGATGTAGATATTCCATTCTGTCAGGAAGTTAGGAATATGGAGAAAATCATGATGTGTGTAACAACTAACCGTCATCTCCCTTGCAACTGAACTTAATGGCGCCTCTAACCGAGGTTCGACCGATAGTGTCTTCGAGGGTGCAAGGTTGACACCAGCGATGGGAAGAGCGGCGGCTGGTCTTGATATCGGTGGAATGACATCGGACTTCGACTCAAGCTGCAGTTCACTGTTCACTCTGAATTGAACAGGGGCCTGTGGCTCTCCGGTTTTCTCAACGCGAGTGGTCTGAGAGGACGTCGCACCCGAAGACCCCGATGGCCGAAACTCTGCTACACGCGACGATACCGACCCAGACGATTCAAGAGCAGGGGTCGTAGAGGGAGCCTCTGGAGGAGGGGATCGGCTCACGGTATCAAGGCCGAGTCCTTCACTATCCTTGAGTAGTGGACGCCAAGTCGGAGTAGGTGAGACTGCTGGCTTGCGCCAGCTCGAAGTGGAAGCTTCTTTGGAGACCGTGGTCCGTACGCGTGGCGGTGTGTTTGGCAGATTCACGACTGGTGGTGCCGGCGTGCCCTCCGGTTGAGGCCGACGAGTGATCCTCGTCCGGGGAAGCTTGACAAAATACTTCGCCTGACCCTTGAAGAGGCGTGGACGGCCGAACAGATACTCGGTCGACATCGTCTCGCGGCGGTTGGGCGTGTCAATGGTGTTCCACGAGTACACATCCAACCTCAAGTGCCGCTGACCGCGCGGCCACTCAAGCCCTGTCTTGAGAGGAGGGGGATTAGGACGGGAGTCATGGGACAACTTGACAGTGAAGATGTTCCATGCTCGTTTGGGAGATTGAGGTGGCTCTATCGCAGTCACGTCGAAGACCTCTGTAGGATGAGCAAAGTCGAGATGCGAGGAACTGGACCGCAGAGCTGGCGGCAGCCACTTCTGCGACTTCTGAGTCTCCTTGGGAGCTTCTGCCTCGTGATGCATTCCGTCAAGCGCGCCCTTGATACGTGCCATGACGTCGTTCAAGGTAGACATAGAGGCCTCACGGTAGTGAGGACCCACAGGAGGAGGGGGCCTATACATGCCGTTCTGGTAATGTCCAGAGACCCGTCGATGGTGATCCTCAGGTAGCGACGATGAGCTGACCGTGCTGGGGGCTGTAGGCTCGTTTAACCGAGGTTCTGTGGGAGAAACGCTGTCGACAGGCAAATGAACATCCTCCGAAGTCGAGTGTAGAGCTGGCTTGTCCGTGGGATACGCGCGAGTATGATCATGGACGAACGACGAACGACGTCTCCAGGGTCCCTCATCCGCCTTTGAAGGAGGCTGCGGCTGACGTTGAGGAAGAACACTGCCGTCACTGAAGAAGTCAGACGCAGCGTCTCTCGCGAGGTGTGCACCACTCGGTTCGGAAGGCTCGGACCCCACGAATTTACCTAGATCCGCAAAGTCAACAACGTCGACGTCTTCTCCTTCTTTCACCTCCAGGTCGGTATGCGTCAAGACCATTGGAGGTGTGACAAGAGTGTTAGGGAGGGAATCCTGCCGTGTTGTTGCCACAGCTGGAGGATTCTTGCGTCTCCACGTGTCCGTATCGGCAGGTGTCGAAGGAACTGCTGCGGAAGTCGTAAGAGACATCCTGCGCGCAGGAAATGGCCGGGAAGCGCCTCGCGATGATGGTGCACGACCCATTGTAGGACGGGTGGGGACGCCTCGCTGAGAAGGATCAACGTGAAGGCCATTGACGGGTCCTGCTTGCTCGGAGAGAGAGGCAGAAGACACGGCCTCTTCGATGATTCCAAGCACCTGAGCGACATTAGCTGGTATGACCCTACTGAAACGATAGTAATTCACCTGCTCCCCGGCTTTTTTCTTCTCAGCTTCGGCATGCTCGCGTTCACGCGCCTTCGCTTGCTCCGCAGCCTTCATCCGCTCTTCAATCTCAGCGGCTTTCCTATGTGCGCGCTGTTTCTCCTTTTCGCGCTCCTCTTCTTCTTGTTGTCTCCTTAATCTTGCACGTTCGGCGGCGGTGTGCATCGCCACCTTGCGTACTTCATCGAGGTCTGTGGCTGGTAGGGCAGAGGCAGACCCCGCCGGAGACACGGCCCCTTGGGAACTCGCGGAAGGGGCAGGAGGCTCCGAAAGAGACAGAGAAGGCGACGGCTGCAGTGGCGATCGAGGCAGGACGTCCTCTGTGCGAACTGGCGGAAGATGACCACCTGAAGCTGATAAGTGCGGCGGAAGCTGTCTCCGATGATCACCATCAGGACCGGACGGGAAGGAGTCGAACGCAGGCTGACGCGTTCGATTGTCGAACGGCCCATCACGCGATTGACGATGAGAGGAATATGGTGGACCATGAGGACCTGCTCGACTGGAGTCAGGACCATGTAATCCATTCGTCTGCCATGGGGGATGATCCCGCCGCATGGGAGGCCTCTCTCGGAAGCGGGAGGCATCGGGGGGCGATATGGGGGAACGGTCACCGGGAGCCCGAGAGAACGTGGGACTTTCTGGGTGAGGCATTGCACCGTTTGAGCCCTTCTGCAAGAGTTGAAATTGCGTGTGAGGGGGCGCATCTCTCCGTCCTTCGGTAGGTGACATCGAGTAATCAGAACGACTGTTCCTCCAACCCTGTTGAGGCGCTCCAGGACCGGAATGCCGCTGATGGGAGTATGGCTCAAGACGGTTTGAACGCTCGTTGAAAAGGACTCTCGACGACTCCTGCGGTGATTGTACAGAGACTGAGGATGGTGACGAAGCGCTGCCAGGAGGTAAGGAACTTGGTCCAGGTCGGGAACGAGGCCAGCTTCTGTCAAAGTCATCTGCAAACCGCTCCTCTTTACTGACAGGCTGATCCACGCCGCCAATCCGCGCAGAGGATCCGGGCGACAACAACTTGGACGGGTCCCTAGGAGGAGAGGGATGTCGCGCGTCACTTGACTGAACCTTGTATTGGCGACCGTCGTCAAACTCGATCACACCACCAAGGAAGTTATCATCGTCCTCTTCCATCTATGCCTTTCATGAGCTGACTCGCGTCTGCACCAAGTAGAAGATAACTAACCTCGTCCCAGTGATGAGCGTTGGGGTCCAAGTGAACGCCGCGAAACGTGTCCTCCTCGGCCATGAGCTCGGCCATAACAGCCTGCTTGTGCGCAGTAGCGGCATCAGGTTGGGCGTTTTTGTCGGACGCTTTGGCCATGCGACCTGTACGCCAACCTCATGAGCATGAGAGATGTGCGCCATGATTGTATCACGTACCTTGCGCAACCTCAGCTGCAGTTGGAAAGTCTGTCTGCACTCTGTCAAGAGTAACAACAGCATTTCCCCTGGCACCTCCCCAGACAGGTTTCCCTGACGTGTCCTTCTTAAGTGGCAGCACGTCTTGGCTACTATGAGGTTGCGGTTGAATCACTGTGCCTACGGGGGAAAACACTGGCGCTGCATTCGGACCTGCGGCAGACATCAACGCAGGCTTCGAATTCGCACCAGGAAGTGGGGTCGGCGTACTCGATGGGACAGCGGAAGATGGTCGTGACCACCCAGCAGTACTGCCGGGTTGCGGTGTTGCCGTCAGCTTCGCGGTCACCAAACGCGGATGCGGGGTAGTGGTTTGGGAGACGGGTTTCTCTGCATGATCCTAATGGTTATAATATGTCTCAGCATGCAATGCAGTACGCACGACTTGGGTTCACGGTCTTCAGGACTGGCGACGCCGAGAGGGTGTGGGCAGGGGCAGACGTAGTCTTCTCGAGAAACTTCCTGCTAACATTGACATGACTGAACTTCTTAGGATGGGGCATGCTTAGAGGAGGGGCTCCTGAAGCAGTGGGGGCTGGAGATGGTGCGCCACCCTTTGTCGAAGACAGACCTGAAGCCGAGGAGGCTGGACTGGCATCCCGGGAACGACCAACGGGGCCATGTCCTGGGTCAGAGATCCCGTCCGCGCCAGTAGTCAGGTCATTGGTGGGCTTGAATTCTGCGTGGTTTCCATCGAGCCGGCCCTCCTTCTCAGAATGCTGCGCCGAGTTGGTGAGGTCGATACTGGCCATAGACGCGTCTACAGACGCAGAGGAAGGAGTAGGTGAAGTAGTGGCTAGAAGCAAAAGCGTGGTGGGCAGAGGACCAGCCGCAGAATATACAGGAGACCGCAGATCTCAGACTGAGCTCGGAGTCGCAGAGGCCAGTCGGTGCTGGCTGGACAAGTCCAAGGCCAAACCCATCCTCCAATCACAGCTGCACGGCAACGCCCGGGCCTCAAACGCTCTTGGGCTCCTGCAGCAGTTCTTCGACTGTATCCCGTGCCACTCCTCCCCAGGGCCATACGCCGGCCTTTCGCCTCACCGTCCTCGGCGCAGACCCGAAACCACCTCTCGACTTGCAGACGCAGCCCTCGCAGCAGCAGCAGCAGCAGCAGCAGCAGCAATCCATGGCGTCTGATGCGCTCGTGCACGACCTGCCTAGTTCCCGTCCTTCTACCAGTGGACAGCATGCTGGCCCACATGCAGGTGTCAAGAGGTCCTTCACACATCTGGACGAGGGCCGATACGAAGACCCGAGGTAAGCTGGCGCACTCTCCATGTTCACACACTCTCATGCCCGAACCAGCTACATGTGCCTGCCATCCAACGATAACGATGCTTGGTACTACCCGTCGTATGGATTTGAACCCAACGAAGAAGGGCTCCCCGCCTCGCCCTTCAGAGGAAATTGGGGTATGAAGACGTTCAATGAGGCCAAGTGGGTACGGCGAGGAAAGATTGTGGCCTGGGGACCGTGGATAGAGGATTGGGAGGTGTGTTTATACGGACGGCGTCGTGCGGGATGCTGTACTGACAAGATGCAGGCCGAGGACAGAGCGAGGAAACGTGTCCGCCAGCTATTGCAACAGGAAGAAGAGCAAGAGCCGATTCTTACCCTCGCGCATTTGCGTTCGCCCTCCCCGCCACTCATGGCTCCCTATCCTCATCCAAACGCCCAGCACCTCTCCTACACCTCATTCGTGATGGATAAAGCAACCACCCACTCCTTCCGTTCCCGCGTATTCGACGAGCTCGAGGACTCTACGAACACGCTCATTGAAGGCGAGACCGCTCTCCGGAAGGCATTGGGCAGGCTGTGGCAAGTCATAAGCGAAGATCCCGACGAGGTCGGAATCGGCACGTCCTTGGTTCCCAAGAGAGAAGATGAAGATGGCGACGAGCATGATCCGGACAGTCGTCTCGCCCGTGCACCGGATTTGACTCCGGTTGCCCACAAGCTGTTCCTATCTCCAAACCAAGAGTCTATCTTCGACAACATGCAGTTTTCGAGGGCAGATATGCAGCGGGACACTTTGGAGAAGTCCCTGGCGACCCTTCATGAGCTTCAGGATGACGGACGGGAGTACGTGGAACGCTTGGAGGAGATCAGGGAGGGGTTGGGAGACTCGAGGACGCAGAGAGACGGCGTCTGGGAATTGGTGCGCAAGAAGGCGATACAGGAGTTACATGAAGTCGCCTCAGCTGCGGCCGCCGTGTCATAGTTCTTGGTGTGAGTTGTACCATAGCCTTCGATCCGGATCTTCTATCCTTGTACCATCTTGCCGTCCCCAGTTGTGGTGAGACCAATTCAAGGGCGCTGCCCCGCGTTGGCCTTGTCCACAAGAGCCTTTGTTGTTGCGTTTAGGTCGAGAAGGTGGCAGTACCAGGGTCTTGGACACTGATAGCACAGAATTGTAGGATGCGCGGGCTGTCTGTTTGTAAACCGACTTCGGCTATTCCGCTTCGTGTTCGCGCCACAAAGCCAGGCGCGCGCCACAGCCGTGCCGCCCTTGTATATAGACCGTGACGTCGGGACGCGCAAACTCATCTTTGCGACTCTAGCTCAACGATTCGACCTGCTTTCTATCGTTCTGCATACACGCCATGAACATACCCGACATCTCCAACCTGAGCATTGGGGACACCCCTGACGACATTATGGATGCGACGGATCACTATATGGTCAAGCTCAGAAACTACGCTCAGTCAATACCCTATTCTATAGAGCCGAACTCTAAGATGCAGGAGATGCTTGACTTTATACTGCTGCGTCTGACGCAGTGTGCGGAAGCGAAGGACTACGACCCGGGGCTCCTCCAGTGGGACAGCATGTTGACTTAGTGAGTGCGTACCCAGTATGGCGCGGTTACGTGTGCTAACTGCCGTTCTGCCAACCAAGTTGGTGTATGCTCAAGTACCCTATTCCGAAGGAGAAGCGCGTGGCTATCATAAAGATATACTTCCATGTCTGCACGACTCCTGGGATGCCCAACCATGTCGTCGCAGCGTGCTCGGACGGTTTGCAGGCCTTGTGTCGTTCCAAGAAGAAGCTATCGGTAGAGGATGTGAGACTGCCTTGGATGCCCATTTACAAGATTCTCAGCAAGGACCTCTTCCTCACGAGGCGTCAGTTCGAGATCAGGTAAGTGTTATAGGTGCTCGTGAAGTTGCCCCAGTGACTGACGGTACTACATCGCAACGTAGCCAAACATCCTGGTATATGGGATACATCGCTGAGAACGTTCGCCGGTTCTTTCATCCTGCGGCAATTGACGAGATGCTATCCACCTTTTTGCCTTCTATGAATTGTACCAGCCTGAACGTGAGTACAAGGACGGGCCATCCATCCATCAGGAGTTGACGGCGTACAACAGAGCATTCTCGCATCTCAATACTACATGCTGACGTTCTTGCCGCCTTCACACCCTCAATCCTACCTCCCGATGCTCTTCCGCTTGTGGGAGTCCGTGAACTCCTATATGTTCGACGACCGCATGCTTCAATTCCTTGCGCGTCTGGCAGAGATGCACGTTGACCCCACTGTAAGTGATCCTGAAAGAATCCACAGCATACCAGACGATGCGCGCTCTGAAGGGGAGGAGCGACCCAATTGGTCGAAGGAAGACCTCGAGACGAAGTGGAAGTGGTCAGGGTTGTTCTCGGACGTCGGCATATTCTCTGAAGCAGATTGGAACTTTATCATGGCCAAATGCATGGCCTCCATGGGTACGTCTGTTTGTGTACATCCTATTCCACTGCGCTCACATGTCCGATATGGCGCAGAAATCCCGCTGGCCGATGCTGGCTCCCTTACTACCGGGCCAAATGCGGACGGTCAAGCGACTTTTGAGATGAATCGACTCCCCAAGCCCAATTGGCGAATCCGTCAGTAACGTGTACGGGAACATGGACTAGAAACTAATATTCGCGTATAGCCTCGTTGGCACGGATTATCGTCTACTCGATGGCCCCTGACGCTTTGCCAAATCCTGCATCGAATGCTCCGACACCATTTTTCACACCCCTTGCATCCGGTGCGAGCACACCATTGCCTCAGCAGAATGGAGGTCTTGGCGACTATCTATCTGCGCCCTTGGGCAAGGGTGGTCACCTGAAGGTCAAGACATCCCTCGCAGGGTGCAAGGCATTGGATGCTCTTGTTAAGCTAATCGCTTCTACCGAGAGCTTCTTCCATCCCACCAATTCTGGCAATTGGACCAACGATGTACGTTTTCTTTTTTGTTCCAGAGAATCTCGAAAGCTGATGTAACGTGCGCTTGCTCAGCTCAGCGCCTTCGTCAAGTACATCGTGTATGACTTTAACAAGCGTGAGTACCTCGGACATGTATCTGACGCTTCAGCAGCTTATAGATCATCAGGTTGGTATGAGGAGCAGCAGCCCGACTGCAAAACACCCACCGTGAGTCGCAGATGATCAGTGGTACATCGTTTGCGTTCGATTGACCGCGACCCTACCCAGCATCGCCGCCTCACACGAGAGATCAGACGAGAATTGGTCAAATCTCTGAGGACGGTTTCGCTCTTAGCCATGTTCTCTCAAGACAGCAGCACCGTGTCCAATATCCAGAGTTGCATGAAGTCGATGAGTATCATGGAGCCCGACCTAATTCTGCATCCAGTTCTGGAGCGAGCAGTGCCCGCCCTGGAAGCATTGGTTGAGGCACGTCTCGCGAAGGCTTGTTGCACTAAGCACACATACTCATGTTCGTACAGACCCACCGCACGACTGCTGTCATCAAGGCGCTTGGCGCTGTAGCACCAGCGATGGTCTGTCGCGATATCTACTACCACGGAGCCAAGCATCTGTTCCCAATCCTCGAACTCCTCCTTCCAGGGATTGACCTCGTACGTGCGAGATGCTAAATCTTGATATCATTGTTTACCGACTCAGCGTTACAGAACGATCCTCCGAAGACGGTATGTGGTGCAGCGTCAATAAGTGTACACTCAGCTTACACACTTCCTCGCAGTTCTGCACTACATCTTTCATCTCAGAAATAGCGCAGTACATCAAGTTTGGGGAGCTGGCTGCCAACGCAGATACATACATGGGCAATGGGATAGACACCGCGAAGGAGCCTTCAAGTGATACGCCTGTGCTTGAGATCGAGCCCTTTCCTGAAGGACTGGATGCTGGGCCCGATGCGCATTTGACCAAGGCCCAGGAAGACACGATCTTGAGGGAGACCGCCGGTACTTTTGCGGACTGGGTCGCCGCGTTCTTGCGTCGCGTAATCCTCTTATTCGAGAACCTGCCGGAAGAAGGCCCTAACGGGGCTGCTGGAGGTGCGACTGAAGGTTAGTATCGAGCACTATCTCCGGCGCACAAGGGTCGCTGAATTATTTCCAGTACAACTAGTAGATGCAGTATCCGGTGCATTCAGTCAGATATGCGTGCACCTATCCGAGCCATTGTACGACATGGTCCTTGGATTGGTCTTCGACTACGCGACGCAGAATGTCCGATCCAATGCTGTTCGCGCTATACACCAACTGGTCGAATGTGTTGCCAATGCCAGTCCTGCGAAGACGCTGGATCGCTTCCTCCCTTTCTGCGACCGCAGTATCAGAACGGAATTGGAACATGGCGCTAGCTCTTTGAGGACCACGTCGTCAAGCTCCACGCCGCTGCCATCTGATGCTACCCTTCACTGGAGTAAGTTCCATGCTGGAGGTATACAGAATGCACCATCTCACTTTCTACAGACCTTGCAATATTGAGAGGCTCTATGTACAAGTGAGTCTACGTGTTGATTATAGCTATTTGTCTGACTAATCTCTGTATAATACCTCAGTGATGGCCGTGTGGTACGGCAACTGACTTTATGAGACATTCGACTACTACTGACTACCGCACAAAGACGTTGAAGTATCGCGACCAGCTGATCTCCCTCTTCAAGATCCTGCATGAGAAGACCTTCTCAAAGCGAGGCTACTCCTCAAGCGGGAAGCTCCTGTCTAGTACCTTGCTGACGTTGAGCCACACGTATCCGCTCGAGAACAAATTCGTCAACCCGGAGGAGTGGAATTCGTCAGGTTGTTTGCGTCTCTTCTTCACTGGCCGGTCCTTAAACGCTAATGAAGCATCTCAGAGTTCAAGGCGAACCATCACAAGTACTGGGGCAAGTTGTACAAACCCGAAGACGTCAAGGTACGTGACTGTTTCGCCAGTGGATACAATTAGCTAACTGCGTCTCCAGTTAACTTGGCATGTCCCTGATGACGACGAGATAGATTTTGTATTACAGATTTTCCGCCAGTTCGTTGAGCCCATCCTCGATACATTGCATGGTCTACTTGAGCCAGGTTAGGATTCACCGCGAGCGCACGAATGTTGTCTCACTAGCGCAACCTTCTCAGGCGTTGTCCGAGACGAGATATGGCGCAATGATTTCTGCAGGTAAGTTGTATGTCCCGCACAATTGGACGATTCTAAACGTATGAACAGGCATCTGAGTTTCGTCCGCAATGCTTTCGCTGGTATTCCGACGCTAGCTAGAGAAGTCATCCCTGCGGAAGAACAGAACGCTGCTCTCGCATCCAGCGACATCTTGTGAGTTGTCAATTAGTCTTCAAGGATGCGCTGTGACTTAAACCGCCATATAGACACGAGCTTCCTGAGATGATAGCGTGCGTAGAGCCACTGAGCTCGGGCTTCGCCCTATCCAATCCAGAAGACCCTCGCCATCAGTACATTACTCGTCTACGCCGGAACTTCGGTGGGTTCCTGCACAACGCATCGGTTTCACTCCAACAGCAAGGCGAAGAGAACACGGTCGACGCCGTGCACGGGCTGGTAGGCGTCTGTTGATATCTCGGGTGAGACGGGTGATTGAACTATATCATCAGGTCAGATCCATCAGGACATATCTCCTAGAATACGGAGATAGCAGAGACAGGTACGTCGACGTCATGATATAGTTCATATATCATGACTTAGGCTCTACCGGTTCTAGTTACTACCTACAGTCCGATCGGTACCAGAACGAACTCAACATCGCTCGTCATTACGCTGGCCAGAAAGTCTGGCCGAGAGCTCTCTACGTCAGAAGAGCAAGGTATCGCCGTTCACCATACAATGCGTCCTGGCGCATGTTCTGACATGACCGAAGGCTTTATCACGCAGCCCGCCTTCGATGGAATTCTATTGAACGGAGACGAGGACCCTTGGAGGACAGTCTCGTTGATGATGTGACACAATGGGCAATGTGGAACTACAGGACTGGTGAGTGGATCACAAATTGATCATAGCGCGTCGACTTAGCGTTGTGTATGACAGTCAGGGAGTGAGTCCCATCCATTTTATCGCCTTGATGCGCGTATTGATTGAACGCCTCAGGTCAAGTCAGGCGCTCCTCGAGAGCCTATGTAACGTTAGTCTTATATGATTGCCATCTGTGCGTCGTTGTGCTGATAGTGTCCCCAGAATTTTGATGGTGTAAGGCGGCGTTGTCTTCCTGCTTTATACAAAGCTTTGGAGCCCGGAGCGGAGGATGATCGCATGAAAGGTGCCTTGTGGACGCTGAATCTGTCGGTCTTTGGTGAGGACTCATAAGGTCATGCTATGGAACTGAACGCTGACGCGTTTCACCTCAGCCAAGTACGCCAGCGGAGGTAAGCCATTCATAGCGAGATTCACGAGGCCATTATTGATGATCAGCAGAACCAACACTTGCTACGAAGTTCGTCAAGAAGTTGTTTGGGTGCCAGCACAACGAGAAGGTTCGTTCGTCCGGCGCTGACTCATGTATTGGTTGTTCACTGTTCCTGCAGTCTTCGATACAGGATTGTGTGGCATCGCTTTCGGAGACCTGTAAGACGACCAACGATTTGACTTGCCACCAGCTGACACCGTGCTGACACCGGTATCTCTGCAGGCCTCAGCAACTTCTCCGAGCCATCTCATGTAGTCTACCAGATCGACAACTTCGAGCTCGCCACTGCTCTTAGAAGCATGAGAGAACTTATAACGAAAGAGGACTCCGCCGCTGACGAGCTAGTGAGCAAGTGTATGCAGCAACGGATTGAACGTACCTCTGCTATTGATGAGGCCATTACGACAACCGTGAGTTCCGTCACAGATGAATAGTTCTGCCTTCCGCTGATACGGCATTCATGTTAGACGGAGATGGTACTGGAAATCGCGAACGACTCTCGGACTCATTGGAGATACTCCATCGTGGCGGTGAGGTGTCTCCGGGCCCTCGTCAGACGGGACGCGCCCCTGAAGGGTCCCCACATTGAGTACTTGCTGGGTAGAGCCCACGATTCCAATGCAAGCATGGTGCGTTTCGTTTTGATCTGAGAGGAGGGGAGGCCGCTGACGCTTCATTTAGCGATACGTGAGCATTCAGTGATACCGCCGACCAGGTTGATCGTTCCCTTACCATCATTTCTAGTATGCTCAGAGAGGGATCATGAAGGTTTCGCGCTACGTCAAGTTGCGTGCTCTTGCCCAAGGACCAGTGGACCTTGCTTTGGAGCAGAACCACAATCCTTTGCGGTGCAAGGTATCAGTCGAAGATCCATCGCGAGAGTACTCGGAACATCTATTGGCAGAATACAGAGTTCCGTTGGACATTGAACGCGCTCGCGCAGAACCGTGAGTATGTTCATGATACACTAAGTAGTATACGTGAATTGACCCGTTGTCAGCATGATTCGCGACAAGTTGGAATCCGGCTGGATCGCTTTCGGGAAAACGATCGATGCGTTCCGGATGCCTCATGCGACAAAGTCGACTTTCTTACCGTGGGACGCAGGTAGCGATGAAGTTATCTCAGTCATTCGTTCTATCACGACGACATCATCGTTCTGGGAGAAGTTGTCGACACACTATTCTGCTGAGAACAACTCCGACGTTGTCTTGCAAGACAATCTTTGCTTCGTGAAGTCCATCTGTGAGTCATACGAGTGGCTTTGCATGGTTCATATTTGACCCGCCTACACAGTCCAACTACTGGATGATGAGCCTTGGGAAGCCCTGCGACCGACCCTGGAAGATCTGCTAGCGAACAAAGACAAGAATAAGCAACGTGCGGCTGCTGAATTTATCGCCGGCGTCATCTCAGGTTTGTTCCCTTCAACCAATTGGTGACTGGGTGATAACCTCCTATCACTGTGTAGGTTCGAAGCACTGGCCTACTGATGCGCAGAAGAAGTTCTGGGGCTGGTTCGCGCCACATATCAAGGCAATTTTCACCCAGAAGGGTAACGATACACTGCCGGTTTGGGCTTCGTTCTTGGAAGTGCGTACAATCTGACACGTATTGGATAAGCGTTGACATTTGTTTGCAGCACGTCTTCTACAATAAGGATCCACGTCGTCTCCAGCCACTTGTGGACAAGATTGTTGAAGAGTTCCAAACCGTCGACTTTCACGGGGAGTCCACATTCGACATGATCCAGGTTCTGTATCTCTTCCGGGCGTTCTACGAGCAGCTGGGCATGAAGTTCACCCCATGGGTGGATGACGTACTGGAAAGATGTTGGGTCGAACTCAAGTGTGAGCACGAGGACGTAAGTGGTCTTCGAATCTATATGCACGTGTCTACATCGACCAGGATTGCGTTCCCAGGTTTTGGCATACTTCAGCGAGATCTTCGCTTTCTGCGGGAAGATTATGGTATGACGCATCTTTGTGTGTCGTCCAAGCTGTGCTAACGGTACAACAGTGGCGTCCTAGTCCTTCGATGCTAACTCCGGAGATACTCGTCAGAGAATGCAGAACTGTACCAGCCGTCGGCGACGTTATGGGAATCCGCGGCATTTTCCATGAGGACCGTGTCATGGGGTTGGTTCAGCAGTTCCCTGTGTGGCGCAAGGAACGACTACCCGGTGTCCGTGCATTCCAGTCGACATATGATAGGTGCGTATCATCCCGTGTTTTTATCGTCGTGCTGCTCATTTTGGATCCTTGATGTAGAATCGGCATACTCGTGTGTAAATGGCTGTTCCAATTGGTGCACGACACGAACGCTGTTTCAGCGTTCGACTGTATCCTACCACTCATGGTATGATTTCCATACACACATGAGAGCTTCCACTCATTGTCAATTGCAGCCCGAGTTGATACGGTTCACGGAAGGTAAGTCTCTCTGTCGTCCAGCAGTTGACCATGCTCATATAACTCTAGTGAACGACAATGACGAGTTGGCATATCGTTCGAAGCTGCTGATGGTCCGGATGTGTGGTGTCATCATTCCTCGTCAGTTCATCAATCCCCTCTTGGACGAGCTGTTCAATGCTATTCAAACATTCCCGGTGAGTTACTCACGATTTATACAGCTGTATCTTCTCGCTGACGTGTCATCAAGTCGTGGAAGGTTCGGCTGAAGATCTTGCCCCTAGTGCAAGGTTCGCTTGTACCCGCTCTTTCACAAGGATCATATCGTTGATGTATCGTGTCTAGTGTTCTACTTCCGTCAATCTTTCCTCATCAGCGACATAAAGGTCGTCGAAATGATGGAGGTAGGTTTCGCCTCTCTGCTATCACTCTGGCAAGTAGATGAATATGAATATCTTGTAGGTGATATGCAGGTGCCTCGATGATGAAGTTGTCGAGGTCCGGGAGATGGCGGCGACGTGAGTGTCTCGATTCATTCTTGGGTGGCTCCTACGATTCACCACCGACTTCCAGCACCCTTTCGGGCATTCTGCGGCTCTCCCCACGCAGGAGCGTCATTGCGTTGCGAGTCCGTATCTTTCATTATCTGTGCATGTCGACACTAACCTTGGAGTAGGACCGGTTTGTTCGGTTGATCAAGAATAGCAAGCTCCCGACGGACCGGAAGTCGCCCACGTACAGTGCAGCTATTCGTCAGCTCCATGCAGCGATCCTTGGAGTCTGCGCTCTGGTAGACAGCTATCCGTATACAATTGAACGATGGATGCCAGATCTGTTGACCAACGTCCTCGCTGAGCACACCTATGATCCAGTAGGTGTTTCCGGTAAACCGGTACCACTCACAATTCATAATGCTCTGCCCAGATCCCGATATCTACCACTGTACGAAAATGTGCGAGCACCTTCAGAAAGACTCATCAAGATACGTGGCACGAAGATTCCAAGAAGTTCACGGAAGACCAACTCGCTGCACTGTCCACACTGCTCTCCGGATCTTCATATTGTATGCTTTTGCGCTAATAAGTCAGGTTTCGCAACTAATTGCTTGATTTGCAGATGCTTAATGTAATGACCACTGTGTGAACGCCATCTACTACTCGGACAAAGTCTTGCAGTAATCATCGTCCTCCAATGTAGCCTACGATACCGTTGTAACCATGATGTACATATTGCTCTCCCAGTCGCGACGCCCTTCTAGACACTCCCATCCAATGGTTATGTTACGAGCCCGCAACGATAGTACCTCCACTCGGGAGGAAGTGGTCATTACAGGAAGAGGTCATTAGATAGAAGATACAGCTAACAGGGAGGTATCAACCGTGCAGCCCTAGACTCAGACTGACAGATGGGGTATCGAAGTGTCAGGGGATGTGGCGGGAGGTGCAGCACGTGCGGTCCCTGGAGTAGGTGGAAGCAATGAGGGGCTATTCTCTCCTCGCTCCGGGTCGATGACGCCTAGTCCGGCGTCGGTTGTCTCAATTCCGTCTGCAGTTCCTCTCCGGGCTCCGGCGTCGGGAACCAAGTCGATAGGTCTAGGATTGGCACCTGAGCGTATGCGGTTGTTCGAGGTCTCCTCCCTGGATATCCAGACCGCGGCGAGGCGTGGAGAACAGCGAGCACTGAGAGATTGACACGGGGGTAGCCCAAACGAAAGAACTCACCGAATCTCTGCAATCAAGTCGTCGATATCGTACCAGGCGACCGCGCTGTAGGCTATGCCTCTCCACCATCCCATGCGGTCCGAAGGAAGAATATAGCCATGCGCGTGGAGATGGTCGGTGACGGGAATCTTGTTGTCTTTCCAGGGCGGTGTGATGAAACCAATCCTGAAAGAGTCGTGGATACTGGATCCGCCTGAGGGGTCATTGAGGGGCACTTGCGGTTGTGTGGCAATTGGGGAGGCTAGGGGCGAGGATGGTGACTGGAGGAGAGACTGGAGGAGGCGTTGAGCGATGTCGCGGAGGGAGACAAGGAGAGGGAGGTCGCTTGATGACTGCGGATGGATGTGAGCGTCAGTATGTCTGACGAGTGACCGCAGACGACGTAGCACCGGACGGCGCTCACCAGGGTATATAATGAAGGAACGTGAAGACTGCAAGAGCAAATGAGCTTCGAGGACATTGGAGGAGGGTAGGACGCACTTGAAAACAATGACAATGTGACCCTTGCTAGAGACTGGGTTGGCGGTCTCCCGGTAGACGGTGAAGTTGTCGTCTCTCCAGAGGATTTCGTGCTGTTTTGATGCAGCCCCGGACGGTGAAGCGGGAGAGCCGAAGGCAGCAGTAGTCGCGGCGGAGACGATGCCACACATTGGGCATCCGGGCTTCGGCGCGAATGCCATATGGGCTGGAGACACAGGGATAGATGCGGAGAGGACGAGACGGGAAGAGAGAGAAGCAGCAGGACTGGCGAGCAGGACGAGGACAAGGACGAGGAGACAGAAGAGAGAGGCGTGCGACAGGCTTAGGCTAAGGCTACGAGCGGTGACAACGAGCGGCAGCAGGAGGCGGCACGATGCACACGGTCCACGCCCTCGGGCCTCCGCCAATTGGCCCGCCATCACGGGCGCTAGTGGCGATGCTCCCTCCTTTCGGCGTGATCAGCCTCCCTGCAGACTCAGTCACTGTCAGGGAGTTCTATCCTCTGCCTCTTCGCCTGCGTCCAGGCCACCGCAGCCTTCCTCAGCCACGCCTCGCTCGTACCAGGCACCTGCTCTGCGGCAAGCCTGCCAACTTTCGGCACAGAGCACCCGTATTCACATCAGCTGAGGTCACTCCTCACTTTGATATACAGATTTGGATTTGCGTCGCTACGCAGCGCTACACACGCACGCCGCCAAGCCCCAGTTGCTTTCAGCTGAGCACCATGGCTTCGACGCGGGTCCTCGACTCCAGAGACACCGTCCTTCCAGTGTTTGAGCAGTTCAGAGAGGAACTCGACGACCACAATGATCGGAGGGAGCGGTTGATCAAGGTCTGTAGGTGCCATGACCCGTCCATTCTGTAACTCAGTTGTGGTCGTCTTGTGCACGCCTGACAACCCTCGTCATAGTCTAGTCGCGACGTCACGAACCTTTCCAAGAAGGTCATATTCCTCCTCCACCGCATCGTTACAGACGACGCAGGCGAGTTCGACGACAAGATTGGTCGGCATGCTGCTGCGCGCGCCAAGGGAAAGTTCAGAGAGATTCAGTCCCTATTCGCAGCGATGTGCCCGGAACTGGCCGGAGAGAGGTTCGCGCGCTACCAGAGGAATGTGTCGCCTGGCCTACAGGAGTACATCGAGGCGCTCAGCTTCGCACACTACCTCGAACACAAGTCCTTGATTTCCTACGACCAAGTACAGCAATCGTTGTGTGACGATGATGGAATTCCAGTAAGTCTTCACTGCTGCCTCAACGATTCGCGCTGACCGTGCTCGACGTCACAGTACTTTCCTTTACCACTGGAAGATTACCTTCTTGGATTGTCGGACCTCACAGGCGAGCTCATGCGGTTTGCTATAGCCTCGATCTCACGCCGCGGCGGCCGACAGAAGGCTAGCGACGTCTGCAGCTTTGTGCGTGCTTGTAAAGCCGGCAAGTCTTCCCATATTCACCTGGGGTACAGCACTCACCTGCGGTGCAGATTTTGAACGGTTGACACCCTACTATAGGGAGCTGCGCAAGAAGCAGCATGTTACGGCGCAATCGTTAGAGAAGATCGAGGATGGTCCGTGCCAGTATTGTTCCTGATTCTTCCTCTTGGCGACTGACCGTCGACTTAGCTGCCTACGCGGTTGCCGTTCGAACCTCGGAATTCGACCTGCCGCCGGAGATGTTGGATGATCTCGTTGCGCAGGCGGTTTCTCATGCAGCAGATCACAGCGGCTTCGGCGATGAACCAAGACGGAAAAGGGCGAGAAACGCAGAATACGGCGACCTGGACGATGATTTATAGTCACGCTTCGTCAGAGCGGCTGGCCCGGCGACACGCTCGATTATGTGCTCAGGCCGATGTATGATGTCTCTAATATGTTGTATGAATACAGTGTAGTCAGGGGAAAACGTTTCAGCTACCTGATATCGTTACACACCCCAGCTAGGTAGCTGTGTTATGGCCCAGACGTACGTACGCCCTGCGAGCGTCCGCGCGTATCGCCACCGTGGCTGTCGTCATGGATGGCATCGGTTCTGCCAACTGCCTATCTGGCCGATGCCTCGTTTCCTCCGCCTGGCGTTGACCTGGACTCCGCATATATGCTCTTCTTCGCGCACTGAGCGAGAGTCTCAGCCTTGCCTCGTCGCCTCTCTACCCTGACGACTTCAAGTCCCTGTTGTACCGCCGGCGGACGTTTCCTGTACCATGCTCACTTTCTCACCTGCCCTGGGTTCTACCACAACACTCGACGTCCCTCCCATCCCTTCTCACGGTAGGGGTCGTTCCCCTGTCGTCTACTTCAAGGCAACGTTCGACTCGCCCGAATCTTTCGCCAAGGCAAAGTCCGACGGCGCGAGAGTCGAACTGTGGACGAACTTGCCAATCGAAGGAAGCCCAGCAGGAGAATGGAAGGCCGTAGCGTTCACAGAGCTGGACCATGCTCGGAGCGACGATGCGACAGCGGGGGAATTCGGTACGCTTGAGGACCGTACTACCTATCTCCGACTGCGCGCTCCCTTGCAGGACCAGGTTGGAGCGCGTTTCGACTTCACATATCGGCTTCTCTATCCATCCGGCCATGTTCAGTGGCTTGGGGAGCACGATAACAACGGCGTGGTCGCGGTCAAGCAAGGTCTACCAGGGATTGACCTTATGGGCGGATGGGACGTCGGTAGCGACGGTGCTTACCATCTCGGCTCTTCTGTAGTCGAGGGCGCCGTGGGCGGGGTGTTACAAGTGGCTGACTGGGCAGTATGGACGTGGAACACAGCAGGGTACGGTTCCTCTAACTTTCTATGCAGAAGGAGCAAGGTGCTCATGCAAAGTACAGAATTCCGACGTGTTTGCAAGATGGTGAAGCTGTCACTTCGAACGCTCTTGTCCTGCTGCCCCGCCGGCCTACCTGCGGGATCAGCGTTCCGGGGCCAGTAGCTCTGATGGGCGATAAGTCCACCCGTCTTCACTTGTCGTCAGACGGAACTCTATCAATCCAACCTTCTGGCGCTACTGGGTCAATATCAGCCAGCGACCTTGAGTATTCGTCCGAGCTGCTTCAGGAAGCGTTGTCCGCATATGGTGGGACCATTCTTCTTCACAATTCCGCCTTCCTTGTCATTGCCACCCATCGCACGACTGCGCTGCCTCTTCATCTCCTTGTTGTCCCGTCACTCGATGCCACCCAAGATTCTGTCTCGATACCCTGGCAAACGCTGCAGCCATTGCTGTCGAATGCACCCGGAAAGATCGGGTTAGTGTTGTTCTCTCCACGCACTAGCAAGCTCCAAATCGTGCGTGGACCAGTCTTAGGAGACGACAGCGGCGCCCTGGTTGTTGGCTTCCTCGGTGATGCATTCGTCGTCTCACCTGTTGAGATTGTATCGGCGGACGAGAAGACGTGGTTGCTCGGCTTGCTTGCACCGACCAACAGTGTGAGCTGGACAATTGAGAGGCCTCGCCACCCGCTTCCGACGCCCCCCCCTTCCCCTCCCGCTCGCGAGCCATCGCGTCCGAACAGTCCACCTATAGCGCCCGTCCCTTCCGTACCCCCGCAACAGCCCCAGCATTGCCGCAGGGCATCCTTGACTCTCGTTCGTAACCTCCCTGCACGTCTCCTTCGTGCGTATGTCCACGCGGTGTTCAATGTCATCTTCTGGTTCTGGAACGTCTTCTTCCGAGCCTTGGTGGTCCGCGTCATTGGGGAAAGATTCCCTCGTCGCATATCGGACATCCTTGGGTTGGTTCTCTCAAAGACAACCTCTCCGGCCCCTAGCCCCGATCAGCGCCTGAAGAGTGCACCAGAAGACAAGGGACGGAATGCTCTGCAGGATCATGCTGAACGACACGGTCGAGAACTAGGTAAAGTCACATATATTTTGAAGTAACATGAATGATTGAACATCTCTCATTGCGTAGGAACTCCATCCGCCTCCAATCTTCCCGCTCCTAAGCCGAAACACGTGCCACCCCGTCACCAGTCGCATCCAATGCAAATCGTTTCACATGTTGTTTTCTCTGCTATCTTGGAAGGCAGGAGCGAACTCCCTTTCCTCGTCCTCCAAGGCGACCTCCCAAAGGGCCTTCACGCCACCCTCGACGGCAAGGCTTTGCCGACTCCCACCGCGGTGCGATCGGGTGACGGTATTTTCCTCGTAAAATTTGCCGGATTGACTGGAGGTGGTCGCCTGGATGTCTTCCTCGACCTCTGATCCATCTCTGAATGGTATGTCGAAAGGCTGATCGTCGTCGCAAACACCCTATCCTCGCTCCCGCACTATGCTGGAAGGCCTGGTGCTTCCCAGGCAGGTCCGTAGCTACAGCTATTACTCGGTCTGTATTTCTGGTACTCGTGTAGTTTTACGTACCTCACGATCTATGATGTATTTCACGATTTGCCGCGACTCAAGCAATCAGCTTCAATATGTTACATCATCGTATAGTACAACTGCTTTCGGAGACAAGGTACAGTACACGTCTGAGCACGATGGGCGCAACTGGCACTGCTGGGTAAATCTGCTACCTGCGCGGTGGGGTCGGCTCCCAGTAGATCTCATCGCTAGCGGTGGGATCGTCATCAGAAGAGTCCCCGTCACTGAAATCACCCATTTCCTGCAGGATCTGTTGCACACCCACCAGATGGGTGGTGTCCTGGGAAGGTTCGTCAAGCTCGTTCCATCGCCTCCTTTGTAAATCGCGCAGGTCTGCCGCCAGCATAAGCCACCGTCTGCAAATCCAGGTGAGGTTGGTCCTGAAGAATTGGTCCATGTGAAACTTACCCGTTACGTCCTGTCCATTCAACATACTTCTGACCTTGCAGCTGCCACTCCACGAAGCCGCTCTCGGCCAGAGAAGCGACATACTTCTCGATGGCATCCTTGAGAGCGAAGTTGGGGACAACAAGCGACCCTTGAGTGAGAAGCGTGCGACAGAGAGGACACTTCGGTGCGCTGCGGATCTGTCGCCAAAGTCGGCACTGTCCAGCGCATCAAGTAGATACACATACGTACTTTCTTTTTCATCCAGTCTACCACGCATTCGGCGCAGAAAGAATGCCCACACGGAGAAGATACATAAGGTTCGGAGCTGGCGAGACGATCAGCTGGGCAGTAGATAGTACACGTGTCGGAGTTGATCTTACAATATTTCATAGCATCTGAACGCGTGTCGTGTCAGCGTGAATCCCGTCACAAGCTTAACCACTCACATCGGGCATGAGACACTTTCTTCCATACTAGATAGGAGCTTGCGAGCGGACGCGTGGGGATCCTGGATCGTCTTGGCTTTCGCTTTGATCTTCTTGCTCGCAGCAACATCGCTGGTCACTTCTGACCGCTTTCGCTTCATGGAGCGCGAAGGTGGTTGACTTTCCGTATGATATATGGTCGCTAAGAACATGAAGATAAACGTGAGGGTATCAGAATAAATGTATTCACAAACGTACCGGTCCTTGAGACTGTCCTCTCATCACCCAGTGCAAGCGGAGTTGGTGCTTAGACAGTGAGGTGAGCAATGCTCGTGTGCGCTCGGTTCAGGCACAGAGCTTACCATTTATCTGCTGTACTACATCTACGTTTCAGCGAGGGTTATGAGTGAAGATAGCTACACGGTCTCACCTCTACTATCCCTCATCTCTATGTCGTTCAGCTCATGAAGTGCTGCGTCGTCGAGCTCATCGAACGAGTACTGGGTGGAAGAGTTTGACAGCCTCTGACTGTGTATCTCCACATCAGACGTTTCGCTACGGATGTGCTCCCCCGTCTCCGACCTGGGTGCTCCTCCAAGTCCGGGAATGGTGTCGAAATCGAGGTCCGCGTAGGGGTCATGTTCGTTGTATGAGTCATATTCTGCGAACTCGTCCAGCAAATTCCTTGAGTAATTTCTTGTGTCATCTTCTGTGCGAATTATCGAGAAGTCCACGATGTCAGGCAGGTCTGCAAACTCGTCCTGCGACTGAGAAAGTGTATGGGACATGATGTTCAACTTGGGAAGTCGAAAATTAGTGGTAAGAGGCGTGAGGCACAAAATGTTCACTTACATCACTGGCTGTCTAGACATGGGAGATGGATGTAGGGACGAGACAGTGCTGCAGCAAGCATAGCCTCTAACCACCCAGTTACGGTGCCAGTGCGGAACGGAGGCCTGCTGCGCCACAGCGCCGCGTAGTCACGTTCAGGCGCTTACTACAGCTGTTTGCGAAATCAATGTCACAGGAAACCCGTCATTGTTTGCCTATTCAGGAAATAATAATGAGATGGTAAGTGAAATGTTAAGCTTTATCATCAGCCGAAAGGCTGCTGAATCTCCGACGACTGCATCTCTCTAGGCTAAGGAAAGGTTGCGAGAACGTTTCCTAAGGTTGAAAAGGTTCAAATGTATGGCTTAGCAAAGCATCTGGAAATTTGATTCTTTCCTCCGGATTACTTACCATTTATCGCATGCGGAAAGGATACGTAGTGTGTCGTTCACAGGAAAGCCGTAATCGTTTGCCTATTCAGGAAATTTCCAGGAAATGGTAAGTGAAATGTTAAGCTCTGTCATCCGCCAAATGGCTGCTGAATCTCTGGCGACTGCCCCTCTCTAGGCCAAAGAAAGATGGCGAGAGCATTTCCTGAGGCTAGAGAGGTTCACGCGTATGGGTTAGCCAAGTATCTGGAAGTTGGTTCCTTTCCTCCGAATTACTTACCATTTCTCGCATCCGGAAAGGATACGTTCTTTGCAGTGACGTTCGGACTCCGACGACGCGCGCGCGAATAATTCCAAAAAATCGAAAAAAAATCAAAAGCCGTGTCTGCGCTGTTCACGGCTACGTACCCATTGCACCTGTACCAATTTACATGGATCGTTAGAGAACCTTGGGAGCTACATGTTTAGGAAGTTTGAAGGGATTCCGACAAGATTTGAGGGCGCAGCGGGCGAAGGAAGTCAGCTGAGCACTGGTGGGAGGGAGCGATGGACTTGCGCCACCAGGCGCCACCAAGTCCCGAGTTTTAGAATTCAGTTGCACCTCTTTCATTGACCTTTTACTCTGGATGAATGAATTAAAAGGATTCCTTGGACACATCGTCAGGCCTGTGAAGTTGAACGAAGGTAGTAGATGACTCCGTTCATGAGATAGACACCTAGCTCATAATGTGAGCAAGGTGTCTCCAAGGCGCAATTATGTGCTAACTCAGCTGCATTTAACCACTCAGTAATATACTGTAGTACTCATATTTACCTCTTCAGATTACTCCTTGGAGACAGGAACGCTGTCTATGTGTGGTTATAGACGACAACATCCTGGCGTCAATTCGGCGCCTACTGTGAGAATTTACCGCGACGGTCAGGCAAAGTTATCTAGGCATGTACCCCAAGATTGCTCTAATTTTGGTCTCTATACACACCTTATACCAAACTACGATATATATAGATACAATTACAGTGACCAGCTCATGAAGAAGCGAAGGCAAACTCTGGCCATTCGGAGCTGGTGACCTGCTGGTGACACTGGCCCCATATCTCGTCATCCAGCCATGCTATTCAACCCATTCAAGTTCGCAGGCAATTCGTAAGCTTATAGCGTGGGTTCTGTGTCATTCATGTGGGAGGAATAATGCGTTGTTTGGGACCTCTCGAATTTCTCGAATTTATTGAATTAATTGCGTCGTTTGCGCGCTCGCGTAGTCGGAGTCCGAACGACATTGATTTCGCAAACAGCTGTACAATCCGAATTCTCACCGTGACCCTCCTGTACGCTGATTTCTGTTCTACTACCTCCCTCGAATCTCCTCCAACAGAGCTCTGAGGTTATGGATACCACAAGATTACCCTACAATCAAGTAGCTCGAAATCTAGGAACGAGGGGAACGTAGTGCCCGGCACGAAGCGTGCATTTACATCCTCAAGCCGTGTCGAGTCGTGCTAACACGCAATATGTTTCAGAGCGTCCAGCCGCTTCGTCAGACCTTGGAGGTCGTGAGAGAAAGCCTGACTTCCCTTTCTTGACCGGGCAAAGCTTTGATGACTGCCATTAGTGGCGTAGGCAGCCATGGCCGCAGGCGGCTATGTGATTCCCGAGAGGTACTACTACCCTCCGTCAAGTCAGCTCTCGCCGAGAGTGCCGAAAGGATGGCATGCGGTAATTTGCACACGTCCCTCCGCACTCAACCGTTTCGGGTAACCTCCCACCTCAATCGGGCAAGTGTCGGTCATTGGCTCGATTTGGCCCCGTACTCTCGAGAAGACGCGGCGGGATATGAATTCCCTCCCTGGCCGGTATATAAGCGTTGCCAGGACGCGACTCATCCTCATCCCACCTTCTCACTCATTCTCTCTAGTCTAGGTTCAGTCTAATCGTCGACAAGTCCTCGCCCGCCACCACCGTCGTTCATCAAGATGCGCAGCCCCGTCATTGCCTTCTCCATCCTCGCCGCCGCGGCGGTTAGCCCCGTCCTTGTCTCTGGCGCCCCCACCTCCCCCAAGCTCGGCAACGCCATGACGCAGACCGATAAGCTCGCGACCGGAAAACTCGCGCACCAGGTTCGGGGTACCCCGGACATCGAGAAGCTCGTTGGAAGCCTGCCAAACCCGGCTGAACCCTCCGCTACGCCTACTTCTACCCCTACCAACGACCCTGTCCACCGTACCCAGGCCATGAAGAATGCCAAGGCACAGACGAACCAGCCCAACATCAAGGCAGCCGTTCCTCCTCCTGCGGCCAAGATGTCGAAGCGCGCGTCGGACATGTACACGGCTGGTGGTAACGCATACTCTGGTGCCGCTAGCGACTCGTCTGGTGGCGACATCCAGAACGCATCAGACCAGGGTACTTTGACCAACGGTGACGGTTCAAGTGCGTGCATTTGCCTCTTATGTATGTTTGATTCATGCTGACTTCGGGCGCAGACGCTGCGGGCGGTGCTGGCTCCTCCTTCAGTGGTTTCTCGTTTGGAGGTAACGGCAACGGCCACGGGCCTGGCGGTAACGCATACACGGGCGCGACTGGCGCTTCGCGGGGCGGTAATGTCGTTAACACCTCCGAGGGGAATACCGGCGATGCGGATGCCATCGACAACACCACTGCTAGTAAGTACTTGTGTCTCTGCGCACACTACTAACAGTCATCTGATCTTTGAACTGCTTAGACACTGCTGGTGGCGGAGGCTTCTCTGAGAGTGGTTCCGCGGAGGGTGGTAATGCCGCAAGTCCCCGTCTTCCCGACGGCGTCCAGAGACGCGCGAGTGACTCTGGCACGGCCGGCGGTAACGCCTACAGTGGTGCGACCTCTGATGTGTCTGGTGGTTCAGTCGTCAACGCGGCCGATGACCAAGGCACTGTCACCAACGGCGGCGGCAGTAAGTCTGTTCCCTCTCTTCCGATGACAACCCAACTGAGTATTTCGTCTAGACACTGCCGGTGGCGCCGGCACCACGTTCTCTGGCGACGCTGACGGCGGTAACGGCAACGGCTTCGGCCCAGGTGGTAACGCGTACACCGGTGCGTCGGGCCCTGCAGTTGGCGGTAGCATCTACAACTATGGCGGCACCGTCGATAACGCGGCGGGTTCCAGTAAGCCCTTCTTGTCACATCCCCATCAATTTGTACTAAACTTGGCGCGCAGACGCAGCTGGCGGTGGTGGTAACAGCGTGACTGGCGACGCTACCGGTGGAAGGGCTTAAGGGTAGTATCAGTCGCAGAGACGTTTCACGATTAGTATATATCAGGTGGTCTACATTCTATATACCCACGTTCTCTCTAACTTGAACTATGGAACTCGCGTGTGCGCAAGTCGTCACGATCAGGCATTATCTCTTGGCAACGTCCAACCTTCCTGCAACCTTCCTGCTAGAGTACTGACAGGACCAGACAAACCAGCCTGACTCTTGAAACTCTCCAGGAAATTCTTGATGAGATGATAGTCTCCTTGACTGTTACTGGTTTCCTCGTCGCCTGCTTCGTTCTCTTGCTCAAGGGCACTACGAAGTTCCGCATCCATAGCGGCTTCGATATCCATCACGTCTTTCTCTTTCTCTTTGCCTCTGGCCGTGTGCTCAGTTTTCCGACCTGAATGGCTGTTCTGAGCATGCGAAAGCTCAGCATCCATCGCCTTCATGACAGCCTCGAAAGAGTTCAGAGTCCTGTCGCCACTTATATGCTGTGGTTCCTGGAATCTGGGTGCTGATGATTGTGTCACCTTGGATGGACGATTGTTTTCCGAGGCGACATGAGTGGGAACGAATGCTGGGCTAGCTGCTTGGATCAGCGCTCATGGTTAACAAAGAAAGGCACATACCGCCACGTTCTTTCCTTTCATCGAGGATGCTCTTCCACTGTTCGTCCGAGACTCCCAAAGCTTGCCTAGCGAACTCAATGAACTCGTCCTCCTCTTCGGCCATATCGATCTCAACCTCTCCTACGACTTGGGGGTATTCATCATCGTCCTCTTGATCTTCAGCGACCCCTTCTTCATCCGTCTCGTCGTCAGAGTCCACTCCGTCAAACTTGTCACGGGGCAGAATGGGGGCTCTGATGGGACGCGGACGCACACTGGCGGACATATTGTCCACTTGTCCAGTGGTGACGATCTCGGTCTCAATAGTAATGGGCGCGACGCGCTGGGAATTGCTATGGAACGAAGGAGGCATTCTGCCATAGTCGGACGGGTCGATTGCAGGCACCAGCCTATCCATCGCCTCCTGGAGTGTCTTTCGTTCCTCGGCCGTGAGGTCAACGACTGGCTTCTGGGCATCCGTGTCATCAGCCATGGTCGCGTCTTCATCAGCACTAAGCTGGTCCGCATCAGAATTGTCGCTGTCCCGGTCGTCGTCCGAGAATGCCTCACTACGGTGAACGGTGAATATGAGCCATTCGCACATCGCGGTATATCTGGAACAGACTGTACTCACTCTGCGAAGCGTGCACCCTCGAGGTCTCCCTCGCCCTCTACGAACTGCTCGACCTTCTTGGCGAGATCGCGAAGGCGCTCGGCCTGTGCCTTGGCCACGCGGTCCTCGTCATCCTCTGGAGCGTCGACATCCATGGCGTTCATCGCCTTCTCTTTGCCCTTAGAGCTCCCCGTGGTCTTTTCTAGCATTTCGTCAAACTCAGCGGCGTCGACGTTCAGCCAGTCGTCCGGATCTTCTGCGTCCGATGGCAGCTCGCGGTCATCGGCGTATTGGCTAAGAGCTGCCTGGATTGCAGCTGCAAAAGACGGTCGAGATGCATCGCTGTCGGATACGTTAGTGTGAGAACCCGCGTGATGATTGGGATATGGGAAACATACTCGTCCCTGCGGGCGGCGATGAAGGCAGCGGCGGCTTGGTTCTCGAGGGACACCCACAGCTGGGAGCCTTCACGCTCTCCTTTGAAGTAGCCAGCCGATACGAGGCGCTGGATGTACTGCGTGTACTCCGGATTACGGCGTAGTCCGTCCTTGGCTGCTTCCATCTATACAGACGTCAGGATTGTGCTGCTCTGGAGACAATACAGACGACATACCGATGCAGGAGAGCCGTCAAAAATGGCAATTACGCTGTCTTTCCGATTTTTGCTCTCCTGATAGAGCATCTCGAAGCCGCACGCCTAGACATACCAGTCAGCTCTGGCACAAATGGCGAGATCAGCACACGTACGATCTTCATGCCGATGTCTCTCCATCTCCACTCTTCAGTGCCTTCTCTCTCCATCCAGCGACCGAAGACCTTGGGAGGATGGAACTTCTGTCCTACGAGCTGTGCGTATGCCGTGCGCGTCATCTTGACAGACGACAAAATGGCGGACTCGGGTGGGAAGCGGGCCATTTTCTGCGCTGCCTACAAGGTGTGTCAGGGAGGTACTACTACAGACAATATTCGGGCGTAGACATACCCTGAGCTGAAGGGCGTCACGCGTGTAGAACGTTTCTACGGCTTTCTGGACGAGCAGCGGGTTCACCGCAAGAGCTTTTGCGACGTCAACCGGTAAGTAGGCTTTGGCGACATGCATGTGCTGACGCGAGCCCGCTGGGTAGCTGTAAAGTGCCGTGAGGAAAAGCAACAAGGACAGGAATAGCCGGATACACACCCAGAGATGCGCTTCCACACAACATCCTGCACGTTCTGAGGAGCAGCGGTGTCTATCATGGGGTCGCGGACAAGCCGCACTGCGTCGGTGGCGGTGATGAACTCAGCATCTTCTTCGTTCTCCAGGTTGTCCTCGTCATCGCTATCTCCGCGAGTGATGTACTTTCGCCGACGGGATTTACTAGACGGTGGAGATACGTGTGAGAGTGGTACGAGATGTATGCGGGAGTTATGGATCCAGACCTGGGGTGAGATGCGGTAAGCCAGGGTGGAACATGGGATAGGGCGATAGCAGACTCACCCTATTCTCTGCATTGGTAGGTGTCACCCATGAAGGCAGCTCCTCTGCGGCTTCGATGAGAAGGAACTCTCCATCCGAGTCGAAAACGCTACGTACGATCGTGAGCACGTACAGACAGCGGGAGCAAGCGTACGCATACCTTACAACAAGATCCCACTTACTGCTGAGCTCTCGAAGGAGCCAGACGACGCACCATTCGTCGTCTATGCAGTCTCCGACCCGCATCCTGCCCTCAAGGACCCACACGTCCTTGCTCCCCTCTGGATCGGGCGCCACTTTGAGCTCAAAGGCATCGCGATGCCACAGGTGGCCAGGGAGGAGGGACTGCACATGGTCTGTTAGAAGCGCGGCAAAGGTCGTAGCAGAGACGCGGTCGGACTGATCAGGAGGGAGGTAGAGGGTGTACTGGAGGGTGTCCTCGGAAATCGTGGGTGGGCGATTGAATATGTCGTTGACTGAGACCATTGCTGGGGGCAGAGTGAGAAACAAGAGTGAGCTGCTTGAATAAGTAAGCGCGCGCCGCAAGGCCTCAAAATCGGATCTCGATCACGAACGCGTCATGGCCTCTATCACGTGGTGAGACGCAGCTGCCATTCTCGGCTCGCCTGTGGCTACAGCACGGACGCGGACGACGACGGTGCCAACCTCCGCAACGTGACGATGGCCACCCAACAGGACCGCAACCTGCTCGCAGTCATTGGGGATGAGGTATGTGCACTTCTCAGTCTTTTATATGCGTACTGAACCCACCAGGACTCCGTTACCGGTCTCCTCCTAGCCGGCATAGGCAATGTTGGTCAGGATCAGAAGAAGAACTTCCTCGTTGTAGACTCAAGTGAGTCTGCGGTCCTGTAGCTGCAGCACACGGTGAACTGACACTACGCATCGACACTCAGAGACCCAGATTCCTGTGATCGAGCAGGCGTTCGAGGAGTTCACAACGCGGAAGGACATTGCCATTCTCCTGATAAACCAGCATGTATGTCATTCGTCCTTGCAGTGCCCATTTGCATGCCTCATCATCGTATCCTTCGTGCAGATTGCTGAGAAGATCCGTCCCATGGTCGACAAATACCAAGCTGCGTTCCCCGCTCTCCTCGAGATTCCTTCCAAGGATCATCCATACGGTGCGTACCTTCTGCCCCTCCGAGTCCTACTCAACCGCAACTCAAACCGTCGACAGACCCCAGCAAGGACTCGATATTGAAGCGCGTCCAGAAGCTCTTTGGAGAATGATCATATTCCTCCGGATCCCAGCAATTAAGGACACATGACCCTTCGCATCTGTATTGTAACTAGTATCTCGATACATGTACACGATATACCCCATGCACGCTGCGATGGGTTTGAGTGGTGAGTGCGTATACTGTGAACCGGTTGGCAAATTGTGCTATCAAGGAAGGTCGTGCGTGCAGACGCTACCGATGCCATCGTACTATCGGTTCTGTTTCCCGGACGCCGTTTTGTCGCTGAACGAACACACGACGCGGGTTCCGCGTGTTAGAGTCTAACGTAGTCGTGGCATCAGCGACAAGACAGTATGAGCGGACATATATAGCACTCACTCGGCATGTCAATGAGCAGATATCGGAACTCGTAGTACCCTTGATCATTCTGTTGTAGTATTGTTAGCGGTGCATGGTATGGGAACAGTGCTCCCCACTCACCATGACCAAGTCCGCATGCACTTCGCCTTCTGCGAACGCAGCCCCACCAGACGCTTCGCTTGAGGAATTCCCAGACCTCGATGCACCCTTGATCCCAGAGAACAGCCCCGTCACTGACGACGCCCACCCCTTCTCTTCCTTGTCCACCTTCTGTTCCTGCACGGCGATAGGTTGCGGTGTTGAGGTCGCGTCCTCCTCCCCAGTCAAGAACTTGAAAAGCCCCTTAGACAGATCGACCAACCGCTGCCCCCGCTTCGCCGCCTCCTCTTTCATCTCGTCCACCGACATCTCTCGTAACGAATTCACCGCGACCTGCACTTTATGTGTCCAGCGGGACACAATGCCCTCGTCTTCCTGTTCCACGTAGTACGGACCCGTGGAGCCTGGCGGGCGACCTTGGATGTAGAAGTTCAGGAGCATGTGTTCACGACCTGTTGAGTCGACGAAGATCTGTGACGAGACATAGTGGTTCCGGTGCCGGGGGCGCGAGACTGAAGGAGGATGATTATGGAAGATGAGGGGCTCTTGCAAATACTGGTGTACCTGCGTGACAGCATTCTATGAGACACGGGTGAGGAATGCGAGAATATGTATGACGTACCTGGGGCGAAGCCTTGATGAGCTCGCACGCCTTGTTGTACAGGACCGTGGGCGAGTTGCGCGAGAACAACTCTGATGTGAGCGCATATATCAAGACGATTGACAAGCCCGCCCCGGCAAGGATGACCACTAGGTTTGTCGTTCTCGCTGTAGTCCTGACGACTGCACGGTGACAGAGAAAAGTTTGAGGATACCACGTTTCTCAGACAGACCCAACGATACGTACCCTTTCCGCCTACGCTTAACTCAGACCACTTCTTCTCCGGCTTGACCTCGTCAGGTCGTGGGGGTGTGATCCCGAGCGTGAACGGACCCGCAGAGTCCTCGCGCCTGGCTGCGCGCTGCTTCTGGTCCAGCGCACTCGACAGGAGCGACGCTGCAGTGGGCTTGCTCCCGCTCGCCGTCTCACTTGTCTTCAAGGGCGCATGTGTTGCGTACGTCTGGACGACGATGCGGAGTTTGCCTGCAATGGGGAGATGCGAGGGCGTTACAGTTGACCTGCAAAGTCTGCGCGTGTGGTGTAGTATGCTTCTGGTCCGCGGTAAATTCATGGTAGATGAGATGTATGCATGAAAGAGCGAAGAGGCAGGCTGTAGGCAAGTGAAGGTGGGAGCACGGATGAGGGACGGAAGACACGGTGAAGCTTCCCTCCCGTCGGTTCCTCCAGTCTCAGCGACGCCGCAGACGCGGGGAAAAGCCACGTGCACCAATGCGCGTAATCGACTCGCGACTCGCCGCCGGCCGCGACGCGTCATGCACGCGTCGGGCTCTGCCACTGAGTGCATGAACTTGAGCTTGAAGTCGCGTTGTACAAGTATGCAAGACATTTCGCTGGTAGCTCGGTGATCTCTGTTGCTAACCGGCGAAATTGGCGCGTCGGTATTAACTGCTACGAAATAACTACTGTACTCTACTCCTATAAGTGAGTCTCGACGTACTTAATGGCCGACTGTTTGAGCTGCAGGGAGAATCAGATATATGTTGCGACCGAGGAAGATGGAAGGAGGGACGCACAGGCGGACTTAGTCCCTTACCCTCAAAATAGGCCAGGACGAATTCACGCGCTAGCCAGTCGCTCTGTACCGATCCAAGGTCGCGTACAATGAGCGTCCGGGGCTGCTTCGGCGAAGGTGCCGTGGCCAAGATATCAAGGGGAGTATGCTTGGTAAGAGGTGTGTTCGGGAACATTGACTTGAACTTCCGCAGAGGGGACTGGATCGCGAGTTCCTCCTCCGGTGAGAGTTCCCCCCGTTGTTTTGAAAGCACCTGGCGGGCTTGCAGAGCGCGCATGAAGCCGTCTCGCAAGTGCCCATATGAGGTGTTCCTCGTGGGTACTGGTACACGCAATCAGAGAATGAAGTGCATTCACGTGGAGAGAGAGGACGGACCTATGCGGAGCACGCATGCCGAGTTCTTCACGATGTGCTCAATCTTCTCCTCTGGGGTCGCATCCTTCGGAATCTTTTGCCATACTCAGCCACCATGATGACTGAATCAATACGACGCACATACTGCAAGCTTGGGGTCTGAGAGGTCGGCATAGAAGCCGACGGAGTAGACCTTGATGCCGAGGAACGAAACAGTCCTCACACCTACTCCTATGAGTGTGAACGTCGGCAGAGGGGTCTTGGACTGGATCTTCAGTGTCGTCGGAAACACGATGGAGGTCGCGGGGTCAACTACAGCGAGTGTAAGTGGACATGCATGCACAATATGACTGACGGGGTAAAGTACAGACCACGCGTGTCATCCTCAGGCTCTGCCGGCGAAGCTGGTGCCTCTGCGTCGAGGTGAACGGTGCTGATTGTCAAGCCAGTCGCGAGAGCGAACGCGGTGCCCCAGAAGACTGCCGAGCTTGTGAAGGCTCTCCGGCGGGACACCAGTGTCTTCGCCAGGACATTCGCCCCAGTTGGTGACCGCGACAGTGCAGATGAAGAGAAAGCCCTGCAGCCCTGCACGAAGCTGCGCGCCAAGCGGGCTTGAAACCAGCTCATTGTCGTGAAGACTCAAGAGGGGGAGAGGGAGAACAGTAAGCGCGCCTCGTGGGCCTGGTCGCGGTCGCGGTCGCATACCGCGTCTGCACGTGACATGTGACGCGGGTGTCTATTAGTATGGGCGCCTGAGTGGTGGGAGTACGCGTCGCCTTTGCGAGTCGCGCAGACTCAGCCACCGTCTCTAGCCACATCCAGTCGCGACCCCGGTACGCGTCACCCTGGGCCTCGTAAGCCCCTTCCTTCCCATATAACACCCTAACGGTGAGTGCGCAGTATCAAACTCACTCAATTTCTCCCCCGCTCATACTGCTACTATCATGGACAGTCTCCTTAACTTCGGCGGCCTCGATCTCTCTTCGTTCACCGCTAATCTCCCCGGGATGGATGAAGATGATGTCTCGGTCCCCGACTCGCCCTCCTCGGAGTCCGGTACCTTCTCTCCCGACGCCCTAGAGCGGCAGCGTGCCTCTCTCCAGACCTATCTCAAGGCGCTTCCATACGAATGCGAGTCTCCTGAGGACATGCAGGCCAAGCTGGAGTACATTGTCGGTCGCATCTGCATCTGTGCCGAAACAAAGAATTGGCTTGTACTTACTACCTGGGACGGAATGCTACAATGGTACGTCCTCTTTGTTGTCGCACATATTACTGTGCGATTGAATCCATGTCTTGCTCCCTTCTCCATATCCATAGTTGGCTTCTCATGCGCTATCCCATGTCCAAGACTACCCGTGCGAAGCTTACCCGACTCTACTATGAACTCTGTCTCGTCCCAGGTATAGAGCCTCGCGTGATGCGCAGCTGGGCCGACATGCTGTCCCGCCTCATCTGCAACAAGCCAGATAGCCGGCGCAAGCTCGATGCTTCCGACCTGCAACTCCCTTGGCGGCCTCTTTGGCGCGTCCTGCAGAAGGAGCTCTGGCCGAAGAAGAGGATGCACGACTCGTCGTATGTCTGCTCGATGCGGCCGTCGTCTGATGGGAGGCTCACCCTGTATTGTAGACGGAACGTCGTTAATATTCTCCTCTTCGTCGCGGAGCAATGCAAACGATACTATCCTGCAAACGAGATACCGGACATGATGTCGATATTTCTTCCCATGCTCACAAAGGACGTAAGTGCTCGGACACCTGCAGCCTCCTAGATGTCGTGAAACTGAAATGCAGGCGTAGACTGTACTAACCATGGTCCCGGTACTGACGTCATTCATCCCGCCTACCCACACCCATCTATACCTTCCGCTCGTCTTCAAGCTCTGGGAAGCGTTCAATTCCTCGCTTATTGATGACAGGTTTGTTGAGCTGTGTGGAGAACTTGCCGAGGAACACGTCGCAGGTCAGTTCGGAGATGCAGGAGAAGAAGGCGCTGCGGAGTGGAAGACCGTTGGCATCTGGAGCGAAACTGAGTGGACATTCTTGATTGGAAAGGCGTTGGGCTCTATGAGTAAGTTTCCGCCCTCGACGTTTTCACCGCGTAGTCTGACTGCTTGTTTCAGACGTACCTGTTGGTGCGACACGGGTATGCTGCAACTCTGTTCTCCGCGATGTGTGCTGAGTCCGTGCTGAAATGGCGGTGACCACAGGGCGCCAGTACTACTGCCGGCCACGCCGACACTATGGCCGACAAGCAGTCTCTTCGAATCAAGAAACCCATTAACCGGAGCAGTATGTCTTTGACATGAGCAATGAGGCCCTTTGGCTTACTCGACTCCACAGGCGCGATTGCGAAGTTGATTGTATACTCCTTGTCTCTTGACGGACCAGTCCGTTCGGACGGCACCAGTAATCCAGGGACTCCTTCTTCCGAGGGGTTCGTTGCAGGCTCGAGAGCTCTCGACTCGCTTGACAAGTTGATCACGAGCGTCGAGTCCTTCTTCCACCCCTCGAACTATGGTATCTGGAGTCTGAACGTGCGTGCATCGTCCGCTAAGCCATGTCTGTTGAGCGGCCGCTGATGCTGGTGTCCGCAGCTCACTCATTTCGTCCAACGGCTCATGGCCGAGTTCGCCAAGCGATGGAAGGACGAGCAGCAGCCATACTGCAAGACCCCAGTGGTGAGGTATTCGCTACTCAGGCATTAGGCTCAAATGCTAATAATTGGGCTGACCTGAAACAGACTCGACGGCTAACGCCAGAGATACGCCGACAATTCATCCTCATCCTCCGCACACCTATTCTCCTTTCCATGTTTTCCAAAGATCCGTTCACGATCAGCTACTCGCAGGCAGCCATGCGCTCCATGGCTCTGCTTGAGCCGAACCTGGTGATGCCTGAGATCTTAGAGCGAGCGTACAGCGGCCTCGAAGTTGTCAACGAGACTCACCGCACTACTGCCGTTATGACGATGCTTTCTGCGGTCTCTCTCCCACTCGTTACCGAGCGAATCTACATGGGCGGGCAGAAGCATGTTGTTCCTCTGCTGGAGCTCTGCATTCCTGGTATTGACTTGGTGCGTTCGAGTTTTGCTTGCCGCATCCCGCCTATTGATTGACGTTCTATGCCTACTAGAACGATCCGGTGAAGACTATTTGTGCGACTATGTTCATTTCCTCCGTCGTCCAGCACATCAAGATCGCCGACGTGTCTATGCACCAAATTGGTGTCGACCTCACTAGCGACGCGCCGGCTGAGGATGTGATGGAAGTCGATTCGATTGAACTTCCCGCCGGCATCGACACCCCTGGGATGCCTACACTCAGCCGGGAAGAAGAGCGGGCACTTGCGCGCGAGAGCACAGCCGGATTTGCGGATTGGGTCACATCGCTCTTCCGTCGCGTGCTTGCGCTCTTCGAGAACCTGCCCGAAGAAGGTGGGAAGAAGGGCACTACCGGCGGGAAGATGGAGGAAGCGGTCCTGAAGGCGGTCAAGGCGGCGCTCGACACCGTCTGCCTGCACCTGTCTGACCCTCTCTTCGACTTGGTGCTGAAGCTCGTGTTCGAGTATGCGAGCACCAATGCGAAGTCGAACGCCGTGCGTGCGTTTGGGCAGCTCGTTTCCTGCTTGGCGCGGGTGAAGCCGGAGAAGACAGTCGACAAATTCTTGCCATTCTGCATCAACCAGATCCAGGAGGAGCTGAAACACGGAGCGTCGAGCATCCGTACGACGTCGACGCACGAAGCTGTCCCGTCTGACACGACTTTGCATTGGAGTGAGTATACGCTCTGTAAATGGATTTTGACTTCTGTTAATTTGTCAAATAGACATGTCCATCCTCCGCGGATGCTTCGGATACGGCGGATCGACGGTAAGATTCGGCTCTCCCTAGATGCGATGATTTTATCTTATTGTGCATCCAGATCCTCAAGTACAAGGACCAGCTACTTGGTCTGGTGGCTCTCCTTGTCGAGAAGACGAAGAGTGAGCGAGGATACACCGGCACAGGCCGGTTGATCAACCGCATCCTTCACTCTGCTGCGACAATCTACACCATGAACTCCCGCTATGTCAATCCCAATGAGTGGGACTCTTCCGAGTTCAATCGCGACCTCACCTCCCAGTGGGGTAAGATGTACGACGCCGATGAGGTTGACGTGACATGGCACGGTACGTGCGTTTTGAAGGCACAACTATAAATTATACTCATGGACTGCAGTCCCGAATCACGACGAGGTCGAGTTTGTACTGGAGATCCTGGACAAGATCGCCGCCCCTGCCCTTGACAAGGTCGAGGCGCTTCTTGAGACCGTTGGCAAATGGGATAACGTCGCCCGCAACGACTTCTGCCGGTATGTATCTGGTACTTCTGTTAGCCTGCATTTCATTCCATTCATGCATTAATCTAGCTATCTCCACGCCGCGCGCTCTGTATGGGGTGGTTTGCCTACTTTCCTCCTCCTGGGTGACAAGGACGTGGTAAATCCATGCCTAAACGAGGACGTCGAGGTTCCTGAACTGCTCGTCACGCCGCTCGATGTCAACGCTGGTTTTGTTCTCGCCGATCCCAAAGATCCTCAGTACCAGCGGGCTGTTGCCCATCGGACCCGCTTTGGCCAGATTGTGCATAGGGCGGCCAACGTGCTACGTCAGGAGAGCGAAGGAGAAGACCACATCGACGCTGTTATCGCTGTGTCTCGGGCTATTGATGTTTACCTGCTCGAGTACGCGATGACACGGAGCAATTTCGAGAGCTTGACGAAAGCCTACCGGCAGGCACGCGAGTGAGTAGTCTCTCCCCCAGTATCGTCACTCGATGCTAATAGGCCCGGCGCTAGTTCAAACCGTGTGTGGCCCAAGCAGAAGGAGAACTCGCGCGTTGTGTTCTTGAAGCGTGCTCAGGTGTACAATGCCGGTAGGCTGTACATGCATGCGTTGTACCGTCGACGTGACACGCTGGATGACCAGCTCCTGGAGGACCTCATCGAGATGTCGCTCTCTCCGTACACAAGAGTGCGAAGGCACGCGCAAGCCATACTACACAATGCCTGCGGTGTAAGTGATCATTGTCAGATGAAGCATTTCTAGTACATGATTTTGCACCCACAGTACTTTGTCAGGTCTACAAGGTTCACTCTCCCATACCTCTTCCGGGTGCTGGAGAAGAACGCGGACCCCGATCGCATGAAGGGTGCCCTCTACATCCTGTGGAATAAGGGTACCGCCGCGTATGCACTCGCTGGTAAGAAATAGTGAAATCGTATGCATCGGTCTTCTGGTTGAGAAGGGTAACAGATATCAACTTCCACGGGCAATACCTCCTGTCACTGTTGGACTGTCAGCACCAAGAGAAGGTGATGACGTCATCAGGTATACCACGTTACCACTCATTAACTTTTTTGTAGCCTTCCGTGCAGAAGCTAATCGGCAGCGTGGCTCAGGACGCCCTCGTCTACCTGAACGAGGAGTCTTGCCACACAGATGCGTTCACAGAGGATATTTCAAACGTCCTACTGGCCTTGGGCGAGCTCAAGCAGGAGTTTGCATCACCAGTCGTCGACCAAGCGATTTTACAGGCTGCGGCAGAGAAATGCGGTCCGCGAGTGACACTCAAGAACCAGCGTTACACCGAAACGGTAATGGTGGATCAAAGGGTTGAGATCTCACCGCTAATTACTTCATCACAGGTCAATGCTATTCTGGAAGTCGCCGAACGGCCGACCACGCATGTGAGTTTATACGCCTACACTAGTGGCAACTGCTAACCTTGACCAGTGGAGATATGTTCAATTCGCGATTCGATTCTTGTACGGACTCCTACGGAGAGATTCGGCACCACCACCTGCTCTAGCGGCGTTCTTCCTCCGACAAACCATCAGTCCTCACAATACAATCCGTGTGACTGCTCAGAAGTAAGCTGCGACAACGCATTTGCATGTGGCCAAGGTTTCACATTGAGGCATGATACACAGGGCCGTTGTTAAGGTTTGCGCACATATCAAGATTCGGACGTTCTCCAGCTCTGCGGAGCAGTTGTGGCTAGATGAATGGGAGAACCCTCTGCGCAGAGACATACCTGTCAATGACCCTGCAGAGTTCCTTCGGCATCACGCGCAGCCTGGGTACCCCCTTGACCAACAGGGGTATGTGTGTATTATCTCCGAATTCATTTGCGAAGTTCCTGACCATATACGCAGTGACCTCCGGGTGGACAAGTTCGAGACCGGTTTCTTGCTCTGGACTCCGACAGTCAAGGGTTATCAGGCAGTGCCTGCTGGTCCTTCGGCGTTTATGTGGGAAGAATCTTCGCGGCCGATCCTACAGGCAATGAGTGAAGTTATGGACAAAGACAACTTCTTCACCGTCTTGGCCTTGCTCTGGGGTCAAGAATCAATGAAGAACAGTACGACCCCTGAGCTGCGTGCAGAGAACGTCACGTTCATGAAGTCAATAGGTAGGCAACTCAGCAACGGTCTGAGTTCCAATACTAAGTGGTGCGATAGCCAAGATGTTCGAACATGAGAAGCTTACCGCTATTCTGGACACGATCGACCCTCTTCTTGCCGACGGCGACCGTTATAAGCAGCGCTCGGGAGCTGAGCTCCTGGCCGGTCTGTCGCGGGGTAAGCATCTTCGACGCATGTCCTGATGTCATATTGACACATCCTCAGGCTCGAAGCATTGGCCGAAGCAACATGCGGATACCTTGTGGCAATGGATCACCGCACGCCTCGATCGTATTTTTGCTCAAATGAAGCCAGATACGGTCTCATTCTGGGAGAATCTCCTCAGCGTACGTCAAGGTGTCGATTCTAATGTTCTGTGAACTCTGATGTTGTCTACAGGAGCAACTTGTGGATAGGGATCCCCGGCGGACAGAACCGCTTGTCAAGTGGATTCTATCGCTGCCGCTTGAGTTCCACGGCGATTCTGCTTTCGCCAGTAAGTTATCCTGCTTATCACAACCCGCAACGAAGCTAACGCGTCGTGTAGTGAGCAAATCGTTATCTATCTTCAACATCATGGTTGACTGCCTCGATATACGCTTCCTTCCTTTGGCTGACCAGTATATCAACCTCTTCTTGGATAATGCCAATACCGGATATGCCGAGGTATGTATTCCTGACGTTACTCCTTGTTAGGATGCTCACAAGCTGGCAATCAGATCCGTTCGCAAATCGCGCAAAACGTGTATGCAATAATCACCATCCAGTGGAGGCCAATATATCCTTCGGCATCCGAGTTCGTCGCGGCTTGTACGAACAGCCCCGACCCGCTTCGCGTCCGGTATGTGCATCTTCAGTGAACTTCAATTGCGCCTCTTGTTCATGAGTGCTACAGTGAGGCACGGTATATCGACCGCATCTCAGAAATTGTCAGCCAGCTACCGGTTTGGAAGGAAGAGCGGCTTCCCCCGCCAAGGGTCAACCAGTCGCAGTATGACAAAGTGGGACTGACAGGTGCGTATGGCTGCGGCCAACTCTTTTGACTGTTCGACTCACGCGATGGACAGTACTGCAATGGGTTTGGGACTTCGCCCACGGTCCGCAGGCTCCGCTCATCTTCCCCTACATCATCGTGCTCCTGTGAGTAGCTCGCTAGCAGAAAATTCGGGTCGAGTGGCTTACGGGACTCTTTGCAGCCCGGAGATAATCCGAATGTCGGAGCTGAACGATAGCTCCGAGTTGCAGACCTACAGCTCAGCGGTGCTTTACGTGTTGTCTGCAGTGACGCCTCCTCCGGAATACATTGAGGTCATCGCTGATAACTTCATCAATGCGATCAAATCTTCGACGGTGAGTATTCTGCCGTGTCACTACAGATGCCGATTCTAACCCAATTCCAAATAGTCGTGGAGAATTAGGGTCAACGCGCTGCCGACGCTCATTGTGTTCTTCTATCGGAACCTTTTGAGCATGTCGACCGGCCTCGTCTCGAGAATCATGAACGTCCTGCAAGAGTGTCTGTCTGATGAGAATATCGAAGTTCGTGAGATGGCTTCGAAGATGCTCTCGGGGGTTGTTAGATGCTCGCAACGCCATAGCATCATTCCTCTCAAGGTACGGAGCGCAGTACTGCCGTAATTGCTGACACACTTAACCTTTCCATTGACCAGGATCGGTTTGTCAATACTCTACGGCGCACGAGGTTGCCGAACCGTCGAGACCTAGCATATGCGGACTCGTTGCGGACATTGCATTCCGCCATCTTGGGTCTCTGTGCACTGATCGAGAGCTTCCCGTACTCCGTGGAGCCGTGGATGCCTCCTCTGACCGAAGGTATGGTCGGCCGATACTGTGTTTGTTTTTCTCCGTTGACAAGATCGCGCAGTTCTGGCCAACCATGCAACGGACCCTGTGCCGATATCGACGACCATCCGAAAGTGTGCATCAGAGTTCAAGAAGGTTCGTGGCTACGTAACGCTGACGCTGCACATACGATGCTTACCATCTATGTCTGCCCCGTTGTAGACCCATCAGGTATGTTTCTGAGACATCTTGCGACTAGTGTGTTTCCGGTATTGACTACTCACCGATCAGGACACCTGGCACAAGGACCAGCTTGCGTTCAACGAGGATCAGCTCCAGAGTCTGTCTACCATGCTTGTCGGCACATCGTACTGTACGTCCTCCGGCGTTCTACTTACTCGCGATGCTGATCGTGCTAATTGCTTACGTCGTTTCAGATGCGTGAATCGCCCATGCTTCCGATCGCTTTCCTTCATCTCTGTGTACCCAGTATCCCCATCGCACGCATCTATGCCATTGTAATATTATATCATACATATCCAGCATCAATCGCAGGTTCTGTTGCCGGAAAGTCTTCTCACCCCGGTATTGCCGGCGGTCGATACACGCGTGTGCACCGAATGCGACCATCGCACGAACCATCGATAGCCTGCTTGCGCCACGAATGAGGCCGTTCTCGCAAGGCAATCCAACGCCATGCCGCAAATGAAGATCTGCACTCCCCGGCGCGCCGTTCCCAAAAGGTCAACTAGCTGATAGAATGAGGTATGTATCGATATGTATTTTGAGCCTAACCTTGACTGCGGTCGGCGGATCTGCCTTTGGACACCGCAAATCTATACGTCCCATGGCCGCCCACTTGTATGCACAGGCGTCGCACCGCGTTCAGTAGTGGGTGACGCAAAACGAGGGTGGAGGCACTTCGAGGCCCCGTCACTGGCCGGGGTCATCTCGAGGGCGGAACCACCCCGTCGGGTCGATCTCTGCTCGAGTCAATTGCCATTACCAGTACGCCCAAAAGCCAGCGAAACATGACACTGACAGATCTTCTCTCTCGGAGCTCAGCGCTCAGTAGCGCGTCGCCACCGCGCCGACAAGCTGGAGTGGGGGGAAGACAACATAGAGCCAGGCCAGACCAGCCCTCGTCTGGTGTGTGTGTATGCCCTGCGCAGTTAAGGCGGCGGAAGTAGTGCAAGAAGTAGTGCAGAAAATTGTGCAGCCGTGATTACCGAGAAGCATGGCAGGCGTCACGACACGCGGCGGCACTTGGATGTACCTAAGCGTATCCTCTCCATTCATTCCTAAGCTAAGCACGACGCACTAAGCATGCTCCTGGGACTAATGGCCGCCGCGGTGCGGGAGGGTGGCTGGATTCGAAGCCTGACTCTAAAGCGACGAGAACGCTGGAGCCTCATTAGGTCGTCTACGGCAGTACCGCTGTACCAGCAGGGTCTCACGAAGACGTGTACTGGGCGGCGCGCGACACCACCGCACTGGGTTCCCTGGGGCCCCGGGAACAGAGTCACACCGCGTGTCCGAAGGTTCATGTCGTACAGCGCTACACATCGCCCGGAGGGCAGCCCCAGTAGTGGGGCGCATCATCGTAGAATTTTGTGAGCTTCTCCTGGAAGGCGAGGAAGAGCACGAAGAGCACGAGGAGGCATATCTTGCTCCAGCTTATACGTTCAAGCAGAGTTCAGGGGCCACGAGTGCTCCCGGCGGTCCAGGCTAGGATACGGAATTTCGAAACTCCAAGGACGACGGAACGCTGGAGGGCAACGAAGCCCGATCAGGGAGTCCAGGACACCGTGACCTCCTGGGTTGACAGACGCGACGCCTTAGTTGACTGGTTGGTATATGCCGTGCGACAGCTATTCGTATGCGGCAAGGACAGACCGGTAAAGACCCTACAGATCTGTCCAGACTCCATACACCAAGCACGTAAGGGCAGGCACAGCTGTCCCTATTGAGACCGAGCGAGTCAAGAAGGTCGAGCTAATGTCAATGACAGCGGCTGGTCGTCGCGTTCGAGATGAGAGCACGAGTCGTCACCGAGCGCCCTCGGGGACATACCCGTATCCCCGTAATTCCTCGCGAGTATGTAACACCCGCATCCTCAGCTGGTGCTAGGATCCGCGTCGACGTCGTAGAGACCAAGCTGGCTAGCTCGTCGCCTAATTATAAGCACATACAACGATAGTAGTAACGTCACTTGTCAGCTTGCGATGCAAATGAGACGGACGTGCCGTGAAAATTGCGGCCGCGCTCGCTCGGTGGGGACACGTGCGTGAAGCGCCTCAGTGATCAGAAGGAACAGGCATGAGGTGGACTCGAGGCGGGGAAGACAAGCCCTTAGCGCAGATCACGACGACCCGACCAGTCCATGGGACTCAGAGCCCAAAGAGATACTCGGAGGAGGCAAACTGCGGGATGGGCGAGTGGTGCGCATCCAGACGATAAGCGTGAAGAAGTACAACCGAGTCAGTGTCGTCAACGTTCGCGGATGCTTATGTTGGAGTTGGAGTGAAGTGACATATGCAGGACACAATCGTGGGCACACTAGTGGTCCCGCGTCCGAGTCTGGACGTCGCGTATCACCACGCAATTAACGGGCGGCGGTGAGACAATTGGACCGCAATTTAAACCCCCACGACTGACGGAGCTAGAGGGACCTTTGGGCTGTGGTCGATGTGGGCTCGGCACAAGATTGCGAGTAATACCCACAGCGCAAGTCATGCTGTCCTTGCCATCTCGGGCTGTTCTTGTTGAACGTAAAAAGAGGAGGCGAACAGACGTGGAGCTGAGGTGGTGACTCACTGAGACACACCGGAAACGCGCGACATGTCGGGTGTACGAAGACATCAAGATGGATGTTGTTTTGTGAAGAACAAGGTATGGCATTCGAGGGGGTCGGCGCATTCACCAAAAGGGACTGGTAGCGGACAATGTACAGTGCGTAGTCGACCTGCCCGCCCTGAAATGAAGGATGGACGGAAGAAGGACGGGAGGCCTGGAGCATGCGAGGGATTCGGCAGGGAGACAGAGAAGAGGCGGAGGACAAAAGCAGTCCTCCTAAAAGGCAATCATTGTTATGACGCTTCGCCCGAAATGGCAACACCGCCGCCGACAGTGTAGTCACAAGCGCCGGGGGAGCGTCCCGAACAGATCGGCTAGTAGATTGGCCCTGCACTTTTCCGCCCGTCGTCTGCAAAACATAGCTACTTACCCCTCCGCTTGCGGAACATCAGGCTGAGCGTTATCCCGACGTTGGCACAAGCGGATTGAGACGCGGCGGAGGGACCACACATGTGCGCCTAGAGAGCACAGCCCCACGTGGCCGAGGTGAGACCCCAGGTTGCTGGTGCGTTCACGGAGGTCGAGGACGGCGAGGATCGATTCGGGGACGACTCGGGGCTGTCGAGGATCGATATGTTGTCGATAAGTACACGACGTTTGAGCGTGCAGCGGGCGAATGTACGAGGAGCGTGGCCGGAGTGAGCTCCATACTGTTGGCAATCGCCGCCGCAAGAGGGGCACGTTGCAATCAGACCCTGAGCTTCTTCCGTAAGGCAGGCGCAAGGCTCGCCCCACCGCTGCCTCTCCCTCTTCCTCCCTCCCTGCATCCATCGAAGGCGTCCTCTCGTCTTCCGCTCCCGCCCAGGCTCCCCCAAGCATCTTCGTATCATCAATCCTATCTATCAGAATCTCCAAGCATTGCATCACGACCCAAGGCCGCGCGGTACTTCATCCTGTTTATACCATTCCACCCTTCGCATCCTGCCTATCCTAGTCCGATTGGTTCCTATCGCTTCGAAGCGGTTAGCCCACACCAGACCAGGGCCAGCAGCCTCTTGCAATCAACACCCGCGGCGCACGACTCACGCACATCTCTTGCCTACAATCATCCTCGCCACTTTTTATCCCTCAAGGACTAAGGTCGTGGTATCTGCAACTTATCCTTAATTCGTAAGCACACGCCCCCTACACGAGTCTCCTTATAGTCTCGTGTCCTCCGACGCGTACTCACCAGATGCCCCCATCATGTACGAAACAGTTACGACTCCCTTTCTCGACGCAACGAACTTCTCCACTTACGACTGTCGTGTCCCCATCATCAAAAAACCCATTCCTCGCTTCAGTTCCGTGTACATGTTACCCACCACCATGGCTGCTCGACGCACACCGAATTCTGCTCTTGCCAAAGGTACGCTCACCTCGCCTGTTCCCCCTTCCCCTCCTCGTTTCCATGTCTTACATCATCCTAGACGCGATGCAGACATCCAACGGCGGAAGTCATTGGCGACTCGACACGAACGGTCAACTGGTGGATAACGCGGAGTGGGATCTCTCGGACGAGATCGTCAAGCTTCAGATCGGCAGTGATGGGGCTGAGACACAGGTTCGCACTTTTCTACATCTCACCAACGCGTGTCCCGCAGCTGTGTCTTTCCAGGAAGCTTCTCCGTTAGACACAGCGTCGCAGACGAGCCTTGAGTCGAACGCAACTAATCCCTTGGCTCAGAGCGCCGCAAATATGGCATCCCACTCTCGCGAGTCCTCCGCCGACACGACTGGCTCTCATGGATCCGCACTCTCCTCTGCCAGCCAAACCCTGCGCGCCCCGCCAGTCACCCCACTCAAAGTAGGCGCCGTAGGCGAATCCAGGAACCGCCCGCACTCGTACAGTGGTGGCTTGTCCAGCACTGACCTCGTCAGGTTACAACAAGTCGGTGGGAGTCCCGGAAATGCGGAAGCCTGGACGTCGCCACATGGAACTCCCGAGAGGCAGCAGCAGGCCGATCAGCCCACGTACCCTTCCCTATTGGCCTCACACAACGGCAGCGCGACGCGTCTCAACGAGCAGTTGCAGGGCAATGCGCTCTCACGGTCACAAGAAGAGCTCTCCGGAGATTTCCAGGGCCAGCAGCGCCAATACAACCCCATGCCAGTGCCCTTACCTCCCGCTCCTGCAGGCGCACCTCCCGCCTTCGTGCACGGCCGGCCACCCAATGTGGCGACGAACATCCCGTACCGCCAGCCTCCTCCGCGTGGTTTCAATCCGGGGATCCCACCTGTTGTGCCTAGCCCGACAAACTTCGCCGGATACCCAGCGCCGGTGCACCCTGGTGTTATGCCTGTGACCAACCCCCAGCAAGAACTGTACAACATGATGCTTCCGACGCCACCTCTCGACAACCCTACGATGGCACGTCTTCAACAACAGTCTGGCGTCTTCCAACGTACTCACCAGCATTCTGCCTCTGATCCGGCTTCACTCCGGGACCCTGCTACGCTTGCTTTGCTTAACAACGCGTTCGCCGCCGGGCAGATGTACCCACCAGGGATGGCACCACCCGGTATGAACATGTTCTCTAACCAGTTCTACGGCGCACCCGGAGGCGAGCCATATCCATCGCCCGACCTCGCAGCCGCGCAGATGATGGCTCAGCTCCAAGCGCAGTACACTGGCTCTTACGGAGTGCCTCTCGCCGCTCAGGGTATGCCCATGAACAACACGGGTTCGTCGCAGCACAACGCAAACTCTGGGAGCGGTCCGAGCGCGAACAACCGCAAGCTAGGGCTGTACAAGACGGAGCTGTGCAGGAGCTGGGAGGAGAAGGGGAGCTGCCGGTATGGAGCCAAGTGCCAGTTCGCCCACGGTGAAGAGGAGTTGCGAAAGGTTCAGCGGCATCCCAAGGTTCGTGCCTGTCTTCGGCGTTACATACTAGCGTCCTTGTGGCTGATCTTCTTGCCTTGATTCCTCCGACGTGCAGTACAAGACGGAAATTTGCAGAGTACGTCTTCCCATGCGTATCTGGCCACACATTGAGTTGCTGACTTCTACGTTATCATAGACGTTCTGGGTTTCTGGCTCTTGCCCGTACGGAAAGAGATGCTGCTTCATCCACACGGAGCTTCCTGCTTCTGGTGGGCCTCCTGGTGCTGACGGTGCTCCGCCGCCGGCCAACCCAGACGGCCGTGCCCGCTCGTCGAGTACGAACAGTGATCCGAATGAAGTCTCGAGCTCGCTTCTTGCCCGCATCTCCGCGAAGCGTACGCAGGAGAGTGCGATTAACTCCGGCACGGGCAGCGTCAGCACGACGCCACCGTCAGCAGGCTTCGTTGGTGGGCGGCCAGAGCAGCTGCGCGTCAATACGAACGTAACGGACGTGCCGATCTCCAAGCAAAACAAGTCTGCGTACCCGACGTTCGCCCACAACGGCATCCTTATGACTTCTGGCGAGGAAGGGGGTGCACGCTCGCCCGGTCCTGTGACTGCTGGACCTGACTTTGGAAGACACGCGAGTTCTAGGCTGGACATCGTGGGCTCGCAGGTATGTGCAATGCCGTACGTCCTGATGTGCGATAACATGGTGCTGAGAAGTTTTCTCGTTCGTTTGCTCCGTCTTCGTCTTCTTCCTTGCAGCGTGGCGGCCCGAAAACTGCAGTGAACCCGAACGTCCGCCACTCGTTCAACGGAAGCGATATCCAGCTCGACCTGAGCAGCGTCTCGAATACCCCAACGGCCGCCAACCCGACCCCAACCCTGAACTCGTCTCCGGAGCCGCCCAAGGTCTCCCGGATCAACGGGCACGTGCGTTCCGGAAGCGCGGGCAACTGGGGGTCGGCGACCCGGAGCAGCCACTTGACCGCGTACCCGCTGTCGTCCATCCCTGGTGGCGAGCTCAAGACCAACTCTCCATGGGCAGACTACAACGTCGGCTCGTCACGCCTCGCGGAGAAAAATTGGGCATAAGCGCAGGTGGCGGCGTCGTCTCTGGAGGCGACCACGCGAGGGACAGTCGGACTGTGTTCTTGCATACCCTCTTCCCCTGCTGTCGCCGTCGTCCCGCCGCGTCGCATGTTTGCGAGTCGGACGGATGCCAGCGACGACAATGACGAAGACGCTTGCTTGCTTTCTTTGCCGTTGCTATTGCCATTGCCATTGCATAGACATGACTCGCTCTGCTCCTCGGACAGCGCTCCGCTAGCCCTTCCCCTCCTTACTCACGTCTTTGCTTATGTGTTTTCCGTAGTCTTTGTTCTGACCCTTCGCTCCTCGTCGTCTCGTTGCTCAGCTTCTCTGTCCCTGCGCTCATCTCGTCGAAGCAAGTTTGACTTATTCTCTCTTGACAATCCGGATAGCTCACTCCATCTCTCCCACATCACCCATCGTCCAATGTCCCGTCCGCACATGTTATCTTATGACATTAATACATCACGTTATGCCTCCCTCCCTTTTTCATGCTCGTCGACTTGATGGTCGATTGGCTCTCAAGCAAGACATCATTGCGTGCCAGCACAGTCGATCTCAGGGGGCGTCCTCGCATACGTCCACCGTCAAGAGAAGACAGGGAACAGCACGTATTATTGTTGTGCTCCAATACCGTTATGTAAGCTTGATATATACAGTAGAAGGTGAGCATGTACACGACAACGTCTACCCGATCACGATAGCGAGAACCGGCCATATACATTAGCGTATGTTATGTAGTGGAGTTATCGGGGAAGGGGCGGGTATAACGCGATAGAAGTTGGGAATCTACGGCTTCAATTGTCAATTGTCAGTAGATCTACACAGAGAACTAGCAGCTGGACCACAACACAACACGATGCGACGCTACGCTGAGCTCGCCTCTCACATCACGTCAAAGGAAACACGCATAGGCGCGCCGCACGGACGCTCGCGACATGGCAAAGGACCCGGGAGCAAAGAGAAGAGCATTCGAAAGGGAAGCACAGGGCAACGCAGAGCGCGCACCAAATTACGGAACAGGTAACTCCGGGACACCCAGCGCATGCAACTCGCGGCGGAAGAGGTCCATGCGGCACATCGCGTAGGTGAGGTAGTCGAACTCGGGCTCGGTGTCCTTGCCCTCCACGAACTCGCGGGCCTGGACGACGCCCCAGATGACCCACATCGCATGTGAGGCGGGGCTCCAGGCGCGGACCTGGTTGTCGAGCTTCTCCATGCTGGCCTCGAGGGCGCCATCGGATAACTCCTGGGACACCTCGGGCTCCGTGTCGTCGATGTGGCATTCGGTGTGCGTGAGGTACGCGCGGTAGAAGTTCCGGCGCTCCCCCAAGGTGGGGTAGAGATCGGGATTGAGTATACAGGGTGTAGACCCGTGGTAGTTCACCGTCCACTCATGGAAGTGGTTTGCAATGTCGAAGGCGGCAGGGTTAGGGGAGGCGTACTCGAAATCAACGACTATGATCTGTGGGGCGCAAATTTGCAGGTTTTGGCGGTTAGTGTGAGAGTGAGAGATGGGAAGACGTGACACGATGGAGGTCAAAGAAGGGGCAAGAACTCTCCGTCAGCTAACGGCTTGCAAGGAATTTTGTGAAGCAAGCGACTTTGCTCACCTGTCGATGTGCAGACTGGCCTTCCTTCAGCGTCCGCATTCGCAAGAGGTTGCCGTACTGCGTGTCATTGTGGGAGAAAACCCTCCGGCTGGCGCCATCGGTCTTCTCCTTCTGATTCATCCATTGCATGTACCGCTGCCATTCCAGCTCGAACCTGTCCAGGTCAAGGCGGTCGCGGACTTCCGCGGATGCCCCAGGCAAAGCGAGGACCTCTCGGGCGGCAGGTAGCCAAGACTTGACGTTCTTCTTCACCCCTAATTGTACGCCTCTCTCTGGCCCGTCCGCGCCTTGCGCGTCATAGTCCACAGCGTCAATGTCCACGCCGTGCAGCTCGGCCATTCTAGCGCCAATCCATGAACTAATTTCAGGGTCGCGTATGTCTGCAGCCGTCAGGGCGGAGGAATCAAAGTACTCCTCTACGCGTCCGTTTTCGAACGTGCCATACACGCGTGGCCCGATGTGATACTTCGAGGACAACACGTGGAGGGTGTGGAGCTCACGGGGGCGCGAGATGAGGGAGCCAGAGGACGGGCCATAGATGCGCAGGAGCAGAGTGCGCGCCTTCGGCACCGATGGACACGACACAAAGAAGACGGCATTGGTCATAGAGCCCGAGACCTTCTGGATTTGAATGTGTTCTGTTGTAATCTCCGAGGCAGTCCAGGAAGGGACGCGGAGTATGCGGAGGATTTCGAATAGCTGCTCAGCGAAGGCAGCTGTCTTGTACCGTCTAGAGAGAAAAGTGTCAGCGATATGTGTGGAAATGAAGCATGCAGACGTCAGACCAAGATAGACTGTGCCGTCCTGTCCCACAAGTGATTAGCTTGCCGGTGGGCATCCGGGAGGGAGCCATGAGGAGCGTACGCTACGATACTCACCGTGCCTCGAGTCTGAGACCTGCGTGCCGTAAACCCTCTACTCGGACAACATCGACATCTCCATTTTCAAACGGTATGGACAGGGAAGAAGAAGGGTACGCGGGTGAAGTACCGACAGAGGCGAGAGAGCCGTTATCGGGAATGGTACGAGAAGAACTGGTGGAGGATCTGCGTATGGGGCCGGCGCCAGCCCTATAGGTGCCCAGCGCGGGGGCTGGAGCGAGCTCAGGACCGAGTGTGGGCGACATGGAGCTCTGTTTGGATGGGGACACGATGCCTGCTTCGCGAAGGAGATTGAGAAGCTTGCTGTAAAAGGATGTCCTTGAACGGGCTTTAGACGGAGAAACGGCCATGGAATAAGAGCTGTGGTGAAGTACCGTGTGGTCAAAGTGATGCGGGTGGAACTGCGGGGGAGGAAGAGCAAGCGAGGGGGAGGGCGTCGGTCACACGAGCGGGAGGAGGAAAGGTGCGGAGCTCGTCCACAGTCCACCGCCCACACCCAGTGCCACAATGACTCGTGGGAATTTTGCCAATCGCCCGACATATCGCAAGCCACCTCGCCAATCAGAATGGACTTATCGCCGAACTTATCAGATTGGCCACGCCCACTTATCCAGCCGATATCAATACCAGTCCCTCAGCCCACACCTCTCGAGCGGAAGTTCAGTACTCAGTCTTCGCCCCGGGGCCTCTCGGCGTCGGTGACAATACACTCATCTCTCGCTGCTCGAGGGCAGCCCACGCGCAATGTGGAGGTGAGGACCCGTTCGCCTCTGTATCGCCGCAACATGCGTCATCGTGCACTTCTTCCTGGTCATCCTACCCAAGCCCGCATCCTGAAGGGGCAGAACAGTAGTGCCAGCGAGACCGGATCGTAACTCGCAAGGAACGTTGTGCGGAGCTGCTCTGGTATGAACCCTATGCATCATCTTGAACCGCATCCGGACGCAGTCCTGTTCTCGAAACTCTTCGGCAACCGCTCCTCGCCCATTCAGTTCCTTGCTACACGCGGGAGCAAGATTCGTATCATCACACGCTGCTTCGCTGGGATGGGCTCTTCTCCCTGCGCTATAGCTCACCGCTTCCCCGAAAGGTGCGTCCGCCCCTCACAAGCGGGATCGAGACATGACAAACTGTTGCGCACAGTTCTAACTGCATGTCCCCGCACCTCAGTCGGCTAGAAGGGCCTAATGACTTCCACACCGGCCTTCCTGTCTCCAACAGCCGGTATCCCTAGTACGTGCTGATGTCGTAAGTGCGTCCCGTAACTTCCGCACCTCAGCATGGTTCGCCTGCACGACGCTCCAAGTCGACAAAGTCCAGAACACCGACAACCCGCCGTGCCGACATGAGGCAACCAGAAGTTCGCCGCGGGCTTGTTTGGGACCGTTGGCAATGACTGGGTCGTTGTGGTCATTCCGAACATGCTCAAGAACACGTCATGTTGCTGCCCCGGTCTCCGCTTGCCATCAGTGTCCCTGCAGTTCTCATAAGGTGTCGCCCAGGCCACCACGCAGAATGTTCCACGATCGCAGCCCTCTCCTCCCTTCCTGGCTTCCAAAGCCCCCGAAGAAGGGGTGCGATTCATGGTCAAATCACATCCCAGCTCGGCGCGAGACAGCCTTGCGTCCCGGCCCTACGCCATGAGCATGCTATGCGATGTGTTGCTTGCCTGACCTTTGTCGAAACCTTATCTCGATGCCAATCTCGAGAAGTGCAAGCCTGCGAGTCGACTGGCCTAGACTCCTTGCGGTACCCCACCGGCTCCCGCGGGTGATAGGCAGTGTGACCCAAGGGGCGTCTTCCCCGAGGTTCTGAGGCTCCCCTAAAGGGATACATGCCGCAGACAGTTTCGCGGAAGCATACCCGACGATTATGCCTAAAGCTTCGCAGGCGATAGTTTGACAAGAGCCTCGTGGAGCTGATGCGACGTCTCATTGCGTCCGTGCTCGACCTTGGCTCTGTGCCCCGCAAGGCCGAGGAAATTCCAGGACTGCAAGCCACCGAGACCTTGTGAGCGATGAGTTCCCCACCATGCGCCACGAAGGGCTCGGGTAGCATCGATGTCGATCTGCTGACATTGCTCCCAGCAGCAGCCAGCCTTGAACTTTGCGTCCTCGTTCTTCTCCAGGCTCTGCGGTCCCTTCAGCAGCTAAGTTCTACTTCATCCGACGGCATAAGGCACACGTGAATTTGGGATTTGGTCATATCCATTGCTCACAAACTCTAGATTGCAGGCATCTCGAACAGTCCGTCAAAACATAGGAGAGGGGCAATAAGGATACCGAAAAGGTGCAGAAGTCCAAGTGCTGATTGAAGGGGACCCCACGAGGCGAACTAACCAATTGCGACAACCCAACGTTCACACTGTTTCCAACGGGGCTGGTAGCTCCCCTGGCGTCTTTTCTTGTCCCCGAGCCGCAGATGCGTCGTCGAAGGCGATCTTACGTGTAAATATCGAGATCTGTTTGCGCAGCTGTCAGTAACAGTGAAATTTTGAGACAGCGCGAAAAAAGACACCGACCAGCAGAGCCACGCCAAGGCATGGACAGCAGACAAGCCATATGGCCTGTACGACACGCCAATTGCAATTCAGTGAACGGGATCCCACGGAAGCTCGGAGTACCGCACCTTGATTGCGAGTGACAATGCATGAAGGATCTCGGGCCAGTCGCTGTGAGATCGGAGGGAGTCGAGGGCTTCGACAACAGACGAAGCGTCGACACCAGCAGGCAGCGTTTCTGCCAGTTGTCCCAGATACACGGCCCCCGCTACCGCCTGCCGGATCATGCAGTTAGCACTAGAACACATTCTATGCAGGGATGAAAACTTACGATTCCAATGGTCGCACCAGTGAAGCGGACGAGGAAGAACGCACTCGTCCCTGACGCGACTTCTTGACGCCGTAAGGCGCGTGTAAACACCTGATATGGGGCATGGAAGAGCATGCCCAAACCGACGCCGGCAATCAGTGGGAACACGATCTGAGTGCTCCTCGGACTGTGTTCAGTCATTAACATCATCAATCCTGGCAGATCATGAGTACGGCATAAGTAAATGCGGATGCGGAGTCAATGAACGCCGTACCGAAGCCGACCGACGATAGGGCGAGACCTGCGCAAATAACGTACTTCTGACAGGCGGTGTCGAACCTGCGCTGCTGCCAGTAGCCGATGAGCCAGGCAGCTAGGAACGGTCACCGCGCGTCAGAATTGAGTAAAGGACATGCGAGACGAGCTCAACTCACTCGGCATTGAGGCAAGCGAGGAGCCTAGCGAGTAGGGCAGCATGGTCATTCCAGCTTGGAGGGGGGACAGGCCGTTCACGGCCTGTGCGACGATCAGCGATCAGACGACTGAAGGCGAGAGGAAGCGTCTGACCTGGAAGTACAGGGCGAGATAGAACGTTCCCGCATTGAATGCAAAGTTGTGCAGGAACGTTACCGCCAGGGTAATCACTAGGATCCAGAGTGAGGGAGTGCTTCCCAAGAAGCGGCAGACTGGGCGCGCATACCGATCGTACGATCCTTGAAAGCAATCGGGGGAAAGAGCGCATCGCGTTCCGTGCGGACTTCGTAAATGACGCCGAGAAGCAGAACCACGAGCCCAGTAACGATCAATGCGAGAGTCGACGCGGAGGACCCTGAGGCGTGCCACGGTCAGACAAAGTTGCATCACGGGAGCGGGGTGCAGGACGTACAGCCATTCTGGGTGGCAAAGTTGAAGCCGATCACAATGCAGCAGCTCCCACTCATGAAAAGAATGCTGCGGCAGATAGGAGGTCAGCTGTGTCGGAGCCGTGCATGTGCATGGAGACTCACAGGCCGATGAAGTCGAAGGTGCGGGCGAAGGTGCGCCATGAGACGTCAGAAGCACGTCCGAGGTCCATATGGCGGAGAGAGAGACCGAGGATGGCGGAGGCGGCGGCGCATATTGGGATGTTCATGTAGACTGGACAGATGAATGAGTTCACGGATTATCACGGATTATCAGACAGACGGTAAGGAGACGTACATGCCCATCTCCAGTTGAAAGGCCCGCTCCGTTCTGCATATTAACGAAGGATGAGCGGCGAGGCGGAGAGCGGAGAGCTGAGAGCTTCACGCACCGCTGAAGACTCCGCCGAGGAGCGGTCCCGCGACGGCTGAGGCAGCCCAGGTGAGGCTGAGCGCTTGGGACCACTTTGCCTGATTGCGCACATCGACGATCTCTGACGTAATAGTCCAGACCAGCGAGACGATACCGCCGCCGCCGACGCCAGCAATCGCCCGCGCAAGAATTAACCATGTAATGTTCTGTGCAATCGACCCACCACAGGCCACACTCGTCAGATGACCGACCGCCCTAGCAGACCCATCCCCGGGCGTACCTGTGCCGCACCACAGAGCGCAGAGCCTGTGGCAAAAATAAAGATACTAGCGTACAGGACCGCCTAAACACCGTCCCATCAGAATGTTTCAGAACGGGGCAGAGGCGTGTCCAGCGTGGAGAAAGACACCAACCTTCCGGCCAATGAGATCGGAAAGCTTCCCATACAGAGGTTGCAACGCGGTCTGGGTAAGCATGTACGTCACCGAGATCCAAGTGTATTCGGACTGATTAGCGTCGAATTCACTCGTAATAGTTGGCAGGGCAGTGGAAACAATCGTCTGTCGGACCGGGTCAGCCGCCCGCCCAGATGTGCTCGACAGAGAATGCAGATCTCACCGCGTCTGTCGTCGCAAGGAATAGAGTTAACGCTGCGCTGTAGTGTGGCCGTCAGCGAACATCCGCGGTAACGCTGCGCCCAAGGAACATACCCTGCGTGCGCGAATACGAGCCGCATAGTCGACGGCTCGTATCTTTTGTGCGCGTCATATGCGACAAGCGTGTCGCTCGACGAGCCCAGGCTCCTCGGCGTCGGAGCCACAGTCGGGATGCTCGAACCCGAGCTCGAGGATTCATAGGAGAGTCGAGATGGTGGCGGGACAGATGACCTCGGTGCTGAGGGGGTAGGGGTCGACCCAGCCAGCACGGTCTCTTTTTCGGAGATAGATGACGAGCACGAAGACTTGGGCTCCATGGAGGTAGGTGCGGTGAACGAGCTGACCCGGGTGTGTGTCGAGCTGCTCTTCGCATTCCGGCTGCATCTTTATACGAAGTCCCTGAGTCTCCAACTTGACGTGTCAACTATGTAATGTCATCTACGTGCTGGGCACGGACAGGAATACCGCGCCACGATGCAGTATTGGCGAAAAAATGCCATGGCCTAGGAGACCGTCGGAAAATCCATGTGTGAAAGCAAGAATCCTTGGATACTGTTAATTGAGAGACCTACCAGAAGAACCTTTGGACCCTCTTTGTCGGAGTTCCCAGAGCTCTCTCAAAGAAGATCTGAGAGAAGGTCTTGGGAGGGCGCCGAGTTTTGGGATGAGAAGTGCTTTGTCCGGCAGAGTGGATCTGGCTCGGCGTCGACTCTAGGTACGGGCTTCATGAACGGACGGATATGATAGCCTGCACGCGCCGCTTAGGGGCGATGAGAAGCTGTAAGTGGGAATATGGACGCTCCGCCCGAGTCCTGGTGCTTTACGTGACTGTACGTAGCGCCATCGCGGTGAATTTGGGAGGTCAGACATCTGGATCATCCTCGTTGCAGACGGCGGAGACGGAAATGGCAAATCAGAACCGCAGACGCTGGTGACGGTACAAGTGACTCCCCTGTGTGTTCGAGCTCGCAAGTCCTGGCAGCCCTTTCGCGAACCACGGTGAGTCGTGCATTGCCCATTCATGGGAGCCTCTCCCTTATCGGCACCTATTGCGGGAGAATGGTCTCGTGCACCCTTGCTATCGCTTGCTTGTGCGAGGGAAACCGGAGGTCTTATTGGCGATCGCTTCTGTACACATAGGAAGCCGCTTCCGACACGATGTCCCCGTCAGGCTCTTCAGAACCCAGCTCAATCACCCACAGAAATCAGAATCCTCGGAGCGTATCAAATCGGCGGAGCGCCTTCCCATACCCTCACGCATCCATAGTTTTCTCGAGGGGCCCATGCAAGTCGAGCCCATGGTGCCCCTCGCTTATTTGGTCATCGACGACACCATTCTACACCCTCCTCCTCCGAATGGAGGAAATTCCATACCAGAAATTGGGTCATGAACCAATGATCTCAACCTGGCCGCGCGGACTCGGTCGGCACCTCCTCGAGGCCTCGCATATGGTCCCCAGTCGACTCTCGATCCCACCTCCTGATGAGTGAGTAGAGTACGTACTAATGATTAGTTCCAAGGAGATGTAGCGTACTAGATACCGATACCCTCCGCCAGCACAGCGGCACCCTGGGGAGAAGATCCAAAGGGCTAGCTTCGATCTTGCTATGCAGTGGCCCTCTTTTTGCGGTCCTGGTCCCGTTTCCTGTGACGGTCAGCGTCGGCTTCGTCGGGATCTGCAGACGACTCTGTATGCGCATGCGAGCGTTCAACGGAGCATTCGGATTGAACGTCACATGAAAAATCAAGAACCGATGAGTCTTCTAAGTCTATCCAATGCACGAGACACCCAGCTATCTTGGGGTGGAGAGGCAGAAGAATCCGTACCGTTTGCATGACTCTCTGATTGAGCGGAGCCTCGACTGTCTGTCGACGTCGCTTCATTGGTAGAGGGCTTCCGGGGCGACTCTTGACGTGCCTCCTGACGCGAAGAAGCCGATGTACGACCCTCCACGTCATCGGCGTATTGCTGTAAGATCTCCCGCTGCCGCGAAGTGAGGGCTCTAAAGTTAACGGAAATGCTTGAGTGACGTAAGTAAGACAGCGGAATGGAGGCGTAACAGACCTTGGTAGCTGCACATTGAAGGTCACGAACAGGTCGCCCTTGCCGTTTCGGTACGCCGGGGAAATGCCATGCCCCTTGAGCACCATTTGTTCGCCGGGTTGAGTTCCCGATGGCACCCTGACATCCACTTCTCCGTCAAGCGTCGGTACCCTGACCTTGCCACCGAGGAGAGCGGTGTGCACCGGTATCCGAGCGTCGTGGTAGAGGTTGGCACCTTGGCGCTTGAATGCCTTCGAGGACGCGACGTTAATACGGACCAATAGATCGCCTGGACGACCATTGCCGCCTAATGGCGCGTCGCCCTGGCCAGGCACCTTGAGGGTCATGCCATCTTCCACACCTGTCGGAGGTAAGGCCACGTGTCAAAAATTGGGGTGGTTTTCAAGGATTTGCTACTTACCTGCTGGGATATCGACTTGGACAGACTTCCTAACCTTGACCTGGCCTACGCCCGCGCAAGTGCCACACTGGCCCGAAGGTGGTATGACGGTTCCTGTACCATGGCAGGCCGGGCATGCAGTCTGCATGTGGAAACCGCTCTCGATCACATAGGACTTCGTGCCGACACCACCGCAGGCCGAGCATGTAGAGCGGGACGCTCCAGGCTTAAGCCCCGACCCGGAACAGGTAGAGCACTTGACTATGGGGTGGATGTTGATAGAGCGTGAAGTACCCTTGCAGGCCTCCATGAAGCTGACGCCGACAGTAGCTTCGACGTCCCCACCACGCCCGAATGCTTGTGCACCCGCCCCCGCACTCCCTCCAAACATCCCGAACAACTGATCGAAAACATCTCCTCGAGGACTCCCTCTTGCACCCCCAAATGCGCCCGAGAAGTCCTGGAAGTGTCCAAAGCCGAACCCGCCACTACCGAAGGCCGAGCGCGCGTTCTCGTAGGCGTTCGCGTCGAAGCCAGGCTGTTGAGATGCTGCGCCATATTTATCGTACTGGGCCCTCTTCTTTTCGTCCTTCAGAATCTGCAGCGCAGGCTTAGTGTCTAGAGAATGGAACGTTGGAGGGAAGTGTACCGACATCATAAGCTTCCTGGATTTCCACGAACTTCTCTTGCGCGTTCTTGTCAGGGTTCGTATCAGGATGGTATTTGCGGGCAAGCTATAGAACAGTTAATTGGATACTCCGCACAAAGGTTTATGGATACCTACCGCGAAATATGTCTTCTTAATGTCGGCTGCGCTAGCATCCTTCTTGACACCGAGCACTTGGTAAGGGTCTTTCGGTGCTTGGTGAACAGATGATGCATGGAACGCTCTCTGTACCCATAAGTTAACAGTCAAGAGCAATCAGTCGCTGACGTACCGATGGTCCTGCTCGACTGACCGCACATGCCTTCCCTTTCCCAGCACGCGGTGGTCGGACGTTGAGGGCAGTGACCAGACAGCGCGTCCTTGTCACCGACGGCGGTCGCGCATACGCATATATTGTGTTGAAGGAGAGAACCCGCTTGGAAGAGAGTCTAGGCGGCATTAGAACGAAAGTCTATAGAGTACAGCAGAGAGTAGAGAGAGTCTAAGTTGTGGTCTGAACGCACTCGCTGACGTCGGGAAACTCAGGAATTTTGACCATCACGTGGGAATTATCCCGCCACGTGGGGTTTCCCTTCGAGACACTTCGTGAACAGTCCCGAAAAGGCAAGTCTAAAAGTTCCATCCACCAGCTAGCAAGTCATCGTCCAGAACGCACGGACGATCTCGCGGTAGAATCCCGGAGACGGATCCCCAAAACACAGAGAATTTCAACCGGTCTGTTCAGGGTCAAATCTGGCTCCCGTGGTCTGTGGTGAGAAAACTGCGTGCACTCCGCTTCTGATGGAGGACGCCTGGCAATCTGCCCCCGGGTGACGCGGGCCTGCTTAGGGCTGTTGCCTGAGGATAATTTCGGATATCGGCTGAGGAAACGCAAAGAAGACAATGCGGCTATAATATGCGAAGTTGAACAACCCTGACAAAATAGACCTTTGCTCGGCGTCTCATCAACGTAGTCATTCTTGCCAATGTGACTCTATGCGCAGTCAGAATAGGATATATCTTCCAGATGATGATGGCAAAGAAGGCAAGGCTCTTCCGGCGTCTTAGTGAGGTCCGGCATGGCGTCGATCGTAATCGACGCCGACGAATGCCTGCCCATACTTGTAAGTCAGATAGCGGTATTTCGATCGACCCCGCCCGCGAAGGCAGAAACAAACAAGCCACTAACTCACGTGGATGGTCGCCATCTCAGTGACACGGCAGAAGACCTGAGTACAGGTTCCCTGAGAACCCACGCCCGGCACGGGAGCGAGAGCCAACCAACAGGGGAAGCGGTGATGAGATCTTCTCCCGATTACGGATGGATCTAGAGGATGGTACCACAATGGCGCAGACTCTTCTTGAGAGAAGGGCAGGTGAGGCCAGGTTCAAATGGACTCATGATACAGGTACGTAACCAGGTCCGATCGCGCCTACAGGTTCCATGAGTCCCGCCGTACACGCATGGTGGTTGTAGGTCACTCACAGCGGGTCCGAAACAGTGTCCCTGCACCGGCAAACTCGCTGCGCGGAAGCTGACCGCTCGAGAGGGATGCCGACAGGAAATCTTGCTTGCGAAGACAGTAACAAACACTGGGCTCCCGTATACCAATCGTTCGCGTGCGTAAGTTGACTGTGAAATAAGTGACACATGAGCACGTCAAGTTAAAGGCCTCATTCACCATCTATACACACCGAGCGACATGTATGGTTCACATGGTCTCGCCCAGGGCGACATGTGGGTTAAGCTCTGATAATGCCCGCTGTGTTCAGCGTCATACTGTGACCGGTACTGGATAATACCATACCTTCAGTCGACGCGCACACATAGAGTGTGCGTCAGGATTTCTGTTCGCGTGCACGCCACCACGATTTGCCGTAAGACACAAGGAGCTCTTCTCCCTTCTTGATCGGCTCGCTTCCACTCCATACGCTCATCCGTAGCTCGCCGCTCTCGGTCCTCCGCTCTTGGAATAATGCATTCGGCTTGATCTTCACGCTGCGGTAGTCGTTGATGAACCTGGCCTCGTTTCCACAGAACTGTGCGTCTACGCCCACACTAACATGGTCAGGCGTGCGGTAGAGGGACAGATCATAATCGGACTCGGGCCGATCGTCACAATGTACCTCGCCGATGTAGTCGATGAGAAGCGTGCGCGGGGGTATCTTCTTGGTCGCGAACAGGCCGTATTGGCCGCGAGCGGGATGAGAAGGATCGGAGATCAGCTGGATGGCTACGGGAGCCTTCTGTAGATGAGTCTGCGCGGACATAGTATGCCTGGTGAGAGTGGGGGATAATAGTTCTCGAACATGGCTGGACACAGACGCATGGTATCTGGGCTGCTCGAGGTATTCGAGGTGTGCAGGCCACCGAGGCGGGCGGCGGGTCGACTGCGGAGGTCGCTTGGAGGACATGGAGCAAGAACACAAAGCTGTGCCTGCTGAGCGGACTTGGACAAGTGCGGAAGCGCCGTGCGAAGACGAGCTGGGTAAACATGCGCAGGTCGCAAGGACTGATTTGCTTCATCCACTCGACCCGCGGCGCTCTTCTGCTTCTTCATCTCCTTTGCTGCTGCGTGCCACTCTCTCTTACGCCTCCGCACATGGGCAGAGCAACCACAAAGTCTGTCGCGCGTGTCTACGCGGACGTCAACAGCAAGCTCGGCCCCTCATGGTATGAATATGGTCGGGCCCTTTTCCTCTCGTCGCACGTGTTCCCATGTCTGAAAGAGACCACAAGATAATCTGCAGGTCCAGTGGGGTTCGCAGGACCATTACGAGATTGTGAGGAAGGTGGGGAGGGGGAAATACTCCGAGGTGCGCCGCGTTGTGTTTCGGGTGATCGACATTGCTCAGTTCAGCGTGAAACATCAGGTTTTCGAGGGCATCAACATCGTCAATGAAGAGAAATGCATCATCAAGGTCCTCAAGCCCGTGAAGAAGAAGAAAATAAAGCGCGAAATCAAGATCCTCCAAAACCTCGCAGGTGGACCAAATATCGTCGCACTTCTTGATGTCGTTCGCGACCCCTCCTCGAAAATCCCTTCCTTGATCACGGAATATGTACACAATGTCGATTTCAAGGTCCTATACCCCCGCTTCACCGACTTCGACGTGCGATACTACATGTACGAACTCCTTAAGGTGCGTACAGTCTGTGTGGCATTGGCGCAAGACTTACCCCGTACAGGCGTTGGATTACTGCCACTCTAAGGGCATCATGCACCGAGACGTGAAGCCGCACAATGTTATGATAGATCATGAGCGAAGAAAGGTTGGAAGCATGGTCTCCGTTTCACATCCGTCGCCTGACGTCTGGTCATGCGTATAGCTGCGATTGATCGACTGGGGCTTGGCCGAGTTCTACCATCCAAGGACAGCATACAATGTCCGTGTGGCGTCGCGCTACTTCAAGGGACCCGAGCTCCTCGTGGACTTCCAGGAGTATGACTATAGTCTGGACATGTGGAGCTATGGCTGCATGTTCGCGTCCATGGTGAGTGCCGTGCTGCGCGTCATACAGACGGCTCTGATGCCTCTCTAGATCTTCCGTAAGGAGCCGTTCTTCCACGGGCACGACAATTACGACCAACTGGTCAAGATTGCAAAGGTGCTGGGCACCGATGGTCTGTACCAATACATAGATAAGTATGACATTGCCCTGGATCCGCAATACGACGAGCTCCTTGGGACGTAAGTGAATAATTCTCTCGGTATGGATGCCTCGTTGAGCGATTCCGTAGTTACCAGAAGAAGGCATGGGCCCGTTTTACAACTTCGGAGAACCAGAGATACATCTCCAACGAGGCGATCGACTTGCTGGACCGGCTGCTCCGCTACGATCACCAGGAACGGCTGACTGCGCGTGAAGCAATGGCACATCCATACTTCGGTACGTGCGCTTTCATGTCCATTAGTCCGCCTACCACCTGACTCGCGTCATGCTACGTAGAACCTGTCCGGAATGCCTCCGTCGAGAACGGTGGGGCAGCGTCGTAGGAGCGGAGTCTTATTAGACCTGGACGGTTGTCCCTCGCGGTCGACTGCGACATGTCTGTATTTTATGCATGTGCAGGTTGGTCTCTGGACTCAATACTCTGTATTCAAGGCTCCGGAGGTGTGTGACTATCTAAGACTATCCTTATCGCGATGGGGTTGAGGGAGCACGTGGTAGACTCGCAGTACGTGCCGTCGAGCAGTCCAAACTTGTGTATCATGCAGCGTTCACCCAGGATCAAATGCACCATATGTTTTCATGCACATCTATCGCGAACCATGACCTGCTTCGTCTAACGCCTGTCCATCCGCGCTGCTGATGCACGCTGGTCAGTCTCTGCGCCGCATGCTTCCATGCGCGACCTTTTATCCCGTGATGCGTCCAGTACGCTCCCGGTGTCTTCTCGCAATGCGCTTCGCGGTACGCAGCCGGGATGTGCGCGACATTATAAACACCGCAGAGAGCGAGAAGTCGCTATCGGCAGGCCTTCTACTGATCCTCTAGTCATCGTTGCGCCATGACTTGGTCTCTCGGTTCTCGTGCTCTCCAAGCTCTCGCCGTGCTCACCGTCGTTGGGCTCACTAGCGTTGGTGTTACAGCCTACGACAACAGCCGTTACGATAACGTGAGTTCTCTCGCCATCGGAAAAACGTATCGGATGTATGCTGACCTTGCCCCACTCTTCGGATAGGTCGTGGTGTGCGTATATGCGCGTCTATTAGGATTTCCGATTTAGAGGATGTTCACTGCTTTCTTCTAGGTACTGGGGCCAGAACTCGTACGGTGCCACTCACAGTGACGTCGCGAACTACCAGAAGACCTTGTCGTACTATTGCCAAGTGAGCAAAACGAGGATTCTCGACCTTTCCATTGTCTCGTCCTGACCTCTATGTCTCATAGGACGATGCGATCGACGTGATCCCGATTTCGTTCATCAATAAGTTCTTTGGAACCGGCAACGCACCCGTTCTAGACCTCGCGAACGTAAGTCGGCCTCGAAGGTATGCTTGCTTTATGAAAACGGACCGACTGACGGTTGTCCCCCAGATTTGCAACGCGAAGGATAACGCAACATTCTCCGGTACTGGTCTGGCCAACTGCCAATCACTTGCGAGTGACATCCAAGCGTGCCAAAGCAAGGGGAAGCTGTTGACCCTTTCTCTTGGTGGCGGAGGCGCCAGCGTCGGCTTCCAATCTGACAGCGAAGGAGAGTCCTTCGCGGATACTATCTGGAACGACTTCCTTGGGGGCTCGAGCTCTACGCGTCCGTTCGGCAACGCAATTCTCGATGGGTGAGGAGTCTCCTTGTTTGCAATTTTGTTACCTCAGTAGCTCACGCCGCTTTCACAGCGTTGATCTCGACATCGAGGGTGGTGGCACGACCGGGTACGCCGCCTTCATAACACGTCTGCGCTCTTACTTCAGCGGGGCGAGCAAGAAGTATGTATACGTCATGATGTCGCAGTGTGAGAGTTCTCAATATTATTTCCGCAAGGTACTACATCACCGGGGCCCCTCAATGTGTGTACCCCGATGCCAACCTCGGAGCTGTCTTGAACGCCGTTGCGTTCGATGCAGTTTACGTTCAGTTCTGTACGTCACCCATGTGCTTTCTTTCCTTATCTGAGTTTATTGATGCCGTTGCAGACAACAATCCATGTGGACTGCAAGCGTACAACAACTCTAACGTAAGCAATGAATGCACTTCCTTAGAACACGTCTGTTCACACCACGGTGCAGGGCTTCAACTTCGGTATCTGGTAGGACCGCGGCCATGTTGCCCGCACAACAGGCGATGTTCACGTTGGCATGTGTCAGGGACATCTGGGCGAAGAGCAGCCCTAACCCAAACGTCAAGGTCTTCGTTGGAGCTCCGGCTTCGTCGACAGCTGCCGGTGGAGGGTACCAGGATCCTGCGACCTTGGCCACTATCCTGAAGAACACGCGGAGCCGGTTCTCTTCTTTCGGCGGTATGGCAGTTGTGTGTCCTGTTGTGTCAGACGGTGACTCACATGCTCGCAGGTGTTATGATGTGGGACGCTTCTCAGGCGTACGGTAAGCGATTATCCAGGATGTCTCACAAGAAAGTCATTCATTTCGGACGCAGTAAATAACCGATACGATCTGGCAGCGAAGAACGTCCTCGTCGCCGCCGGTGGAACTGGTTTCACCTACCCCGCGTGTTCTGCGCCCGCATTCTCATCCGGCACCGCATACACGGCAAGCCAGCAAGTGACTTACAACGGGTAAGCCAGATTGTTCCTGAGACTTGACAGAATCTGCATGCACATCGTTTACGTCATCGATGTGTTCTGCTCGCTTCCGTAGGTACATCTGGGAGGTGAGTACTATCCTGCCTCTGTCGGACCACTGTGCTCATTGTCTTTGCTTCTCCCTGAATAGGCCAAATGGTGGTCCCAGAACACCCCCAGCGCTGACCCCAACGGCGATTGGATGCCCAGTACGTGCATCCTACTGAGACTATGTACAGGACACATCTCACCATTTGTATAGTCAGCGCATGTGCCGGTTCAGCCTCTGGCCCGACGACAACCACCACCGCTGGTAGTGGATCCCCTACCGGTGCCTCTTGCGGTGGTGTAGCCGCATGGAGCTCAAGTACCGCTTACAACGGCGGTGCGCAGGTCAGCTACAAGTATGTCGCGTTCTGTGGGCTTCTGCGGTCTCTGGACAGTTCAACTGCTAACGTTCCGAACCAGCGGCCACCTCTGGACCGCCAAGTGGTGGACTCAGAACGAGACTCCCGGTGGTAAGTCCCATTACCGGCACGATCTCCTAGAGCACCATGGCTCACGTTGCCATAGGCAGCAGCGGTGTCTGGACCGACGACGGTGCGTGCTCCAGCTCCAAGAAGGCGGTTGCAAAGTCTCCCTCCGAGAGGCGCCTTGTCCCCTCCCGCTTCTTCCGCCTCTGAGCGGATAGAACCCTTCTGCAACCATACACGGACGGACTTTCCCCGCAACGGGGATGGCTGGCTGTCATTCTAGCTCAAGAAGGGCCTGGTCAACGCGTCTAGATGGGTCATGAGCTTAATTTCTTTATTCATATAATTGGGAACGACACGGATGACGGCTACGAAGTGAGAAATGTGGAGCATTTGTGAGCTCTGTTATGCTGTTTTGGGAGGTTCTTGGCGGAAAGGAGAAATTTGCGGTCTGGGGCGTAGGAACGTGTCTGCGTGTAAACATCGATATTCAATGTAGAGATACCATGCGTACGTTGTGACCAGGAGAAGGCTTGCGTCGGTCTCACGGGTATGGAAATTCGTCCATCCAGGCCCCCCAGGACCGTGGAACCGCCCATCTCTCACTGGCGTTCTGAAGTACTGAATGCATAAGGTGCCGAAGACGTCCGCTAACATGACAGCATACGTTCTCGAAGGTAGCCTCTCGTTGGTGTGCGTGTAGGATATGGTCTTATTGGCTGGCTGGCTGGACCTAGAAACGGACAGGCTGTGCGCGGAACTGAAGAAGGAGCAGAGAAGACAGCGTTCCTCTCGGTGGGTGTAGACACGCAGCTGCGCTTCTTTGCGACCCTGACAGACCAAGAATACAATGAATGTGAACCAGTTGGTTATCGCTTTTTGGGGCGCGCAAGTAAAACCCCACACGATGCACGGGCCGACTCTCGTTAATTTCCGTGCATGCCACCGACCAAAGGACGCTGTCCCCGACCACCCGACCACCCGACCACCCGACCACCAGGGCTCACAGGCGGCACGGGTACCTTCGTCAAGGGTGCACCCTGAAACCATGCAAGAATACACCGAGCGGTAGCTATTAGCCCTTGACTTTCAGGAAGCTTTGCGATGGCTATTAGGCTGCTCCCGGACCTTGTGCCCCCTACAGAACGACAGCAGCTCTTTCGCCGAGGACCGGTAGGAGCTGACCACGAGGCAGAGTCGAAGGCCAATACACCAGGCTCAGCAAATCTGAAGAACATTGTGGTCATTCTGATACGTCAGAGGAAACTGACACACATATCCAGGCGCGTCGAGCCAAACAACCAATGCTCCCTGGAACGTGTTTTGATGCATGACCCTGCCTGCTGTGCCGCCGGAGGCCCATGAGAGCCTCAAGGTTTGTCGGAGGCGCGGCACTGAGGCGGGCGCAGCGCCGACCATCCATGGGCGCGATCGTCGCCCGTCCGCCTGAGTGCGTATTGCCAGACAGAGCGCCGTGTCGTATGTCTATTAGCTCGCCTATCAACCGGATGAGGCCTGACTTGGGAACATTGCTAACAACCTTCAGACTCACCACTGTGCGCTCCGACTGTACGGTCGTTAGAAGGGTACATTGACATTCAGCAGGCGGAGTAGCTTGTGGGTTCAAGGCGCCCCGCTACGTATCATTGATAGGACAATACAGGGGCGACTAGATAGCTGCCAAGGTGTCAGTATGGTGCTCGTGTGTTGTCTGAGGACAGGAATGAGGCATGATGCATGACACTCACAGGTTCTCGAGTCGAAGGGCATGTGTCGCTGGCTATGTATGCCGAATGCGCAATACAACCATACTGTGCTAGTACAGTAACGCTTGGGGCGGTCATAACAACGTAGGTACAAGTTCGGTGTACTCGTTCCCGGGCAAACAGCAAAGAGCCCTCAACTCCTCAACTAGCAGACAACCACAACAACCGGTCAACATATCTCCCGAAGTATACCGTGCCTGTCAGAGACTTACTGCAATGTGGTTACGCTGATATCTGAATTCCTACCACTTTCTATCCTTCTGCGCAAGGACGATCCGACTGGATGATATGACTCGAGATTGAGACAATGAAATTCAATGGGAGGGTATAATCGCAGGGTTAGTACGGCGTCCATTGCGACCTTTCCGCTCATGAACAGCGGTCCTTGAGATGGATGTAAGACACTCACCGCTAGGCTAATACCGCATTATCGCGAGAATATCTTCAAAACTTTCTCAATGGACTTGCATCACCAACAAGAACGGCATTTCCGTCTTTATTCCCGCTTGCCAGCATCTGAGCACCAGACCCCCGGACTCGGAGACCCGCTGCGGGGACGCCGCGGCGACACCGCGCCTGGTCGCGCTCGGACCCTATGCGCCACGATGTCCGCCCACGACGGATGAGCAGGCCTCCAGATGCCACGCCAAGTCAACTGGTGGGAACGTCCCGGGTATTTCAAGAATACCCTGTGTCGCGAGGGGATCCGGGCTGTGAGACACTGAGACTAACGGTAGGTGAGTCTAACATGAGTCAATCGATGGGAAGGAAGGCGCAAGAATAGCTCGGGAACAACTCAACTTACGCTCTCCGGCAGCAATCATCGCGTTGCGTTGCACTGCATTCCGCACGGTCGTCGCACGGATGGATGTGTCCGGGACAAGGCTGAGTTGCATTAGGTCGAGGTCTAGTACAACAAAGAGCACGGGAGGCAATACACGCAGCGGGAGATAGCATGACACAGGACATTAGATCCTGTAAAGAACAGCGTAAGGGTGGGCCCCAGGACGGAGAGATACCAATGGCAATTAACGTAATCCTACATCAAAGTATCGCACACTTCACGGCAATCGAACGCAATAATAACATGCCAAGATCAAGTCCTGTCATCGCTCTCGCGAGGGCATCGTTGTACTTCGTTCGGAACTGGTGTTCCGCTTCGGTGTGTCGTCGTCGCGCATGTTGGAGTCGAGGAGGAGGGAGTTGATGGCCATGGACTCGCGTGACCGCGGAGAACCGCCGCTGCTGTGCGCGGACGATGCAGAAGAATACGGAGATAGAGGAAGGTCGTGGGGGTGCGCCGACATAGCTTCCTGCAACGGGGAAGCTCGGGTGCGCAAGGGGGGAGGTGAACGAGAGGTCCGGCGGCGCTTGCGAGTCTGCAGGCCGGATGAGGAAGGCAGAGAGCTCCTCTCTCTCGTATCCGTCACGGATGACGACGAGTTTGTTCGATGTCGGGCGTAGTGCGGATGATCGTGGTGCAAATGGTGCGACATGGAGGCAGGCGGGGAATGATGATAGGACGCAGGCGGGGACGGGAAGGGGTGCGCGTGCGTATATGGTTGCGAGTGGCCGTCCGGTCCGTGGAGAGGAATAACCGGTGGTGCCGGAACATGCGGCGCTTGGTACATGTCAAGCATCGTGCGATGCAGAGTCGCAAGAGAGGCAACGCGCTGAACATGGTCAAACGAGGATCACATAAGTGGACGGTAGCTGTGCATGCGTCAGACTCACTGACCTGGTCCTCGGAGCTCTTGGCGTTGAGCATGGCGAGGAGCATCTCGCGGTCGCCGTCTCCTCTGGCTTTGTATGCCTCCAGGATTTCGCGGAGAGTTGGCGGCGGGGGCTGCGAAGAAGAACGTTATCACAGGTTATTGGCTTGGTAGACTTGGCTGCTTACCTGCTCCAAGACACGCCAAGAGGAGGCGAGAAGCGTCTTCATGTCGGAATTCGCGAGACGCTGCGAGTGATAATGGGCGTATGCGGGCTCGGGCGAGAGAGGGAGGTGCGGCGGCGACGGAAGGATGCTCATGGGCTGGGGAGGGGCACTGACGGGCAGGGGCGAGTCGGGCTTGGTGATGAGGCATTATGTAGAGAGCTGCGTATTTGAGCAGAGCTTGCCAAGTCGAGGGACTATCTTTGACACTGCGTCTCGAGAGTCCAGAGAGTAATTTTAGCGTGCCAAGACATGCTCGGAACCCATCCCACCATGCCCCTTCCGCGTCGCTGCCCGGGCTGCTCAGCTTCTGCCAGCGACTGTCGCCGAGCTGGCGGGTGCGCCCCCGCGCGTATACATGTTCGCTGCACGGACACCCGCGAGCGCGGGCGTGCGCTGGGCTGTAGGCAGGCAGAATGAGCAGGGCAGCAGGAGCAGAGGCCGAGCATGGTGGCGTCTTCTCAAAATAAGCATCCGCGCTGTTGCTATTCTTGCATCCACTTGGGCTTGGCATTCCCAAAACAGCAGCGTCGACTTGTCATTCTACTTATCTTCAATATAATCTGCCCTATTTTTGCACGCCCCGTCCACCTTCCTTGCGCTCGTCCCTCCGCCGCGAGGTCGACTGCTCTTCGCGCTGCCCCGAGAGCGTGTCGCCGCGACGTCGCCCTTCATTCCGCCCTGTCCCGCCCGCCATCTGCCTCCCATCTTCATATTTGCCAGAAATAGGACCGTCACCGCCAAGCTTGAGCCAAGTCTTGCTTAGTATTTTGTCATCTTCCTAGGCCGCATTTCGCCGTGCACGCTATTCATGTGCCCTCCGACAGCCCGCAGACGATCCTCCTATCCCTCCGCGACCGTGACCGCTTCAATATAGTCGTTGCATGCATGTAGCGGATGCATGGCGCCATCCATTCAGCAGCGCTCTTAACCTCGACGAAAATGCGGAAGATATCTGCAGCGGTCTCTTGGCGCCGTGCGCGCCCATGTGTGCTGTGCCTTGAGCAGCCGGCACGAGAGCGGCCCTGCTGCGACGCGACCGCGACTCCGAGGTCGCTGATGCACCGACCACGAGAGGTTTCACGTATGTATTCCGTGTGCACCGACTGGCCGAACACGTCCTCCGAGATGGGATGAAGCGCACAGGAAGTTGAACGTGTCACAGTTCTTGTGACTCGATTCCTGAGGTTCCCACCACATGACCGTCACGCGACGCGTTTCCCGGTTCCGCGTCGGGCGTCTGCCTTATTGTGGGGGATCAGGCTGACAGTGACTCTGGTCAACACTCCCTCCCGTCCCGTTGCCTGCAGCGCATATATACTCAGCCTCTCTCCCCCATCTCTCTCCCTATCGTCTCTGAATCAATCATGTCTGCTCGCGACCTCCCGTCCGACATTGTCCACGAAATCCTTGTGAACATACCTAACTTCACCACCCTGCTTGCCACAATCCAGTCTAGCAAGTTGTTCAACGATGTCTTCAACGCACACCCAAAGTCAATAGTCCATGAAGTGCTCTCGAACGTAGCAGGCCCCGCAATACCCCAAGCAGCCAGGTGTGCGCAATACAAGGAGCAAGTTCGGCTCTCAGTGCTTAACGTCGTCCCCGCGGACGACTTGCCGAGCGAAGAACACTACGGTAGCTTGGAATGGATGCCTGGCAACAAAGTAACGAAGTATCTCGAAGAGAATCACAAGGCTGTCAGGATACTTCAGGATTTCTATAGCCAAAGGTACGCCTGGCCTCGCAGATCCGCGAGCTAAATCACTACTGTCACCCTTAACTATAGCTCATCCACTCTCTGATAGATACAAAGATCGTACGTCGCCTACAAGTAAGCTAGAACCAGATGAGAGCATCCGGTTCCAGCGGGCGATGTATCGTTATTGGTTGCATCTTGACATGCTGCACCATGGCGCATTCAGGCATGCTGACTCTGGCTCGGTCACGGAGGATGACGACGAAGACGACGACGACGTCGCAGATCGCCGAGAAAGGATGGCCTTCAAGGAGATGCTCAATGTTCTATCAACAGATGAGCTTTTAGAGATTCTCAGCGTCGGCTCGTTCTGCGAAGAGACGAGGCAGTGGCAAAATTGTGAGTGCACCGTGCATCCACACTGGTTTCCTCGACTCATTTCGGCATCCATGCGCGTGTCGCTGTAGTTGCTGGATATTCCTACGTGGGCATCGATCCCGGCGACTTGGCAGACAACATGCAACCCGGTAACGACGCTCGCTCGCCCTGGTCGATCTGGTTACCTGTACCCGAAGTTATACGCGAGATCTTGTTGTCACGCAAAGTCAAATATGATGAATTGGACTCGAAACAGCCCAAGGCCATACTTCAGACGATCAACGGGGCGGATGATACTTGTATGCTCTCCACCGCAAGGCGCTGGTATCCTATTCTGACTTGTTCCGTGCACAGGTGGAAGATGTCACGCAGTGGGCGGACCGCAACTCCTCGGTACCTCCAGTAAGTAGCCACAAATGTGTCAATAGTTGCGGGTGCTGACCGCAAGATAGATATCTCGCTACTTTCCGGTGTCTTACCCATAAGGCACTGGCAAGGACAGGACAGGGTGTCGTTGCTGCCCGGTTTGCTACCAGGCAACGTGAGCGAGTGTGGCAAGATAGTGGAATACCTGCTCAAGGGCCACGATGGCGGCAGAGTACCGGAGAAGGAGCTCTTCCACGAATTGATTGACACTGTCCCCGATGCCGACGGAGACAGCGATGAGGAGCAACATCAATGGTCGAAAGACGAATGGTACTGCCTCGAGTGCGTCAAGGATTTGTTCCGGCAGCGCTTTATGGTCTGGTGGCGGCAAACGAAGGAGAAAAGTACGTCTTCCCGCAAGCTCTCGATGTGCCTCGTATCTGACCGTCCGTGCGTGATTCCATCGCAGACGGTGCGCCACATCAGGATGACTGCTGGTACGTGCCTTTTGTCTCCTGTCCGACCGTGATCGCATGCTAAAACTGGTTCAACAGGTATGGATACAACTGCCGTACGATGAGGCATCGCCCTGCTCATGCTCTCAAGCTGAATGTTCGTATCTCCTGCGCCGTAAACGTTTGTCTAAACTAACGATGCTGACGCGTCCTCCATCAGCATCTATGTACGCCGACCCGTGGGGATGGACCGAAACTCCCGCAGCAGCCGAACAACCCGAACTGAACAGAATTGTGTCTTATATAGAATCCCGGAATCGTTTCCAGGTTCTGGAGAGTCCTGTGCTCCCCTGCTCTTGTGTTGGCGACAGTGTGGCTTGGATGCTGAATGTGCAAATAATGGACTGCGTCGGACAGTGCTCTCTATCTTACATACGTATTCCGGTTCTGTTTGTAACAATCTGTCGAGTTAATCGCCAACCCAAAGGGGTTCAGGTATTTGGACTCAACGACGTTGTTGGTCAAACTCAAATTGAGCCTAGTTGAACAATCCGGCGGGAGAGACTGAAGTACTGACGAGCGGCTGCTCGGGCCGTGCATGACGAGCGCTGCTACTTCGCACGACATGCGCCATCTCGCTCTCCAAGTTTCTCTGCTTGATCGTTTTCATGGACTGTACGACTTGACCCAATTACGCGATATCCACGAACCTGAACAGCAGAGCGCAATATGATCCACGCAGTACTCATCTGTCCGCCCGCCGTTCCTCGTCGTCCTCGCCTTCGCTCACGCCCCGGTCTCTGCAGTTAACACCTCCGGGGTAGCTCGCTTGACCAAGTTCTACTCGCCGATCCAACAATCCGCGCAGACTCTGGTCGAGAAGATCTACGCGCTCGTCTCGGGACGGCCTGCAGGCCTCTGCAACTTCCTCGACGCACCGGAGCTCGAGGCGTTCCTCAAGCCGAAGGACGGGGACGGCGAGAAGCTGCGCGTGGTGTACCGGAGCTACGCCACGCTGTACTTTGTGTTTGTTGTGGACAGCGCGGAGAGCGAGCTCGGCATATTGGATCTGATCCAGGTGCGTCGCGCATCGTGTTCTCCGTACAATGTGCTTGGGGTCCGAGCCGTCCCTGCCTAGGTCTTCGTCGAATCGCTCGATAACGCATTCGAGAACGTATGCGAGCTCGACCTGGTCTTCCACTTCGACGAGGTGCGTTGCAGCATGTTCATCTACACTGCTCTGGAGCACGTCTTCACTGCACCCGTTTCCCCGAAGGCGCACCATATCCTCGCAGAGATCATCCAAGGCGGTCTCGTACTCGAGACGAACGTGACTGAGATTGACCGCGCCGGTAAGCCGCTACCGACATAACCCCGTCTGTATACTATACTGAACGCATGTTTTCGTCTCTTCTTCCAATGCAGTCCAAGAAGCCGCGAAGGCACGCAAGGAGTCGTTTGCGTCTGCCAACCCGCTCTCGCTCGGCGGTGGTGGTGCTGTCGGCTCCCGCAGTGCCGGTCTACAGACACCTCTTGGTTGGCTCGCGGGCAGGCTCACAGGGGTAGGCGCAAGGTGATAATGTCCTATTGCATACCGAGGATAAGTCACGCATGAACCAAACTTGGACCCCTCTCGTCTTCGATTCCCGGATACCAAGCTCCGAAGGCACCGAGTCCGGGGAACTGCATTCGCACACCACATTTGGATAGCACACGCACATCCCGCGGAGTCGGGGGGACCTTCATCATGACAAGTTTCCGATGCTGCTACCAGGCCGCCGGGGCGTGTGTTCCTGCTCTACTTTTTCGTTATGCTACATCCGTGACTGTATGGAGTTCATGAGAATGAATACACGATGACAAGAGCATGGCGAAACACATTGCCCAAAATATGTGTGGCGAGGTACAGCAGGAGTGATTCCCTACCGGCATGCCTTGGTGACGGTGGGACAACCAAAGAACTGTTGGAGTCGACGGATGACCGGTCCTGACAAGCCCGGATGCAAGAGCATACCGTGTGGTCAAGGAGCCGCAGGAGGCAGGGTCGCCGTCCCTGCGTCGCGAGGATACTTCAGTTCCGAGTGACCGAACATGATGCATGGCGCGTCAGAACTCACTCTTTTTCTTCTTCTTGCCGCCTCCGGGCGGACCTTTGGGTGGTTCTTGGGATACAGGGGCTAGTGAAGGAGCTCGCGTTGCGATACCTCCCGGTCCTGGCGCCGGTGTTACGGACGATCGCCCTGCTGTAGCTGTCACAGGTGTCTCCGGAACGGCGTCTTCCGCAGAGACAGAGGGCAATTGGAAGGACTCTCGTGCATGTACAGCGGTGGTCCGCATGGCGTTGAACAGCAGCATGTTGTTCTGCTGGCGTTTGGAGTCAATGGCCAATCCACGCGTTGCTGTGATCTCCTCGGTGTCTTGGGTTTCGGGAGCTGTCTCGCCGTCCTGAGTGCGTTTCTTCGCCGAACCATCGCCTGACGAAGGTTCGACGATCGGCCAAACAAAGCCTGTGCGCGGCGTGTACGCTGGCCTGTGTGATCGGAGCATGTCGAGCGACTTTTGCAGCGAGTGCAGGGACGTCAGCTGCAACATGTCATGAGCCCTTCACAACTTCGGACGAGGTTTCCGCACATGCACTCACGAGGCGGTTGGACACAAGGGTGTACACATCCGGGGACTGGTATATGCGGTTATTCAAGATGAAATACACGGCCAGGGGGCGGACTGTGCGATTGGACGTCTCAAAACGGGTGGAGACCAAGACTCACCTCCTACTCACCTTCCTCCGGTGAGAATCGTTCGCGCTTGTGAATTATAAACAAAGAGGGTGGCTCGGCATGCACGAGAGCAAACTCAATGCCGGTGAAGCGTCTAATAATACGGCCAATTAGATATGTAACCCGACGTACGGCGTGCCGCCTACTTGAGTTCCTCAGCCTCGTTCACCAATGGCTGGCCGGTGTGCATAGTTTGCATGCGCAGAACCTGGTTGTTGCTCTGCTTATCGTAGAACATGGACGTGGTGAAGTATTCGAACGCGTTCTCGGCGGTGAGAGGGCCATGTGCCTATGTCAGAGAGTGTGAACATGGTGGTCCTGGCGCGTTCATAAGGTAACCGGAGACCTGTATCCACTCGTGCCAGATAAAGAAGCGATGGCTGTAGTCGTCTGGAGGATGCAGGTCGACGTCCATGTTGTCCTGGCCACGGAGAAGACGCGACGGCGGGGTGGTGGTGGTCAGAGAGAAAGCGGAGGTCGGGACCAGGGCTGTGGCGCGTGAACGCGATTGGGCGGCGGCCCGCGCGAACGCGTCGTGGCGCGTCTCACAGTGGACGGCAAGATTCCCATTCCTCCTCGACCGGTCCCGCTGCAGTGAGAAACGAGCTATAATGTGCCCGCTACCACTCTCCTGTTTCTTCCCGCTGTCCTGGTCCCGACAAGTACTCACCGCCGCCATGGCTGCCCCCGCATCTCCCTCTTTCCGCCCCACCCTCAGAGATGTCTCTCCTGGACCATCCAGAGCGCGCCGCGGTCTATCGGACGCAGCCAATAAGTGATGCTCCAACCTGGCGGGAAAGGGTGTTCTACTCCTGTCGCGTCGTTTACAAGCATGTTACGAAGCACGTAGGAGTAGGCATCATCTGCGCTGTTGCGTACTTCGATCCGTGAGTGCAACGGCTGCGTCGAGCTGTGTGATGTCATACTGAAACAGACAACAGTGGGAACTGGAGCGTTGACCTCCAGGCAGGGTCGCTGTTCGGATACAGACCGATGCTCTTCGTTATCCTGATGGCCGGCCTGGGTGCGATGGTGTTGCAGGTGAGCGATATTGAACCATCCTGCATAGCGCTAGCGATGTGTTGTTGACAAGGACCATGCCACTCCAGTCTCTCGCCTTCAAGCTGGGCTGCGTAACAGGCCTAGGTAGCTTCTGTCACGAATTTGTTGCTGTATCGTAGTGCTGATTTGGTCTTGTAGATTTGGCATCTCACTGCCGAGTACTCCTTCATGACAGGCCCCGATATAAGCGCCTCATTCGATATGGTGTACTCTACCCGCTCTACGTGCTCTCTGAGATAGCCATTGTGAGCACCGACCTCGCCGAGCTGCTTGGGTCGGCCATCGGTCTCTGTCTCATATTTCCGTCTATCCCCCTATGGGCATCCGTGCTCATTACTGCCTCCGACGTTCTGATCTTCCTGGTTCTCGGGGATCCATCTCAGGGACATGGTCGGCCTGTGAGGATATTCGAGTGGACCGTCATCGCCCTGGTAAGTATGGCCCCACTTAGCACAAGGCACAGATAATCATCCTTAACGCAGGTATCAGTCGTCTTCATCTGCTTCTTGGTGCTTCTGGTCCGCGTGGGACCCAACTGGCCGAAAGCCTTCTTTGGCTACATCCCATCAAAAGCCCTATTCGAGACGAACCCCGATGCCTTGTACACAGGTAAGCGGTACTTCTGGGTTCCGGTCACCGTGGAATTGAACACCTTGATTTGTAGCTGTCGGGATCCTTGGGGCTACAGTCATGCCACACGCACTGTTCCTCGGATCGTACCTGGCCACTCAGGATAGGATCGGGCCAGAGCCAGTTCTACCCAACCCCACGATGACACCACCACCCTCGAACTTTCGGGGGAGATTGAGGGCCTGGTTCCAATCCCTGTTCGCCATTTCGCGTGCCGAGCGTATCGCTGCATCAAGGGACTACCGCGACAAGTTCGGTCGAGAGAATAACGAGCTCGCATTCATCCGGGCACACCTTTCCCATGGATTGGTCGATGTGATCGTAAGCCTGTTGGCCGTTGCCGTGCCAATAAACTCCGCGTGAGTATCTTCCTGAAACCAGGTGGCGCATGCATCCTCAGCGTTTGGGCTAGGATTCTCGTGATAGCGGCGACTGTCTTCTTCAAGGACGCATCAACCGCATCCAGCGTTCCTGCGGGCCTCTTCGACGCTCATGATTTGATCAAGGCGCATATCGGTAAAGGTGCGGTAACTGGAACACTTCACGTAATTCGGAACTACAATTCAACTGATGCTATCACTCAACCCTCAGCTGCTGCATTCATTTTCGCTCTCGCTCTGCTCTGCGCCGGCCAGACTGCGAGCATCACGGCGACACTCGCGGGACAGATTGTCTCCGAAGGGTTCATCGAGTGGAGAGTTTCGGTACGTCTGCGCGTCTATGCGGCTGCAATAACAAACTTCATGCTCATACATTGTCACCAACCTTCTAGCCGTTCCTCCGCCGCATAATCACTCGCCTCATAGGTCTGATTCCGTCTGTCGTCGTCGCCATAGCGGTGGGACGTCCAGGCATTGATACTCTTCTTGTGGCGTCCCAAGTCGCCCTGGCCATCGTACTTCCGTTCGTAGCTGCGCCGCTCATTTGGCTGACGTCGTCAAAGTCCGTGATGTCCGTCAGGAAGCCAACAGAAGCTATTGGATCCATGGAGGCTAGTTCTCAAGAGGTGTCACCGACGACGCCGACTCCAACCGCACTCGATACACTTCCGGATGCCATAGAGGAGATACAGCTCCCTCGTGAACCCGGCGTGGACTCGCGGCTCGATGAGAAGTTCCATGTGACTATCGAGAAACATCAGTTGCATGATTCGGTGGCAGATATGTCGTTAGATGAAGATGCCTACATATCGTTCGCGAGCGGTTGGGTAGTAACGTCCCTAGCATACCTCATTTTCTTCATCATTCTCGCCGCTAACGTATACGCGATCGTGATGCTGGCTTTGGGCAGGACCACATAAAGAACCTAGAAGAAAATGTAACGCTTTTAGCGTGTGTAGTATGTACTCTACGTGTAGCAGCACACTTGACCTCTCTCCCGTGCGTCTGAACCTCAAGTGCCTAACCGCAATGCAAAAATACTAGCCCACCGCGAGGGTCGAACTCGCAGCCTTCAGATTGACCCGCTTCGGCAGACGGATAAGAGTCTGACGCTCTATCCGATTGAGCTAGGCGGGCTTGTTGAGCTCATTACACAAAAGTACATAGCCGTTTAACAAAAACAAACCTGACCGTCCAAATTCCAGGTACATTACAGTCGATAGTATGATGACATACATAGTAGGCCCTACAGAAGCTGCACCAAGACTAGAAGGGAAGTACGGTGAGCGTGAGCAACGCAGATCCCAGCACCGTCCAGATAGAAGTGAACAAGTCCATAGGAGACGAGTTGGGCTGTGAGGTGGGCTGGCCAGCAGCAGAACCTGTGGTAGAAGTGCTTGTAGACTGCCCTAAGCCCGTAGACGAGAGAGAGCTGTTGCTCATGATCTGAGAAAACATCTGGAAGGCCGCTTGACCAACGCCGAGCGTCCCGTGTGTGTAAGCCGGCACCTCGTGCCCACTGGAACGTGGAGTTTATGTCAACGATGAGCTAGCTGGACACACGAATTCCCACTCACGCGCCGTAGATGCGGACGTAAGAAAATGTGCCGGCGTTCTTGTATATGCCGGCGACTTGACCATCCACGGTGAAATTAGCGAACTGCTGCTTGGAATACTCGTCCGTAAACTTGGTCTGGAGCGCATCAACCTGCAAGCACGATGAGTAAAGGAAGACGGAAAATGATGCGGCTTCCGCACCATCGCCTCGACGCCGACATAATTGCAGATGTAGTCCTGCAGTCAGACGAATCAGCTGAGATAAGCAGACGGCCCCTGAGCATCGCACTTACCACATCGCCATCGTAGATGATAGTCCGAACGCCGGCGTTGATAACCGACTCGAGCAACGGCCGTGAACTTCTCATCCAGTCTCCAGTAACGGCGAAGTTGAAGTAGATGTCATCGTTGCTCATGACCCATGTAGACTCGGCGCCGATCCTCTGCATGAGAGCAGAGTCCGTGAGGTACGGGGTGAGGTCGGGAGGGTACGCATCGGGATACGTGTTGAGGACGTAGTACGGATCGTAAGGGCCGAGTACCTCGTTCAGGATATTGGTGTTGCAATTATCCTGCGCATCTGAGCAAACCTGATCGGTGTTCACGCTGTAGCACTTTTTGATCTGCGGCGGCCGGGGCCCAGTTAGAGTAGGCATTTAGCAGAAGAATGTTGCTTGCGAAACACACCAGATCCTCGCATCCCCCAGACTTATTCCATGCGTCCGTGGCTTCTTGAAGAGTCAAAGACGACACGAGGGGATGATACCTGATCGCATACAGGGACAGGAATGAAGCGAGTAGTGTAGTGGTAGAATGATCGAAACGTACGGATTCGAGGCAGCGTAGCTGATATAGCCTGGGTACTGGCTGAGAGGGTCCTGTGCGAGGGGATGACCGTCAGATCGGTTACAAGTCTCCGAATGAGAGTGGAGAATGGATACTGACCGTCAGCCCGTTACCAATCCCAAGAACATGCAGGTTGATGGCGGTGCCGTTCACAGTGCCGTTGGCAATGCGCGCATTCTGGTCCAGGATATACCTAATTGTCGGATATTAGCCTTCGCCTCGACCTCGCGTTTTGTCAGCACATACGCGGCTATTGTAGGGCCATAGTGACCTCCATAGCTGTGTCCGATCGCAAGTCAGCGATGCTGTGCAGTGATCATCACGAGGGACACAGCTTACGACTCGGTCCACAATGCAAAGTCGTTGGTTTTGTACTTGGAGAATCTGGAGTCCGCAAAGAAGATCTGCAAGAACTGTTGCGAAAGTGAGACAATCAATCACGGCCCTTCCTTTAGTGCGACTGGGAGCCTCGAGGAAAAGGGATTCTAGAGACTCACCTTCCAAACGTCCGAGGCTGCCTCAGGCGAGGTGCCCACTTTGAGGTCGCCATGGGAAAACCCTGTCCCGACAGGCTGGTCGAGATATAGCCTGGCAGGTGATCAACATTAGGTGTTTGAACTAGAAGAGAGGCCGCGCATACATGCGGCTGGATGAGGCGGTAGCGCGTGGGACTCACACGTTCGAGACATTGTTCCAAGAGAACTGGTTGGAAGTAACGGCTGAACTATCGTTGGTGATTCTGCAAGGACCATTTTCCTGGAAGAGCCCAATCATGGACGAGCTCCCAGGCTGCCAAGAACAACGTAAAGACTCAGCGAGCGGTCCGTGCGCGAATATGGAGCGGACTGAATACGTACTCCGCCGTTGAGCCATATCGTCAAAGGTGCCGAGTCTGAATTTTCCCGAGCGGCAAAGAACCAAAACCTAGATCAGGGAGATGGATAAACGAACACGCGTGAACACGATACGCAAAATTAGGGGTGGCCCGAAAATCGGAGAATTCGATGGTTAGCGGGCGAAAGTGCACGCATATGGAGACGCTTACCAAAGACTCTCGTTGGCACTGAGGTCCCCATACCCCGATGCTTGGTAAACTCCAGGGGTGGTTTCGCAGACGCCACTGTTCTCGATGACACGCAACTTCCCTGGGGTAGTCTGGGCGGTCGTGCCGTTTCCGCTAGCGGCCAGGACGCTGGGCTTGGAGGTAGCGCGAGTGGAGGCGTTTGGGACTGTGCCTATCATCCCATCGTAGACAGGTACTTGGCCAGCAAGCACCTGAGGGACAGCGAGAAGGAGGCCCAAGAGGGCGTGCCAGGTGGCCGACGCGGGTAACATATGCGCAATCTGACGATGGCAAAGAGCGTAGCGTATACGTGGGCTAGGCTGGGACGTCCACCTGGTCGAGCTTCGGCGGCGGAGAGTGTGTTCGACACGCGCGTCCTGCGGACTCGGATGTGGATGAGAGAACGAACTTAGTCCGTGCGGGCGCTTGCGGGGCGGCGTCATCACTTGATGGCTATGCAGTTGATACAACCTGCCCGTTCGGGTAGCAGTCGATCAAACTAGCCCTGGGCCGTATGCTCGCTCAAATTCAAATCGCATTCTCCCTGTTGTTCTGATATCCACCGGTTCCAGCACAATCAGCGACACCAGAGTATCCTCCGTGCCTGCTCATCACAGAACCACGGTCCCAAGGACCCCAGTCTGCGAATTTTGCACACAGCCGAGCCCCAGCATGACTCGACCACGGCGCCCATCGCCGACAGCTGACGTGCACCAGTGCGAAACAATGCCGCTACCCTCCAGAACACCCACGGGGCCCCCATCCTAATCGGTATCTCACACATCCTCCGAGCAAACGCGGGATTCTTGTCATCCCTGACAGCCCATGCTATAGATGGATGCAGCCGACTTTCACTCTATAGGATGCCCTCTGACGCTCTGCGTGTTAGAACGATAACGAGCCTAGATGGCACGGCCATCAAGCCAGTCAGGCGGCAGGTGGTGCCCAAACATTGCGTGGCGTGCCTTAGTCAACAACACCATACCCCGCCACAGCCATAACGGGGATTTTGCCGACGGAGTCCTCGCACCGTAAAACGCTAAGGGTGATCCGCTCCTCGTAACTTGAGATCGGCGGCGCGGGGGGACTGCGTAATCCTGCACGCGAGAACGGAGCGAGCGGCGGACCAACATTTGAGTTGGCAAGGAGTCGTCCGGAAACACTCTGCAGCGGCCATCTCGGACGCTCCGATGAGCTTCGGAAGGACCTAGGGGGTTTACAGCATTCTGTGGCCAGGCCATGTCTTCTGTGACGGTCATGCGTGATTCCCGCGAGGCTCCAGCTACTTGCACACACCCGGTGGTCCTTGAGGATCGGACGCCTTGCACAAGACGCCCCACAGCGGCCCGTCGGCCATGAGTTGGTGGCATGGTGACGCGCTCAAAAGCCCTGACATTGGTGAGAGAATTGCTGCCGTACATACGATGTCCAAGAGAGGCATCTTGCAATGCATCCATGGAAACAGGCCCGGAGCCCTGTGCATCGAACACCCTGAAATAGACAAACGTATCAGCCTCCGAGACTTCCTAACCGGCATGAAGACCCCACGAGGAATCGACTTTGACTGACGAGAGGATAGCAGGGAGCTCGCAGTACGGCTTCTTCGCCTGCCTTATTGAATATGGGATATCATGCGCCCACCGTCTGGCCGCTGGCAATGCACGGACCCCTGAGCGCAGAAGCATGGTGGCGTGTTCTTCCAACCCGTGCCACAGAAACGCAAACTGACAGAAGCGGCGCTGAGACTGCCTTGAAGAACTCAAGACCAAAAAGAGACGCGGCGACAAGATATTTGCGGACTCACCCGCCCCGTCAACGCGGTATTATTCAGAAAGAAAAACCGGACCGTCGTTGACGCAACCTGGGTGGGAACAATGCATATAGGTCTTGCAACGAGGGACCGAAGGTTCATTGTTGTGATTGTTGCAGGCTTCGCACTGATGAACAGTTCGCAGGTGAGTTGCGCTGCCCTTCCGAGCACCCCGAAATCGAGATGGTGGCAGCGTAACCGGGCTTGTGCGATACAACATCCAACAAGTGTTTTCGCAGACTGCCCTTGTGGCGACTTCAGGTCGGAAGATGTTGAAATTGAGTCACGTACCGGTTGGACGGAAGTGATGTACGTCTTTGCATCACGAGTTTGAGGCTTCTCGACTCGTCGCTATACACACGCGTGCTATGTGGTCAATGCAGTCGATGTATCACGAGAGTGAGCCGGGGGACTAAGCGGAAGCTGAAGGGGCACATAGTCAATTCCGCAGCGGCACCGACTTCGAGAGCACACATATACTGCTACGTCAAACTGCGCACTGCGCCCGTTGCGCGCGCGCAGTTTACTTAGCGTACTTGAACACGAACACGTCGAAGCGGACGGCTGCGAGAACGAGCTTGGATCAGAAGGGGCTGCCCTCGACCGGCGGTCCAACTTGTGCTTGGTTAGGCGGATGCCGACGCGGATGACGATCTTCCTAGATTGCCGGATAGAGGATGTCCCGGTATCAAGAAATCTGGGCAGTTGTACCCTTGTCCGGATGGTTTACTGCATCCAGTAGTGAGAAGGAACTGATCTAATCGCCGGATACAATAGTTATGCCACTGACCACTGACCAGCTGAGATGAGCCCGCAGTCTCCCCTACCCGTCGATAGGCACGAACCGTCCATTCGGGTGGACACTAGAAGTATGTCGAGGTGATGTGACCACCGTGTGCCACGACAATATTCTGGTGTGATGCCTGGAGAACGTGGTGGACGCCTAGGGGATAGCTGAATAATTTGACAGATGGCGATGCACACGCGAGTGATCTGGATAACCGTACACGAAGATAGTCATGAGATCATGGACGAAGGATTCGCGGCGAAGGCTGTCCACCGTGATGGCTCACCGAAGGAGGCAGCCCCTGGTATGTCACACTCGGAAGCGCAGCAGACAAACCGCATGTCCTGCAGCGTTGTGCATGTTGCAGCATCGGGTCTTCGCAAGCAGTAGAATCGCATTGCATGGTTATTGCTTCCTGGGGCAAGGGCTTCTTTGTTCGGATATGAGTACCGTCTACCGAGCAAGTGGACAATGGGACCGCGGTACGTGAAGTAGCTTGGAAACGTGCAGTCTGACTCGGAACTAGAGCGTCGAAGAGGGTGCCCAACGTTCCGATTCCAAGGAGCAAGCATGATCTGAAACATGCGGTGAGGAGTTTGTGCGTGACCACTGACCATCCAGTGGAGTGAGTATTCACGGCATTTAGGTTGTGACGAGTACGAGATTAGGCGAATGGCGAAGGACTCATTGGGACGAACATCCGATCACAAGCGGAGCTCTGAGATGGCGTTGCGTAAGTGGACGAGTGCTTACCCTGACCAAGTGGTCAGAAGGGATCCGGGGAAACCTTGAGATGGGTACAACGATCACAATTAGGTCGAAAGCAGCGAGGGAACATCGGAGCTGTGTTGAGCGTGCGAATTGGCAAATGCGGGGATTCGGTGCGGCAGGAGGAGGGAGGCTGTGCGAGGCGGGATGGAGGGGTCAAGGCGCGGCGTCTTGATAGAACAAGGGATACAGTTTGGCAGAGAAGCTGATGCTGATGATTCGCGGAGGAGGAGGCGGGAGGCTCTGAGAAGATGGTCGCTCCCAGACGGACTGGGAAGCAGGTGTTTGGAAGCAATAAGCTCTGGCGCGGGCTGTCAATGTGCTCGTGGGCCACGAGCGGGCGCGCTGGCTGCGAGTCACTTGAGCTTGGGCGGTGCCGAGTGTATCTGGACGTTGTGTCACCCGGGTGGCCAGCCCCGTCCGCCTCGAGGATATCTCGGGTGGTCGGGCAGGGCACGAGGAGGGGCAAGCGGGCTGTCTGAAATGGCGACATTAATGCGATGGAATCAGGCTGGAACGACTGGCGACGAGAGTGCGATGGGGACTCGGGGGGCTGTTGTGTGGATGGCGCATTGACGGCCTGCCCAGAAAGGCAGCGACAGGCAAGCGTTGGTTTAGGCCCGGCGGCTGGCCTCGGCAACGGACGGCACAGCATCGGTGGGGGAGTGGGAACAGGGCAACGTGTGCCTCATCCGCAGCACCTCCTCCCTTTTCTCCCCTCACCACCGCTGCCTCCCCTTCGTCTCTCGTCTCCCTCACCTCTTCATATACCTGCCCTCCGCAGTTATAAACATCCCTCCTCCAGCCATGTCAGACCCCACCACATTCGCCCAGTTCTACCCCCAGTCTGCTGCTTTCGAGCCCTCGGCCTACCACAAGCTCGACGCCGCAGCACCCCCCACCATCGCCCTCGACTCCAGCGAGAACCAGAAGCAGTCCTTCGACTTCTTCAATTACTCGCAGTCCGACGTCGTTGCCCCGCACCCTGACCAGTTCGAGCTTGAGCTCGACAACTCCCTTGCTGCCTTCGACGCAGAGCTCAGCCTTCTCCCTATCGACACCGCCGATTTCACTTTCTACCGCGCAGCCACTCCGACGTTCGGGCCTCCCTCCACTTTCACCGTCTCGACTGAGTCGGTGTCAGCGTATGATTCTGCCTACAACGACAATCTCTCCAGTCGTTCAGAGAGCTTCTACAACTTCAACGCCCAGTCTCCAACGTCCAACTACCCCTCCAGCGTCTACTCCCTCACCCAAGAGCAGCTCGACATGGAGTTCCAGCGCATGGCCATGCCCGCAGAGGACCACAACTCCTTTGGTGCTCTCCCTACGTCTTCTCCCTCTATCCGTAGCTCTCCGGGTAGTGTCCCCAACATCTCCCAGTACTCCCCGCCGTACTCTTCCCCACGCGGGTCCTTCTCGGACTACGAGCCCGCGCAGCCGCAGCAAGTCCGGCTCGGCAGCTCCGCCGCGTCAGACTACTATCCGCAGGCCCAGGTGCAGATCAACAAGTACACTGGCGTCCGCGTCATGCAGCAGGCTCCTCAGGCACGCTCGACCGCGAGCATGTCGCCTCAGCTGTCGGCCATGTCGCACCCATCGGCTGGCACGCACCCCTCGCTCACTGCGCATCGCGCCAAGATCGACAGCATGCAGGACGACCCCAAGCGCAAGTACCAATGCCCGACGTGTCCTCGAGGTAAATATTCTCTCCATTCTTATTGTAATGCTACTTGCTGACGACCTTCGCTCTAGCTTTCGCCCGCGCGTACAATCTCAAGACGCATATCCAAACCCACGATCCCAACCGCCTTAAGCCCTACGCCTGCCACCACAAGTCGTGCGGTCGTTCCTTTAGCCGGAAGCACGACCTCACTCGTCACATGGTCTCCATCCACCGTGCTGAATCGGTGACATCGTTGTCCACCAACCCACCGCGATCAATTGGGGTTGACAGCGGGCGTCGCGCCTGGTGCGAACAGTGCGGACGTAGCTGGGTCGGCAAGGGCAAGGAGAAGGGTTGCGAGTGTGACGACGTCAAGTAAACGTCGATGTGTACCGTCACCCCTATGCATCTGCCTCTACTGGTTTGCGTACGTCGAGCTTTTAATTTGTCGTTTTCCCTTACTCATTCACTTGTGCAGCGCTGGCAACAATCACGTCCGTCTAGCGGTGTAGAGATTCCGTAATGGTCCATGTCGGTCTGACCGTGGTATACTCTCTCCGTGACGACGATGATGTCCGATGCACGGCACATGCGGCGTCGACGGGGTCCTTTATTTCCGTTATTGCCCTTGTTGATATATTCGTGTGCCTCGTCGGATGTCCCTCTATCTCTCCGCCCTTCATCGAGCTCTTGGTTGTTGTTAGGCGTTTAGACAGTCTATGCTCTCCTCCCTCATGACTCGTCCTCGGATCTGTACTCTCTGTCTCGCGTGTTCGTACGTTCCGTGCTGTCCTGCATATTACTATGAATCCACTAGTGCCTCGAGTTTGTGGTTCGCATTATCTATCAATTATGCACTCTTTTCCATCTCTTTGAACGAGGCATGCGTAAAGGGCTAGCGGGTCACTGATTGTCGTTGCAGTGAGTGCTGTCCTCGTTCACTGTGCGTGAGGGCATTGACTCGGTGTTCCATCACGTCGCAGCACTTCGTCAGAAGCGGCCAAAGTAGGTGCCCGCAGTCGCTCATCAAACTCTGGCGGCTTCCGCAGCACGCGCGATACACTGCCAGGCACTTGTGGGTCCAAGTTGTCGACATTGTGGAACGACAGCAGCCGAGCACTGTTTGAATTTCCCCCGAGCTTGTTTGCCGCGCCGCGCCGCAGTGAGGTTACTCCAGTGGGTGTAACATCCTCCCAATCAAGCGGCGCACCTCATCTGTGCCCCCGGGTCTGTACTTTGCAGCTGCAGGCGTGCACTGGCCGCTGATTGCACAGCGCTTTCCGGTGAGCCATCCGTCACAGTGCCTGCCATGCAACCGACGTCGCTACTGCTATTACACCAACTTTCCATCATGTGCAGCACAGGATGCGCACCGGCCTCTACTGGACGTCAGCGTGAGCACAGACATGGGTTCTTAGATCGATGTCATACCGCAGTCTGGGGGACGAAATCCAGTGAGTCAGCGGTACCGATACCGATACCGTACTCAATACTGGTGCGCCTCGTTCGCCTCGTGCTGCGGTGTTTTTGATGGCTCTCGCAGGTCCACATGTCTCGTTTGTCTGCGGAAAACACGACGATGTGGCTTCGCAGCGCTGGAATGGTGTACGGGTTCCGCAGCTACTTCAGCCAGAGGCCAAGTCATACCTTGTTGATTGCTGCGGCTGCGCAGCATTGAATGCGTGACTGTTGTAGTCGAAGGTATGTGCATATTCTCCGTCAACCTGCTCTCGTTGGACTCGGTCAAAGCTGAACAGAGTGAACAGCCGAAGGTTTCGGAGCGTCTCGGTGGTCACGCTCGCGTGTACTCATTGCTGACCGCAACCACCAATTTCGAAAGATTGTATGACACTTTATAGACTCTACTACGCGCGAACGAGTCGACAGTCAACTCAACGATCGAAAGTTGTGGTCTAAAGTCATGGCCTTGCATCAAATGACTAGCGTGGATGAAGTCCGAATTGCAGCATAATATCGGCAGAAGATCGAACATCTGGCGTAGTCGTATGTATGCCCACGCCTGTGACGCCCTGTTCGGAACTCTCGACAAGGACGCGTTCCCGCACTCTCCGGGTTATTGTGCTAATGAGACAGCTTTTTAGCAACGCCGCCCCACGCCTAATATCGGAGGCGACGATTCGGCAACGGATAGCACGCGTCGCATGGGATTTGTGTGGGATGTAGGTGGCGTCATAGGTAGACGTGGTGAGTGGCTCTCTTCTGTCCTCCCGTGCACCGGACGCGCCTGCCATTTCGGGTAGTCGCTCGTCAGAGTGATCTGTTGGTGACGTCGTGCGTGCTCGTTCTCCGGGTCCTCTCAAGTCCCTTCACCTCGTACAGTCTATAAAGCCGCCCCAGCTGTCATGAATCCCCTCACCGTAACTCTATCATCCTCACCATGTCGTCTGCCATCGGAACCGTCAAAGAAGCATTCACCTCCGTGACTGGCCAGACGGCCAAGGTCGCCGACCTCAAGAACAGCATCATCGACCCCGCTAAGAAACCAACGAAGGGTATGACCACCGATTATGGTATCTTTGTCTCCGAGCCGGACAACTGGTATGTGGCAAATGTGTTGGGCGTTGCAATCCTGTCGCTGAGATGCCCGAACAAGGCTGCAAGCTTCGAACGGCGCGCGTCCTGGCCCCGCTCTCCTCGAAGATCAGGTTGGCTCTAAAAAACCGTCTCACACTTCATCTCCTCATCTATATGCGTTCATAGATTGCTCGCGAGAAAATAATGCGGTTTGACCATGAACGTATTCCTGAGGTAAGTTAGGTTCAACTGGCCATCAAGCCTTGTTCGCTGACTCCTCCCCCAGCGTGTAGTTCATGCGCGTGGTGCGGGGGCGCACGGCTACTTCAAGGTATCTCAAGTACCCGAGTGATCAGCGTATCACACATACCTCACGATGCACCCAGGTTTATGATGACAGGGCGTCCAAGTATACCTATGCGGGCGTCTTGACCGACCCGTCGCGGATCACCCCTACGTTCGTTCGGTTCAGTACGGTCCAAGGGGCTCGTGGTAGCGCTGTACGCATTCTTTTCATTTATAATATCCGTTGTTCACTCGCCTTCCTTTAGGATACGGTTCGCGATGTGCGCGGGTTTGCGACCAAGTTTTACACCGCCGAGGGGAACTGGGACATTGTTGGCAACAACATCCCTGTGTTCTTCATCCAAGACGGCATCAAGTTTCCGGACTTCGTCCATGCTGTCAAACCCGAGCCTCACAATGAGGTTCCTCAGGCGCAGTCTGCGCACAACAATTTTTGGGATTTCGTCGGACTTCAGCCTGAATGTATGCGCGGTCTATTTTGTTCCATGCGTGTTTATGTGCTCATTACGTCGATGTCTGTAGCTGCCCACATGGTCATGTGGACCATGTCAGACCGCGCTATTCCCCGGTCCTACCGGATGATGCAGGGGTTCGGCGTGAACACTTGTGAGTTTGCACTTCGGCCGAGTCTCACTGTGCATCTCACTCCGCCTTCGCAGTCACCCTTCTGAACGCTAAGGGAGAGCGTCATTTCGTGAAGTTCCACTGGATCCCCGAGCTCGGCGTACACAGTTTCGTGTGGGACGAGGCTCTGAAGATTGCTGGCCAGGATCCCGGTATTTATCCCATTTTGCGTCCAGTTGGACATCCAACTGAGATTGCAAATGCGTACAGATTTTCACCGCAAGGATCTTGAGGAGGCTATTCTCAGCGGAGCCTTCCCCAAGTACTATTTCGGTATCCAGGTCATCCCCGAGTCCAAGGAAAATGACTTCGACTTCGATATCCTCGACGCTACAAAGATCTGGCCTGAAGAATTGGTGCCTGTGGAGATCATTGGGGAGATGGTATTAAACAGAACTGTCGACGAGTACTTCCCTGAGGTTGAGCAAGTAGCGTTCTGCACGTCGCACGTCGTCCCTGGAATCGGCTTCAGCAACGACCCCCTGCTCACCGCTCGCAACTTCTCCTACTTCGACACTCAGATTTCTCGTCTTGGTATCAACTGGCAGCAACTTCCCATCAATCGTCCTGTCTGTCCAGTTATGAACCACAACCGTGACGGCCGGAGTCAACACAGGATTACGAAGGACCTCAACTACTGGCCTAACCGTCGACAGCTCGTGCCTCCGGTCCCACCTACGGAGGGTGGATACGCAGAGTAAGTTTGGTAAACATGTCATGTTATATACGATGCTGATCTCCGTGAGTAGATATGCCGAGAAAGTGGTGGGCATCAAGCAACGCCTGCGCAGCGCGAAGTTCCAGGAACACTTCAAGCAGGCACAGATGTTCTATAACTCTTTGAACATCTACGAGAAGGCCCATCTCGTCGGCGCTCTGTCCTTCGAGCTCTCCCACTGCGACGATCCTGTCGTCTACGAATCGTACACGAAAGTGTTGAACAACATTGACTTCAACCTCGCCAAGCAGGTCGCCATGAACGTTGGTGGCGTGATCCCGCAGCAACCTGCTCGCGAGAACCCTGGACACACAGGGTCCAGGCTGTCGCAGCCCGAGTTCACACCCAAGGACCCGACCATCAAATCTCGCCGAGTCGCGATTCTGCTCGCCGACGGGTTCAACCTTGGAGAGGTTCAGGCCATCCGTGCGGCTCTGAAGGCGGGCATGGCGACCACCTGGGTTATCGGCCCGCGTCGTGGACCCGTGTACCCCGACGGCGAGGAGGTTGGATCTGGAAGTGGCTACAGCGCTGACCACCACTATGAGGGTCAGCGTAGCACCATGTTCGACGCCATCATCATCCCCGGTGGTGCGAAGCACGCTCAGGCTTTGGCAAAGAACGGGCGCACGGTCCACTGGGTTCGGGAGGCGTTCGGACACCTCAAGCCCATCGGGGCTCTCGGAGAAGGTATGTGTGCCACTGGTTGCTTCCGGGTGTGGTCCAGACTGACGCCTAGTTATCCAGGCGTCGCTTTCCTCCGTGAGGCCGTCCAGTTGCCAGGTGTGCAGTTCGCTGCAAACCTCGCCAGCGACAACGTCACGAGCTCCTATGGTGTCGTGACCGCGGGCAAGTACGACGTCAGTTCCGCGGCCGCAGATGCGCTTTCCATCAAGCAGGGTGAGAAGGGCTTCATTTCGAACTTTGCCTATGAGCTCAGCAAGCACCGCTGCTACGAGCGCGAGTTGGACGGTTTGGCTGGACAGGTGGCGTACTGAGCCAAAGAGGATGCTATCCTAATGAGCTGAATTCGACGTAGTCTTGTATTCCACGATGTATTACTATCAATCCCATCGATGTATGACTTGAGTTCCGTACCTCATGAAGTTATCGTACTTCCAGGACCGCCGCTCGTAATGACGTATCGCTCATAGATGCTCAGCACAACGAAGGCATCACCGACTTTTACAGTTGGAGAGATGCAAAATGACTAGCCCACCGCGAGGGTCGAACTCGCAGCCTTCAGATCACCCGCTAGTAAGTAAGAGTCTGACGCTCTATCCGATTGAGCTAGGCGGGCGATGTGATGCTCAGCGCTTATAAATACATACCGTGCTTATTGGAAATGACGAGCGAACCAGAGTTGCGTCGACGTGTGGCCAAGTACTAAGAAGTTTCAACGTACGCCGAGGACTAGGTTCACAACAATGTCGTCTGAAGATGCTCCAAGTCCTGAAGTCATTAAGCAAGAGGAGGAGTACCTGCGCAAGGTGCATCCTACTCCTGCAGACGTGCCAGGTTGCATGAAACTATTCGACGACTTCCTGCTGTGCAATGGTATGATCCCAGACCCATGACGCAAGGTCGTTGCATGTTCTGACAAGGACCCGTGTAGTGATGAGCTCCCAATTCAAGTCGCTCTATCGGTACGGCGAGATGGCGACATGCTCGCCCAAACTTGAGGAGTTCAAGTTCTGCATGAGCCTCAAGGGCATGCACCCCGAAGAGAAGCGGGACGTCTGGATCCACCGACGCGCAGAGTGGTGGGCCCGCCGGCGCATGCACAAGAGCAGCGAAGATATCTGGGACGTGAGGACGTATGTGGTCGTTGGTCTGGGACTATTGGTCGCAGCTGACGATCGTTGTGAATCACAGGGAACCTCTGGAGAACTTCCCGCCTCGCAAGCTGGACCCCACGATCCAGACTCCACGTACGATCGATTAGAGGCTGCCGGAGAACGGAGCACACTCTGTTTATTATTGTTAACCTCATAGAGGTCGGCGTCCTCATAGCTGGCCGCATGTCTTCCGCCAATGGGTCAGATTACTCATATTGCCTCCTGCGACGGAGCTCCAGGGGGATGGATGGTATGCAATAGTGGTACATTACACATGACGTTAATACAGCTAGATAAGAGTCTACAACGCGGACGAGAAAGCAGACCGAAAGCAAGGACCAACAGCCAAACAAGTGAGACGACCTATACACCGACACTACAAGGAATGGTCAGCCAAAATACGCATAAGCATGAGCCTTCGGATCACTCACCGATGCACAATCTTCTTCTGTCCTGAAAACCGGATGATCTCCCGCTTCTCCATCACGAACAGTGTCCTCTCGAGCGCGTGGCTGGAGTAGCCTTGCTGAGTGACGAACTCACGGACCAAGCTCTGGTAGCTTGTACTCCAGCCGATGGGCAACCTCCGCCTGATTTCCTTCTCGATCTTGTTCATTTCCTCGTTGAGTGCGCCTCGCGACAGGCCGTCTGCGGAGCCTGCAGATACTGCGTCCATTGTCGAGAATTTGAACAGGCGGATAGCTTCCTCAACGTGGTGGTTCCGGACGACCGGTGAGAGGGTGAGCTTCGCCAAAGATTCTGAGATACGGATAATTGCCTCAAGTTGACTGGAACAGAGGATGTCAGACGAATGTGTAGGATACGATGATGTAGTAACGAACCGGATGGTGATAGGAATTGAGCTACGCTCGTCATTATCTTCCTCGAACTGCTTCACTTGCTTCCGCAGGGAGACAAAATGACTGCTCAGCATCTCCTGTGCCTCCGCCGACAGTCGAGGTGCACATTTCCTGCAACATCCAGTTAATACACAAGCCAGAAGACATCAAAAATTCAATAATTTACGCTTTGCAGAAGGCGATAAAGCGCTTCATCTTGTCGATGTCAATCTCTCCTACCAATTCGCCGTTCTCGTCGCCATTCTGGGTCGGCCGGTTCATGTGGATGTTCATGACGTGTTTGGCGATCAACTACAACAATGTCAACACCCGCACGACGGCACGACGATGCTGTACATGGCTGCTCACCCGATCCCGCTGTTCGTTGTGCTCGTCCTTGACGATGAAAATCATGTCGAAACGAGACAAGATCGTGGTTTGGAAGTCGATATTCTTCCACACAGCATGTCAGCAGTCATGACGGAATCCAGTTGAGCTAACTAGCGTACCTCTCCCGGACTGCGCCCCTCGTCATACCGGCCCCAGACAGGGTTAGCTGCAGCGAGCACACTTGTACGAGAGTTCAGGACAGTCGTAATACCGGCCTTCGCGATAGAGATCGTCTGCTGCTCCATCGCTTCGTGTATCGCCACTCGGTCTTCGTCCCGCATCTTATCAAACTCGTCAATGCAGACGACGCCGGTGTCAGCTAGGACCATGGCACCTCCTTCGAGGTAAAACTCGCGCTGTGCACATGATCAGGCACGCATACAAGCAGCACTGATATCTGGAGACACATACGGAAACAGTGTCTCTCTGTACAGAAGCTGTGAGACCAGCAGCACTGGATCCCTTTCCGGATGTATACACTGCAATTGGTGCAACCTAGATGAGGTCAGCATCTGGTGAGCAGGGGACTTTGTTTTCGTGGGACACACCTTCTCGACGAACTTGAGCAACTGACTCTTCGCGGTACCTGGATCACCCAAGAGTAGCACGTTGATATCTCCTCGTAGGCGCATACCATCGGGTAGGATTTTCTTCGAGCCACCCATAAGAAGACATGTAATGGCCTTCTTGATATCTACGTCGGAAATCAATCTGCTTGCTACCAAATGAGAAACAAGACCTCAAGCTCGCACCTAGGCTGCCATAGATACTGGGAGCCACGCTTCTGGCAAACCGCTCGTAAAAACCCTCGCTTCGAGCCATTTCGCCAAATTCTTCCTCCTCTTCTGCCGTGAACTGCGCGCCGAAGGGGTTCGCACCACCTCCGCCGCCAGCTGCAGGTGAAGATACTTCCAAGTGGATGAGACGCAGATAGGGATCTCGCAGAGCTGCAGCACCCTTCCCCCGCTATGAACACAGTTAGTATAGGTACTGACATGCATTGACAGAAAAGGACTGACATTCTTGGTGGATTGGTACGTCGAGTAGATACCAGTCGCGATGACACGCGAACCAGGTACGACTTGGCCACTAAGATAGCGGTCAGCAGAGAGAAGCATGTGTCTCGGCAGTTCTCCAACAGGGACCATGTCTGGTGCTTCCTGCAGCTTGAGGGTTTGATGATCCGTGAAAGACGACTTGGAATGAATGATGAGATAGGGATCAAGAGGGCAGTCTTTCTTCTGGCCTTCTGGCCCGGGGGCATCACAAGTGCGTGGAAGTCCTCGGTCACCACCGCCCCCAAGACCACCAAGACCACTTGGTGGGTATACGATCCTCGTCGACCGACAAGCACGACATTGTAGGTGCAATTTGGTAGCGCGGGATGAAAGCACGGATGCAGAGATCACGATGCCCGGGATGCGAACGAGCTTGTTCATGGTATTTGCGCTCAAATCACGGAATTGCTGAAGATTGAGACCAGACTTGATCAGGACTTGGACATTGGGTATTGATTGCTGAGCATCTTCAGAGTTGCTCGTGAGGGGGAAGAGGATTGTGCGTGCAGCCCGGGCGGCAGCAGCTTCAAACTTGTTTCTAGTGTCAGCTGGTAACATTCTGGGAAGAACAGATGGCAGCACACCAAAGGCAGAATCTCTCCCGGTTGCTCCTGGATTGCATGCGCCAACTCGTCGTTGTACAACCCGACATGTCGCAAGTCCACTTCGATCTGGTGCTGCTTAAGGAGTAGATTTGCGCGCAGCTTATCTCTGAGGCACTCATTGAGAATTATCCCATAATAAGACGCGTCAGAGGACTGACCTGTAGATGAAGTCCCCGCCGACGCGATATTGCAGGAGGAATTCGAGAAGGAGCTTCTCTGTCTGCGAGGGTAGCTCGAGGGCGGGACCTACGGGCTCCCTGTTGTTCTCAGTCCGGACGGAGTAGGTGCGATCAGCGTCGAAGCCGGACATGGTGACGGAGCTGAGGATAAGGACGCGTAGGGTGGGTGAGGACGAACGCGACGCGAGCCACAAATGAGCCTCAGGGCAGGCTCGTTCGCGTCACGGCACACGCCGGAGGCACGTGTCGTCATCCCGCATACCCGGGCGCCTGCACTCTCTGCTTGCGCGGTCTGTCTAGCTGTGGCTGCTCCTGCTGCACTCTCTCCCTGGCTCCTCGACCATGTCTCAGATGGAAACTGACGATCTGCCTGTTGTCTTGCCCTCGAGTACGACATCTGGGCTGTCTCTCGCGCTGTCTGTCTCTCCCGAGCTTGTCTCGTGTGCGACTATCAGCCACTGACGCGCATCTAACCAGTCACCCCTTACCTATTCTCAATATCTCGGAGCATCTCACTCGGGCGAGGTTGCAGACAAATTCGACCGTACCATTTAGTGAGTGACATGCTGTCCGTCAGGCGCGTGCCCCGACCGATCACCCTGCATACAGTCCTCGGCGCGCTGCTTGGAACGCAGAATGGCCGAGACGTCGAGATTGTGAACAGCTTCGAGCTTGCAGTCGAGGATGACGGCGTGACCGTTGATCAAGGTTTCCTTGTTACGAGGAAGGAGCTATGTACGTCCCGCAGTCCACATGTAGCCCTCCAGAGCAACGTGCCAACTTTGTCTCCCAGTCAAGCAAGTGTTCCCATCGCTGGAGTTCATTGGCTGGTATACTGTGGCGGAGCGACCGATAGCTCGCCACATAGCTCTGCATGAACAGGTATGCTGCGCGATGTTCTTGCAGCTCTTACGCTCACAAATGCACAGTTTACCCCGTATAGCTCTACGCCACTCCTCCTTGTCATGCAGCCTTCAACGGTATTCGCTGCAGCTGCAGATGCATCTGGACAGACACTCCCTCTGAAGGCATATGAACCCACTATTGAGATGCGCGATCGCAAGTCGCGCTCAGTGTTCATCGAGGCACCGTACACCGTCGAGACCGGTGAAGCAGAACGCATCGCAGTAGACTGGACTGCGAAGGGTGGAGAAGGTGGTACTAGTTGTAAGTTCTTGCGAAGTATACTGTGTTTCTCTTGCTGAGTTCCCCCTAAGTGGAATCGCATCTGCAAACGCAGCGCGCGGCCGTGAAGATGCTTCACGACCGAATAATGCTTCTTACGAAGTACGTCTCGGACGTAATCGCAGGTCAGTGACTCCGTTTTCTATTGCTGATCCCGGAGGCTCATGTGCGCCTCTATGCCAGGTTCTGCAACCAAGGATCATGCAACACTGCGTGCGCTGTCAGCTCTGATTGCTTCGTTGCCTGCCAGTGAGAACAAGGGCTTCCGCGAAGAGTTCGACACCGAATATGAGGATGTGCAACTAACGGCGTACCTTGCTACCCTCACCAAGTCTGCCAACATTCTCAACGAGGTAGGAGGCTCTCCTTTTACTGCATCACAAGTCGACTCACCTTTTCTTCCCGCAGCTCGTCGACAGGCACATTGTTCTGACGACCTCCCGCGAAGAGCGTAGCGGAGGCCCCAGGCGGCGAGGCATGATGGGTCGACCAACAGATTTCGACCGCTTCCACTAGACCTCCCGTCAAATTGAGCATGAAGTCTACTATCCATTCACATTCTACGAGATGTCAATGCATTCTGTCATCGGAAGTGTACCATGTTGTGTATTAGCAGTTAGGTCGTTGTCATGCATATCCGAATGTATTCTTGTCTCCAACCATCTAATCCGGGTATCAACACATTTAGAGGTCTAGAAGGCCTGCTATGTTGCCCTCGACATGTGTCTTCAAGCTAGCCACCCTGGCCTCCGAGTCTCAGTGAGGGCCCGAGGAAATGGGCCGCACACGTGAGCGTGATTTGGCGCGACTCGCGCGCGTGTAGCGGAACGCCTGCTTCTGGCCCGCTCGACCTCCTCTACCGGTTCCCAGGACCACATCCTGCTTGCGTGTCTTTCCCTCTCAGAGTCCCCATAAACACCCTCGAGGGCGACGTTGCTTGGACATCTTCTCTAGGACACTCATCAATTGCAATCGCCATGGCTAAGGTCTCTACGCTAAACTGGTCCTCGTTCGCCGCGCTGTTCAGTGCACAGGGGGCCTACCAGGTGGGATATGCTTGGTTATTTGGCATGAGTATGTTGCTCTGTCCAAGCATCTCGAGGTGACTGTTAACTGACGTTGTGGGTTCAGCGTTGTGGGTGACGTTCATCGGAGGTATGCATATCCGCACCGGGTCTGTCGTCTAGACCCGTCGGACCCACGTTAACATTCGCACAGGCACTATTGCCTTCAAGACGCTTCCTAGGCAGCAGTTCGGTAACCTCCAGCACCGGACGTTCCCCATCTACTTCACTATTAGCATCGCACTGGCCTCTGGGCTCCTCGGCCTCTGGACATACAGCCACCCCCTCGTGCTCACGCACTACCTCCAGCCGTCCGTCGCGGATGTCGCGCAGGCGTATGCGCTTGTGGTCACCCTCCTATGCCAGTTCGCGAACCACTTTGTGGTTGGGCCCTTGACGAGCAAGTGAGTACCGCACCGTATTCGGGAGAAAGGGTTGCTGACCCTGGTTGATCGAATAGGACCATGTTCAAGCGTCACAAGTTGGAGAAGGAGGAAGGCAAGGCTTACAATGAGCCTGGAGTATGTTGCCCTAATCCTGTTGCCTGCCGAAGTTCTGATTGACGGGCTCGACAGGTTTCCGATGACATGAAGGCCTTGAACAAGCTGTTCGCTCAGCTCCATGGCATCAGCTCCCTCGCCAACTTAACGGCCTTCCTTGCCTTGGTCTTCCATGGTCTATGGATCGGGAATGTTGGCGCTGGTATCAAGAGTATCTTCTAAGTATCCTGTTATTGACTTGCTCGCATATGTACGAATCTCCTATCTGTTGTTTGCTCTCCGGTCTTGGTTTGTAAATGGAATTGAATGTGATTCATGACCCCATGCAGCGTTTGGATATCAGATAGCAGAGAACAAGAAAGACATGATACATATTCATCGTACAAGTTCATGCGCCAACAGTATCCATCCCTGGCATGAATCCCTCCTTCAACATACGCTCCAGCCGCCTGATCTCCTCCACCGACGTCGCACGGGCGATAGCCTCCCGCACCTTGTCCGCCTCCTCCTTCGACATGAGCCGACCGGCCTTGCCGTGTGTCGCAGGCTTGGGCTCGTCGGTCGTGACAGGCGGTTTTGAAGAGTGTGTTGAGACGGTCTGTGAGATCGTCGTCACGAGCTGTGTGGGCAGGTTATCGGCGGTAAGGAAGAGGGCTTTTGCAGCTTGCCGCTCCTAGACATGGATTATGTCGCGTGAGCGAAGCCAGGTGGCGTACAAGTGAACATGTTTCAAACACACCTTGTCGCGGATCCTCTGGAAGTCGAGTACTCTCAGACTAGGAATGCGCCATGCCAACCACTCCCGGTACCACTTCTTTTCCCGCACAGGGTTCCCTAGGAGAGACAAGTACTGCAGAGACTTGACGTCCTTGAGAGGCTCGAGGTCGCCAAGCTCAGCGATGTTGTTGTTTGTGAGGACAAGGGTGGTGAGGTTGGGTACGGAGAGGTGCAGGGAGGATGATATCGAGGCTATTCGGTTGTTCGCGAGCAGCAGAGTGCGCAAGCGGCGGAGGAGGGGGATATTCCCCAGAACAGTGATCGAATTGTCTGTGAAATCTATACAATCATGCTGGTCCTAGATATCGAGTAGTTTGTCAACACATGCTACGGAGCAGATACACAAACCGCGCGCACGAACCTTGCTTATACCAAGATTTTCGATGGCAGGGATGGTGTAGCCTGTGAGCCAGAACTCTAGTGAGCGATTCGAAGCGGCGCACGCGCAACGCACCTCGAAGGTCAAGCTGCCGCTCTTTTATGGGGTTGAGCTGGGACGGGACGGACTGGATGAGCTCGGGCGTGAGCTTCATGGCGGCGCGGAGGACGAACAGGCTGAGGAGCTGCCTGCTTGCAGTCCGAATCTGGCGGCCTCGCGCACGTGTGGCGCGCAATCACGCAGAGCCTGTGACGCGCCGCGCTGTGAGCGTGCCTGCGCGTTGGCGAATTCGTGTTCCGCCATCCGCTCCCTGCTCCTACACCACCATGAAGCCCCTGCACCAGAGACTGAACCTGTATGTTCTATGTTACTGTATGCTGCTTGTAGTTTGACGAGCGCATTATTGCAGGTACATAGACGGGAATGAGACGTATACGTTCGTTCCAGTCGAGCCAGTTGGAGCCCGGTCTCTGACGGTTTACCGCAATTCTGGGGATATCGTGCTCAATGGTGAGTCTAGTGTGGGTTCTCAGGAGCTTGCATCCAACCCAGCTGCTATAGCACCAAATACCCCGATACCAACTACCTCCGAACGCTCCGTGAAGACGATATACGGGATATACGGGATGATATCATTGGCAATGTGTACGTCCCCCGCCCCCGTCCCCCCTTCGTCGCGCTCACAAAGCTATTAGCCGAGTACATCATTGTCATTACTGGGCGAGAGCTGCGCGGACACCTCATGAGGCAGAACATTTATCGCGCGACGGAGTACGACATCCTACCCCTCAACCCAGACGTCTCTGTGCAAACGCCACCAAATGCTGTTGAGGCGCACTTGCTTGCTCTCGTCCGGTCACATCTACAAGGCGGCACCTTCTTCTTCAGTTATGGCTGGGACATCACGAGGAGATTGCAGGCGCAATGGGCATCCCTGCAGCAGGATGGCGACAAGCCGCTCTGGGAGATTGTGAGTGCGCCACCTGTGTCATCCTATCTGCGAACTCATGCGTTATACAGGCGGATGACAGGTTCTTCTGGAACAAGTGCGCGCATAAGTTTCTCTATTGTGGCTACCTCTGACCACCGTCCTTGCAGGTACCTGCACACTCGATTCATAGATATCACTTCCACTAATCCGGATCAAAACGTAAGCCTACATGCTTGGACCATGCAGCGCCCGGAAACTGACTGCGTTTGCTTATAGTTAAGTCCCTACATCCTTCCAGTCATCTATGGCAGTGCGTTATCCCAGTCCATGTTTTGTTCGTCAAGCGAGTTGACAACACTCCCTGGTGCACAGCGTTCGACATCCGGCCAGTTCGTATCAGCATCTGGCAACTTCGTCTCTGCCTCATCAGTCGGCGGTCTCGTTATCGCGCTGGTACCCGCTTCTTCCGCCGCGGTATCGACCCAGATGGACATGTCGCGAATTTCAATGAGACCGAGCAGATCCTCTTGGTGGGCGACGAGTCCGGCACCCAGCTCAGCTTCGTTCAAATTCGCGGAAGCATACCTGTATATTGGGCAGAGGTCAATACCCTCCGGTACAAACCGGACGTACAGATAATGGAGCTGCAGGATACGGTATGTGCTTATGATAGATGTCACGCCAGCTGTGCTAACCGGGCGCAGATTAACGCGTTGCGCGCACATCTGCAAGAGAATCTCAACTTGTATGGGGAACAGAGTATCGTCAATTTGGTCAATCATAAGGGACATGAACGACCTGTCAAGGAGGCTTTCGAAAAGTATATTGCTGAGGCAGGTTTCAGCATTTGATGCACTCGTGCCATGTCGTTGATGGAAAGCTTGCACAGGCGAAGATGCCGAAGACCAAGTATGAGTACTTCGACTTCCATGGCGAATGCAGGAACATGCGTTGGGACCGTATAAGCGTGCTCATTGCCAAGTTGGAAGAAGACTTGAATCGACAAGGGTGCGTTCCATTCCATAACTCCCTCGCAGATGACGTATACTGACACTAAATCGGAACGCTAGCTACTTCCACCTTGATGCCAACAAGCCTGAGCCAGTTAAGCTTCAGACCGGCGTCATTCGGGCGAACTGCATGGATAACCTGGATCGCACCAACGTTGCGCAAGCGGCAATCGCCAAGTGGACGTTGGAACGACAGTTGAAGGAGCTCCGTGTGATCCAAGAGAACGACACCATCGACAACTATGAGGAGCTGATCCGAGACTTCCGAGAAAGTGCGTGCGAGGTCGAGACGGCTGGAGGACCTGCTATTGATAGACCTTGCCCGGATGATGACAGTGTGGTCGGATCACGCGAACTTCATTTCAATGGCATATGCTGGCACTGGTGCGCTCAAGACCGACTTCACGCGCACGGGCAAGAGAACCCGCAAGGGACTCCTCGAGGACGGCTGGAACTCTGTGATACGCTACCTCAAAAATAACTTCTTCGACGGCGCCCGCCAGGTGAGATCATCGCGACTGGATTGGTTCGCGACCGCGAGGCTGGAGTGCTGATGCGCAAAATAGGACGCGTTTGACTTGATGACGGGGGCTTGGTGGCCACGGCGTGGTTGGAACCCCTCCACGCTTGTAGTCGACACCCGACCACTCATCCTCCGCGCGGTGAGTACCTTCAGGTCCCGAACGCATGATCAGATGCCAACTTAACATCCCCGCCTAGCCCCCATACGTGCTCTTCTTCTCCCTCTTCATGATCTGCGCAGGGCTCACCCTCCCCCGCACGTCCGGTACGCGTTACCTCATGACTGTTTCCGCGGAGTACGTCATCTGACACTCGACACGCAGACTACTCGCTGTTCTACTACTTCCTGCTGTGGTTCACGCTCGCTGCGGTCTCGCTGCTGTTTATCTTCCTTCACGGCATCGACTACGTCAACTGGCCGCGCCTGCTGCCTCTCACTGATATCATCTACTACGATGGCCCGGGGTACCGTGCGGCTCGGCACGGCATGGGACTTGGCCTGCCTGCGCTGGAGAAGATCAAAGTGAAGGCGGCGGCGCAGGCGAGGAGCATGGCTGAGCAACCGCACCGTCGCGCAAAGAGCAAGAGGCTGGAGGAGATTGAGATGGGGACTAAGGAGCGCGTCGACTGAGGAGTCTCCAAAGCTGATGGTTACTCTGGACTTCTGGGACATGCGCTTCGTTCATCCTATATACCGACTGGTATTCTATGTATCTGAGATAATACACGACATGACCTGATACGTTCCTCCGTACGCCACGCTCCTGTGTGGCTAGTGACCAGGTCACTGTGACCAACGTTCCAAAGAAGCGCCCGAGTTGGTTCGAGCGCTACGCCACAGCGGAGTTTGAAGAGGGAGCGCGACAACTCCGCCGAATGCCCTCGTGAGGAGAGGAGACGCGCTCGCGAAGCCAGAAATTTACCCATCACACTCCCTACTACCACCGCCATGAGCAGCAAAGGAGTAAAACGCGCGTCCCCCGGCGCAGACGTCGAGAAGAACCCCCTTGGAGACGTCGAGGTTACGGATGAGGAGGCCTTGAAGCTGCAGGCGATCCAGAAGGACGTTGCCCGCGTCGAGCTCGCGCTTGGTACGTCCATGCTTCGAAAGTTCAACCACACCCGATACCCACCTTCCATCCTCATCGTGTTATCCGAGTGCGCGGGGGGCAATGTATGCTGACTTGGGACGCGTCATTTTGCAGAGCGTCGCGCGCAGGTCAAAATGGTGCCCGTGTACGAGAAGCGGCGCGCAGTGCTGAAGGCCATCAACAAGTTCTGGCCCGTCGCGCTCATGAACCACCCGATGCTGTCGATGCACGTCCAGCACAACGCGGACCAGGCTGCGCTGAGCTACCTGGAGGACATCTGGCTGACGCGCGACCCGGTCGAGTCGCGTTGCTTCACGCTCGAGTTCGTGAGTATCCTGTCCCTGTCGGGCTTTCCCACTGCGACGCGAGATATGAACACGGGTTGCTGACGGACTTGTGGGGTGCAGCACTTTAAGGAGAACCCGTACTTTTCGAACACGGTGCTCAAGAAGGAGTACAAGTACGTGCCGCCACCTGTGGAGTCTGAGGAGAAGGCGGACGAGGACGGGATCACGGAGGGGATGTTGGAGTTTTCTTGGGACCGGGACGTCGAGCCGAAGGTAAGTTGGTTGCTGGAGGACGGGTTAGCATGGCTGACTGATGAGCGCAGGCAACGAAAATCGACTGGAAGGACGAGTCGAAGAACCTGACGAAGCTGCACCCGCGCGTCCCCGACCCGGACGGCGACGACGAGCTGCCGGCGGAGGGCGGGAGCTTCTTCAACTTCTTCGAGGTTGCGGAGGACCCATTCGAGGTGCGTCGACATTTGTATCTGCAGCCGGTGCCCTCGAAACGCAAGCTGATACATGTGTGTGCACAGATTGGCGTGTCGATCGCGAACGACGTTTTCCCTGAGGCAATCGAGTACTTCCTCGGGCAGGCAGGGGATGGGGACGTGGACAGCGACGAGGAGGACGAGGACAGCTCTGACGAGGACGAGGAGGAGATTGACCTGGAGAAGCCGCGGCCGAAGAAGCAGAAGAAGTAGATATGGGGCACTGGCTGGTACGTGTATGTACGCTGGCCGTGGACGCGACTCGCGACTCGCGACTCGCAACTCGCGATGGACGCGCGCGGCCGGCCTGGCGCGGAGCACGGCGTGGCTAAATATATGACGTTATGTATTGGAGGCTATATTTGGGGGAAGCAATCTGCCCCGGCGCGTTGCCGGCACGCATGGATTTGTGACAGAGAGAGGGCTCCAGGCTGTTTGCGAATGTTGTCGCCCCTGCGAACAAGCCTTCCCTCAAAGGCAGAGACAACGCGCCCTCTCCGTGCACGCTTCTCCACGTTCGCACTCCCCTCCCAACGTCGGTCTCCCCGTTCTCCACGGCCCCGACGTCCAAACTCACGCCGACGGCCAACTTACGTTCTTTACCGTTCTCGCCATGAAGCTCGCCCTTGTCTCCGCAGTCGCCCTTCCCGCCCTCGTCTCCGCACACGGCCTTCGCGACCTCCACCACGCCCGCCAGCAGGCGGACCAGGCAGCCGCAGCCAGTGGCAGCAGCTCTGCAGCAGCCCCCGCGACCAGCAGTGCCGCTGCTGGCTCCTCCGTCGCCGCTGGTTCCTCAGCCGCCCCCGGAACCACCGCTCCTGCTGCCGCGACCGGTGCGACTTTGACTTTCACCTTGGCGTCTACCAACCCGACCGCTCTCCCGCTCTCCGACATCGCGTCTGGTGCGAGCACCCAGCCCACCGTTGCCGCCTCTACCACCTACGCCGCTGGGTCGACCCCGACCTTCTTGTCCGGTGCCCCGGCTCTTCCTGCCAGTCAGTCTCCATTCTTTGTCTAATTTTTGCCCCATTTTCCCTAAATGTGTTTGTGTCCATTCCAGTCAGCAGCATCGTCGTTGCCAACTACCCCACCCTTGACAAGACCCCGCCCACCGACTCTGCTGAAGTTCAGCAATGGAAGCAAGAGGTCGCCAACTCCGGCATCACTATCCCCGACATCGACCCCACCGTAGCTGGTGGGTGCGCCGCCAACCCCCAGGCTGCCGCCGACTCTAGCCGTTGCTGGTGGACTTGTGGTGGCTGTACTGCCGACGCCGATGTCGTAGCCTGCCCCGACAAGATGACCTGGGGTCTCACTTACGACGATGGTCCCGCCCTCTACACCGGCGACCTCCTCAGCTACCTCGACCAGCAGGACCTCAAGGCCACCTTTTTCGTCGTTGGCTCCCGTGCCATCTCCTACCCGGCCCTCCTCCAGGAGGAGTACATGGCCCAGCACCAGATCGCTGTGCACACCTGGAGTCACCCTGAGATGACCACTCTCACCAACGACCAGGTCATTGCCGAGCTTGGCTGGAGCAGGAAAATCATCAAGGATGTCCTTGGTGTCACCCCCACCTATTGGCGTCCTCCCTACGGCGATGTCGACAACCGTGTCCGTGCTATTGCTACTGCTATGGGCCTTCAGACGTCCATCTGGACCCGCATTAGCGCCTCGGCCACCTTTGACACCGGGGGTTCGTGATTTCTTACCATTCTATCCGCCACACGCTGATGTTGGTATCCTTCCAGATTTCAACATCGCTGGCGGCACCACCAACTCTGAGCAGGTGCTCAACAACTGGCACAGCATCGTGAACAATGCGACCCAGATTAACACCGGTTTCATCGTCCTCGAGCACGATCTCTTCCAGCAGACCGTTGACATCGCGATGGACTACATCCTTCCGGATGCCCTTGCCCACCAGCCGCCTTTCAAGATTGAGCCCATCGTCTCTTGCTTGGGCAAGCCGCTTTCGGATGCTTACATCGAGACGAACGACAACAAGTCCAACCCCATTGGTGGTACGTGTGAGAGCTTCTTCGATACTCCACCTACTGATGTGATATCTGTTCTACAGCTTCCGCCTCGGGTAGCTCTGGCTCTGGCAGCGCACAGGCCTCGGGCTCATCCAACTCCACCGGCGGCTCGGCCAACAACGGTGCCATGGGTGGGTTTGCTGCCCCGAGTGCCCTCGCTGGGGTCGCTTTCGGCGTCATTGCGGGTGCCCTCGGTCTGTTCCTCTAAGAGGTATTAGTAGGCACGTAACTATCATCGTTGTCATGACTTCCATGGCGGGTCATTCGAGTGTACTCATGGCCCGGCCTCCCAAATCCAACGGTACGACGCCTTGACCGGCGTCCTGGTTTCCGTAACATGTCGCAGACATCCGGACTACTGCACATACCACTTCTCTTTTCTACATCATCATGATGCGTTGTCGTATTGTCATATCCTTTTGACTTTATCACTACTCTCCTAGTGTTTGTTGTTGCATAGCGCAAGCAGAACACTCTGCCTTATGGTACAATACTATCTACAAGACAACGGACTGTTCGGCTCTGACGACGACAATGATACGTTTCCGCGCTCGGTGCTGGTACGAAGATGCTGCGAACGGAGAGGTTTGTCGCCCCTTGTCAATGATCATGGGGCAAGCCCTTCTGATGTTCCAAGTTCAAGCTACAACAAATTGGACACACGGTGGACTGTGGACATGCCTGTCGGTCTACATCGGGTTCAGTACACGAAGCTGTCAATGTCGCATACATAATATGTTTCCGTGAGGCGGCCGTCCCGATGAATTCCCGGTCTAGAAGCCGTGGTGGCAGAAAAGGGCAGAAAATGAATTGGGTTCTCGGCGTTAGCGCGGATTTCAGGGGGAACACATTCAGAATGCGTGCGGTACAAACATTCACGCGTTCACGCGCCACGCGTCCAGGGCGATCTTCAGTCACAGTGTCCTCGACGGTTCCGAGGGCGTCGGCAGAAGGTGTCGACGCGTTGTTATACATACGTAGCGAGGGCGAGTCGAGTCAGCCTTGGAGGTCACCATTGACCATCACCGCGGCCGGGACCGGTCACAAAGTCGGCAATAAACTGATAACCTCCGATGGCGACTCGGACATGGACCCAGAGCGTACGCGCGTAAGGCCGAAGAAAGTCGAGGACTTGAGTCTCGAGGTGTATATGGCGGCTCGGCTCGACCGGTCCCAGGCGGGATGACGCTCGAGGGCATCTCAGTCTGGCACTACTTTTATGGGAAAGGAACTTGAAGTTGAAAGGAGCGACAGGAAGAGAGGCCTGCAATCGGAAAATTTGTGGATAACGACGACAAGCAGGTAAGTAGGGGGGAGGGGGTAGTGAATTGGCTGGTATGCTAGGGTATGACAATGAGGAGCAAGTCCGTGGGGGAATAGTACTACGTGGGTTACATACGCCGCGAGGGCAGCAGCAGATACAAGTACTTAATACGGATGGATGCATGGGGAGATTACTGCTGGGTGCATGTGCGAGTATCCAAGAAAAGAGTCTGTCCGTTCTGCTGGGCGGGGCCTCGGCTGAGAAGAACGGTGCTTCTGCAGCCTCGACTTCACCTCCATCACGGTACCACCACCCTACAACGTCCGGCTCCACCTAAACTGTCCTATGTACAGTACGTGCGAGACGGGGCTAGCAAGCCACGGACCGAACGAGACACCTGGAACCAGGTCCCCTGACTTCGCAGTTCAAATTTCAAAACACGTCAGGGAACCCGCGCCGAGCGCGGCTCATGCCACAGTGAGCACCGAGCCGAGGACGCTGAACGCGAACGCGACACCAAGGCCGAGCAGCGCCTTGGAGCTGCCGCCGAGGAGGCCGATCGCGCCGTTGTTGCTTCCGCCGCTCGAGCCAGTACCAGTGGAGCCCGACGAGCCGCCGGCGGTGGTCGCGGGCGCGGAGGGCGTGAAGATCGCAGAGGGGTTCGACAGGCAGGAGCTCGCCGCGGCGTTCGCGCCCGAGACGGACGAGGGCGCGTTCTGGTTGACGGTGGCGTTCCCGGAGAAGTCGCATGAAGTCGCGGCGCGGTTCGTGAGCTCGTAGTACTCGCTCATGACGAACGAGAGCTTCGTGTCAGGGTCGCAGAACGCGACACGACCGTACGTGCCGGTGGTGCCGTTCGCGGAGATGTCGTCGCAGCTGCCGCCGGCCGAGCCGAGGGACGAGCAGCCAAAGTCAAGCAGAGAGCCGACGATGGCGCTCGTGTTGGTGGTCTTGGGCGTGAACACGCAGCTCAGGATGTTATCCAGGCACTTGCACGAGGCGTCGTTGGGTGTGGGCGGGAGCGTCGTCGACGCAAGCCAGGTCGAGTTCTGGGTCGGGCAGCTCGGGAACTGGGTGGAGCCTGCATCGCTCTGGCTGGGGACCGTGGGCAGGGTCACGTTGCCATACTGGTCGCGGAGGCGGCCAAAGTCGTCGTTGGGCGTAACGGTGTTGCCGTCGATAGTGACCATGCCGAACTCGCCATCGTTGCTCTCAGCGGGGAAGTAGCTGAACGCGATACCGCCAGACCAGATGTCGGACATGGGCTGGCTGAAAATCGTGCCGACCTCCGTCCACAGACGTGGGGGTTGCTTGACACATCCAAACTCGGAGAAGTAAGCGGGAACATTGTATCCTGCGAAGTCGCCGTTCTTGCCGCTGTAGGCAGACGGGCTCGCGTCACCGCACCACTCGCTGTGAAACGCGGAAACGCATGGAATGGTCAGGATTCAGCGTGTTCACAGGGAGGTACTGCGCAGCTGACGTACTAGTTGTTCAGACCGAAGATATCAATAGCGGAGGAGCCGGAATTAGCGTTCGTGGGATCGCAGGACAGATATTCCGCGAGAGGGAGGACCCAGTTGTCGTCGCCGTCAATGGCAGCGTAGCCCACGAGAGCCGACGAGGAGATGGAGTTGCTGTATACGCGCGTTTACAGGGCGACCATCAGTCACTAGTGAGCGTCAGCCGACTACGGAAAGCGCACTCACAGGTACGACCTGACATCTCGGGCGGCAGCCTTGACGAATGCAGCTGCGCCGGTCCCAGTGGGGTCGATGATAACCTCGTTGCCGACGTTATACGCAAGGACGTTGTCGTACTTGTTGAACGCGTTAATGGTGCCGATGTAGAGGTCGAGCAGGTTGGTCGTCCATGAAGGGCTCAGGCGGTCAATGGAACCGTTTGTGGGCAGTGCAAGGTCGATGCTAGGGGGTTGTGAGACAGCCACCCGTCAATGGACGCGAGAAGGACGCACATGGTGTAGATGCCAGCATCGCTGAAAGCCTTCATACAGTCATCATGGTTGAGGGTGGAGTCAACACTGTAGATACGGACAGCGTTGACAGTGAGCTGTTTGAGGTAGGTGAGATCACGCTGGCAAGCAGAGCCGTCGGTGAGAGGGTCAATGAAGGTGGAAGGCTCGGAGAAGGGGTTATTAGGGTCCGTAGAAGTTGCACCTGTATCCCAAAGCTGGTCTGAGCATCCATGCGAGCCAACTAGCAACACCCGAGGACGCTGTGCGCACCTTGCTCCTGGTAAGCGATGCCCTTAATGAAGAAGCGATTCCCGTCCTCGGTGTAGAGGTAGCGTCCCGCACGGGTGACCTTTTGAAGTGCGGATGCGCCGGCCGCGAGCACGAGCACGGCCGAGGTGAGCGCGGCGAGCCTGGAGAGCTGCTTGGGAAACATGGGGCTCTGCACTGCGACGTGAAAGGTCGTAAGAGGGGAGGAGACGGGGAGTGGGGGTCTCCGATGAAGAAAAAGGGAAGAGAGATGATGAGTATGAAGGGAAGGGATAGGAACCGGCCTTGTCGAAGCTTATGGGCTTATAGCGATCGAGACCGAGAGCGAGGGCCACCCGCCCAGAACGCGGTGCTGCCAAGCCCGTCCTCGGCCAACATACCCCGCATCCACAGCGCCCGCAAACATGCTTACCACCGGGTGTTTGAATATTAACATTATAGTGTACCGTTTTGCATGACCCGCCTAGCTCAATCGGATAGAGCGTCAGACTCTTACAGGCGGGTATCTGAAGGCTGCGAGTTCGACCCTCGCGGTGGGCTAGTATTTTTCCAATTTCTTTGTCGTGATTGCGTACGACTCAAGGTTCTCATATGCTCGGGTTTCTTCATTCAATCTGGAACGTGAAGTCTAGTTGCGTGCATATACGTAACGGGCAATACATAACAGAATCGTGAAATAGCAGTGTCCTCGTAGCAAGCATCGTTCGTCAATGTATCTCTTCTGAGCGTCCGGCGCACATCAGATTTGCTCAGTTTCATCCACGATACGTGCAGCAACTACACGGATGAATGTATCGGTAAATGCATGCCAAGTTGGATGACGCAAATACATACCTGATCATGTAAGGCAGTATTGACACTAGAAGGCATGCCCAGGATGCCCAGAGCAGGAAGATGGCATTTCCGGTGGAGACCAGAATGCCCAAGGATACCTGCGAACTTGCAGGGCCGACCATGATGTCGTTGACGCTCTTGGACTTTTCGATGATCACCGTCCAAATGGTCGCCCCGATGAGCAGCGCCAGTGCTCCAACGAGTGCAAATGCTGTGGAGAGCATGAAAAGGACCGTATGCTTCAGGAAGCCTCTGCAGCCAAGGACAACATGAGTATGGAAGGACATGCAATAAGACAATTGTGTGACATACGTGATGAAGGCTAATGCCGTCGCGACAGTACCGATTAGGATGAGGTAGTACGCTCCATTTGTGAAGTCGCCGAGGTAGTTGGAGTCTATGAACGTCCCTTGCGTGATAATGGCGTTCGTGAACTGGGTATAGTTCGCGAGCATGTCGGCCGTGATGACCCTGAGCGGCTCAAACCTGTTGGCAGCGGAGACATTTGAGCAGATCCCCTGCGAGCCATTGACGTAACCACAGTGGGAGTACAGGCCGAACTTGTACAGTTGCCGCAGACCTTGTTGGTCCTCGAGAGGCGCGGATGCGTTGTTCGTGTAGAGCCCTTCGATCGGGTCACCTAGTGCGACGGCCAGTCCTTGCCTATCCGGGATGAGGAACAAGTTATCATATCACGGAAGAGGTTGAACACGCACCCAAAGCCAGACATGTTCACCTGGACCTGCGTAGCTCACGCGTCAACCCCAATGCCTCTCACGGCGTGCGTTGTCTCAATTCACCATGGATATGCCTCGCGGTACCGTCGAGGTGTTGATTTGGCCGACCTTGACATCGGTAACGTGTAAGCGCGAGATAACAACTATCAGGAAGATGATTCCAGCACTCACATGCATGAAAATGAGCATAATCAAGGCTGCGAAGCTTTGCCATGCCTTCGGGTTAGTCACCGAACGGAACTGAACAGACACGCGCCCGAACCACGCGTAGTGCCGGAGTACTTACGAGAGTACGGATGCGGAACCTATGCATATTTCGCCGCGCATGGTATTCGGAGACGGCGGAGAGGGGGAGGAGAGGGGAGAAGGGTATCCAGAGCGGCTGCGGACGACGTGAACGGGCGAGAAAGCCTCGAGGGATCCTGACGCGACGTGCGCGCCGTGTCCTTCAAAGTCACCTGCAACCCACTTGGACCACTCTCGGTTGCCTAAACGGGCGATTCCCAGGGCTCGCGTACTCACGACATGCGAAACCAAATGCTCGGGTCAAGGTAATGCATGGGAAATCCAGATGGGGGCTATCAATTCTAGGTGATGTCTCGGCAATGTCGGCACTTCTGAAATGTAACACTCCGGCAGGATTTCCACATCCGTGACATGGTAACTGAGAAATGTCACAGGGACGGGGGTCGAGGAACTCCTTTGCCATGTCACGGAAATGTCTGTTGACACAAGGATTTCCCAGTGTGGGACAAGGCACGGGAATGCAAGGTGTTTCGTGAGTTCCAGTCGTCGGTCACATGGATGTCCGATGCCTTTCCAGGCAATGTCCTGTTTTAGGCCATTGTGCGGAGTTGTTTGGTGTCTCATGCCCATTTTCGGGTTGCAGACATGTCAAAGAAAAGTTACTCGTCACAAGCATATCTCCAATCAGGAAATATTTGTGACATTCAGAAAACATTTCCCAGTCAGAGGAATTGCCGGGAAATTCGTGGGACACTGCGCGGACCATATTCCCGGCCGTGCCGCTCACGCCCGACTCCATCCGACTCCATCCACTCACTCCGACTACATCCTGCTCACTTTCGCTACCTGCCACTTACATCCACTCACTCCGACCTACATCCACTCACTCGGACTACATCCTGCTCACTTCTGCTCACTCCGACTCCATCCTGCTCACTTCTGCTTACTCCCACTACATCCTGCTGACACCGACTCACTCCCACTACCCTACCCGGCGCTCCAACTACGCTCCGCTCACGCCTGCGAGAGTGTGTACCCGACAGTAGGGACAGGGGAGTGTGCAAAGGCTATAACCTCACTAGCGCCCCACTTAACTCACGCTGAAGGGGAGAGCGGACGGAGCGAATGGCGCAAAGAAGGGTGGCGGTTTGAGCCCAGGCGTGCGCGCTGGGAGCGTGTGTTGTGGGAGTCGGAGTGTGAGGGAGGCAAGCCAAGGGTAGCGGGAGCGCGAGTGAGTCGGTGTCAGCAGGATGTAGTGGGAGTAAGCAGAAGTGAGCAGGATGGAGTCCGAGTGAGTGGATGTAGGTCGGAGTGAGTGGATGTAAGTGGCAGGTAGCGAAAGTGAGCAGGATGTAGTCGGAGTGAGTGGATGGAGTCGGATGGAGTCGGGCGTGAGCGGCACGGCCGGGAATATGGTCCGCGCAGTGTCCCACGAATTTCCCGGCAATTCCTCTGACTGGGAAATGTTTTCTGAATGTCACAAATATTTCCTGATTGGAGATATGCTTGTGACGAGTAACTTTTCTTTGACATGTCTGCAACCCGAAAATGGGCATGAGACACCAAACAACTCCGCACAATGGCCTAAAACAGGACATTGCCTGGAAAGGCATCGGACATCCATGTGACCGACGACTGGAACTCACGAAACACCTTGCATTCCCGTGCCTTGTCCCACACTGGGAAATCCTTGTGTCAACAGACATTTCCGTGACATGGCAAAGGAGTTCCTCGACCCCCGTCCCTGTGACATTTCTCAGTTTCCATGTCACGGATGTGGAAATCCTGCCGGAGTGTTACATTTCAGAAGTGCCGACATTGCCGAGACATCACCTAGAATTGATAGCCCCCATCTGGATTTCCCATGCATTACCTTGACCCGAGCATTTGGTTTTGCACGTCGTGACTGTGGCGCCTGTTATCGCCTGTAACGTGCGTGTGTCGCGGACTCGCGCGTCCCCTCAGCCTCAGTCCTCCAGCCATGCCTCTCTGACCGACGCGCTCTTATTCCCATTTTCGCCTTCTTTGTGCCGCCCTTCTTCTATCCTGTCCATCAGCAACCACGACCATGGCGCAAGACAGGCAACCCGAATCTCCACCCGCGACCCCAGGAGCAATCCCCACTGTCGCTGTTTTGCCTCCAAGCCTTCACTCGTCCACCTCCGGAGAGACGGTCTCTGATTCTAAGGGCAGAGTGGTGAAACGTGCGATGGAGAAGACCGCAGACAAGCTCAGCCGTGGCAAGTCCTTGCTCTCCCAGAGTCAGCCGGCCTTGCCTCTGCCTGGCCATAGACGCATGTTCAGCTTGACTAGGGGGAAGGGCAAGGAACGCCAGACCGATGGTGCGTCAATCCCATTCCTCGTGACCTAGTAAGGGAAGTCATAACCATATCGCCACTCTAGGAGAGCAACATGTCTCGCGCTCGCAAGTATTGGCCTCACCTCCGTCTTCACCACCCCTCTCCCCTCGGAGGCACCCTCGCGTCTCCGGTGCAACCGGGGAGGATGACTCCCCATTCATTACGCCAAGCTCTCCCTCGCTGGGACCTGCCCGCCCCGAGAGCCTTATCTTCCGCGGCTTCCGATCGGTATGTTTGTGCAGTGCGTTGAGCATGTGTTTGATGTCATAGCCAATGATTCGTTGCTTCAGATGCATACGGGAACACAGACCATTATCCAGGCGCTGCAAGCAGTACCATGGGCCGAAGACCAGGACAACGACGATGATTATATGAATCATGACGTAGTCGCCCCTGCGGAGACCGAGAGCGATGAAGAAGAGAAAGGTGCGGTTCACGCAGTTGTGCTGTGACATTGTCCTAATATGCTTCAGTGAGCCGCCTCACCTCGTCCATTCATGCCATATACCGGCCCATTGCGCGCTTCAGAAAGAGCGATGCTACAGCGTCCTCGTACCTCGCAGCCAAGGCCCCAAATCTTCCGAGCTTATCTGACAACGAGGACACCTCAAGGCCAGAGGAATCCCCCGTGTCGGACGGAGAGACCGAGGGCGACTTCGAGCCCGCACATGGAGGGAACATTACTGATCCTGACCACGCCGGCCGCGTGTCGCCAGAGACAATCCCTGACTTAGACAGCTCGATTCCAGACGTCTCTACGAGTGCTGCGAGCGACCGGAGAACGAGTCGTTCAGGCAGTATGGCCACAGTGCGGCAGAACCGTCGAGCGCAACTTGCGGAGAAGCTCCGGGATGTGTTTGACTTGGACAACATCAACGAGGTCGTAGCAGGTAAGCGATCTAGCATATTTTACAGACTCATTGAAACTCAAACCCGTATGAAGAAATGCCTTGTTGGTTACTCCGATCAGTCTGTAAGTGATCTCGTACTCTGTTTCGTGACCAGAACATTCAATAGTCCTCCAGTACTGCAAGGCTATATGTACCTCACCGACACATATATCTGTTTCTTTGCGCATCTACCATCACGGGAGGACCTGGTGCTGAAGTCAGGGTCTATGTTTAAGAAGGCGCAGCGGACGAAGCGGTGGATCAGGCACTGGTTTATTCTAAAGAATGACGTCTTGTCATGGTACCAGTCTGCCGCGGTGAGTACCTTTGTTGGGACTCGGAAAATTCTGCCTGACACTCCTCAGGATCCATACTTCCCTCACGGCGTCGTGGACCTCAGATATGCCATCGGCTGCGAACCTGTGGGCCAGAAGGATATTCGCCTGAGAACGACACAGAAGTCCATTCGACTTTCCGTCGACTCAGTTCCCAGTCGCGATGAGTGGGTGAAAGCCATCAGGAAGGTTATGCTGAAAGCCCAGAACATGGGTGATAGTATCAAGGCGAGTGCATCCGCCATGACCTAGGTGCTCACCTACTGACACCGAGAGCAGATTGCTATACCGTACCCTGCCGTCGTAGATGTTGAGAAGTCGAGCGCCATGGACTTTAGTGAGACCATCGAGATCAAAGTGCAGGACAAGAACATGGACCTCGCTCTAGACTCCTACTTCTTCGCCTACTTCCACGACCTCCCAATGGCATTAGAACAGATCCGCGATGCGGTCCGCATATACCGCTCAGTTCCGTCTGGACGACACTCTCCGACAGTGGTAGACACGACAGCTGGCCGATCGGCCAGTCGACCTCTCTCTATCGATCGTCCTCCTTCTACCCCACCGACGGAAGGGCCACCGAAGGCATCACCGAGCTCCCGATTGACGTCCTTCTTGAGGCCGCTCCAAGAAACACTCCCGCTGAACCGCTCAGCAAGCGCCCCCGGTGCGAACGAGGAGTTCACGCACATCGTGAAGAAGAGCGGGTCGTCGTTCGTACCCACGACACACTCTGGGTCCACCTCCCCCAGCGAAGGTGAGCCCTCGGGGCGTCCCTCCCCCATCCCCTCTTCGACCTCGAGTCTGACTACGCCCACTGCCTCCCATCACACCTATCCTCCCTCGACATCCGCCTCGGTCATAGACACCCATGGGTCCGCGCCCTTGTCGGCGTCCGCTGGTAGTGGTGGATGGTCCGTCGGCATGCCTTCGATGCCGTCGTGGCTGCGCGTGCCCTCTCGCAGCTTCTTTGGGTCCCCGACTACACCTTCACGCCCACACTTAGAACATGCTGCTACGTTGCCCGCGGGCCGTTCACTACCCACGGTCACGGAAGTCGTGTCTTCCCGTGCGTCCACGTCAAGTAGACCGACGACCAGTTCGTCAAACAGCGGCGATTTCGGTTACTTTAGTATCCTTGAGACACCGGAGACGACTGTAGAGGCTGAGATTGCCGAGAAGTTCCGTCAGGCTTTCGCGTTCGATGACAAGGAGGTCTTGCTTGGGGGTAAGTGTCAATCCATCAGCGAGAGAGCCTTGTTTGACTTGGTCTTTTGCAGTCTTCCCAGGTTTCTTGTTCCGGTTACTACCGATGTACGGCCGTCTGTATGTGTCGGAACACTACTTTTGTTTCAAGTCTAGCGGTCCTTTGACCTCGAGAACCAAGGTATTCGCTGATGCGATCGCATCTAACATTACGCGACTAACGGCATCCCCAGATGATACTCCCACTCAAGGACATCCTGGCCACTGAGAAACAGAAGTCGTTCCGTTTTGGCCATCATGGCCTAGTTGTGATCGTAAAGGGCCACGAGGAACTATTCTTTGAGTTCACGGATGAGGAGCGGCGGGATGCGTTTGTCAGGGTCATCCAGAAGCAGCTGGAGACCGTCCGGCATCGGACGGTGTCTGGCGACTCGCGGGCGTCGACGGACGCTCGCCACGAGGCGCTCGTCTTGGAGGAGTTCGGACCCCGCGATGTGCAGAGCATGAGCGAGTCGCGGGCGAGCTCGACGGAATCTGCCCCCGCGTATATGTTTACGTCGCAGTCATCCACATTCCTGTCCTTCAAGCCTGAGCGCTCGCTGCACTTTACCTGCCTCACCATCGGCTCGCGCGGCGACGTGCAGCCGTACATCGCCCTTGCGAAGGGTCTCATGGCGGACGGACACCGCGTGCGTATCGCGACCCATGGCGAATTCAAGGAGTGGGTCGAGTCGCATGGGATCGAGTTTGGCTATGTCGGCGGGGATCCAGCGGAGCTGATGCGTATATGCGTCGAGAATGGCACGTTTACGGTGGCGTTCTTGAAGGAGGGCGTACAGAAGGTGGGGAAGATTGTTTCGTGTCGTTGGCGACGCTGTGCTGAACGCTGGACATAGTTCCGTGGTTGGATAGATGATCTTCTCAAGACGTCCTGGGAGGCGTGTCAGGGCACGGATGTACTCATCGAAAGCCCTAGCGCAATGGCTGGGTACCATATCGCCGAGGCGTTGAAGATCCCTTACTTTCGGGCATTCACCATGACGTGGTCAAGAACAAGGTGGGTGCCTTTCTCTCGTCTTCATCTGGTTGCTTACTTCTGTTCCAGAGCATATCCACATGCGTTCGCGGTTCCTGAACATAAGGTATGGGCGCGGTCCTTGTAGGTGATATGTAGGTGCTGACAAGGTTGCAGATGGGAGGAAACTACAACTACATGGTGAGCAACAGGTGCTTCGATTGACGTGGAGCAATACTGAGGCTCCGTACTCGCAGACGTATGTTCTCTTTGACCAGGTATTCTGGCGAGGAACTGCAAGCCAGATCAACCGCTGGCGGAGGAATACGCTTGGTCTTCCCAGCACCAGCTTAGACAAGATGGAACCTCACAAGATCCCATTCCTCTACAACTTCAGTCCAACAATCGTTCCACCTCCCCTTGACTGGCCAGAATGGATTCGTGTGACCGGTAAGTGCCTGTGCCCCTTTCTCTTCTGTTTACGTCAATCTGAAGCACTCTAGGCTACTGGTTCCTCAATGATGCCGATGTAAGCTCGAAGAAGTGGCAACCTCAGCAAGATTTGCTGGACTTCATGGAGGAGGCACGCAAGGCCAACAAGAAGGTCGTCTACGTTGGGTTCGGCAGCATCGTCGTGCCAGATCCGAAGGCCATGACACGTTGTGTCATCGACGCCATTGCCCAGAGTGGCGTGTATGCCATCCTGTCCAAAGGCTGGTCAGACCGTCTCGTCAAGAATGCCCCAGCGCAGACTGAGCCCGAAGAACCTCTGCCGAAGCAGATCTATCCCGTATCGTCTGTCCCTCACGACTGGCTATTCAAGCAGATCGACGCGGCTTGCCATCACGGTGGTGCAGGAACGACTGGTGCCAGCTTGCGTGGTGTGTACTTCACCTCCTTCCAGCTATATGCTGCTCACGCCCAAGCTCAGCGGGCATTCCTACGATCATCAAGCCGTTCTTTGGCGACCAGTTCTTCTGGGCTGATCGAGTTGAAGCGCTGGGCATCGGTGCTGCCGTGCGCAAGTTGACTGTGGAGAGCCTCTCGCAGGCACTTCACGAGGCTACGACCAACCAGAAGCTCATCGATCGGGCAAAGCTGGTTGGTGAACAAATCCGATCGGTGAGTTCAACCTCCACATCACTTTTCCACCGGTCTCTCATCCACGACGTAGGAGAATGGTGTTGCCACCGCCGTTGAAGCCATCTACCGTGATATGGAGTATGCCCGCTCACTCATCAAGGGCACCGCCAACCGCGATACGGAACAGGACGAGTACTTCGACGCCGAGCATGCTACTATCCGCGATTATCCTGCCTCGTCGCCACCCGAGCATCCCAGCCCCAGCATGTCTGCCTCTGGCGCCGTCAGTGACTGGAGCGTCATCTCAGATTCGGACGAGCCTTCTCATGACTCGCACTCTTCAACTTAACATACTTATATGCCTTAGCTTAGATGCCCCCAACCTTATGCACTATCTAACACACTTCTGCACGTCACGCCACCACCTTGTAATGGCACCACTCCCTTGTTCCATCCAGTTCTTGTACATCCTGTAGATGCCACCGTTCATCTGTGTAGTCACACTACTGTACTACTACCGCTATATACTCTCATCTGGACCGGACCTCGTTACGCATAACATCCTGCCTACATCGACGCCCCGGCGCCCTCGTCCTTGTAGTGCTCGTCGAATATCCGCTTGCTGAACTGCCCGAAGTTCTCAGTTGCGGAGAGCTGCTTGTCGACGTTCGGCTGCATGAACAATGCGAACGTCTCGCGCGAGATGTTCTCCGCATCCGGCGCAGCCCCGACTCGCACGCAGTGCGGCGTGGCGCGCAGCTTGCCTGCCGTTGCGAGCTCCAGTGCTTCGCCAGTCTGGAAGGCAAGACAGTCTGTCGGGATAGAGACTTTCGCAAGGGCACCTCCGCGAGTACGGATGTAGAGACCGGAGCTGGGTGAAGGAGATTGGACAATCGTGGGATCTCCGGTAGACTCGCGGTGCAGGTACATGGCCTGTATCAGGAGGTGAGCAATGCCAGGGCTCATGAGCATGAACTATCTCAATTTACCGAGCACAAGCCCGTGAGGAGAGAGTGGTCCAAGTGGAAACCACACCAGCTGTCGATCGCCTCGTCCTCCGCAGGAAGGGGATTGTCCGGAGAGGGCGGGAAGTAGTGCAGCAGCCGGGCTTTCACGGTCTGCGAGGTGCTAATCAACTGCGCCAGCGATAGCGAGGAGTCCGATAGATACGGAGACGCTGTAGAGAGCGATGTTGAGCCGGGTTCCATACCGAGCTACCAGGTATGGTGCAGACGCAGGCTCACCGAACGGCTGACAAGCCACAGCTAGCTGACATCCGACTTTGAAGACAAACCTGGGCGAGAACCGATCAGTATGTATTGCTGTACGAAGTGGGCATATAGTGATGATATCCTACCGGCCGAGGTCCTTGAAAGCTTGCTCAAAGTGTGCAACTTCCGCCGTCTCACTAGGCCCTGAAGCCCACGTCAGCGACTACACCGCATATACAGAAGGCGGTCTGAGCGCACAGATGTTCTTCCCGTAGTACTCGGGATACGCTTGCTTCAGTTCAGCGGAGACGTTGGGCTCGTCCACAACCGGATTGGCATAGTAGGATCCCTTCATGGTATCTAGAGACAGCTGTGAGACGGTCGTGTGATGTCAGATATCGTTCGGGTCTTGCCTGGTTTGCCGTTCATGATTTCCTGAGAATGTTGGACTTCAGAGGCTCCTTTACTTCTCGACTTGGAGGAGCATCAACTCACCTTGCCATGAGACCAACCGAAGCTAATTAGACAAGTCAGAAGAGCATGGGACAGCGTTATATGCCGCTCTCTACCTGTATCTGCTCTTGGGATCCGCGTACTTCTCCCGGACGCTTGGGTCGAGCTCCGCAAATCGGTAAGCGAGCTTGAGGAGTCTCTCTCGAGCCGGGGCATACGTGGGAGGCAGATCACGAACAACGATAATCCCCAGACTGTCTGGGTGAGACCCAAAGGCTTTCTCTGTGCTGCACGTAAGCGGAGTCGAACGATATGCAATAATCTCAACTCACCGATAGAGTCCGCGAGCGACAGAGGCGAATGTACGAGGGTGTTGTAAGAGATAGAAACCGCACCCTCTGCGGTGAGCGTGATGTTACTAGCGCCAGCTACTGTAGCCATGGTCCTGCGGAACAAGGTTCTTGTGAGGGATAACATGGAAGTCCGCTGCAGAGTTACTCTTAATCAAAGGCTATGTAGGGACTCCCGAGAGGTTCAAGTAGTGGTCGGTGTCCGCGTGATAGTACCTGGATCGTACACTCGCGATCAAGATCCCCCAATACGTTAGGCCCGGCAAAACATACTAGCCCACCGCGAGGGTCGAACTCGCAGCCTTCAGATACCCGCCTTTAAGAGTCTGACGCTCTATCCGATTGAGCTAGGCGGGCGATACAACATTGCATAACCCGATCAGACAGGAAGGTGGCACAGAAACCATCGATCCATTTCGCCGCTCCGGAACAAAACAACCACAAGGTGATGATAGCATGAATGGTACACGACTGACTACATAAGTTACCCGAAATCTCCAGAATGTCCCTGCGCAGTGCGATATGGTGTATCAGTGAGCAGAACCGTTGCCCTGGCCTAGCTCCGAGTCGGCCGAAGGCAAGATCTGTGTCTCGACGAGTGCGCTTTGCAACGCAGCACCGGTGTCGTCGATAGAGTGCAGAAAACGCAAGATCTCTCTGCAAAGTTGCCAATCCTGGGCGCCGATTGCGCTACGGAGCAGTCGGATAGCGTCCCCGTTCATCCCGTCCAGTTGCGATAGGCCATGCAACACAAGCAGATACGAGCCCGCGGTCTTCAGGCGGCCGGAACCGAGACAAGACTGCAGACATTGAGTAAGAGCCGGTTCGCGAGTACACATGGAATGCACGTACTTCGAACAGGATCTTGGGGTTGCCAACTATGTCGAACAGGCGGGGCCACCTTGTCATCTCGATCTTCCTGGCGCAGCCGACCACTACATCCAGAGCATCGTCAAAGTGGTCCAAGAACTCGATAGTCGCCGGTAACAGGGTCTTCGGAGCGTCGTCTTCACCGTCAGGAGCTTGGAGATCTTCCTCAACTACGGTGTGCAGGAGTATCTCGAGTGCATGAGCGAAGTAGACAAGATGCTGGTAGTGGGATGCGAAGGCGACAGCTTCCTTTCCTTGAGAGTTCTCAAGGTGGGTGAGCAGAATATGGTGTAGGAACAAATGCGACTATAGATGTAACAGTCAACACATCACTGGAGCAGCGGGGAGATTGTGGGCACTGACGCTGGTTACATGGCGGAACATGGTGAAGGATAGACTGGTCCGCGTCGCAGCTTCAACCTCGACGCCGATGATGATGCCCTTGTCCATGAGCACAGCTACCGTTGTACGTCAGTGCAAATCTTCAGGATGAAACAGACTATTGCACTCACACAATGGGTAGAAATCCAGCGGAATATTCACGCTCTCCTTCACATGGTCCAAGACGACGCTTCCATCTTCGGTCGGAGGAGGCACGGACTCGATAGCCAAGGCATTCAACCAAACACGGATGCCTTGTCCATCATAGCCCCACAGCGAGTTCTCCAGGGTCCCGATGCCTCGAAGGTGGATCCAGCAGAACTCGATCCGGTCGGCAAGGATCTGCATGTCGTACCTGACTTCACCTTCGTCCGACTAAATGTGCCGCTGTCTTCAGTGGCAGGTCGTTGACATCAGGGATATGACCGCGTACCTTGCGAGGCCGGAGCAGTACAAGCTTCCCACCAACGATCATGAGAACGGTTGCCACTGCTAGGTCTTCCGCAGGATCACCAAGCTCTACATATTGTGTCGTCAGCCCGACTATACTCACCGTGGTATAAGCCAACGTACGTTTCTGAGCGGAGGGAATCATCCAACTCAAAGCCCTGACGGCATTTGGGACACCGATAACTCCATCAAAGGTGATGCTGCCACACAGATGCAACTTGATCGAGTCTGCCGTGGGTATGATTAGGTAGTGGTAGAGCGTGTTGTCCGCAGTGTACACAAGCAGTGAATTGTCGACAAGCGAGAGGATGACCACCGAAGAAGGGATCATCTCGCGATATAGGACGTTCTGGTTGCTCAGCTCCAGATCGCGCGAATACAGTCGGACCTGCGAAGCGTCAAAACCTGCAGAAATCGCGCATACGTACAGAGATGCGACGCACCTGGTGTCCTCCAGAGACATCGACTGCCACTATCAGCACATGATGGAACCACAGCAGACCGCCTTTGACCGTGAACGCCTGCTCTTGCCTCTCGTCCGCGAACATCTTCCATCTTCCCGACGTCGAGCTGTAATGCACAAGCCCTCGTCGCCCGGCAATAGCGATTAACCTGCCGTCTGCACTTATCGAAGAGTACCGAATGGGCCAATTGGCAGACATGTAGTTCTGCGGGACCTTGATGTGCTGCCATACATCCGCCTCTGGGTTGATCACGCTCATGTCTGGCTGGTCCGCACCGCGGTAGACGAGGACTCGGTCGTCCATTTGCAAGAAGGCATATTGAGTGTTGTCCTGTTTCGATGGTCAGGGTTATGCTACAGTTGGGACACTAGTTGGACTCACGGGGGACTGTTGTCCTGTAGTTGCACTCTTCGCGACAGGCAAGACGAATAGTTGACCATCGGGCTCTTCATAAATGCGTCATGATGCGTTCGGTACGATGGATAGAACGGCGACGTACTGTTGGGCGACGACTGAGCTAACATGACCAGTTCGAAGTTGCCGGGTGCCCAGAACTGTCAACTCTCGTAAGCGGATTGTTGGACAACAAGAGAGGAGGAAGAACCTACCAAGCTCCTGACCCCGTACATGAACGCATCCTGGAACCTCTCCTCATCGACCCTGTACTCAACACCAAAGTTCCATGCTAAGCATCGCCCGCCGACACTCCAGATGGCCCACCCCTTCTCCCATCCGACGGCAAGCACATACCCATCCGAGCTCCACTCCATTGTACACACAGATCCGGTGCCTTCCCTAGCGTACATATTTGGGATTTGCAGCACCTGCGGCTTCGGCAAGATCCCGTCGAGCGAGGGGAAGTTCGTGAACTCGACCGTTCCGCTGTTCACGTTCAAATCAGTACAGTACACTTAAATGTGACACTCAAGAATGCTCACCTGAATGTCCCGATGGCCAGCATGGAGAACTTGGGATTCGGGGCGATAGCCATAGCTCGCCTAGGCTCGTTGTATGCATATGCATCAACGTCTCCGGGGTCGACCTGCTTGCGCTTTTGCACCCAGCGAGGAGGCTCTATGTTATGTATACACGTTCCTTGCCATTGGAATGGCCGCATAGAGTCTGAGCTGTCGGAGGCATGCCTGCTATGAGCGAAGTGGCTCATCTGACATGTTAATTAGTCCCAGCAGGCGTAGTATAGTGAATCCCAAAAGCACGCGTACCTGGGCCCGTTGCTCGTCATCCGCACTGACTTCTGACGCGTTTGGTTGCATATCGTGGTCCTCGACCAATTGGACAAGGTACGCCCGTCCGTCCGAGGTAATCCATGTCTCGAAACCCGTCTGCCGGTGGTACGAAATCTGCACGACAGAGACTACAACAGTGCTGAGCACCATATGTGACGTGCAAGATGGAAAACAGAAGCATACCATCTGCATCCACCAGCCAGGGGAATTCCTCTTCGTTGACGACCCAGGTATCATAGCCGCCCCCCGTATGACCGCCTTCTCCATTCAAATTTGGCCATGGCACGCGTTGGATGGACGGTGGGCTTCCGGTAGAGAACAAGATGTAGTCTTTCCGAGGGGAAACACTGCGCCGGAATGATATTGCAGGTGGCTGAGACTAAAACATGTCAGACGTACCTCAACAATGTACCCTCTATCCGTATGACACCTTCCAGCCGCAGACTCAAAGATTGCAGAGGCAACGCTTCTCCCGCGCCAGGTAGGAAGTGTCGCGCAGCGTTCGGCGCGAGGGGCGGGGACTGGTACGGGGACTCCTCGGCGCTGTGCTCCAGGGAGATGAGGACGAGGTACGACTGCGTTGTCTGACTTGCCGTCTGAGCAACGGGCAACACCAACACTTGTGGCGAGAAGCGCACCTGGATTACAAGTCTCTGTCCATCCGGAGACCACTGAACATGCAAGTTCTCGCCATGTTCCTGCACTGACGTCGGCGTACGTGAGAGGTGCGACAGGACCGCGGAGGGCTACCAACGATCCAGGACACAGTTACGCATTCAGCTTCCAATGGTCGAGGGAGCGTCCGCATTGCATGACATACCCGCACGCGCCATAGAGACAACCCGCTCTTGGTGATCGCCGCGAACAGCGTCTTGCGTGGGCTCGGGACTATTGACAGGACGAGCTCGCTTGGGAGCGGCAACGCAGGCGTACTGGACAGCTGCCTCGCAGCAGAGGTTGGGAAGTACATGTTGAGGAGTAGTAATGAACGCGTTAGTCGAAGGCTCTAGGATGCCCGAGCGTCGCGTAAGTCTGAGGTGGAGTGCATGAAGCTGAAATCGGACGCGGGGAAGCACGAAGGGTCACCGTCTCATCCTCGGGTTCCGGCGATGATATACATAGGCACACGCGCGCAAGTCCCTCGCACACCTCGGGTAAACCCCCTTCACGCTCTTCTGCCAGTACCACGAAGCGCGACCAATAGTGAACTGGGGAATGCGTAACTATGCAATTGACAACGTGGGCAATAAAGAACTATTGACTACTGACTAGAAATACACAGGTGGTACAGGGGAGAGCATGCAAGACTGAAGACACTGAGCAGGGGGGAAAGAGGGATACTCGTACGGGAAACCGTTCGGTATAAGACTGGAAAATGTCTCCTCAATCGTCACCCGGACCGAAGCCATGACTTCCACCGGGACCAGATGCCTGTTCTCGCGGGAGCAGCAGTTTGAGTTGCATCTTCCCTGCTACTGTGATTCCCAGACACCTCATGGTGTGCGGGGGCTTTTGACTCTGCGCCAGAGTGGAAGCGGTGAGAGAGGAAAGAGCTTGGGGCACCCATCGTCATGGTCTGCATACGAGACTGGCGAATGAGGTCCAGAATGAAGAAGAAGCCTTCGCGAGACTGCACATATGCGAGTAAGCACCACTGTCCCATAGTCAATAGAGACGGACGACATACCCGTTGCAAATTTGTCTTGAACTTCGCGAGCCCGTAGTTCTCGATCTTCTTCGTCAAGCCCCAGCCGAAACCAGACAAGAACATGGCCTCGGTGGTCTGCAGCGTTTTACTTGACGTAACCATGTCAACACCCACGGGCTCTACTCGCATACGAATGACACATGACGTACCCTTCTTCCGTCTGTCGGATGTGGATGTGCTCCTCGACGCGCATGACCTTAACATGGTCGAGGTTTTTGGTCGTGCAACGCATCACCTTGCCCAGCGGGTCAACCTCACTCTCCTCCAGCACCCATGACTCGGCCCTGTGGATCATGCCCTTTGGAGCCCATCTTGGCAGGGAGCCGGTCTTGAGGATGAGACGGGTAGTCAGCAGCGAGCCTGCGGGGGTGACCTCGCGAGAGATGACGTCGCACGAGAGGATGTGCGTCGAGTATGGGTTGGGGTATCGTAAGAGATAGGCTAGGGAGACAATGGACCAGGGATCGCTACGAGGGGCGGGTTCAGCAGGCTGTGGGAGCGCGGAAGTGCTCGAAGGGCAGATCGTCAACTCACTCATACAAGAAGGACTGGGTGTAGAACCTCATTGCACACGATCCCGGCGAGAGAGTTCAACGAGAGCAGGCAGTGTGGATTAAGGCAATACTAGGGGCGGCGTAAAGTACTCAGGTGGGTGATATGGGAAGCGGGGAGAAAGTGGACGAGCTCGAGCTCGACGCGGCTCGGTCCCTGCTGTGGATCTTGCACACGTGCTCGCGCCCACGCTGCGGCTTCGACTTCTTTACCCCGCATTCCTTATCCAGTACTTATACACTTCACGGCCTGTCCTCGAACTGTCTAGACTCTGGACCTCCTCATTCAAGTGCCCTCTTGTCTTGCTCTTGCAGGGCCGTACGCAGAACGCGTTCAGGTGCCGAGCTGCCAGTTGTGCACGCGTCAATGCTCGGCCAGAGTCCCGGTGACAATGTGGGTCTTCAGCTTACTCCCGTCTCATGACTACTCCAGCAGCAAGCACCGCCATGCAATCGAACTTACTGTGCGCAGACGTCACTCCGTTGCATACCGAGCCACCGACAAGATTAGGTATGGACAGGAGCCACAAAGTATTACAGAGACTAGTCACTACAGATTGGAGTACGTACACCACCTGAGGAGAAATAGCAATAAACTACAAACTACAGTACAGGAGACAGGGATCAATTATCAGATTTGCAACAAACTTTCCGCCAGGACGTATATCTAGAGATCCCTGGAGTGCCCATCCTCCGACACAAAGACTCGGAGTCCATCGTAGCCAGGCCGGATCCAAATCTGCTCCCCATGCAGATCGAGGGTTGACAGACCCCTTTCCACGGATTCGGTCATCTCCTCGGGAGGGATCTGGCGTCCGCCCACGGCCTTCAGCAGCGTTTCGTACTCCTCGTGCGACACTTCGTGGCTGAAACCGACCAGGTACGTCCGTGGTGAGCCAATGAGCCTTGCGTACTCTACCGACTGCTGTAGGCTGAGATGCGACTTGTGCGGCTTCAGGTAGAGACAGTCGAGGATTAGGACCGGTGTTCCGTGCGACTGCAGCATCTCCATGACATCGGGCGGGATCCTGGAGGCATCCGAGATGTACGTCACGGCGTTCTGGACGATGAAGCCCAGACATAGGAACTCCTCTTGCGTGGGTGTCGATACGCCCGTTGTTATCGGCGTGCCCGGCAATCCCGAGGGCCATGGACTAGACGAGTTCTCGTTGCCGAACGCTGAGATGCCGTGGTCCGGGACAACGGCGGTAGCCTTTATCCGCTTCGCCCCGCAAAAACCGTGAGGAACTGTATAGAATCCAGAAGAGTCAATAGGATGCGCAGCCTAAAGATACGCCGTGCGCCACACCTGCGAATGGTTTGACCATGATCCCAGTATCCTCAATCTCGAATGGTTGCCGGTCGGTAATAAAGTGCCACCGGAATTCGGGGACCTGCGCTCGATGGCATGAGTAAACGGGACACGAGGAATGGGAAAGTGTCCGTTTTCACTGACATCGCCTCCGCCCGTCGCGAACTCCTTCTGGACTAGGTATGGGAACGCAATCTTGACGGACTCAAAAGTCTCTTCGGTCAGGTAAATATCCACATGCGACTGTATTGCGCCGCCCAGCGTCCATCCTGTAGCGCAGTTAGCATCGGACCCTGACATACGGCATCGCTGGCAGGCGGCCGCGCCACCGCTCAAGCAAGCTCTAGAGTTATTCAATTAGGCTCACCCCTTAGGTCGTCCAAGCCGTTCATTGCTGCAGGCAGTCGGAGTTGAGCGAGAGCGGGACGCACACGAGTGAACGACGGAACGCGTACCATCCGCATGGCCGTGGGTAATGAGGACGGCATCAATCCGTCTGAGGCCATACTTGGGGAACCATTCCACGGCAGACTGCATGAAGCTCTTCCCGACGTCTATTACGATCGTCCTGGAAGCAGACGCGCGCACCCGCGACACGGAGCCGTCAGCGTGCCGCGCCAGACTCGCACATTGCTCGGTAGGTTCACACTCACTTGGGCTCGCCATCCCGACCGCGGACTCTGAGCACAGCGGAGGTATTGCCCTATCGCACACATATCAGATCCGGCGTCAGGAAGATGCTCCGAGTGCGAGATAGTAATACAGAGCACTCACCCGCTTGTTCTTCCTCCCCTCTGGGCGGAGGGTCGCAGTGCACGCCCTGCATTGCTTCACATTGGGCGGGCGAGTGAGACAGTCGACGTGGGGAAGGGTGGAGGAGGTGCCGGTGCCGAGGAGGATGAGCTCGACGGGTTCGTCGGTATGCATGGCATTGCTCAGCGCGTCGATGGAGCCCATGGTAGCGTTCGAGGAGGGTGCGGAGGAGGCAGAGGAGGAGGAGGAGGGATGTGTAGCAGCGCTCATAGCAGCGCGGAATGGCGAGCTTTTATGTCGGACGGAGGCAAGGCTGACAGCTACAATCTGGTCGGACTGCACCGCGCGAGGATGATCTCATTTTATCAGTTTGGCTGCACGTGCAGAGGGCGTCTGAGAAAGGATCTTGGAGAGAGCATAGTGTGTGCCGCAGCTGTGGGCGATAGAGCACCAGGAGCCCTCGGTAGTAGGGGCGGTCGTTCTGTGCAGCGGAGATACGGGGCGAGTCCCTGCAACAGCCCCGCCTCCGACGCTGGCGCTATGGACAGTCGACTAATGTAGATCTCCGATGTTGCATCTCGGGCCATCCTGCACGTGGCGGCACTAGTCGGCGCGTCTTTCACCCCCTTCAGACAGTGCAGATGTTGCTCTTATGCACACATACATACCCGCTCCGTGTCGTCTATCTCACTGTGCGCGCGTTGGCGACTCAGATGCCTCTCGGAGCTGTGCAAAACAGGCCTCGACGCGCGGCGGAAACGGTCCCAAGGCCCGTTGAGCGCCTTCTCACCTTGCGCCTCCATGGGGAGTACTCCCGATTGACTTGTACGGTAAAGACAGAAGGAGTCCGAATAGTTGGCAGTTCGACGTTGCAGGGAAGATCTTCTGGCCATGGGTCAACGTTCGCCATTTCGCCGAACGATCTTTGCCGGGAAGGATCATATACTCAAACAATCTCCTTCGGCTTGGAGGCACTTTTGCGTAGCGGTCGAGCGGCGTTCACTCGGTCGGAAGCTATTGTCATCGAGGCACCGAGGATCGCAGCAATTTCTGGCGCGTCCGGCGGCTCCCACTTTTCCGCATGGGCCGCCCCAACTCTGTCTAGTAGCCACTGGCCAAGATCAATAGCGTAACAGCTCCCTAGCGTTGCCAAACGGGGAACAAGAACATACGTAGAAAGCTGTGTATTCCCGACCCACATATCATACACGCCACCGACCACTTCGGTTCGGCGCGGCGTTGGCCATAGTACATCTCGCAACATACACACGTTCCGTTCACTTGGTGAAAACTGTCGCACGCCGCCCGTTAGTCTGAGAAACGGGACCACGGGTTGCAAAGCGTCCAATTCATACGTACTTGACACGACATCGTCGTCCGCGACGTGGTGGTTGAGCCCAACCTTCTGGGCGTGCGGGTTGAACTTCGAGGACTTCCCCTGAATCCTGTGGTCAGTAGACCATTCATTCGGCCCAATTTGCCTTCGCGCTTACCCTGATCGAGGGAGGTGTCAGCAGGAGGCCACAAGGAGATATAAGCGTCTCTGTGCTCACCAGACTAGGGCGTACCGAAAGTTGGCCGCCAAAGACCGATGAATACCGTTGCAGACGCCCTAACCAGCCATCAGATACGCCCATTTCGAGTCCCTGAGGCACAGTGCAGGAGCTCAACATACCTCCACTGAGGCCCCCTTGCGTAAGCAGATAGGGTCCTCAAGATCGGGATGTGCGCCCCGTTTCTTGGTGTACACCTTGACCAGGCCGAGCTCGTCCCAGATGCGCTCAATGAGGTAGTCCAAGCTATTTTTGCCCCACTACGTCAACTTCGGCTTCCGTTCCACTATCAGCAAGACGTACTTGAGGCCAAGTTCGCAGCTGATGACCACCGTTTGGTCTTCTCGTGCGAGCTTGTCCATTCGCTCGAGGCTGATGGCGTCAATCTTGTTGTACACATCTGCGCATTCAGGAACTTGAGTGCAATCCGGCAGGGCAAAGGCCGGGGTTCTTACACAGGCACGGCATGTACTTGCGCGTTCCTGCAGGGCACGCCAACAAATCAGCTACGGCAACCCGCCCAACGGACACGTATCCGGAGGGGACGTACCAATCAATACGTCTATAAATTCGTCAGTGGTGATCTAACCCGGGGCATGTCAGTTGCGAGATTTGTTGCGGGACAGGACAGAACCTACGTCTTCCCGGATCATTACGTCGCAGTTGTGTAGCTTGTCTGTGCCCCAGCCGATGGTGAGCCACTGGCCGCATGGTCATCTGTTATGTAGACCCACAGCTAGCTAGGATAGACCGGATGGTCTTCTCATCGGTCTTGGTTAACGGCACCGTCTTGTTGATCTAAAACGCTTTTGAGTATATTGTCGCAGGCCGCGGACGACAATCCCACCGTAATCTGTGCAACGGAAGCCGTCAATAAATCAAGGGACACTATTACGGCAGGGCGCAGAGGCACCTACTCCACCAGTGGTCTTGCGCTTGAAAACAACGTCCGGCTTCTTTTTGTTCAGACGGATACCGACAGCGTCCAGCTCGATCTCGAGCAGGCGCCGCTGCTCCTCAGACTTCGTTGCGTCGAGCATGATCAGAATGAGATCGGCAGTTTTGGCGGTGGCCACGACCTGTCGTCCACGTCCACGACCCTGGCTGGCGCCTTCGACGATACCCGGCAGATCGAGCAGCTGTATCCGCGCGCCCTCGTACTCCAAGACCCCAGGAATAGCCTGACAGCGTTAGCAGTATGAGGCACTAAATACGTAAGGACTAGATTGCAGGACATACGGTGAGGGTCGTGAATTCATACGCTGCAGATTCGGAGACAGTGTGTGTACATTTGCTGAGAAGCGTTGACTAGCGCGACGGGGTTTGGTCTGTCAGACAAGCGGGACTACGGCGCCCGGTGTTCTCGTTCAACTAACCTTGCCCACGGAAGGGAAGCCAATTAGGGCGACCCTAGCGTCACCAGACTTCTGGACGTCAAACCCTGTGCCGGCTCCGCCAGACTTGGTGGTCGGCTCGAGCAATTGTGCACGGTACCGAGCAAGTTTGGCTTTGAGTAGACCAAGGTGATATTCTGTGGCCTACTTCGCTCTCTGATGAACGCGCTGGGCAAAAGTAATCGACAGAATTCCTCACCTTATTCTTCTGTGCTGTTCATCAAGCATGCACTGAGCTCTCACTCATGGCAACTCAAGACCATATGATATACTCACTCCTCGCCATCTCATCTGAGTGAGAAGTCATGTTAGTACGCCGTCTTGAGATCAAGACAGGAAAAGGGCGATCGGCGGCACGAGATGTATATCACAGCTCGTTCAAGGAGTGCTGTGGTTACATCAGACCACTGACATATAACATTCACTTAAGATTGATCTGAACGTATGCAACCAACGCTCGCAAAGGGGATGCCAAGGGTATCGTGCACTTGAGAAGGGTCACGGCTACCGTCGTGGCTGCAATTACGGATATCTTGTCAAGACGCGCTCGACCATTCGTGTATACGAGCTTGTACTCGCCACTGGACGTCATCTGAAGTCATGATCTGCATTATCCGCATTGCTTCTCGGTAGCCTACTCTGCCCAAGTGCACGAATGCCCTAAGTTTGCCTCAATTTTACCGTGAAGCGAGCTTCGTGCATACTACCGAGGGCCCGGGCCTGGATCATCGGTGGAGTAACTGAGTTCCAATAGCTCGACCATATAATGGTGACGCTGCCTTCTTGAGCATCGTAACACAATCATGGAGGGCCCCCGCTATGTCGACTGTCTCTGCAGAGAGAATAGCTCACCCTCTATCTCTTTGATCTGCGCGGAGGGACATCAGCCACAGCGTGATTTTGGGTGAGCTCAGGTGCGCTACACACACCTTCTCCACGATACCCATCTTGCACTACGTCTCCTGCTCTGGTGTGAGGTCGTGTGGTGAGTTGTGATGTTCTTCTCTGGTCGCAGACAGGGATTCGGAACAGGTGGGACGAGGGTGCAAGTTAGAGCGCATTGACGCTCGCGGCGGGGCGGCTCGTCCAAGTCCGGGGTAATGCATCATCCTCCTCGTCTTGCCTCCTCCTCCCATCCCACCCCCCTCATGCCTACGAAACGACACCAACCAACTCTCTTCACGCATCCGGAGCATGACTCGGACGATGAAGACGGGGAGTGGCAGGCAAATACACGGTTACACCAGTACACCACATCCTCCGTCCACTCCGGCAGCAGCCTGAAGAGTCGGACAAAGGGCAGACAAAGGAACGCGTTCTTGCCCAATTCCTCCAACCCCAATATTCCCTCCACGTCTGCTGCAACGAACCCACCCCCTCCATTACGCTCGAACTACACCAACATATACAACCAGTTCGTGCGGCGGTACAGAAACGGACAAAGCATTGATGACGATCCTCGGAACGACCCTGAGACGCACTACTACCAGCGCGGCTTTAGCCAGCTCTTGGACGGACCGGACAGCGATGACGAGGATGTGCGCGGAGGGACCGGGATGGGTGAGCCTCACGACCGCATGTCCGCCTTGATCCTGGATACCGAGCCCATCGAGCCACAAACTCTCGAGGACAGGGAACGGTTAGAATGGCAGACGATGCTCGCATCTGTTCTCGCCGGCGACGTGCTCAAGTCGGAGAACACGCGAATAGCCGTTGCACTGAACTCGTCCTCCGAAGAGGAGAACAACCCCCGCGCGGGAATCTGGCTTGGGATTCGCGCGCGGTTCCACGGTCGGTCGGTGGAGGAGGAGCGACGGAAGCTTGAAGAGCGGCGACTGCGGACAGTCGATTCTGTCATCAGGGAGATCATGAACTTCCGCGTTCAGGACCCCCCTCCGGGCTCGCCGGATAACCGTGAAACGTATGCGCTCCAGCAAGTGAACGCGGTTCTGCGCCGACTAGAGATTGCCCACTCCCTATACCCCAGTCTCCGCGCGTTCTACGTAGACTACCCCGCGGCCACGGACGTCGAGTTCCAGTCGCGTTGTGACACGCTGAACACCTGGTCCACCGTTATCACTTCACTCCGTCAGCTTCTAGGCACCCTACGGAAATGGACTGGAAGCGAGAGCATGAATGTTACCCAACCCAGTCCGACATCGCATCCCTCCACACCAGGTGGGCCTTATGGCGATGCTGCTCCCGGCTCTGGTACTACTTTTGTCGAAAGGTTACTCAAGGAGGAGGGTGTCCAGCGACAGTTCGAGAAGGGCTCGATGACCACTATCCACGCACTCGTCGGAACCACTCGCGACGCCCACGTGAACCTGGCACCCATGTTCAGGAAGATGAACCTTCCGTCCTTCGAACAGGAGCTGGTGCCGCTCGTCTCCTTCTTGACTGACCTCGCACAGGCTGTCTTGCGCGTGCGCTTGGCCTATGCGCAGAAGCTGAAGAACCCGGACGTCCTCATCATCGAACAGATGACAGACGATTTGAAGGTCAAGATCGGGTTTGCCTGCACGCTCAAGAGGCAGTATGAAGCTTTCTTGATACCTGACCCTGGCGGAAATTGGAAACTGCCTCCATGCATCAGCGCCGACTACGACTCCACTATCCTCGAGGCCCTGACGTTCTTCTTCAAACTCATCCACTGGAAGCTGAAGAGCGGAGCAAAGGGCATCCATTTCAAGGAGACGGACATCATTGAAACACAGTGGGCGACATTCAGCGATGTCAGTCTCACCATTCCCGGAGGTGCTTCTCTTGTTGCCGAGCAACTCTGGTATGTGCCCTACGAGCCTATGCCCTAGTAACATACTGATCGCCATTCCAGCGCGCTCACGAACAAACTCATTGTCCGGGTAACGAACTACTTCGATACTTCCATCCGCGTTCCCGGAATGACCGACGGTCCTATATCGGCGGCGCTGTCAGAGCGCATCCGCAAAACACTCCGTACAAACGGACCTAACGGGCAAGGAGGGCAGAGCATGCAGCCGTCCCTTACCACCGGCGCGCAGCCTACAGGTGCAGGCGGCGTGCCGAAGGAGCGTCTGGTTGGATGGTATAGCAAGGTCCTCGAGGGCGTCAAGCAACGATCGCGGAAACTGCAGCGCCTGGCGCGGTACGTTGTTGAATTTTTGCTGCTTCTAGTCCACACTGACCCCGCCGCGTGGTGTAGTGTCCTATCACATCGGTTCTGCGATTCGGCGGAGTACGACCTTGAGGATGTTAACATCGACCTATTCATTGCGACACTCGTCGAGTCCGATCACTTCCTCGTGTACACGCAGAGCTTCGAGGAGGACGGCACCTACATTGTTGCGCATCCATCGCTCCGTGACCACCCGGACGCCATTCGACGGCTCCTCGTAGATGCGTTCCATGTGAATGAAACCGACGAGAGTAGTTGGCTCATGGAGAACGGCGACGCCGACCCCGAGTCGGAAGAGGACGCTCAGTATCTCCTCATTCTCTCCCCACGGACACGCTTCCTTTGGAATGGTCTCGTACTCATGCTCCAGCTTCCCAAGGTTGATCTCCACCTTGAGGACAACCGGGTCCGCCTCATCGCCGACGGTTCGCAACACAGGTTAGCTGCCGCGAAGAGGCAGTTTTCCGAGTTCTTCATGCCGACAGAGGATGAGGAGACGGGGGAGCAGATCGAGCCCGTAATTCCGCCACTGACGTGTCTAGTCGAGCAACAGGCCCACTTACCCTCGGTGAACCGCGAGCTGCGCAAGATCACCCGCGCCACTAACCGTCTAGCGGAGTCCATCGTCGATTCTGTCAACTATGTACGGCAGCAGCTGCGAGATACGAACAACTACCAAGAGCTCCTCGAGAATTGGTATGTGTTCGCGTCCGATCACGGGGCGCACGTACAGAAACACATGGACGCTTCGGCACTGCTCAAGTATAACGAAGCGCTCATCAAGCTCGCGATTTCGTGGGTGTCGTTCATCTGTGACGATTGCGACCCGAACGACCGCAAGACGTTCCGATGGGCCGTCAGCGCGCTCGAGTTCACGCTGCACCGGACACGACGGAATAACATCCTCCACCTCCCTGACGACCAGTTCGAGATGCTTCGCCAGAAGGTCGCGAGCTGTATGACTCTGCTTATCAGTCACTTCGACATTCTGGGCGCGCGCTCGGCCTTGGATGCCAAGCGGGAGAAGGAGCGTCAGGAGGAGCTGTTGAGGCAGCAAGCGTCCAATCGACGGTCAGACGAAGACGAGGAGGAGGCTGCGTTCCAGGCGACCCCAGACACCGATTCAGTCCTAGCATATGCGGACCCAGCCCTCCGTGCCTTCTGGGACAAGGCAACTGTCCTCGCGCGCGAGATCGACGAGCACCGAGCACAGATAGGGACCGAGTACCACATCATCGGTCGTGTCCTCGACGAGCGCGTGCTGGTCGATCGCTCGGTGGTCTTCCTTGCAGGGTCGGCGTCGAATGTATCCATCCGGTGGCAGCAGCGGCGGTTCATCGGCGCAGGATCCTTCGGCTCCGTATACCTCGCTATCAACCTTGACTCAAACACGCTTATGGCTGTCAAGGAGATCAAGTTCCAGGAGACGGCCGGTCTCACGAACTTGTACTCGTATATCCGCGACGAGCTGCAGGTCATGGAGATGCTCCACCATCCCAACGTGGTTGAGTACTACGGCATCGAAGTTCACCGAGACAAGGTGTACATCTTCGAAGAGTACTGCCAGGGTGGAAGCTTGGCGGCGCTTCTGGAGCATGGCCGAATCGAGGACGAAGGTATACTGCAAGTTTACACGCTGCAGATGCTGGAAGGCCTGGCGTATCTGCACTCGCAAGGTGTCGTCCATCGGGACATTAAACCTGACAGTGAGTTCCATTCCACCGTCATTGCGCACATGCTGACTGATGTACCATCGCAACTAGACATCCTCCTTGATCATATGGGCGTTATCAAGTACGTCGACTTCGGCGCTGCGAAGATCATCGCGAAGAACCAACGGACCATGCAGCGCTCACGACGCATACCGGAAACGCCGACACCCGCAGCGGGTACGAACTCGCCCGCGGGCACAGCTGCTCCAGGCAGCGGCCAGTTCGGCATGAACAACAGCCTGACGGGAACGCCCATGTACATGTCTCCCGAGGTCATTCGGAACAATAAGCGCGGACGCCACGGCGCTATGGACATCTGGTCTTTGGGTTGCGTCGTCTTGGAGTGCGCAACGGGGCGCAAACCCTGGAGCAACCTGGACAACGAATGGTCAGTAATATCTTGGCTTCCTTGGCTCCTGTGCATGATACTCATTTTGCGCTTCTCTTGACACCAGGGCGATTATGTTCCACATCGGCGTGGCCACACAGCACCCACCCTTGCCGGACCCAGGGCAACTGAGCGAGATGGGCATCGATTTCATCCGGCAATGCCTGACCATCGACCCGGCGCAGCGGCCGACGGCCATCGAGCTCATGGACCACCCGTGGATGCTCGACTTTCGCGAGAAGCTCCACAGCTACGAGGAAGCCGAGAAGATGGCCGCCGGGACCAGCTCAGCCATCCCTGCCGAAGGCAACTTCGACAACGCATCGGTCGCGCGCCAGGCCGCTATCTTGCAAGAGCAGGAGACCGAGCGCATACAGGCGCTATCGCCCGATATATCCCCGCTCGAGACACCCTCCTCTTCAAGCGACGACTCTTCGCCCGGACTGAACAGTAGTCCTGACCCATTGTCCAGCCCCTCCCCGAACGGAGGCGGCTCGTCCCCCGAGCCAGTTAGTTCGTGACTTTGCGCCGCCTTCACGGACGTTGTCTATAGTCTTTGTCTTGTGTAGCCTACGATTCCCCGCACCCTCTCATATATCATCTGACGCACTTCCTCGGCCATTCTCGTCTCCATTTTTCCTCCTGGTATCTCGCTCTGCGCCACACACGGTCGACGCTCTGACACCCCCTGTTCATGTACCTGATGTATTCCCATGTCCATATAGGTTCTACTCACGCATTAATATCCGCTTCGCATGCATGTACTACTAGTAGCACACAGAGCAAGAGGCTGAATTGGATCTACAGCAATACACGCAGCAACAGCAACAAAGGGGATGGACCACCCGGTGATCAGACAAAATTTATACATGGTGAGTATTTGTGGTGTGAGGAGGAGGTATGTGTGTCAAAAGTGGGGGAATCAAAATACATGCACCTCGACTTTGGTATTCAGAGTGCGCGGCATGCGGTCACGGCTCTAATCCAATCCAGCTCAGGCCCAATTTGGCTCCAGTAATCCAGGATGCGAAAAACGACATTCGTCACGAATCAATCAGCTCTTCACTCAATTACCCAGCGCTTGCTCCGCGCGGTGCCAGTGGAATTCTGCGACCCGGCGCTGTTCGTCGAGGTCGTACTCCGCTGGCTGCTCCGGCTCGTCTGCCGGCTCAGCGTTGGGGACGTCGAGTTCGAGCTCACGGACGGCTCCGTGTTGGTCGGCGTCACGAAGGGGTTGAAGTCCGACGAGAGCGTCGTGCCCGAGTAGAAGCGCGGGCCGAGGCTGCGTGGGGGGCTGCCGCGCGGGGGGCTGAAGCGCATCTGCGACGGGGGCGGGACCTCCTGCCCAGAGCCGAACGTAACCGAGTACGTCGGGACCGGGTCGTCGTTGGACGGGAACGCGAACTTCTCAGAGTCGTATGTCTTCTCGACGGGTGAATTGTACGCGGAGTCAGTGAGCTCTTCGTGTGCGTTGACTGCGTGGGGAAAAGGCAGGTTCAGTATCAAGAGGTACAAGGGATGTAGGAGAGCTAATACGCACGGTAACGCGTGAGACCCTTGCCAAAGTTGATGCGGCAGAAGATGCCGAGGATGAGTGTCGTGAGGATGAGCAGGACGGCGGCCGTCGTCATCAAGCTGAAGAACAGCCATGTCGCGTACGTCCAGCGGAACGTCGGCGCGATGAACATGGTCGCCCAACCAACGAGGATAAGGACGGCGACGGCAAGGAAAGCCATCATGCGAATCCTGTACTCCTTACGCACAGAGATCCAACCCTGTAATCGGGAAGGAATTAGCTACTTCAGAAGCAGGTAAGGCATCGAGCGTGAGCATGTACTAACCGTCGAGAGCCAAGGTATGAGCAGCTGGTGAAGACGTATCAGCGGACCGAGCACATCATCAAGCAAGCTAATACCACATACCGCCAACACCGTGATCATGACTGCCTTGAAGACATGGGGTTGCTGGGTCAGACGACCGATGTTGCCGTTGTAGACCTGATCAATCCACAGAGCCGCTGACGTGCCGACGAAGAAGAGCGACAGTTGGATGGCAATGGAAAACATCAAGACCATGTTGTAGACACGGTTGATTGTGCGCGACGCGCCGACACGCTTGAACGTCTGCCAGCCGAAAGTCTGTCGAGGAGTGTGAGGATGATCCTCTCTAAGTATTCTGCGACTGTACCTTCATGAGCCTCCAACTGAGGAACGCAGAGACGAGCAGAGCAAAGCAATTGAGGGCCAAGCTCGGAATCTCCGCGTTGTTACGATTCTTCCAGTAGTCAGGGAGCAGGTTGATGCCGCACGCACCCTTGGTAGTGAGGGCGGTGAATTTCTTGTGGAATACCTCCGTGTTGGACTGGACGACCGTGAGCGGCCAGCCTACTTGTCGAAGGTAACAACTGGACTCACGATTTGGAAGCCGCCCCATGCAGTCGCGAGGATATGAGTGAGCAATGAAGCGACGCTGCGTGCGGGTGAGTCTCCGGACATGAAACTTCAAGATTAATGAAGCTCACATGTGAGGAATAGATTCGTTCAAGAGCGCGACCAGGGACATTCCAAGGAGCCAGATCTGGAAAGCGATGAAGGCAATATCCTCCCGCTTGGTGTTCTCGACGCTGCACGAGCATGAGCACACGCAACATCTTCGTCCATACAGAACAGCTTACCTGTCAACAGGCCAGTTGAGAGCGTACAAGCACTTGCGCGGCAGGTCAACCTCGAACTTGCCATCGAGGCCCTGGAGGTTGACCCTCGAAGTGCCGTTCAGGGCAAGCCGGATCTTGGTCTCGGGAAGAACGATGCTCCGCTTGTGGTGAAGGCTTTGCGGCACGGCAGCAGCATCCTCCTCGTCATCTGATTCCTCCTCGGAGTCGCTCTCAGCATCACCCTCATCTTCGCTCTCGCTCTCACTGTCGCTCTCGTTATCCTGAATGTTCACCTTCGGCGTGGAAGAGGCGGTAGCGGTAACGGTGACCGTGCTGATAGTACGGGAAGCGGTAGTGGTCGCAATTGAAGCGGTGGCAGTACTGACAGTACTAGTGGCCGCAGCGCTGGAAGATGCGGAGGCAGCTGACGAGGAGCGAACAGTTGACGCAGAAGAGACAGTGGATGACGAAGCGACGGACGAAGAAGGAGCGGACGACAAAGAAATCGCGGAAGAGAAAGAGCTCGTTGCCGAGGAGAGGGTGGAAGTGGTAGCCGCAGCGGATGCGACTGCGTTGGTCGAAGAAATGGACGAGCTGGCCACATAGTTCTCAGCGTCGGAGATCGGAGTTGCGGTTGTGTGACCGTCCCAAACGACAGTACATGAACTCGCGTCCAACGAGGCCGGCACAGTGTCGCACATGCGGAGGTCTCCTTCGTAGACCGCGAAGCCAGGGTCAGTGGCGTTGCCTGTCACGATCAGACCTCCAAGGAACTTGGCTGCATCCGCGTTCGCGACAAATGCTTGCACTTGGAAGACGACCTGGACGATGCAGTGGAGGACCGAAAAGATGAAGTAGATCTTCGTGAGCCGGGAGAACGTGACGCGATCCCACTGCACAAGACGCGTTCAGCAATGCTATTCGCGGAGTGGCACTGGTCACGGACTGCGGGATTGGCGTCGGCACAACGGTCGGTCGGTGATATGCATACCAAAAATCCGCGCCTCCGAACCTCATGCCCCAGTGCGTAGAAACGCGATTACTCACGAAAAGCTTCAAGCCATGGACGACCGGGATATGGGGGACAGAAGGCAGACGCATTGTGATAGCTCTAATATTCGCGCGTTATGAGCCGCCGTCTACTGTGTTATCCAGAGCCTCGGGACGTGACGCACCAAGCCTTGTCGAGTCTGAAAACCTTGGCAGAAGATCGAGATGCCGCTAGGGCAGAGAAAGCGACGTGAAGCCCAGCCAGTGCAACTTCAACGGTCTCAGAGACGGAAAGCAAACGACGGACCCGCCCGCCGGCTGCGATCCTCAGAAAGCTTGGGGAAGGAGGAGAAGGGGGAGAGAAAAGGGAGTGGTGGTGGTAGGAACCAAGAAGTCCTGGTGCCGTCCAGAGACCCTGCGAAGGAGAGTCTTTGCCTAACATACCCTCGCCCGATCGCCCGCAGGCTTCCCCCCGGCGCCTATGCTTCTGCCGTCAATCAGGAATCTCCAGTCTCCCGTCTCCATGGGCAACCGCCAGGCAACCTCTGCCGCTCCTCCTCAATTTCTCATTTCCGCTCCACCAAAGTACTGCGCGCATTCGGGGTGCTCGTCTACACGCTACAAAGCTCAGCCAACCGCTTTTCTTCCTTCATGACAAGCTTGAAGCCACAACTGCCCCAACGCCCGCTGAGCGACTCCAGCATTTTCGCGTATCGTCAACGGTCGTTGCCAACACAAAGTTGCAATCGCAGATATCGTTGGGCAGTGCACTCTGGCCCACTCGGACCTCGCTCGGGCCATGACGCCGACATGCGCACCCCGGGATCGTTCCGTCATGCTTCTCTTCGCCCTGCAGGCTGGTATACCCTCCGTGTGTGTACCGCCGGTTAGCGTCGCAACCATTGACAGCCCGTGCTTGCCGGAAGGACGTTATTTTAATCCTTCCTTAGCCCATGCGTGTGTATGCGAGGCAATGCGCGTGTATTTGGGGGTGCGTCCGCCCCATATTCAATGATGAAAACATGTTGATCAACGAGTACGATGTTGCTAATGAAGTCACCGTCCCATCCCGAACGCTACTAGTTCTGTAGTAGTCTGCGCAGCATGATCCACACGGTGTGGAACTAGGTCCGTCACCAGCTACCACAACGATGTCGTCGACGGATCGTGATGCTACTCAGTGCTTCACTTCCGCCAAGTCCTACATTGCCATCAGCCGTGGATCGCGCTATAAAACGGTAACCAGTACAAATAAATGCCTCATCGACATCACGGCAATATCGCGGCTTACAGCCGTCGAGGTCACGAGTAGAGCGAATCCAATGGACAACATTCTCGTTTTGGGTTACTCGGCATTGCACTGCATTCGAAACAACCCAAGGCAGCACCTCATCCAACGACCCGAGACGACCGATCCCTCAAATTGAGGGGATTCATGTAAAATTACAGTAGTACTAGTACTGCGCGCCGCAGCCCGCTTGGCAATTAATACAACTCTTGTACGCGACTTCTCTTCGACGGAAACGAACTACACCTGGTACCAACGCTTCCCGTTGCTGGCCAAAAACCAAAAAGTGAACTTCTCCTCGCTCTCGTCCGCAGGCCCCCCGTCAAACGTCCTGTGCACAGCATCAATCCGTGGAGTGATGTATCCCTCCTCCTGCAGCGTCTGCAACACCTCGCACACCTCCTGTCGGTCGTACACTGTCCGCAGCCGCCACCGGATCTCCGCCTGCGAACGCCGAACCCAGTGAGCAAGTGAGCGATCTGGGCACGACAACTCCAAGGGGCCAGAGGCACGCACCTGTGAGATGCCTGGGCGCAGGAGCACGAGCCCCAGGACAAACCGCATCGCAGCCTCCCACACTACTTCCAATTTACGTCCGAAGATGTCCAGCCAACGCCGCGGGAAGATCAGTGATTTGCGGTCCGGGTTCTGTGCATCGCTGACGGTCACCGTCCATGGTCTGATAGCCTTCGCGGACACGAGAACGATCGCAGCATAGCCCGTCCAGTGTGCGAGCGGGACTGGAGCTTCTGACATGTGCTGTACGACCGAGGAGAGCGTGCCTTCGGGAATTTGGAAGGACGCGAGTTTTGCCTGCGGAAGGCATCCGTGGTTAAGATGTCGTATTGGCGCACAAGGTGGCAGACGCAGTGATGTGACTTACAAGCAACTGTCGCTTCGTGAGACCATTCGAACCGGCCTCATCCAACACCGGAAGGAGCTTCTCGACCGCAGAGCTCTCATCGTCGCTCAGATCTCGTAGCAGCGAGGACTTCGCCGACTCCAGGCATGCATGGCAGTCGACAATACCCTCCGAGGTGCGGCGACAGAACGCGACCTCTCCATCCGCCGTTTGACTATGTTCGTGTCCGGGGACCTGAGACTCGTCCACATCCATCTCCGTCCCGCCGATCATGCCCGAAGGCTCGATAGAGGGTTCCGGAACAGATGCTTCTCGGAGACCGCTAGGCCTATAACAGACCCGGATTGACGTTTCGATATCATCGTCATCTAGAAAAGTAAATAGGCACCCGTCAGCAACTCAAGATTCGGGACGCCCAAGGCATACGCACCGGCTTTCTTGCTATTCCAGTCAATCCTCTTCCGCATGGACTTGGGATGCGATGTATCCACGTCAAACCGGACCTGGAGACGCTCCCGTGAGTCGTGACGTGATTGTGAAATGCGGGGCCCGTCCTTGGCAAAGGGAGACGAACCTTGTTCTCAGAGGCAAGCTCGAGCAAAAAGGCGGTGTCTCCGTCGGTCGCTAGCAAAGACCACTCTTGCCACTCCTCCTCCTGTCCATGCTGCTGCTGCTGTGCAATGAGCTCGTCCAGGGCCGCTGCGTCCTGGAACAGCTCGTGCGGGAGCTGGCCGCCCATGACATTTTGATTACTGATGAAACAGGCAACGTTCACGGTGACAGGAGCTGTGAGTACTCTCGGTAAACTCGGGCACGCACGGCGACGGGCATACCTGTCCGAGATCTTGAGTGACCGCCCAGGCTTGGACTTTGTCGGGTCGCGAACTAACTTGGCCAAGACACCGCGATTGAGGAGCTCCGTCGTTGTGTGTCGGACGGACTCTTCGCCGACTGCTTTAAGGAACTCAGAGGCTATGTCCGCATCGTAGGTCTCGTTCGGGTTCCCAAGGGCCATCTGCATCAATTGTCAATGTCACAGTAACTGACACTGGCTTAGAGAGTACTCACCTTGACGGCTGTATCAGCCACCTGCAAGGAATCAGAGTCGTACGAGGCGGAGGGCGGCATGCTCCCGACATCAGCGGTGAAGGTGCAGTGCGCGAATTGCTTTTCGCGGGCTTCCTCGGCGACGACGGTCCACATGAAGTCCCATTGCGGTGCACTGGGAACCTTTTCCACGACATCGTAGTACTGTTCAATATCTTCGATAGAAGCCGGCAAATCAACCTTCTGGATGTCTTTTACTTCAACGAAGCCAACGCGTCTGGGAACGGAGATAGTCAAGTATGTCAGCGTGCATCCCACTCCACACGGCGATGAACGCAAGAAGCAACGCACATTGCATTCTTGTCTATGTGTTTTCGAAGGAACTTCACATGCGCCGCGAGGTCGAAATTCGTGGCACTTGCCGGATCTGGGTCGGGTAGCTCATCTGTTCCCCGATGCTGGACCCAAAGGTCGTACCACTTGTCTTCCAGTCGGGAGAGGTACGTCTCCGTCCCCGGAACCTCCCTGAGATGGACAAGTCGCTGTCTCACAGAGTTTCTCGGGACTGCAGGGAAAACCTGCTCCATGGCACCCCAGTCGAGACGCGTTGGACCACGGCAGCGAGCCTTGATGATCACCGAGGCATCCCGCGCCAGCTCGTCGTAGTCGCGAGTCCAGAGGAAGCGATGTCTCCGAGGTGTCTTGACCTCACCATCGCCTGAGAGAAGGGTTCAGTATGTGGATTTGTTGAGCATGTCAAGCTGCTCACCAGTATCCTTGCCTTTGCCCTTCTTCGTCCGTGTTGTCGTGCGCGCGTCTTTCGGCACACGAGGTCCTTGAGATGCAATGAGCTCGTCCACGTCCTTCTCCTGGACACTCGACGCCACCGGTATGGGCAGCGCAGGCTTCGCCGCAAGGGCTGGGGGGAAGAGCGGCGGGCGAGCAGTCGCAAGTAGCTTGTCCGCGACCATATCCGCTTCCTGGATCGCGTCGAGGATTCTTGCCTCCCACTTCTCGCTCGCCTTGCCCGAACCCTGCATGAACTTCGTCTTGAGCCGATGGACGCGCTGAGCGGCAGAGTCGCGAAGCTCCCCAGGATGCACGCGAGCGACCATCTCGTTCCAGTCTCGTTCGCGCTGTTCCTTCGCCTCGGCGGCACGACGTGCAAGCACGGCACCAGCCTCCTTGTCCAGGCCAGCCTTCTTCTTGCCCTTGCTATTCTCGGCCAGCTTCTTCTGAAGATCGCGCTGGTGTTTCTTCCGAGCCTTCTCGAACCAATGCGTAACCACCTCCGGGGATGCGCTGACCACCCAGGCCAAGCGATACAACAACTCTGCGCCACGATCGCCATCCTCGAGCGGGGTGTTGCCTGTCGCGGGATCAACGAACCGGCGTAAATATTCGGTTTGGAGAAGCGATAGGTTATACACGGAGCACCACGCGACAGGGCGGCGAAGGGTCTTGTATGTCAGGATGATCTCTTCTGATGCCTCCCCGGCAGAAGGCGGGGCACCCCCAAGGATCTCCTGAGCATACGACACGTCAGTACTGACCCTCTCGAGTTCATCCCAGAATAATGCGGCCTGCTCGCTCGTGAGCACAGGTGCCATCTTCCACACAGAAGGGATGCCTTGTCCAAGGGCCCACAGATGAACAGGAACAATGTCGTTGAAACGCCAGTAAATGGGAGCAACGGCGGGCGTGTATGGTCCTGGAGGTGCGATGTCGTACGCGGTAGGGTGTTGGGAGTTAGGATCACAGGTGAAGGTGGGGTTTTCCGACTCAGAGGATACCAGAGGGGTTACAAGACCGAGCACTCGCAGCATGTCCAAGAGCGACAGGATCCGCGCTCGAGACTTGGATTGCGCAGGCGCGAGAGCAGCACGTACACTCTCGGGCATTGAGCGCACAAGTGTATCGCCCCCCTGTGGCGAATGAATCAACTGCCCAAGTTTCTCGTCCGGTTGGAGAACCGCTACGAGTGCACAGTAGGCAGTGATCGGGATGTCGGTGAAATAATGGGAGATATGCACGATACGATGCTGGTGAGAGACGACCTGAGGAGAGGCAACGCCTTGCTCGAAGAGCTCGATCGTCAGCATATGCAAGGCGCGGGCTCTGGCAGCTTTGCCGACAATGTACCCATACAGCTGCGCGACAGTGTTCTTCTCGGAGAGCATAGCGTCACGGATCACACTGTCTTCCTGCTGGAACAAGGTCGCCATATCCATTATTTTCAGCTCCTGCGATTCCTCATCTGCATGTTGTTGCTGCGCAGACCCAGAAGGGCGTCCGCGGCGACGGCCCCGGCCTGCTGGCACTTTCTTCTTCCCTCCGGCATACGCAATTGGCTCGTCCAACATCTTCGCGCTAGCTGAGATTGGCGGAGGGAAGGTCTGCACACTCTGCCCTAGGTTAGTGAGGAACTCCTGCAGAGCGCCAGGAGACACATCCGGGAGGTATATGATGCGGAATTGGCGGATGGTCTGCGTGAGCGTCGGCACCGCCGTTGTCACGAGCTTAATCTTGCCCTTGTCGACGAGAGTAGAGATGGTCGCTTCCAGCGTCCGCTTGTCGATCTTGGCACCAGGACGAGTACTAGTAGGTTCACCTGCCTTGCTGAGTCTCTCGACCAGCGCAGCATGCGCATCGTAGAAGTCCTTCGTGCTCGTGTGCATGATGCCACCAGCCTCCTCCAGAAGGCGAACTATCTCCTTCTCGCGACGCGGCTGGGAGAGGTTCCCCTTCAGACGTTGTTTGTTACTCTCAGCCTGGTTTGACTTCGTCCGCTTCGCCATTGGCTCTGCTGAAGGTGTCTCCGGCTGGTCCCTCTTCTTCGAGTCAACCATGGTGCTCGGTCCAGCTTCCGGGTCGGGCGTCTGGATGATCGTCAGCAATGGTGTACCATGCAAAAAGAAACGGATCTGACCATAGCGATCAGCGAGTGCCCTTGAGATAGGATCGAAGAGAGGTCGTCAGACTGTAGCAACGCAGGGTCAATGGGTATGTTCGCTCGAGTAGCATCTGTGCGGAACGGCAGAGGCGGTGGGGGCATCAGGTCATCGGAAGAAGGTGAGAGGAGGCCAACAGGAGCAACGATCGACTCGTCCACGGCCATATTGTCCACGGAAGAAGACGCATCGCCATGGTCCGCTGCAGAGACTAGGGTCTCCGTGGATTGAACTGCACTTGTCGAAGCTCGTGTTCGCCTTGCGCTCTGTCGAGTAGGAGACAATGAATCACCGCGTTGTCGTACTTTCGGCGTCCTCGTAGATCGTCGTAGACCTTCCACTGAGGGTGGGGGTTGAAGAGCCTCGGCCGGTGCGGGAAGTGCGTTGGATTCATCAGAGACTGCGGCAACCGGTTGGTGGCCATCCGGAGGGACCTCAACAGTCTGTTCCTCCGGGGCAGGGGTCGCATGCACAGATGTTAGCGGCGAAGCTGCCTCTGTCTCTACCATTGGCACGTCCTCGATTGCAGTTGTAGCTGTTTCGCCATTCTCGGTAGACACAGCAGGAATTGACACAGCCGAGTCGGCGTCGGCTGCAGCAGGAGGAGCCTGACTTTTCCTAGGACGGCCTCGCTTCTTCGGAGCAGGAGCCTGCGAAGCACTCTCCGATGGTCCAGCGGCGTCTCCGCCTTGTGCACCCGCAGCCTCAGGACGTTGCTTCGGCGGGCGGCCTCTCTTGCGGGGTACAGAGGGCGTAGCCTGGGACAGACCCGCTTCCCCAGTCTCAGGGGGCGGGTTCTTCGGGGGACGACCCCGCTTCTTCTTGGGAGGAGGCTCGCCTGTTCCCTCACCTGCGCCGGCGGAATCCGCACTGCCCGCCTCGCCACCGCCCTCTGTCTCTTCGCGTTTCCGCTTCCTCCCTTTCTTCGCCGGGGTCGCAGAAGCAGTCCCCTCCTCGCCGTCGGCCTGCGCCGCCTTCCTCGGCCGTCCCTTCTTGACCGACCCATCTGGCAAGATCGGGTTGACGCGTTTCTTCCCCTTACCCTTGCCCTTCGATGCAGCACCTTCCTTCCCTGCGCTGCGTCCGATGTGCTGCACGAGTTGCGCGTCGGTCTCGTAGAACGCATCGGCCCCAACAGGGTAGAAGCCCCCGACGGCCGACATGTCGACGTCGCGGTACTTGTCGTCCTCGATCTGTTCCTTTTCTGCGACGATAAGGTAGTTCGCGAGGGTGTAGTAGTTGTAATGGCGCTCCCGCCCGTCCGTCACCGACAGCTGTGCGATGCCGAGGTCGGCCAGATGCGCAGGCGGAGGGTCCTTCTCGAGGCGGTTCAGCAGTAGGTCGACGGTGCGCTTGTCGAAGTCCTCGAGCGCGGCGGACAGCTCGTTAAGCGTCATACCCTTCGTGCCAGCTTCGGCCAGACAGTCTATTATCTGCCGGTGGAGAGACACGTTGGCCTTGAGCCCTGTGTAAGCGTCGTCTTCGACATCTGCACACAGGAGTCACCGCACGAAGCCACAAGGGGAAGAAGTTACTAACCTTCGAGATCGTCTTCTCCTGCAGGCACTACCTCTCCCTGGACCGACGAACCCGTGTCGTCTGTGATAAGGCGGATACAGGGGATCTTCTTGTCGGGAAAACGTCTCTGGTCTCGATGGGGAACATACACCTTCTCAATGAAGCCCTGGGCCATGAGCTCACGGAGACGTGTGCGGAAGAACCGGCGATCTGTCCGTGTGGGGTTGACGAAGCCCTGCAAACGCCACTGCTGTCAACCAGTCATCTCATCCCTGCGAGCAGCACAAATCAGCTCACAATTCTGAGCATCAGGTTGTTGGATGTATGCATGTAGTGCGGACAGTTCTTGAGCAGCTTCGTCAGGCGAGACCGTAGAACTGGCAGGCTCGAGAGATGGCGCGCGTCGATCGGGTCGAAATGCACCGGCGCAAGCGGCTTCATCTCCTCCTGGTCCATGTCGTCGTCCGACACGCCCTCGCCGTCCTTCGCCTGCTCTTCCAAGGCAACCTTCTTCTTCTCCGCCTCGACTTGCTGCCATATGGGGCTGTGATCGTAGATATACTTGTGCACGCATAGGTTCGTGCTGACGCCTGGCTGGCGAAGCTTAACGCTGAAAAGGGCACACTGATCAGAAGAATGCACGGGAGCAAGTGCCAAGTGCACGTACACCAGATCGAGTTCACTGAGTTGCTTGATGATGTAGAAACACGTCTTCTGGTCGTACCCTGACTTCTTGCCCAAGTCGAGCACACTGACGCCGCGGTCGCGCCCTCTCGTGATGATCTGAAGACCCGTGTATATCATCGGTGTCAACTTTGATGGCTATATGTGCGAGAAAACATCAGCATCCAGGAATCTGAACTCGTACCAACATTCCAGTCAGCTTACTCGTATATGGGACCCCGTGAGGGCAGCGAAAGTCGTCTCAGGGTCGACAGCGATCCGGAGCTGGTCGTCATACTGCTGTATGAGATCCTCGAGCGGCCGTATCGCAGCGTCCTCGATGATGTCGAGACAAGTCGCAGGCACCGGCTCTTCAACAGCTTCTTCGCCTTTCGCCTTTGCCTTCCGAATGGCACTCGCCTGTGGCGCAATGTACACTTCGGTCGACCCCCCGGGTGGAATTGTACCAACGCGCACCCCTGGCTGCTGCACAATCACAGACCAAACGAACGCGCAGAAGGCGTCGTCGACTGTTTGATTATGGACCTGGCTCGACGACGTGTGGGAGTAAAACTCGTTGATGAAGTCCCGCAGACGCGAAACATCACAGCCTATGAATTAGAGAGGTCAGAACATGGTGATGCAAGGAGTCTCTGACCGGGTGAGATAGCGACTGAGCGAGTGGACGAAGAGCATAGACCTCATCCAGGGTCAAGAAATGAAACAAAGATACGGCCCCTCTTGGGTTCGAACCCGCCGACAAGCGTGTCGCGACACGGAGGAACGCGTCTCGCGTGCGTACCACGATCACATGCAAGACGACAAAATTCGCGACGACTCACCCAGGTCGCCGTCAAACGACAGTTCGCGGAGGCAGTGGCGGACGAGTTCGTCCATATTTTCAGGGAACGACCCCTAGAAAGCCGATAATGCCACAACTTGCAGGGTACACTCTTCAGAGCTCTCCACAGAGATGCTAACGAACTGGAATCAGCAATCAAGGTAGCAGATGGGCAAGCTAGACAGGGCGGCCCGGGCAAGCTCAAGAGCGGGAGACGACGAGGACGGGAAGAACGATGAACGACGCGTTTTGCGATTACGCCATGGCGCATCGAGGGCGGTCGCCTGCCTCTTTTGGGTTGGCTCGGCTTTAGCCGGAATTCTTTCACTGGTCTCGAGACTCTCAAGCTCTCGGGCATGCCGAAGGGACAGCTCACACACACGGCCGCAGCAAGTATGAGAAACGGATATACAGTATCACAATTTGGAGACATAGCACTACTCAAAGCAATGCGACTAAGGAGGAGGTAAGAGGAGTATATGAGTAAGGGTGGAGAGGGGGGTCGACACGAGCGAGGTATCTAAGGGAGCTGGTGAGGACAGGAAGAGGGGTGGGGGTAGGTAGGGGGGAGGTCATAACGGTAATGCGGGGTAGAGTACAATGAGCGTGTCGTAATATCATGAACAGTGCGTCCCACCGGACGCGTTTTGCTGAGTCTACTGGGAGTAATATCCTCTAAACCCGTCTAGAGCCGCGATGCGAGGACAGTGCACGGTCTCCGTCCACCCAAAAGAAACGAAAGGAAAGGTAAACCACGCATGCGTGTAACCGGAACACGAAGGCGAGCGAGAGCTCACGCCTACACGCTCATAGTCACTGCGCGGCCTGCTGCTGTTCCCGCGCCTCGTACAGCTGCCGCAGGACGTCCGAGAACCCGAGCTTGCCCAGATGAGCGTTCTGCTCGAAGCGCTGCACGAGCCAGTTCTCGAGCTTGTCTGCCGCGCTCCGCCAGAGAGCTACCCGTGCCTGGATCTCGGCCGTCTGCGCGAAGGTCGTCTTGCCGCCTATCGCGGGCGAGTAGCGGATGCTCTCGTAGCATGTTGCGAACTGGGAGAGGGAGAGGTTGACGGACGTAATCGTCGCTGTCTGTGTCGCCGGGTCGACGAAGGACACCTCCCGGACGAAGGCGTCTTCAGAGCCGCCGAACAGCTACAAGGCAATGTTAGTGACGACGGCTCGATATATGCGTCGCACTCGCGACGGGGGCAGTGGAGCTCACCTTGACTATCCATGTCGGTGCCTTCTGCTTGCACCCCAGTATCCGCTCCGTCCGGATGATGCCCGTCTGAGGGTCGATGGAGCGGTCCACGACGTCGATGCTCATTACATGGCTGCAGTGTGGGTTCGGGTACTTGTGCCACATGCCAATGACGACGTGAGACCATGGGTGGCTGCAGATGTGCAAAATATGCGGGGAATGCGGGGTAACAGGAGGGCAGACGAGCAGGGGATGGAGAGAGAGTCATTAGCAACGTCTCCCACAGGCAATCAGCGAGCAGACCAAGACTTACTCGTAGTTGAACAGCTGGGAGAAGTAGTGCATGGCAGAGATGTCGGCGCGATGTGTTCTTTGCCGAGAGTCTATGGCGAGTGCAGGGAGGGGCGGGTCTAGGCAGAATTATAAGGTAGAGTCTTGCGAGCAGTCCTGGAGAGAGATGCAAGCGCACACGAGCGCGGGGGTCCGGTTCTCTCTGGTGGCAGCGGTGGGTCCGATCAGGTGCACACAGGAGCATGATTACGAGAAATTTTGGTGCGTCCGGCCCCTCCCGATTCGCCGACGCCTTCCTGCCAATCACACTCATCCATATGACGTCTTCGGTGGCTCTCGGCGCCTCCCCAACTGGGACAACAGCGGTGAGTAGCGGTCGATCTGCTACTTGCAGTATCCTGTACTTATAAGATCCATTCATTGACTCCGACTCGACGGACATTTGGCGGCACTTCTCTCGGCGGGACTGGGAGAGTTGCTCGGTCCCATCGATCGCCCTCGCGCCGCGAGCCGGCACACCAGCAAGCCCATATGATAACGCAAGACTCGGCAACTCACCATGGCCGTCCTTGCATGCCTCACATGCAGTCTACTCTGCTGGTGATGATGTCATGTATACGTATAAGTAAAGCGTTCCCTACCCATAAAGCATGGAACGCACAAGTACATCCACAATCCATAGTACACTGTCCATCCGATCTTAAAAAGTTACACGCACAGGCGGACATATCTTCCGCACGGTGCTAAGAGGTTGCAGTGAAGGCGTGCAAGTACGCTCTAAACCCGAGTCCGCTCGATCGCAAGCTCCTGCAGCTCGGCAAGCCTCGTCTTCATCTTCGGCCTGCGGAGCAAAGAAGGAATGTTCCCATCAGCACTTCTCTTCCATGCTAGCAAGGAATGCAATGGAAAACAACACGCAGACTTACACCTCGAGCAGCTTCAAGTCCAGCGCCTCCTTCTCCTGCTGCAGCGCCAGCCGCTTCTCCGCGTCGAGCTTCGTGCTGCGCGTCCATGTCCGTGTCCGTCAGCGAGCTAGTAGTTCTGACGAGGAACTGAATACTCACAAGACGTATCCACCCTGCCCGTCGTACTGCAGGATCATCGAGTGGTACTTCCACAGCGACGGACGGTGCGAGACCGTCAGGAGCGTGATGCCCAGACGCGTCGCGTGCTCCATCATCATGCCCTCCATGTCGGGGGGCACGAGCGAAGTGGCCTCGTCGAGCACGGCATACTGCGTGGATCCGCGTGTTAGATGGAGGAGATCCGGTTGCTAGCGCAATGGGACGTACCTTCGGCTTGTGGTAGAACAACCTCGCCCAGGCGATCTTCTGCTGGTCGCCCCCGCTCAACGCCTCGCGCCACTCGCGCGCCGCATCCCAGCCGCCCTCACGCTCGACGATATGCTCCATCTGCACGACTGCGAGGATCTCCAGCAGATCATCGTCCGTAATGCCTCCTGTGCACAATGATTGCCATCAGCATGCAGCCCCACGTGCGTGAGGTACGTTATGAATACAAGACGTACTGCGCTCCATGTCCTCCTTGCTATGAGGATAGATGACCTGGTCGCGGAGAGTGCCCAGAGAAAGGTACGGGCGCTGAGGGATGAGGATGAACTGGTCCGCGGGGGGCTTGCGAACGATGCCGCCGTATACCGGCCACAGACCGCCCAAGATTCGGAAGAGCGACGACTTGCCGCAGCCATTCGGCCCGACAATGAGCAAGTGTTGCTTCCCGAGAGAAACGTGGTCGTGGTCAGCGTTGGTGATGGAATGCGAGACAAGAAGCTATGCTCACCCCTGGCTTGACGTAGAAGCTGAGGCTGCGAACGAGGATATCACCATTGGGCGTTACGATCGGGACATTCTCAAATTCAATCTCGTCAGACTCATAGACGACGCCCCGGCCCTTCAAGACTGCATATATGGCACGCAGTGTCAGTTATGCAGATGATAACTCTAGGACGAAGAGAGAGGTACCCACTCTTCGCGTTCTCCTCGATGCTTGCGCTGCTGACAAGAGCTTTCTCGAACTTGCCCTTCTTGACGTCCTCCATGGTCTCCAGCAGAAGTGCCACACGAGTCGTGTAGCCCGCAAGCTCCTGCAGGTCCTTGTAGGAGTACATGACGCGACCGAAGGCATCTACACCGAAACGAGATCAATGACCACTGACCGTAGCTCAGAAGAGGAACGTGCGTACCTGATGAAGACAAGAGGAGACGTCGGTTGGTCACGAAGCCCTCCGTCCGGCCTCCCATGTCAAGAGCCGCGACCCCAGGCAACTTGAAGAACACAGGGATCGCACAGATGCAAAGCTGTAAACAGACCAAATCAGCCCCCTTCTCGACTTAAGGAAGTAATCAGCGCTTACGCCGAAGCTTCCCCACAACCATTTGACGATACCCTCCTCCACGCACCCGTGCCACCATCTTCTGCGAAGGACACGGTCCTCATGCTTCACCAGGCCGGAATACTCGCGCTCGACGAGCATCTTCTCGGTCTCCTCGCCGCCGAAGAACGCGATCTCCTCCGCGAACTCCGCGAGCCGCGAGTGCGTATGGCGGAAATTGCCCGACAGTTGTGCGGACAGCGCAGTGTATTGGCCAAATGGCGGCGTAAGGGCTCTCACTGTGATGTGTGCGTATGTCAAGCAAGGCCGCGGGAACCAATGTGTGCGTGTGCTTACGAAGTGCTGCAGAAGCTTGTACGAGGACGGTGAGGAGGACTAGGCCCTCTGCACCGACGTTCTGCGAGAGCTGGTAATTGTACAGGATGACGTCGAGTACTGGCTTCGCGACGTTGGCATAGATTGCAGCCAAATGGGTTGAGAAGCGCTGAATGTCGTGGGTGATCATTCTGTGCGGAGGATGAGACTTGTCATAACATTAACACATGTGCACGACGGTGAGACTCACTGATCGGGGTTCTTTATCCGGTCATCCAAGTTGGCTGTACTGCTTCAGAAATTGGAAAAACGAAGACAAGTCTTGCACGCTCACCTAGCTTGTAGAAGACCTTGACATCGTTCGGGTCGTTCTCGTCGCCCAGATATTGCTTCATGACCTCCTGGGTGAGGCGTGTGCGGTACGCCAACGCAAGCTTGTTCTGGACGTAGCTGAGCCAGCTGTTTGTCCAGGTCGCAGGTATAGCGACGAGGAGCCAGCGGAGGATGTTAAGCAAGAAGGGTACAGGCTGTGCGCGCACAAGAGACGCGACAATCCTGAGACACAGGGCACGTCTTAAGTGCAATACAGCAGCGAAGAGAAGAGTGTGCTCACTTTCCGTCCAGTGCGGCGACATATAGGGAGATGACGGTGCGGAAGATGAGCAGGCTGGAGTGCATGCATAGTAGCATAGCCTCCTTTGAGCGCAAGCTTGGGATCACAATGCGCAATATGCGCGAGAGTCTCTGGTAGAAGAGCGCGTCCACCTGCCGTGCGCGCAGATGAGGCCGCGGGTCTTGAGGTGAAGACAAGCTCGGACTCACCGCAACCCTGGGTTTACTCGAGCTCTCACCGTCCTTGCCCTTGCCTTTCCGCTTGGAAGCTGGCTTTGCGGTGAAGCCTCTGAATGTTGTGGAGATGACATAGACCACGAAGGCGGCGGTGAGGGCACGCTGGACAAGAGGGCGGTGTTTGGCGTAGGCGTTGACAAGCTGGGCGACGCGCTCCTGGGAGGGCCGGAGAGTGGACTGGATGGCCATCAGCTACGCGTCGGACAAGCTGGTCGATCGCAGACAGAGAGGAGGACTCGCAGGCGTCAGTGGACAACGTCCCCGCGCATGTGATAGAACGAACGCGGGGTACAGTCATCTACCGGTCCTCGGGACGCTGAAATCTTCGTCTGCGAATTGTACCTTGAGTTTATTGTCGATGGAAAATCGGACTTCACTGTAAGATAGAAGAGTATTAGTACTATATTTCCCAACACCTGCATGTGTGGAAGGGACATGAGGAAGGGGGATCGAGGACAATCTATGTCGAAACCTGCTATCAGTGTTTTTCAGTCCTCGGGACAGGTCACGTCACGCAGAGATATACCATTTGCGGAAGAGATAATGAAATAAGCGCCAAATCTAATCCTCCCGATCAGAGTCATCGGTTTCGATCGCCTCGCCGTCGTCGTCCTCCTCTTGCTCTTGGTCCTGTTCAGCCACGGCCGCTTTCATCCTGGGCCTCTCGAGAGGCGACTCTAGCCCCAGCTTTGGTTTCTCCCACCGCGGCTCCCGCTTTTCCGCGCGTGCAAGCTTCCTCTCTGCCTCCCATGCCTCCTTCTCTGCCGGCCACTTTGATTTGCGCTCCTTGTTCCTCGCCTTCCTCTCCTCCTCCGCCTTCTTCCATTCGACCAATGCACGCTGGTACTGCTCCCTCTCCACCTTCCTGGCCTCTCGCTGCGCCTTGGCATCCTCCTGCGCCCTTTCAGCTTGCTCAACGTGGGAAACAAAGTCGTCGTGGGTGAGAAGGTGAGGAAGTCCATCACTGAGCGTCTTCCGCTTTTTCGTCCGTCTCCCATCCTTCTCCATCTGTCCCTGCCAACGCTCATGAACCCGGTCGACATAGACTCCCTGCAAGAGGACCGTCGCTTGCATACCGACAAGTGTGGCCTTTCGGGCTGTGTCCCGAGAGTCACTCTCTCGCAGTGCCGCCTGGAGCTGGGCCTCGTATGGTGTGGTGGGAGCTTGGGCTAGAAGGTCTTCGTATCGACGTTTCTGGGGGGAGAACGCAGCAGGGAGATAGCGTGGGGGTTGTGCGGTTGTGGGGATCGGGGATGGAGATGTCAAGTACGCTGCAGATGTCAAGGTGAGCACGTTCATGATTCTTGCAGCCCGGGTTGGGGTATGGAGATTTGAGGAGGTCGGCTCAGCTTCGTCCATGTCCTGGGAGCTATTGTCCCTCGCCCGCATTCGCACCGCCAGCTCCCTTGAGATGTACGCTGACATCTCGCGGATTGGACTTGCCTGCCTGAAAGGGAGGGTCCCATGCGATGATGTCTCTGCGCTCGGAGCCATCATCTCAGGGGTGACCACGTCGCGGTTGAATGGGACAACACCAGTCTTCTGGACGGCAGCTTTGATATTGTCTGTAGTGAGGGCTTCGAGGTGCGCGTGAGCATACACGCTCAGGAAGTTTGATTTTGTGACCTTGTTGCCTTTCTGCTCGAACTCCCGCCGCGCTTTTGTCCACGAGCGCTTTAGGACGCTGAAAATGACGACATCGAGGCCTTGATATATGTGTGTTGCATGTGAAGGGTAGCAGAGTACAACGATATTGTTTTGGCGGGCGTAGTCGAGCAGGGCGAAGGTGTAGTGAGAGACATGACCATCAACAAGAAGCAGACGACGGCGTCCTGCCGCCTTTGCTTTCGTAGTCTTGTCAAAATGTTTGATCCATTCAAGTCCGATCTCGCCATTTGTATAGCCCTTCTTCGAGTACCCAAGGCTGCTGACAATGAGCTTCTTATATGCACGCAAAAGTGTGAGAACTTACGATGCGTTGAGGGGATTATTTTGCTTCCATGAAGACTGATAACCTTCACCCTTGTCCTACACAATCACCCAGCTGCTTCACTTCTTCATCCTGAACCACCAACTCCCTCGACCCCCGCTATGGGCAAGCTTGAGCCCCAGGGCTCCCCGCTCTGGACCAGATCAAAGCACAAGAGAGAGAAAGAGCGCGAGGCACAAGAGGCTGCTGCTGTCGCGTTGCAACCCCAGCCTCGCGTACTACTACCAGCAGCGACCGACACCGCCAACGTCCGCGCTCCGGTGCCCGTTCGCAAAGCCATAGCACCGCGCCGCAAGACCATAGGGCTTGAGATTGAACAAGCCGATGGTCACCGCCGCACTCTACTCATCGACCGCGGCCGTCCCACAAATCAAGCATTCCAGATCTCCCCAGTATCTACCGCAGCTCGTGTAGGTGTCGCCAACGAGAAATCCGACGTTAGCCCTCACGTTCACTGGCTGCACGGGACCCGTGACAACCTGCGTGCTCACTCCGCCAACCCGTCGGTATGTGATCTTATACATCCCTGTGAACGGCTACCTGAACATCTAAGGAGGTCGCCCAGTCGAATGTTCCCGCTCCACGTTCATCATTCGACGTGTATCGGGACGATGAGCATCCTCCGCCATCTCACAATTCGGCCACAGTGCATCGCAGAGGAGGCCAAGCCATCCCCATCCCTTATGTCGAAGTCCCGCCGCGGCCGGATCGCGCTGCTCGCTCAAAGTCGCGATTTCGGTCCCGTTCGCGGTCCCGGTCCCGCTCGCGTTCCCGCCCGCCCGTGGACGCGCGCCCCCAGATACTCCCTGCCCAGATAAAAGCGTGCTCCGTCCCAGAGGCAGCTCGTTCAACTGGAGTGTCCACAGTCAACTCTGTCGCCCCACGACGCCCATCCGGATATCCGAAGCCTCCTCGCGCCGACGATCTCAATGCGTCCGCGACCCTCTTGGCTAGCGCAAGCTCCAACCAGTTCTCGTCCGCTACGACTTCCTCAGCATTGCCACGCAGTTCCACTCAAATCTGTCCGGGTCGTGTCGGCTCCTCTGTTGCTCCTGCAATCGTGTGTCACCGCCGCGATGGCAACACGTTGAAGTTGCGTTCGCTCGCCCTCGCCATCCTCATCCTCCTCGTGGTACTCGCGATCGCGCTCGTCTACGTGGACAAGACTCGTCTTTCCGCTGATCTTTCGGACATTGCAATCAGTCTCCGGTCTCTGGTGGTGTCTCTCGGTTTTCTCCTCGGGGTTTAGGACGTCTGTTTCGTGTACTTCGTGGATATTGTCTGTGTCTTGCGCCTGAGATCCTTGTCCCCTCTGTTTGCATGTCCTCTGTCGGCTGTGTTGTCTCTCTGTATCTTTGTTTTCGAACGTCTCCATCGCATGTTCTGTCATCGTTGTCGAGTCCAAGTCAAATTGTGTATAGTATCCGCTGTCTCCCAAGGTTCCAACAATGCATATACTGTAGTTGTCGCAGATCACGTCGCATGAATATTAGTATCATGACGTCTCCGCCCACTATGTCCCCCTGAGACGACAAAGACAGATGTGTGGGCCAACTTGAAGGCACACCTGTGGCACTGGTGGGATACTTAAAGTCACTGCCCTCGATGGGTCCCGCTGGACGCTGCATGAAACGTCCGAATTAGCAGAATGAGGCTCAGAGGTAGACCATGTTTGTGCGTGCGCCGTGTTCGTTGAGTGGTTTATATACCCGATATTATACGGGCCAGGGTTTGCCTCGACAATATGCGAGGGGTCATGCTGCTGCTCAGAAGTCAGCCCATGAAGATTATGAGGCCGTCCGCAAAGCTCCTTCCGCGGCCGATTCAGATGCCCTCGGCACGAAGTACCGGAAACCATGGACGACGACGTGGTATCAAGATTCAAGATACACCGTGGATTGTAGATACTACACAATACAATCTAAAGCTACCGCAACGCGTACACACAAGATATCAAACGAAAGCAGGGGACAAGACAGCGAGAGGGACAGTGGATACCAGAGCACAAGACCAAGACCAACCCCGCGGGCACGATACGCGACACACCGTGCGGAGACGGCATCTACACCTTGTAGATCATCCCGTCGTTGTAGTAAAGCTCTTCCCTGGAGCTCATGACCTCGCACGCAGCGGCCGCCTCTGGAGTGCCAAACGGCGCCGCGCCCGGCGGGAGGCCCTCGTTGATCAGCGGGAGGATGATGTTCAGGTATATCGAGTCGGTGTCGACGTGTGATGTCGACATAAGGTGCGCCAGCCTCTGCCTGAACAACTTCAACCTGCAGTACGGGGAAAAAATGTCTCAGCTCTGCGTTCATAAGAAACAAGGCCAGCCCCAAGCGGCACTCACCTCTCGGGTGTCACAGCACCAGCCTGGCCACCGGCCTCGCCCTCGCCATCGCCCATCTCCACGTCGCCGTCGTGGTCCGGCTGTGGCTGAGGCGATGGTGAAGGCTTCTTCGCAGGGGCAGGCGACTTGCCCTTGGGCATCGGCATCCGCTCCGGTGCCTCCTCCTCTTCGTCGGTGCTCTCTTCGCCGTCCTCGTCGTCATCCTCTTCCTCGTCCGAGCCGACATCGCGAATACCGCCGTTGTTCAGCTTGCGCTTCTTGTGGCGCTTGCGCCGGAGCACCTCCTTAAAGAGCGCGAAGCGCAGGATGGACTCCGCCACCACCGCATCCACCTTCTGGACCTTGTTTGAGAGCCGTGCCTTCGCATGGGCAGTCGCAAGACGGATGAGCGTCTCGAGCGTACGCGCCGTGAGCGGGGAGGTCTGCCAAACAGCCGCACGGGTAAGCTCTCTCGTCCTCGCTTGCGAAGAAGCATTACAACAAAACAGTGCTCACCCGCTTCTTCCGCGCTTCGAGGTCCTCGTTTCGAAGCTCCGCGTACACGGTGACGATGTGGTCCGCAGCCTCTTGGAGGAGCACGGGTGCAGGCTTGCTCTTGGCATATTGAATGTACTTCTTCACGAACGCAATACTGAGAACCTCCGGGTTCTTGTTTTTCTTGCTCCGGGTGCGCGAGAGCTGAGTAGTGGTGAGGCCGACGTGCAGAAGCGGGTCGAACTTCTCGAACGGACTCGGCTCGCTCTCCTCAGCGTCTTCTCCGGCGACGTTGGGACCGTCGATCGACAGCTGCTGTGAGAGACTGTCGACGATCGGCGTGCCCTCCTCGACCCCGGGAGGCAGGTATCGGTGCATACGCAGGACGTGGTCCGCGATGGCTCGGTCGCGGGTCTCATCAACGTCATCCGTGACGACGAAGAGAAGGTCAAAACGGGACAGAAGCGAGTCGGGCAACGCAATGTTCTTGTGCGGATCCTTGTGTATGTCGTACTGGGGTAGCACCACCGCTCGCGGTCAGCTAGGTTTCCACGTCCCCCATGCACAAGCGGAAGTAAGCTTACCTGGCCGTATATGGGATTCGCCGCGGCCACGACGCTGCAGCGGGCGTTGAGGGTAGTGTGAATGCCCGCTTTGGCGATGGTGACGGTCTGCTGCTCCATGACTTCGTGTATCGCAACTCGATCGATATCAGACATCTTGTCGAACTCGTCAATGCAGACGACGCCCCGATCGGCGAGAACCATCGCTCCCGCTTCGAGCCTTCGTTCCCCGGTATCCTTGTCGGTCGTCACCGCGGCAGTGAGACCGACGCCGGAGCTCCCACGACCGGTCGTAGCAATGGCGAGCGGCGCCGTCCCGAGCACGAAGCGGAGCATCTGTGATTTTGCAGTGGACGGGTCTCCAACCATGAGGATGTTGATGTCGCCGCGGATGTGCGTTCCATTCGGGAGGTTTTTCTCGGCGCCCCCGAGTAGCAGGAGAAGGATTGCCTCCTTGATCCTCTCGTGACCGTAAATTGACGGCGCAAGCGACTGCGAGAGGAGAGTGAAGACGTGGGGGCGCTTGGCGATGTTGTTGATTTGACGGATGTCATAGTCTGAGAGGACGGTCTGCGCGATACCGCCTCCGATCTTGGAGGAGAGCAGGTTGATGTTGTTGGCGAGGATAAGCGACCTGGGGGTGAACTCGTGAGTACGAAAGGAACGGACGCGATGAGGATCGGGAAAGAAGCAGCGGACACGAGAGAAGCGGTCCAAAGCTTACTGGGCACGTCAGTTCCTTCCAGGCAGTGAGAACCAGCATGAATATATCAGGGTAGCTCGGCGGGCAGCGAGAGAGCATGGCAGTGGCATTGTAGGGAACGGCGAGAACTGCCCAGCTTGCCCGGTTGCATTCACGGAAACACCATGCACCGTCCCACATCTTCCCCGCACACCTAGCTGACGGAAGCGCATGCTAGAACTTTTTCACAGCATGACCCGCACGACCACCTTCTGCGGTCAGCTCGGGCGACAAGAAGCCAAACGGCGACGAGAGCTCCGTGTATGACAGTAGAACAAATGATGTCAAGACTCACTTGAATGTACCATTCGCGCCGCCACCAACGCTGCGATACACGCCGACCAACTGAATCCGGTCCCCGGGCTTACACTTGTCCACCAAATCGCCATCGAGAATTACGTCCGTTGCGCGAGGAAGCTGTCCGGCAGGGGCGCGCTCCGGCATTTCTTGGATACTGATTCTCTGGTGGTCGCGGAACTCGGAGTGGCCGTACTCCATCTCGAGCGGGTGGCCCTCATCGTCCTTCTGCGGCGTGACCGACGATGTCGGAGGGAGATTAGACGTGCTGGTCGTGGCGTCGCGGTACTCGCGCGCGTGGAACATGCCTGTGTCCGGGCAGAAGTGTACCGATTTGAGCATCTTCGGACGCACGAGCGAGCAACGTGTCACGATTCCCTCCAGCGAAATCATCTTGCCCAGCTGCGCCGCGCGTAGGTGACGGGGGCTGACATGATGGTCTCCGAACGACCCGCTGAAGCCGACGCGATAGGTCTTGCCCTTCACCTCGTGTTTGAGGGGATCGTGCAGTCGCTCAACAACTTTGACAAGCGCGTCTTCCAATGCAGGGAGGTAGTCAACAGGTTGTTTAAGCAGGCCGTCGGCAAAATCGCGCTTGTAGTCGCGCAAGTCGTCGATGTTAATGATGAGGCGACGCTCATCCTTGTTGAGCATGGTCTTGATGTCCTCTCCATAGCTGAAGGCGGGTGTACTCGCGTCAAGGAATTCCTCAAAGACATGGGACCGATCTTGCATCAAGTCATCCTGGGTGATGGGGTCGTCGAGGAGCGACATGGTGGTCGTCGTGGATGGAGGAAGAGGAGTGTCGCGTCGCGTTCGACGGCCACGCGCCATTAACGCGTCTCGCCACGAAAAAGCCGGCCCTGAACCAAGCACGTGAGCACGGAGCAACGCGCCACAGGCGCCTAGCCGCGTCTCCACTTTGCTTCCGCTCCGTCGTATGCAGCTCCGACATCAGTCCGAAACCCCTCGAGAGAATCCGACTGAACAATCGTTTAATTGGCAGGAAAGTGCGTATTTCACCTAGGGTGTGTTTTGCCGGTAGCGCATGGAGTACACGTATAGTACAAACGTAGATTAATCGGCCAGAATAAGTGAAGCAACAACGAGCGGACGCGACACGGGGAAGCAACCAACCGTCCGCAGGGACATGAACTACACAACCAAGGACAGCAATCGAGAGAGTTCCAATGGCAGAACTGTGGAACACGGTGGGTTGAAATTTGGCTCCATGTATTTGAAATGGTCGTTGCAACTCACCGAACAAGACGCACGGCGACATGACAGAGTCGCTATGCCATATGCAAGAAGTGCCAGAGGGGGCAAGCCGTTCATTCACAGCCGTTCTTGCCGTTGGGGCAACTGCGGGCCTGTGCGTCGTATTGTGAGCAACGACGACACAGGAAGTGGACGAGAGAGACGTACCTCTTCCGGTTCCCGCTTGTATCCACTGCAGCTGTTCGAGCCATTCGGACATGAACGCTTCCAGGAAGCGTACTGGCCTCCACCACCAGGGGGTGCACGAGCGACCTAAGAGAAGACGCGGAATGAAGAGGGATGCGCAGGACAGGGCATCGCAAAACATACGAGTTCGTTAGGGTCCACCTGGGGTTACAGTCAGCATACTGCGGAGCGGGCGGCAAGGGGAATCAACTCACGGGAGCAGCAGACGCGAGGGCTGCGAGGACGGCGAGGGGGAGGAGGGTGAGGAAGAAACGCATAGCTGGTGTCGGGAGGGAGGGCTGTAGTGTAGTGTCGGTCGGGGGATGGTGAAGATAGGCTGGCGGAAGGGGGCACATTTATGACAACTGCGTTTGGCAGGGGCGGGGAGCACGTGGAGGGAGGAAATACGATCAGTGGATTGTCACCTCATCAAGATTGCAACCGCATGCGCAGGCTTGTGCCAGGCACATATTGCGGTCCGGCCACCACGGGCGCTCGTCTCTCAGACCGGCCTGACCCTGCGTTCCTCTCCCTCGGCTCGCCGCTCCCTTCTCTCGGGTCCATCCGTTTCGCCGCGCTCTCCTCTTCTTCTCAGCCCAACTACTCACAAAATAAAATACTTGTCGGACTTGCGCGCATTCTCCAGCGACGCGACGGTGCTGTCACTCCCGGGCGCGGCGTAACGGCATATCAGGCGCGGGTGCCCGGATGCTCCTCCAATCCGAGCGGAGGGAACTTTATCTCGCCGGCTGAAATTGTGCTAGCCCGCTTGTCCGATGATGGGTCCTGTTTCCGCGGGAGGTTCAGGGCGCTAAATCAATGTTGCAGCCGCCAGGGCCACCGACGACCGTTCGCTGCTGCGACCGCAAGTGCATGCGCAGCGGCGCTGTGCTCCGGACGATCTGTCTCAACTCTCCGTCATCGCATACACGTCTTGTCGACCACAAAGAAGCTTGGTTGTCACCTCGTCTCTGCACCCGTCGCACTTCCCCGATCTCATCCCCGCGTTTTCCTCTGTTCTCCGTCACGGGTTCTTGTGCTATTGCCGTGGCTGCCCACCGTGCGGTGACGCTATTCCTGGACGATCACCCGCTGCCCCGACGGCATATGCATGCTGCTGCGCAAGCAAGAATGGCTCTGAGCAAGTTCTGCTGGCACGTCCGCGATGCACCGGCGCGCCATCTCGTCATCCGCCCAACCCCGCAAGACTTTGTTTGTCTCAACATATACCCACGCTCGAGCCTCCGAGTCCGACTTTCTCGCGCCCCCACCTGCGACGATGACCCGCATTCTGTCAAACAACCTCACGCATCCCGGTCAGACGGAGCTCTCTGCAAAGACGCGTAAAATCTCTCTGTTCCAAGCGACGTCGATGATATTCGCGACGCCTGAATACCTGACAGCCCAAAGGGGCTCGTTTCAAGGCACATCTCACTGATAATGCCGCCACGGACTTGCCGACCTTGGCCGACCTGACTTGCTCGTGGATCCTGACCTATCACCCTCCTCGGTGCTTCCTCCAATCAAATGCGACTCCTCGACAAGCTGCTCAGTGGCGCACGCCGCAGAGACGATCTCCGGCTGCGCTATCAGTCAGCGGAAGGAGCGAATAGTCCCCCCCAGATCTGTGGACGCGTGTATACGCCCGTGCACTGTGCAGCGCGAACGGAGACGAACAACATCCGTACGGTAACACACGTATGCCCCCATCCTTCCTGTACGTTTAACATCTGAATGCATGCTTGCAATATGTCTGCACGATACATTGCTGGTCTGCCGCTCGGATAATTTGCCTCTGCCCGGCTGCCCAGGGGGTCCGGCGGCCTCATGGCGGATCCAAGTCCTTGCATACCTCGAAGCGTACATCCAGGTCCCAAAAATATTAATGTCCAGCGGAGCCGGCGACCCGCTTTGCTCGCTCGCATCCCCCGAGCCCGCGCGCCGGGAGCGTGATGCTGCCATGCATGCATTCCGCACTCCCTTCCGTCAGACAACCCAGACACGTCCCCCAATTCACGGCGATTCGCCCGGGCGCCCAGAAAGCGGGATCCAGATACCGCCCCCAGCAGATCCGTCCGCGACTCGACCGTCCCTGGGCTTGAGACCTGAGTCGGAGGCATGCGCACTCAATTTACTTTGCGACTAGGCACCGCAACGCGTAGCAGCTCGCCAGAATATTCCTGCATATCATTGTCCAGTGCTTACGACACAGGTTTTGATTCCGCCACACTAGAACGCGGCAGGGCACGCAGCCCGACCCGTCCGAGGAACGCGACCGCGTTCCTCGAAGCTTCCGCCCTGCCGGGTAGGCCCGTTGCAGCAGCCAGTCATTCTTGTCGGCCTGGGCACCTGGGCGGCTGGGCCTGCCAGGTGGCCGCGGCAGGGGAGGGCGGAGTTAGCTGCCTGAACAGGTGGTGCCGTCGCCAGGCCCCACCGTCGCATTGGACCTGGCAGGCAATGCTTCCGGAAGCAGAAGATCTGCTCGACGTCATACGCACGCATCGTCCAATTGCAATACAATACCGCATTCGTGCAGACAACACGGGGCGCACACGCTCAGCTGGCATGAGTTGACGCGATATTGTCTGTTATCTTGCGGGCCTCTTCGCCAATGGTCCGGGCGTGGACCGCACAGAACTTCCGGCGCCCTGGACCAGGCTGCTCATCTGACACTAGCCGTTCTGATCCGCAGGCAGCCTGGGACGACCAGCGGCGCTCTAGCACCCGCCACCCGTACGTACCGTTGTCTTCAAAAAACACTTGCGGCGCGACAGCCTCATCCGCCCTGACGCAATGTGCCCGATATTCGGCTTTTGATCTGCCGAAGACGCTCTGCGTGGCCAGCTGCAGAAGGTTTCAGAAGGGATCATGGTCAAGTCGCTACGGCGCGCCACAAGCCTGGTGTCCAACCCAGTCGATCAGAGATGTCGACGATATGGAGCCCGAGGACAGGGCAGACTAAGGGCTATCGAGAAGCCGATCAGTTTCGAGATCGCTGGGACAGCTTGTCTGAAGGCGGAAGGCGGCGAGGCATGTGCACTCATCCTGCGGAGAAATTGAGAGACTTCTGCCTCCTGACGAGCTCATCAGGTACGTACCCCGCACTTCCTGCTCGCACGTGTGTCTGCGCCTTCCTTCGCGTACCGCTCGGCTTCCCAAGGAAATGACGATTTATGGCGCGCCCAAGAAGCTATGCGTATGATGTCCGCTCCAAGCGCGATAAGAGTCGCATTGTCGTGCGTCGTGCTAGATAGCCGGCAGAGCCAGACAGAATGAAACTTCGGGCAACGAGGTGCAGAGGAATACTGTACACATCTACAGGCGCGTCAATAGTGTACACGCAATAGCGTCCATCAATCCTGCAATCGTCAAACGAACGAGGCATCAGTCTTCCTGCGACACGGCAAATTTACGGTGAATGACGTACCCAGAGCTTGATCAACCCATCCCACGATCCCGTCACCACCTTCGACTACAAACGCGCAAAGTAGCATGTCAGCAGGCGTCCGGAGATATCTGACGCGGGGTGAGTTAAGACATACCGTTTCGTGCGGCAGCCACTCATGGGCAATAACGACTTTTGAGTGCGCCCGGAGGCGAGACTTGATTCGCCCGGTCTTCCACTCCCAGAACACGACGTTCCCTTCGCCATCTCCGCTGCTGATCCACTTGCCATCGGGCGAGAACCCTACCTGACAAGCGTATCCCGCGACGGAGTGCCCGGCGAAGCGCTTGTTCCGGGCTTGACGGAAATTGTCCGTGCTGTAGACCAAGATCTGATTATCCAGGCTCTGCGCGGCGAAGTACTTCTCTAGCCACATCACTGATCGTCAGAGACCTGTCCAAAGTCAATGACTGCAAGTCAAACTTACTGCTGGGATGCAGTGTGACAGCTGGCATCGAGTGCATGTGAGGCTCTGCTATATACTTGATGACCACCGGGATGTCGAAGTCCCATGCGCGGATGGTCTTGTCGTCTGATGTCGTGACGAACCGCCTGTTGTCATCGACGAAGGTGATGGTGTTCACAGGGCCCAGATGCTGGTCGTACTCTTGCGTGATTTCTCCCGAGTTTATATCGTACTAATGCACAGTCAGCTAACCGTTCCAAAACTGGAACGCAAAACTCACCTGGATGATCTTCTTGTCGGACATACCCGCAAGGAAGATGTGCTGTTTATCCTCATCGGGATGGAAACGCACAACGTACGGGATTTTACCGTTGCTAAATCGCTTCACGCACTGCCCTGTCTCGGTGTCCCAGAGTTTCATCTGACGGTCATACCCACAGGACAAGAACCGGCGACCATCGTTGGAGAATGTGACATCCTTCACGGCCTTCATATGGCCATGGAAGGTCCGCAAGCAGTTGCCGTGGGTATAGATATCCCATAACTGCACCGATTGAGCATGAACTCCGGGTAATTATCGTAGGAGCGGACGCACCTTGATTTTTGTGTCCATCGACCCGCTCAGAAGCAGATGACCGGTATTGGGGAACAGACGGAGGACCGAGACACCCTGCGTGTGTCCGGTCCAGGTGTGGATACACACCTTCGGAATGAAGCATTCCTGCGACCCTGGCTCTTGCTGCAGTTGCGGAGCTTCTGACACCGGTGGATACATGTACGTCCGCCCCTGGTAGTCGTACATCGACTTGCCATGGAACACGGAGGACTCGAGTCCGGGGGCGCCACGTTTCGGTTTCGCCTTCTTCGGTTGAACGGCTTCCTCTGGCTCTTCTTCTGACTCCTCTTCATCCTCCTCACCCTCCGGCACCATATTCTCCGGTCTGTCCGTGTCCCATGACGCCCAAGGACCCTCGTACGCACCGTCGCCATCCACGACCTCCAGATCTCCCTTCGGTTTCCGCTTCCGCTTCAGCTCGTTCTTTTTTGCCTTTGGAGCCTTGAGCATCCCAATCGTAGCGAAGCCGTTCTCTGCCGCCTTTTCCATGGATCCGATGACGGCCGGGGCATTGGGATCGACTGAGGGGTTGGCCGAGTAGCCCAGGATTGCGTGAGTGAGGTGTTGTTGCCGGAAAGCATGCTCCGACATAGCCTGCTCCTCCACATGCCCCGCCAGCGCGTTCTGGTTGAGGAACCTGTTGCGGTCGCCAAATGGATTCTCCGGCCCTTGCACTGGCAACGTCATGTCCTGGTACGGTATATTGACGTTCATCTGCGTGTCTGTTGGACGTGTAACAAGTGCGGTTTGGTGTAGTGGATCCTGCATTCACATATGTCAGTTGAGTGCCTCACGAAACAAGGTACGCGCGGCACATACCTCCGCAAGCACATCGGGCGCGGATGTTGGCACAAGAGACGTGGAGGGCTCGTCCACGCGTGGTTTCTTTGCCACAGGTATAGAGGTGAGGCCGAAAGCATCGTTTGTGGGCGAGTGAGGACCGCTGTCCTCATCGGAGGAGTAGCCTTGAACCAGAGACATGATCGCACGAGGAGAGCAAGAACGCGTTACGTAACCGAGAACAAACACGAATGAGCACCCATGGGCGCTTCTACCCCAGAATGTCCTTTCCGAATACTTTCTACTCGCTGAACTCTGTACTCAACCACTGCTCTCTGCGGCTTTGCCTGCTTTTCGACCCCTTGCGGAGGAGTAGATGAGCGAGAGAGGCATAGGAAAACCATGGACGACGCAAGAAGATAACCTCCTCATCCAGGCGGTGGCCATACATGGGGAGAACGATAATTGGAAGGCGGTCGCAGCCTTGGTCCCCGGAAGGACTAACAAGGCTTGCAGGAAGGTAAAGTTACGACAGAGTCGTGGACGTTGTGTGGTGTCTCATGGATCGTTGCATAGCGCTGGCTACACTCCTTGTCCCCGAATGTTAAGAAAACAGCCTGGACTCCCGAAGAGGACCAACTTTTGATCTCTCTATACGCGACGCATGGCACGAAATGGTCTGTGATTGCTCGCCACATCCCAGGCAGGACAGATGACGCGTGCTCCAAGCGCTATCGAGAAGCGTTGGACCCGTCCCTCAAGCGCGACGACTGGACTTACGACGAAGACGTGAAACTCCTGGAGGTGTATGCCCGGCTCGGGGGAAAGTGGGGTCTCATTGGGCAAGAGCTCAACAGGAGCGGGCTTGGCTGCCGTAACAGGTATAGACGTATGCCGATATAATGCATGAAATGCTGAATTGTTATGCAGATGGCGGATGCTCGAGCGGAAACGAGCCGCGCTCTCGCGCGACGCCACATCGAGGGGAGAGGGTCCAACTTCCGCGCCAGAACCCCAGGCTCCAGGCACATCGAACTCACAGTGGACCCCCACACATGTGCAGGATCCGCAATTCTGGGATGGTCGAAGTCCCCAGTATGTCACGCCGTCTGTGCTCTATCAGGGGTCACCCCTTCACTCGCAGGAGTCGCACGTTACAACATACTCTCCGGAGCAGATCTTGTCAGGTGTCCATCTGAGCGGTTCCTTGTCTAGCCAGCGCGACGCAACACCTTTCCAGTACGCGACTTCGTCCCTCAGCGCAGCGCTATCCCACCCAGGTTCTGTCGCTCAATCACCAGAACCTCATGGCTACTACCATTCGGCGGCACTTTCTCCTAGACATGCTTCTTCTGGGTTATCAGAAGCGAATGTTCCAGCACCGACTGCTCAATCGGGGACGTATGGCTCGCACGAGTACGAGTTCATGCCCATCGAAGATCATCACAGCAGCACAACTCCGGAGTCATCACACCATGATAGTGGCCATGTCTCTCACAGCGCCCCGGCAAATGCGTACACAGGGCCATTGGACATTGGGATTCCACCGCTCCCCATACCCGATACACCTGCTTCACCTTCACTGCACGGGTCGCCATCTCCGCCCGGCAGTCCTGCAGTCTCTGCAGGCAATCAAATAGGCGACCCTGCCGTGTCCAGGGCTCTCGCCGACGCTCCTCCTCGGAGATCCTACTATCGCACTGCAGAGGAAAAAGCGGCCAGTCAGCCTCCACCACGGAAGTCCATCCAGCGCCCTGCACGTCTATCTTCCAATCTCCCAGCTACCTCAGAGTGAGCTGTTCAGCTATACTTTTGGGTACAGATGACTTATCCTTCTGTCTGTGCTCCACCCCGTGACCGTACCCCTCAGTGCGAATGTTTTGGCATATGCATGTGGTCACGCCGACTGCTGGCCGGCTGGTGCCTCGAGCAGCAAGAACGCTTTTCTGACGTCGAAGGAGCTGTCAGACCATAGCAGATTCATCCACGGAGGCTATCTCGGCGGAAGCAAACCCTTCAGATGCGGCCTGACAGGCTGTGAGAAGAGCTGGAAGGTACGTACACCCCTGCTGTGCCGTGTGCCGCGCTGCTGTGCGCTAGCCACAAGAATGCTCTACGGGCGTCGTTCTGACATGCGATACTCATGTCATGCTACTGTCACGTAGAGCCTGAACGGTCTCCAGTACCACCTACAAATGTACGTCAAGCGTCCCCTGACCTACCCGGTCCCACGCCGCCTACAGACGTACTCATGCGCTCTCACCGGTGAATTACCCTATCGGTGTTACAGATCCAGATACCACTTTCAGCAGGCTCTAGCGGCGCGGGGCGGCGATCCAGATGTAGGCGGTACCGATGCACCTAACACCCTCACATCTGAAATCCCGCGGAGTGATGGCGAGCAGTCGATGAACCTGCACCAGGACGACCTGCCACGATCGACTGCAGAAGCAGAGGCGGAGGCGCAGACCCGCGCAATCACAGCAATGCTAGGAACGTCAACAGCGCCAGCGCCGACCCGCAAAGACGCCGCAGAGAACACTCCCCCGGAGAAGTCGAAGCGCAAGCTGCATTCATGCACTCGCCCTGGATGCACCAAAGCGTACAAGCAGCTGAGCGGGCTGCGATATCACCTCACTCATGTGCGTTCTCTTCTACATCATCCGTGTACGTTTTATCTCCCTGACGTACTCATGCCATCCTCATGTCCAGGGCCATGTGGACGAGCTCCCGCTCCAGCTGGACGTCGTTCCGCCGACGCTCGCCCGGATCGTCGCGGAGAAGGCCGCTGGTTCTGGTTCTGATTCTGCGCCGCGGCCCTAGGCCGCCTGTGTCTCTGTCACATTGCCAACTTACGGTCGCAGTCGAGTACGTTCTCGAGACTCCTGGTTCCCTGCGCGACTGCCCCTCTAGCGGCGCCGTTTGGGATACACTCGATGCTTATGACATTGACATGACCGCAGTAGTTTCTGCTGGATGATTTGCCTCCTGGCAGCCAGACATCATGCATTCGGTGGCGCTCCGACAGTTATGACACGGCAATTTTTCTGCGCTCGCTGATTGCGTGGACGGACCTCAGCGTTGCAGGGCTGCAAGCCTGCAGTCACAAGTCTCGCAGTCCCAGACATCACCCATCAGAACGTGCACGAAATCGCAACGTACTATCTGCGACAAATTCCGGGCTGTTTGAACGATGACAGTGGCGTTTCAAGGTGGCGCTGGAGGTTACCGACACCGCTGTATCCCGGCAGGCCTTTCACATCATGACTTAGTCGTATTGAATGTATATGCTCGGCCACGCTCTCCGGACGAACCTACGTGCCGCCCAAGCAGGAACAGTGGAGGCTAGTCGTAGAAGACTGGCATGATGATGCAACTGGCGTAAGGACCGTGTGGTCAGTATCCGTCTATCGTGGGTGCAGCCCATCTCGCATCGCCCACTCGAACGGTGACGTCCGCATAACCTGGGAAAGAAGAGGGCGAAGGCCCAATATACGGAGTTGAGTGTCATTAACAAAGTGGCTGAGATACATCATGAAGGCGTCAGCGTGCTGTCCGCGCCCAGTACCTACTCGAGCTGGTGTATAACCGCGGCGGTTGGTCTGAACACGAGCGCATGAGCGAACGAACCTAGACAGACACTCTCGCCGCTCGTTTCTCACAGCTCGGCCCATCCCGCATCCGCCTCGTCTGACCCGCTCATGAGCGACAGCACAAACACGACCAGCCCTGCGCCCACGCGCATGCCCAAACCACGGTAAAGCTGACCAATCCCGCTGTGCCTCAACCAGCTCTCGCTCTCCTCGACGACAGCCACGGGCTCGTCCTCATGCGCGCGCTCCTTGCCCTTGACCGAGCTCCGCCGCCGCTTGCGCTTGCTCTGCGGCTTCAGCGGGAGGTCGGACCGCTCCTCGGTGAGGATGTGCCAGAACGCATCGACCATACCGTTGTATGGCGCAGGTCGCAGCTCGACGCACGACTTTAGCGGGCGGGCGGTGCCCCGGGTCTGCACCTGTAGCCGGCGTCGGACGGTCTCGAAGGGGATGAAGACGAGCGCTCCCGCGATGGTACCGAGGAGCTCGGCCACTTGCCACTGGATGGGTGTCGTCTCAGGGGAGAGATTCGACCCGAGCCCAATGTAGGTCGCGACGAGGCCGGGGAGGGTGAGTGGGACGAGTGCGCGAAGTGTGCAGTCAAATAGGGTCGGGATGAGGAGGTGCGGATGAAGGTACACGCCACGCAGGCCGCCTTCTTGCGCGAGGATTTGACGGAAAGCGTCAATGGGGCCAGAATATGTGCGGTGTCTTGAGACAGAGGACTGTACCATCAACCGCGTGCGGACAAGGTCGAGGGGCGAGAGGAGGAAGCCCGTGAGCACTTGAGAAGCGACAGGGAGAAGGACGGATGTCGTGCCAAATGGCGCAAAGTAGGCGGCGGGACTCAACGGAGAGAAGACGGATTGGAGCAGGGAATAGATGGCAGGTTGTAGAGCTCCAGAGAGGGCATTCGTCACCGCAGAAGTCAAGAGACCTGGGGAAGAGAGACATGCTCGCACTCGCGCACTGACACGAGAGCCGAAGGACACAACTCACCTTTCCACAGCGCAAGCCAGCCTTCCGATCTGAAGCGTCCCACACGTTTGATCATGCCCCATGTACCGTCCGCGCTGCCCACCGGAATCACATATTCCGGCTGCGTGCCTTCCTCCAGCACAGAATGTCGGATGATGTAACCTTCCTCGTCGGCTTGACGGGGCGGTCGTGGGGGCTTCTCGGCAGTAGGATCCGCGAAGTACGAGTCGTTCTCGTTCGATGAAGAGTCGCTGAGCTGTATGGACGCGACAGACGTTGTCTACATGAAGCCAATGCAACAATGGATGATAGTGTGAATGACGTACCTCGCCCTCATCCTCCGGGACCTCGACTCCCGCCTCATGTGCGATGTCTTTCGGATCCCGTGGAACCCACTGCACCTGCAGTAACGTCTTGCCAACCTCCCATGGTTGCGCAATCGCCGAAGTGGCATACTGCAGCAGAGCAGCGGCGAGAAGTTCCTTCGCTAATGATGTAATATCCAGTCCGGAGTCATCGTCCGTCAGCGACGAGGACAGGTCGAAGAGGGGCTTCGGAGCGGTGCGGGTAGACCATGGGTTGGATGTCGAAGGACCGGGTGCGGGGACATTGATGTTGGAGTGATTGGAGTGGTCTTGAGAGAGGGAGGGCGGCACGAAAGACCAGGCGTTGGAGGGAGTGGTGTACAAGTCGCGGAGAGATGCCGGGGCTGGAACAGCCATCCTGCAGTGTTCACCTAGTCTTTGCCGTGCACAAGGATAAGTTTAGAGGGAGACAGGATGTCGCGACATGCCAGGCGGCGGGAGCAAAGGCGCGGTGCGCGCGGCGTCACGGCTGCTCTCGGCCAGGGCGCTGTTTACCCCTGTTTGCACTTGTACCATGACGATCTCCCGCTGCCACCGTATGTCGAACAGTAACGACAACCATATGTTCCAGAATGGGTACACGAGAGAAGGCATGGAGTAGATCAAATACAGTAGCAGCCAGATCAACATCTCAGCGCTCGCAATCCTCCCGCCTCCGCAAGATTCCTTGCACCTCCTCCCTCGGGAACTCACACAATCCAACCGTATCGAGCATAACCTCCTCCCACTCGCCGTCACTCGCCATCCCAAACGTCGTGTTCACAACCTTCACCCATGTATCGCCTTCGGCCGCCAGCAACCTCGCAGCTTGTAGGAACGGTCGCCATGGTGCCTCGACGCGCCCACGCTCCTCCTTGAGTGCGACTCGGCACGTTTCCACCCACAGCTCGGCCTCGGCGAGCACGGTCTTCGATTCTTGCAGCGTGGCGCGTGCACGGCCACGATAGAGCACTTGCCGTTGGAGGAGGTGCGTCGACAGTCGGGCTGCGATCCGCCTGTAGAGGGACGTGACTGTCCCTCGAGGCAGTGTGCCGCGGAGGAACGCAATGTGCGAAGAGAGAAGCGCAAGCGGGCCAAGCAACGATTGGGCCAGAGCAATATCATCAGAGGCTTCAGAGCCGACTGCAGGCGTGATCTGCCTGTTTGCATGTCAGCAGTGTGTAGTGAGGGGTAGACAGACCGGGAGACACATACGAGGGGCTGCCCTGAAGATGGGGCTTAAGACCACTCTCGACCTCCCCGGACACACAAGTGACGATCATCTCTTCGGCTCGATCAACTAGGTCGTGGTAATGCCGAACGAGCTCTTCAAAGATCGTGCCCTCGAGCGGCTCATCTTCCGTTCCATTCGGTTTGGGTAGTGACGGGATGGACTCCGCCTTGGTACGGAGGTTGGCCCTGCGGTTGATCTCGGCCCATAACTCGAGGAAGAACTAACAGACGGGGCAGCGAATGTCAGTAGTCCTTCCAATGGGTATGTGCGGGATATGCATACCAAATTCTCTCCCCACATCTCCATCGCGCCGGCTAAGTATTTGGCGCTAACCAGAGCCTTGCACAACCGTTGGACACCTTCGACGCCTGCAGTCAGCTTCCGCCCGTCCCCTCGTCCGTCTCCAGTACCAAGCGCGCCTGGTACTGCGCGCATGAACGTCGACGAGAGCGTCTCAAAGGCGTCCAATGACGAAGCGATCCGGGCATGGTAAGACTCGAGCAGGGGCAGCTGCACGACGATGAGGAAACGTGTGCGATGTGAGTACTCTGGAAGTGGCGAGTAGCGGTCTGCAAATACTGGATTTGACAATGGTCTCCGGGAGAAGTCACTATTCACGCACCAGTGACTTGCTCGACCAACGCCTTGACCCGGCGGGCAGAGTTGGTCGGCCGGAGCTCGCGGTCTGCAGGCCGTGTATCGCCCTCATCCTCCCCGTCGTCGTCTGCAATGAGCCACGCATCCGGAGCGCTTATGATCTCGAAGTACTGGTCCATCGCGACTATATATGCAAATTCGTTGAGCGAGAGTCGCAATCGTAAGTGACTCGATAGTGGTACTCACACTTGCGTTCACCTTCGACCCACGCCTCGAACCATTCCTTCTTGCCGAGGATGACCTCACTTATTCCTTCCCAGTGGCGGGTCTCCTCGCCATTAGCAGGCGCGGCAGTCGTTCCTGGCAAATCGAAGCCTTCGTCTTTCAGTGCAGTGTCGAAAGCAAGAGCCTGATATATCGTATGCGCGAGGATCGATGGGTGAGAGAGCAGAGCGGGGATCGTCCGTCGGATTTTCCGTTCTATAATCGGAAGTAGCAAGAGCGTGAATTCGCGCTACAATAAAGCGTTTAGCAAGCTATCGAGATCTAGCAAGTACGTGGCATCACTTACCCAAGCGTTCACTGTCCGATATTCCGTGGAGGAAAGAAGAGCCTGTACAACCGACTCCATGAATGGGCGGTGCTCATGCGATTCGTTCACAATATGCGTGAAGTACCATTCGGGCTACGAGAACGTTATTACTCAGTTCAGCAAGAACCTCCCGAACAATGCTAGGATGCCAACCTTGTCAAGCCGGTTCGTCGGTCGCGTTCCCTCAAAGTGGAACTTGAATCGCAACGCAACCGCCTGAACGAGTGTCTGTATAGGGTACAGGCCTTCCTTGGACTTCATCTTCGACGTGTCCCGGATCTTCTCGCCTATGGTCTGAAGCTTGAGGAGATTGTAGAATGCGTCCTCGAACGCCTTCCGGTCTTCTGGCGCCACGGAGGCGTACTCCACTTTTGTTGGCCACTTGAGCTTCTCCGCTGCCTCGAGGAGGGTTCTGAAGGGTCCGGATTGAGGATGGCATGAACGCCATATAGTACCAGAGACTCACGTTGAGAGCGTGCCCTTGATATCTCTCCATGTCCGCTCCACGACCCTCTCAAGAAATGCGAGAATATGCAGGTCAGGCTGACTTGCTACGCTCTCCACCTTGCCACATGCCGCCGCAACGGAAGCAACGAATGCTTGCAGGTTCTCGTACTCTGTCACGCTCACGGTGCTAGAGCTGCGCACTTGCTGGACGGCAGCCTCACTACACATGGGGCTCAATTCGCGCCATCGGATAGAACACCAGGGCGTGACACACCTTAGCCTCAGCGCATGTTCAATAATCTGCACGTATCCCTTCACGCTCTCCAGCTCTTTCAGACTCCGGTGCAGTGCCTCCAAATCCTCCAACAACGTGGGTCCCTCCTCCGGTCCTGACAGAGACGAGACGAGCTCCCCGGAGAGGTAGGACAACTCATCCGCAAGCGAATGTCGTAGTAACGAGAGCTCCTGTGCCGTATGTAGTTGCTCTGTGGCTTTATCGCGCGTCTGGGCTATGACGGCGTCCACGTTGGACTGGGAGTGCGCGAGCTGAGCTGCGACAGGCGCATATGAGACTTCGTTCGCCTTGCAATGGCTGGAGTGCGTACCTTCCCATCCAACTCTTCCATCTTCTGCCGTGCCTGTTCGACCAAATCATCCAAGTCCGCTTCTCCGTCGAGGTCATCAAGAGACTTGTACGTCTCGTTCAGGTATGCGAGTGCGCGCGCGTTCGACTCGTTCACGTTTGGAGGTTGTCGTAGAGTGCGTATCTGAACAGACGTCATGTTGGATGTGCAAGTGGTACAGTGAGAACAAGCTGGAACTTGAGGCCGACGGTATCTGGTGGGGAAACAGTCTATAGAGCGCTACTAGGACAGCTAATAGTTGCTTTAGCGCGCGGATGCCCTCACGGTCCTTTCTTCTGCTACTTACGGTTATCTATGCGTTGAACAACCTTCCCCCCCCGCAACCAAGAATACCTTTCGGTGGAACATCGAATGGTCTGCTCTCACAGGAGTGCGAGGTCGATTATGGATATATTTGATTGGAAAGCGAGATGGAAGCGCAGGTATGCAAAACACGGTCGACTGTAAAATGTACATAGAGAAGATGCGAGGAGACTAGTGCTAGTAGAAAGGGAGTGTCATTGTAAGAACCGTCCGTGGCCGTGACCGGGCCATCCGAGTATCGTATACGGTCGTTATCACACATGAAGAGTCCATACCATAGTCTCTAGTCGTCCTTGTCCGCTCCGCGTCTCCGGCTCAGCGAGAACCGCGAGGGCGAGATCGGGGGAGGCTTCTCTCCGGATAGCGAGTGGAGGGACGCACGAGAGTTCTTGGTGGAGAGCGGAGTATCTGGGTCGTACTCAAGTCGTAGGTGCAGGAGACCCTGGCCTTCACGTAGTTCAATGGTGAGGTCCCTCGCAGGAACGGCCTCGCCTGGCGTCAGTTGCTGCCAAATCTGCATCGAATGTTAGAGGGCAGCCATCGAGTATCGCACAGAAGATGCTTACCTCAACCTCAGCGGACCCCAGCAACTTGTCCTTGCCCAGTGTTTTGTGGTCGTACACCCATGCCCAGAGTTTCGGCTGCGTAGCAGGGGCAGCAGAGAACGCGAACGACTCGTTCCTGCAACAACGTCAACATCCACATCATAACTCATCTCAATGAACGGTACGTACCACTCAGGCGTAGCCGTCTTGTGAGCGTGCCTCGTCTTCTGCTCCTTGTCACCGACACGGACCACGACGTAAGGCTTGATGTCCGCTGTAGACAAATCCTTCGCATCCTTCACGACGACCCGAAGAGTGCCCGGCTCTGCATTGTTGCCATTGGACGCGGACGCGGACGCAGGGAACGCAGCGGCTCCACCCTCAGCTGCATAGTCGATAGGCTTCGCAACGACACCTGCAGGAAGTTCGCGCCGATCATCTGATGATGACTCCGAGCCGCTGCTGTTGCGACGCTTGAAGACACCAGTGACGCCGTGGATGACACCCTTGCCAGCGCCAACGGGGAGGTGGCCGAACTGTGTCATGGCGCGTCCAGCAGTACTGAATGTGGACGTGTTCTTGCGCGACTTCACGATGATCTCTGGAGTGAAGAGGAGGCGGAGGCGGATTTCGCCCTTGTCGCCGTGCTTAGCTGAAGAGAGCGGGAGGCTTCGCTCCACAGCCGTGAAAGGCTCGATGTTCTCCAAGTCGACTTTACATGCGCCCAAGCTCTTGGCTTGTTCGATCTGATTCCAGTCGAAAACTTCGAGTGTGAAGTCGGATGCAGCGCGCGAGGGCTAACAAGGTGGTCAAAATCGAGACATACGTTTTACGAAGGGTGAGAACTTACTACTTGAACGACGAACTCCTCGTTCCACTCCGGGGTAAGCGTCTTCTTCTTAGTCTGCGACTTGTATACCCGTTGACCGTTGAGATTGAATACGACAAACGGATCAGATTTGCCTTGAAGTGTCTGTTAGTATCACAGTGATGTTTGGAGGCTGCTTTCATACCTCCTCTGTCGATGCCGTGGATGTTGCGGCCATCAAGAAGGTCAACGCGCAAGAGACCCTGGTCTGGAATGAAAGGGGTCAGCAATGGAGCTACACAGGCACCCCATATTGACGTACTATTGACACTTTCCCTCGCCTCAAGCTTGATAGGGACGGGCAAGTACCGAGCCTCGATCTTCACAGTAGACTTCTTGTCCTCGTCATCTGGGTCCACGAGTGTGAACTCTTGAGGACCGTCCTGAAGCCCAAATTCAGCTCCAGGCAGGGGAAATTGGTAAGGTACCGCTCACGAGAGTTTTCTCGAGGAATGCCTTCGCATCGCCCTTCCACTCAGCGACGATATCGTCCTTGTCGCCCTCGTCCGCCTCGTTGAGACGCAGCCACACCCGGCTGAAGTCGAGCTCCTTGACGACGCCCTCGCCAATGTACTCCCAGTTTGCGTTCGTGCTGCGCGCGCGGACAGTGCTGAACGCAGGCCAGTAAGCATCATCCAGGAGGACTTCGAGGCGCGCCTTCTTGTGGAGTTGTCCGGAGATCACATTGAAGATGATGATACCGGCCTCTGTAAGTAACGACGATCATTGTCAGTCACTATCGCTATTGATATATGGAGACACGTACGGTGCTTAAGCAGTTCCTCCTTGCTCATCTCGATGCCTTGCTCCTCCGGGCGCTTCTCCTCTGCCGTCGCCGTCGTGCCTGTTGTACCCGTGGTCCCTGTGGTCCGCGCCGACGCAGTGGTATCCGTGGACTTTGTCTTTCTGTGGGCAAGCTGACCATTCGCGCCATCGTTCTCACCGACAGGGGAAGCAACAGTGAGGCCGTCCGGCACAGCGCCCTCGTCCTCCGAGTCGGTGTCGCCGTGGACCGTGCCGCCCTCCTCGCTGTCCGGGGATACGGCTCCAGTACGTTCCGCTGCCTGCTCGAGCTCGGTCGGGGCGGAGTCGAAACCAATGCCGCGCACGGCGTAGGCAGGCACGAACTCGGCCACGTAGTGCAACTTGCCCTTGAACGTGCCGTGTCCGAGCTTGAGCGGTTCTTGGGCCTCACGCTTGCCGGTGGACACATACAGGAACTCGCTGCTCTCGGCTTGGTTCGGGGCGGCCAAGTCTGCAACCTTGAGCTCTGTGTACCCGAGAGAGCGGTCCTATGGATTGCACCCGATGAACATTCTGTTGATTAACGCATCAGGCGTGGTGGCTCACCTTTGTCAGGTGCTGGTAATCCATGCACTCGAGCAGCATCGTCTGGGAAGCATGTCAGTTTTAGAAGCGCTCGTGATCATTCATACGCCAGAAATCGTACTTCTTTCAGGGAATGCACTACAGAAGGAAGGGAAGTTGGCCCCCGATGAGCTCAAGGTTTCATTACAGGGCGTGGAGCACATACCGGGAATGTAGATGATCTGGTCCCACTCGGGGTTCAAGTCTGCGCAGCATGCAATGAGTTACACCAGAAGGTGGACCAAAGCCACACTCACTGTTGTTGACAACCTCCGTGCGTCCCTCAGTAACGTTGTTGATCTGCACGCGAACATATGGGTCACTCTATAAGAGATGAAGTCAGTACACGGCAACTCTTCGCTCTCCCACCCCCGGGCTCCTACCTTGCCACCAAGCGTTGCCTCGACATTCCTAGGAAACCAGGTCAGTTACATTTCACGTTGTGACCAGTAAGTTCCTACATACTTGACATCGGTAGCGCGCTGGATCCAGAGACGTACGACACCAATCGGCGGCACGTACTGGTCTGCACCATGCAGACTGCCCGCCATGTTGAGCGGCTTCCAGTCGGCAGTGATCCTGATCTTGCCGCTGCGCGCGCCGCTGAGCGGCCACCAGTCCTTGCCAGTAGACTTCGCCTTGAGAAGGTCAGTGAGACGGATGCTCATGTAGCCGACGACGGGGTCCTTGAGGAAGTCACGGTCGTCGATGACTTTGGCGATGATAACACTGGACGCCTTGTCTGTGCAGAGGAACTCGGTGCTGTCCTCCCAGACGGGATTGTTCGTGTGCTTGACCTTCCGCGTGACGTGCATGGGATGTTTCGCCGAGCTCGTGAATAGTTTGACGAAGGGGTTGAGGTCACCGGCCATAGACTTCGACGAGTCGAGGTCCTTGGCCTGGTGCACAGTGAGACGAACGATGCCAACCTCTAAGCAAGGTCGCCAGATCAGCCCGGAGTCATCAAAGCCAAGAGGTGCGCCTTACTTGTGTCGGGGATAACCTCTACGCCACTAACATCGAGCTCTGGCTTGAGAACGGGGTAGAAGTTGACGTCGAAGCGAATGGTACCACGCTCCTTGCCATCTTTCAATATCGGCGCCTCGATATTTTCCTGCGTAGCGTCCGCCTCCAGCACGCTGAGGTCGAAATTAGCGAAGCCAAGCTCGGTATTCGCACGGTGATCGTTGTAGTCCCAAACTTTGAACAGCAGGTTCTCCGTAAGTGAGTTGATCAGGATAAACTTGGTCTCCATCCATGTCGGGTTGGAACTGCAGACGCTCGCACATCAGTATCAAATCACATACGTCATGAACTACATAGGAGGTGATGACGTACGTGTTGTGCTTCCACTTCGTCCTTGCAAGTTCCTGGCGTTCGTTGATGCTGAGAGAGACGAAGGGGTCGGGACGGCCACCGCCAAGCTTGGAACCCTTGAGGTCGCGCGCACCCTGGACGGTCACTTGCAGAACACCAATCGCAGTGTCGATGGGCTCGCCCGACAACATCTGCTCAAGGTTGAGAGTGAATACGTTTGGCTCGTACATCATAGGGCTAAGGACGCTGTGGACCGTATCACGGATGAACGCGGAGAGACCGGGGATCTGGATTGAAAGAGGCATTAAGCACCATCACGGAGTAAGGGGAGGCCACTCACGTTGCCAATATCAAATCCAAAGGTCTCACCACCGATTGGCTTCAGAACATAGTCGAAAACTGGCTTCTCCATGAACGACAAGTCAACAAGTTGCACGTGCGGAAAGTTGGTCATCAACTTCATGCGGATCTTCATGTGTCCGGAGAACATCATGTCCTCGAGCAGAATGGGCATCGCTGCACTCGCCAGACCCTTGCCAACACGCACGTTGAGGATGATCTTCGGGTTGACTTTGTTGAGCTTCTGCTTTTCCGTCAACTCGGAAACGTCGTTGGGCGTGAACGAGAACCACCACTCCATGAGAACAACGTCGTCTTCCGTGCGCGGGAATGTCTTGACCTTGTCGACTCGAGGAGCCTTCGTACCGAGAGTGAACGTGCTGAGCCTGAGTGAGTCGAGGAATGGTGGGCAGCTCTGGGAAAGGACTTGTTCGACCGAGGCGACAATTGTGCGGGAGAGTACGGGTTCGTAGATGAGCCAGAACCGGTCAAGGAAGTTGTTGAGCCAATCTGCGGACTCGATCTCATGCTCGGCATCAAGACGGGTCTTCACAAGCTCGCGCTGAATGTCGTCCCGAGCACGCCGCCGTGTGCGAACCATGGAGGTGGAATAGTAGGTGTTGCAGAAGGCAAGGATGATGAAGATCCATCCGAAACCGAAATGGAAGCGTGTAAGGAAGTGAGTGATTAGAACAGCCTAGGGATGCACATGTCGTGAGTCGTTGTCGTGAGTCGTTATCGTCCACGGTAACGGTGTGGTACTAGTACTCACCACCACAACTAGGGCAGCATTATGATACCACTCTCCATAGAATTGCTCGCTCAAGAAGAGGCCCAAGAGTTCCTTGTCCTTCTCCTCTCCCTCCGCTACTTTCTGGCGGTCAATGCCGGAGACGTCACGCCATCCAACCTTGTACCAGACGGGTATCTCGGGTGCTGGTACGGAAGGCATCGCGCCTGGGGGTTCCGGGCCGTCCGGTAACGTCGGCGAAGTGGGTGACGCTGGCCAAGTCGGGGAGGTAGGTGTCTCTGGAGGTTGTTGATGTGCCTGGCCGTTCGTGCGGCCACCAGCCTTGTCGACGTCTTCGATGGTGATAGTGGGGAGGATGCTGGGCTTGGTCTTTCCGGTGTCAATGGCCATCTCTGCTATAATAATGCAGTCAGCGTCCGGTCTGATTGCGCCGCTGGACATCCCGGGCTGCGCATTAGAAGAATACAGTGACTCGTAGATGACATGCTGTCACTACGGTACCCGAAGGCCATACACACGGCGGAGGTGGATGTACCAAAGAGCAAAGCAGTCGAGGTGCAAATGGCCTCAAGACCCGGACCTGTCACGGACCTAGGAGTGATAGGGAATGCATGTACTCGCCTTTCGCACCGGTCTTGACATCATCCCGCTCGATACCAAGGTTCTGTTTCTGTTTACCGGCATCGGCGGCCTTGGACTCGGGGCTCGCGTCGGGGTCGAAGGTGTGCACAGGCACGCGACCCTTGGCTGCGTCTTGCTCGACAATGCCGTTGACCTTGGCTTGGACGTTTGGGGGGACGGATGCCCCGTCGACGGAGGCCATGAGGGGCGGGCTCGAGGTTGAAGGAGGGCGGGCGGGGTGAGGCGACTAGGTCGTGGTAAGATAGAAAGAAGGAGCGTGGAGGGACCGAGGGTATTGGGCGAGACCGCAGATGAATGAACGCTGCCCGTTCGTTCCTCGATGACGTTCCGCCACACGCGCCCCGCGTCCCCGGTCACCGGTCACTCCGTGCAGTGCTGCCGCGCTGCGGCTGCGTCCTGACTTGTAGTACGTGTCCGACGGCTCCCACTGCCGTCGTCGCTGTTCAACGAGTGTCTGGTGTCGAGAAGAGGTGTATGTGCTGTCGCTCAGCGTGCCTCAGGGTTGTTTTATCACTCCAACTGCGTTGTGATCGCTTGTGCACGGCTGGGAAGTGTGCACGACCTGCTTTCGGGGTCCAGGGGCGCGCGACGCGACAGCCACGTGAGGGCGTGCCAGAGCGCGCCACCTCTCTGCCGCCACTTACCTTGATGCACCACCCACTGTCGACAATCTCTGGCATGGCGTATACGCACGGACACTGGGGCAGCTAACCACTCTTGCCCTCTTCACCAAGTATCAACCGGTCGGGACTCGGGACAATAACATCCGGGGTCCCTGCCGTCTCGAAACATCGTGTCAAGTTGTCAAGTAGCCACAGACGAGAATAAATCACCGAAAGAATGGTGCCTTATAATTATCTACACAGGTTTGCTTCGCCGCTATTCATGCAAGGTCTCTTCCGCAATTGTCTCCCGACGTTGGCACAGCCATGTATCGTCAGCTAGCTGACCATCGTCCCGCCTCTAAGGTTTTGGTGCCGAGCTTGCCAGAGCTGAGAGCAGCACGTTGCAGTCAAATGATCGCTCGCAAGGAAAAGTGCTTAAGCCCCGATCTGGCAGCATGGAAGACACGCGTATAGCTCACCAATACTTCTTGGCCGTGGGCGAATACAAGACATACACGTAAGATGGGCCATGCCAAAACCGTGCTGAAGTCATCGTTCAACGGAAAGACAACCTCGAGCGAACCGCCGCGCAAGCAGTTCTGGGCAGGCGTGCAGTGTCGCCCAGAGTGAAGTGATCAGCACGCGTAAGAACTATTGTCTGAAGCTACGCGCACTTGTACAAATTGCGCATGACCTCCATGGACTGCGCCGCACTCACGACAGGCAGCGCCCCAGAACTGGCTGAAAGAAAAGTTACAGTAATTCTCTACCCGGTTAGCCTTTCACAATCATTATCCGCACTTTTTCGGTGACTGAAGAGGCCACCTTACTCTCCGCTATGCTGCAGATATCCTGATTCTCAGAAGGCCGCCTTTCAAAGAGTCCTTTCTATCCCTTGGGAAGGTGAGGAAAAGGCGACACTTCCTTTGTCCGGAAAATTCAGCCGTAATAAGAGACCTTTCCCGTCACCGGAAATTATGATATAGCCTGATAGGAAGGCTTTCAGGGGGCAGGAAAGGTAACATTTCTGTGGTGAACTATCCAGACAAAGGATAGGTCAGTTTCCTGTGCCCTTCCGTGTCGTTGGTGTGTACTCAGGATAGGCTTCTTTTGTTACTGTGGGAAAGGCTAGCAATAACTCCAAGAAATGAATCCTGTCTCGCAGCCAGAAAGTTTCCCAAAAGCCCAGAGAAAGGCTAACCGGGTAAGTAGATATCGGACATTTTCCTGCCTCCGGTTCTGGGGCGATGCCTGTCGTGACTACTACTAACTTGACTATCCTTTGAGAGAAAATTCCTTGCTTATGCCTGACAGTCACGTGGAGATCGAAATCGTACTGTATGTTTTCCGAGGTTCCGGAGAGTCGCTCGCCAGATATAAGTACCCGGCCGACGATGACGTCGACTGAGAAAATAGTGAGCGGGCACGAGTCAGAACGCGCCAATTTATACGCGACGCGCCAGGACGCGCTCGCCAGTCTGCAACTTGACCTCGAAGTTGAACCCACGTCGGCGTGACATGCAACTCCTCTCGCGCAGATTGTACAATGGCGGCTTCAACCACCTCAAGAGCACCTCGCACCTCCTCCGCAAGGCCCCTCGCGTCGTCGGACACCCGGCCCTCACCCGCTCCTGCTCTGTCGCGGCGGCCAAGCTTTCGGGAGACAGCGATATTGTACGTGTCGATCTCTTCTTCTCCGATCCTATATCACCGGTGGGATGGCATATACCACGCGCCCTTCCATACGGGAAGAATCGACGCTGGGCGATCTCACGAACGACAGGATGACTCGATTCAGATCCACTTGTAGGGGAACTAGCTCGAATCGGCAACCTACTCGTCATCCTTCCGCCATACCCTTGCGAAATTACCTCCTCTTCCTCCAGCGCGATGGACTTAAACACATTCACTCACTCTGTTGCTGTAGAAAAACGCCGCCCTAGAAGACGAGCATACCAAACCCAACCCATCTGAGCAACAACAACGCGACACGCACATGTCTGCACACAAAGACTTTATCAAGGCCAATGAGAGGTATGTTGCCAGCTTCGGCGACAAGGGCAAGCTGCCCCTTCCTCCAGCGAAGAAGCTGCTTATCAGTGAGTCGTCACCCCGGCCTGGAGCTGACCAGAACATTGACGGAATCGTTATGAACAGTCACTTGCATGGACGCACGTATCAAGTGAGGCAGTCTAGCGTCCTCTTCACGTCCACGCTTGACTCATTACTCTCGAAATATAGCGTCTACGCGGAACTAGGCATCCACGAAGGCGAGGCGCATATCGTCCGGAATGCAGGCGGCGACGCGTGAGTCCCATGTCCACTCCCCATACCATCGCGAATTCTGCTAACGCCGCTCTACCTTCCCCGCGTCAGTAAGGAAGCTCTGCGCTCGATCATCATCTCGCAGCGTCTCCTCGGGACGCGCGAGATCGCGGTTTTCCACCACACTGGCTGTGGGATGGTCACATTCAATACCCCGCAGCTGCGCAAGCTCGTGAAGGACTCGGACCCCACGAACCCTGCGCTGAACGCTGTAGACGAGATCGATTTCCATGAATTCAACGGCCTCGAGGAGAGCGTCAAGGCCGATGTGAAGTTCCTCGAGGAGAACCCGCTCGTGCTGCCAGGGACGAAAATTACAGGCTGGGTGTATGAGGTGGAGACGGGAAAGGTGAGTTTCGTTTGGCAAGGACTGCATTGCGCGATTGTCGCGAGCTGCTCTCGTGATGTCGCGAGGAACACGGCGCTTACCTCAATCACACAGATAAGACAGATTGTTTGACCTGCTCACCATCCTTGGTCTACGCCTAGGCTCAAACGATGGATTGAGGCGTACTCGGTCTATGTTGTCTTGGGTGAATGCTTCCTAAGGCGTCGGCACAGCAGTGGCACCGACGACTGACGACTCCCAGAAGGGCGAACGCATTCACCTATCTACACGAGATGTATCTAGTGGATAAATTGCATATATGAAGATTATACTGTGTCTAAGTCTTGAGACAGAATGAGACTTCGCGACTTGCTGTTGCTGCGGGAGGCTCGCGACGCGTCGCGCGAATGACGACATGAAACGCGAGGCACGTGCCCGCGTCGCCGGCGCAGACTTTGCGGTCGGCACCGACTTCCTGTCCTCGGGACGATCACAAAAATATCAGTCGCTCGTTTTCTTGCTCTCGTCGTCCGATCCCGCGTCGTTCCCGTGCGCAACAGCCTAGACATTGACAATATGGCGGCGATATCTGGCAAGAAGCTATACGATCCCAAGCTCCATCTCACCGAGTCAGGACATGCCACACCGAGGACGGCCGCGCGACCGGGAACTGCGCTAGAGGAGTTCATTCACGATGACAAGCGGCCTGTGGTTGCGATCGATATGGACGATGTCTTGTCTCAGACGAACGAGGCAGTCGCTGAATGTGAGCATAGACGCGATGAGAGCCTCAGGCGCAACAGACGATGCGATGGAGAGCTAATGCACATGACGGTTATAGGGCACAACGACGCGTATGGCACGAAGATGACGCTCGATGACTTCTACTGTGGGTAACGACAACTTCTAGATGAAGCGCGAGAGGTTGACGATGAGTGCGCAGACTATTACTACTGGATGGTCAGCTGCGTCTTAGCCCCGATCGTCCCTCTCGTGCCACAACACGCTCACTCCGTACGCCCGCTAACTTGCAGAACCCATACTGGGGCAACCCCGACGAAACCGTGCGCAAAGTCGAGGAGTTCTGGAAGACCGACTATCTCGACCGTACGCCGCCCGTCCATGGCGCGTACGAGGGTCTTGTTGCACTTACGAACCTGGGCTACCGACTGGTCCTGGTGACGGCGCGGCAGCAGCGCGAGCTGGAGAGAAGCCTCAAGTGGCTCGAGAAGTACTTCCCAGGCATGATTGATTGGATGGTCTGCACAGGGCAGTCGCAGGAAACCCTCGCAGACGAGAAGGAGCTGCTCACGAAGCTCTCGAAGGCAGACGTACGTTTTCCATATGTTCCTCTCTGGCGTGGTACTCACCTGTTGTGCATGAGATAGGTATGCAGGAAGATCGGGGCGAAGTTCCTCATCGACGACTCGGTCGAGAACGCCCTCAAATGCGTGACGGCGGAGCCTCCAGTTCCCGTACTCCTGTTCGGTGACTACCAGTGGAACAAGCGCGTCGCACGCTACGATAACATCGCGTCTGAGGTGAGCTTTGAGGAGAAGCTGCAGCGCGAAGGCGGACGCGAGTTCTGGAAAGAGGAGAGCGTGGACAAAGAGATCCCGCCGGGCGCACCGTTGACGAGGGTCAAGAGCTGGGAGGAAGTCCTCGAGTGGGTGGAAAACAAGAGGGCACAGGGCGAGTTTTGAAAACTTCTATAGATCAGGACTGTGTGTATGATACCCTCGAGATGCAAGTTGGTCGGGTGTCTGTGACTTGGGAGGTACAAGTTGCCTAGTGAGCGTGGTAGCGATTCGCAGCTTTTGGCTAGTGGTTCGACCCGAAGCGCAAGGCTGACAATAAGGATGAGCATCCTTTCAGGCCTGAGCTACCGTGATCTGGCTACCGCTGGGTAAGTATCCCTTGTAAAGGAGGCATCTCATAAGGTCAATACCGAATATGTGCAAACGCTTATGATGGTTCAGAACGAGGCGACGACGGCGCTTGTGTATCGACATGACGCCAGCAGTGGCATCCGCTGGCTACTCCGAGGTTCGTTCGTCTTGACCACATACACGTCGCCACGCACTATATCGTCCTAACTCTCCCCACTCCTCGATAACTCGTTCAATGAAATGTCTGAGCTCGAAGCTGCACGAGCAAAGATACGGTCCACTTATATCGCCACCAAGACTGATTTCGGCGCCCATACCGTGACCTTTCAGCCCCTCCTCACTCGGCAGAGTGAAGACCGGCTCGTCACGCAGTGTTGGGAGATACAAGGCCAGAAATGGATTTTTCTTGCTGTCTGTGACGGTTCGTTACAAGACATCCAACGGGTTTTGGCTGAGAACTGACAGCGACCCTTTCTCCCACTGGCAGGCATCGGGGGATACTATGCCGCTCAAAGCGTGGTGGCGAACTTGCCCGGTCGCATTCGCGAGGCATTAATCGAAGTCTTGGAGAGCCTCCCCAAACAACCTCTTGATCGCAAGAGCAGAGCGGAGGCAAAGCAGCCGATATCCTCCATGCTTGTGGAAGTGATCAAAACGTTCGATGTCCAGCTCGGTCAAGCATTACAGGATATTTGTCCGCGGCCGGAAGACCTGACTCCGGCGCAAAGGCAAACCCTCATAAGCGAGCACGGAGAGACCATCTTGTCTGCGTTCAACGTCACAACGTTGTCCGCCGCTCTCGTGAATGCCACACTTGGATTTATGTGGGCCATCGGCGTAGGAGACTCGACAGTTGGTATGCGCATTTTTGCAAGAGCAGTCTGTGGCACTAATGACTCGATTAACACAGCTCTCTCGACTGTTAGTGATGACGGGATCCGACGTTCCAAACGGCTCGTCAAAGCACACAACTTTAAAAACCCTCAGGAGTACTTTTGGATCAGTATGGCTCATTCTGATGACCGGGATGTGATCCAGAACGATAGTCTCCTGGATAGTGTAGCCATGTCACGAGGTGCGTCTTGCGTGGGCTTCGAGGAGCTGAAATTATTGCTCACACATGATCCAGCGATCGGTGCTTTCGCCTTCAAGTTCCGACCAGCGTATACCAAACATCTATTCAAATACCTACCCTACAGTGGAGAGACCGATATTGGAGCGTTGGCTGAACGTATCAAGAGACCGCCCTATATGACCGCTAAACCCTCCATTAAGTTTGTAGACCTGCGTCCATACCGCAGTAAGCATCCAATACTCACGATATTCACGGATGGCGTGGACAATATCGTGGATGGAAGGTGGGTGTTCCGCCCAGATTCTCCCAGTGGCGGGGACCCGTGCGACGTTGTGTCGAAATTACTTCGAGACGAGGTAGATACCTCCATCGAAGAGCTCCTTGGGCATCACATCGAACCACGCTGGAGCAGGTTAGAAGGCAATAGGGCAGTGGATATATTGGGGAACCTCATAGGAGGCACCGACGCTAATCGACTTGACATGGTACTAGACCAGAGTCGTCTGCTGGATGACAATCCTGTGTCTGGTCTGTACATCGATGACATATCGATCATAGTTTATGAGGTGTAGGTGTAACAACGTGTCGCCCAAGTGCACTGTCAGGTGTTCATGTTATTCGCCAGAGAGCGTAAATTTTAGATGTTGCACGGAATTCTACGTATTATGCCTAGCTGCACCGCGCCGGGCGCGGACTTCGCAAGCACTATGGTCAACGGCAACATACGATAATCGAAGTTTTGATAGACATGATAGACACCTTGACTGTAAGGCTTCAATGTTAACAACAAACGGCTTGCAAGAACCGGAATATATTCCACATGAACGGACTCGGAGACTCATTCGAAACGTGACAGACGTGATTCATTCAGTTAATGGTACAAAATCGTGCGGCCGTGAACAGAATACAAGGGGTCTACGTAAAACCTGTACGTGAGAAGGTAAAACGAGTGAAGCGGAGTACATTGCGACCATGGTAGGCGGAGAGGCGGAGGAGGTTCGTGCAAATGAAAAAGAGTTCGTGATGCTATAAAGACAAGTCATAATGGGATGCGTGAATGGGGAGATGCAAAGAGGTAAATGTACATAATGATACTACAACGCGGCGACGGCACCCTTATGGCGCCGCCGGACCAACCTGAGCTGGGAATGGGGAAGTAATGCTACATGCATCATACCGTAGGCGGACGAAACCGAAACAAAACCCGAACCGAGACGTCTATGACCACTCTGTGGGCCCAAACGGCACGCTCGCGATGAGGCGGGGCATGCCGAGCGCATCGAACGTGTTCTGCCAGACGGTGTTGCCCCACCAGTTGAGGTTGATGGTACCGCTGTACTGCAGGGCGAAGAAGATGATGACGCCGCCGACGGAGACGCCAATGTCCAAGCCCGCAGACAGGATGTAGTTAAACCGCAGCCACCAACGGAAGTGGTAGCGACGGATGAACCACTGGAAGAAGGCGCCGACCATCGCCCAGGATGAGTAGTTGATACCGGTTGCGGGAGGAAGCACCGCGAGGCCGGCGAAGCAGACCGGGATGTTGACGTAGCGCCAGAACGACGTGGGGTAGCGACGTGCGAGGATGTAGAAGGGGATCGGGAGGAGAGCACCAATTAGGAACCAGTACAGTACCCAATTGTACCTGAGGAGTATGCGTAAGCAAGAAGATACAAACTCAAGAGGTCCCGTCACTTACATTCCACCGGACGAGAAGAGGCGACGAGGGCCAATACCACCCCATATGATTCCGGCAGTCGCAAACGTGTTGATGTCGTTGCAGATGAAGCCATCCTTCTGGGTTGGGGAGCAGAAGTCCTCGATGTTGGCGAACTGCCACACCTGCACACCAACGGAGACGAAGCACGCAAGCGTGGATGCGACGACCTGTGACATGAACATGACGCGAGGCGGGACCTTCTGGTAGTGACCAATCTTGAGATCGTTTGAGAAGAACAGCGCCTGGTACATGGGAACGAAGCCGAAGGTCTTGAACACCATCGCGCCAATCGGACGGCCGGGGAGCACGTAGCCAGCGACCAATTCCGCCAGGACGTTGGCGGCGGGCAGCTGGTTCGTGATAGCACGAATCACGCCGACGGGAATGAGGAGGACCAAGCCGATGACGAGCGAAAGAACAAGAGCCCAGACCGGGAATTGTGTGGGGAAGACCTCGATGGCGACGACACCGAAGATGAACGAGATCAGGAACAGGAGTCCGTACCACCACATAGGCACCTCGGGGTAGGCGGTCATGAGGCGAGCATGGACGTCCTGCTCATCCCGAAGCGAACGGCGGAACTGACGAATAATGTCGCCTCTGTACCAGACTGCAGTATGCGTTAGCTATGATTCTCTGACTTCATGGAAGGATAAGATACTCACGGAAAGTGTGCACAATGACGGCAGTGATCACGGCGAACTGGGTTCCGTAGGCGAGCTGAAGAGTCGCTGACAGGTACAAAGGCGAATATGCCTTGTACTTCGCCTCATCGAAGAGCCCATCGGGAGTGATAATTGCGGAGATGTTGTACGGGAAACCCATGTTGTCGAACGCGCCGGAGGACGAGATGGGGAAGTAAGCCGTGAACAAGACATTCTTGACTGAGGTCGTGGGTAAGTCAACGATCGATAAAGTCGGTGAAGATACTCACAGTACATGATGGGTGCGATGACCCAGTAGATGATCACGAAGGCAGCGAAGATGTTAACCTCAGTCCACCACTTCAGATGAATGTGTGAGTGAAATCAAACGATGTACGATGATTAGAAACAACTTACGGGAGAAACCAAGGGGCTGCCGAGCCAAGAAATCATCGACCAGTCGAAAGTCAAGAAACCGAATCCGAGACCGGTGTTGTATCCGAACAACGTGTTGACCGTCTGATTCTGGGGCGCAATCCAGCACACCCAGCTGAACACGCTGAGACCGGTGAAGAGGAAGCCTGGAACGAAGTACCAGAGCGTGCTTCCGACGGCCGCAATGAGGAAGAACTTCTCGCGCGAGATGTGCTTCGTCTCCTTCTTGCCCCAGTTGCGGTTGAGCGTGTTGAGCAGCGCGCAGCTCACGAGTGCCGACGGCCAGATCATGCTGGAAGGCCAAACCAAGATCTGGCGCACGAGACCGGCCCACGAATAACCGATCAACTGGGACGAGAGGGTGAGGAGAATTTGGTAGCCAATACCAGGGTTCTGCCCGTAGAAGACTTTCTGTGCGGAGAAGATCGTGGTCGCGTAGGTATCGGTGTAGACAGCGTTGGCCATAATCGTGATGACGGTGTGCTCCTTCACGCTGAATGGACCAGGGTTGAACGACCAGATGTAACCGAACGTGTTGAACTTGGTCGTTGGGAGGATATACTCGAGGAGCTTGCCGGCAGGGAGGGCAATAAGTTGAGCGATCAAAGCGCTGATGAGAACGGAGGGCCCTGGAGGAAAATGAGCAGACTGCTGCGAGGCGGAAGAACAACCCACTTACAACGCGAAGTGAAGAAGTGGTTTAAGCCCGAAAGAAGAATAGAGATGATAATCCCCAAGAACCAACTAAAGAAGCGGTGAGCGAAGCTGCACAAGGGCAAGGGAAGCTAGACGCACACTCGGAAGGTGTTGACCGGAATTGTCGGGTCGTCATAATTCGGAACGGCCGCCCTTACTTCTGCGTAAGGGGACTCACTGGCGATACGTTAGCGATACCGTCATATGAGGAGCTCTCGGGAGGACCCACTCGTTAAAGTTTTCCACTGGTGCCTCACGAAGATCCAACTTCGAAGTTCCTCCGGGAGTCGAAGGGTAGTTGGACGACTCAACATCGGATGAGCGGTAGGAGTGGTCGGTCCATGAGGAGGTCTGTCTCTTCTCTTCAAAGCTAGTTACGCTCGCCGAAGCGGAAGAAGTGGAGTAGTCCCAGTTGGGGTCGTTGAAGTGGTCCATCACATCCTCGGGTACATCAGGGGCGGAATTACGCCGACGAAGGAACTGAGATAGAGAGAGGTTGTGCGCCCTAGCCTCCATGGTGGCAGTACCGGACTACAAAGTCTCCGCAGAAGGGGAAGGGCTTCGGGGAAGGGGGAGGATGGAGTTGTCACATTGCGAAACGCTGGCCTTTTCAATCGTAGTCGCAGTCGCTGAGAAGACGGAGCACGCATGCGCCTCTCAATTGTCTTGTGTGCCGGCATTAGCTTAGCGACGACCTTGCCCGTGGATATGACTGGATAGGTGCCAATCCAAGTCTAGAAAGCGTGCGGGATAGATGGTCCAAGACAATAAGACGTGGGATCATTCGATCGGACACAAGACTCGCGAGCGTGAAAATGATCCGCACGCTAGAGCCCAATGCGATGAAAGGCCATGGATTACCGAAGATGTATACGCACCGCAAATGCTGTCATATTGTATGGGGAGCATGCCTCGCAATGACTGGGCTTTCCGCATTTCCCTCAGTCCATGCAGTATCTGAAACGGCCTCGTGTACCTCTTGTCGGACGCAATGCGTAGGATCAATGCCTATCGGTGCCAAGTTAGCCAGGTACTCAGAAGACGGAGAAAGATATGTCTTATTGTCAACGCACGCGGTCCCCCCTTCCACCGGACATCGGGAGGACCCGACACAATAAACACATCCGAAACGGGTGGCTTGTGACCATCCAGATCGGTGTCTCGGCCCATGCCCAAGCGCCAGGGGGAATCGGAGATCCATATGACAGGAGATTATGTAACCTCTTCGTTGCGATCTTATCTTATCTTCATGAGCACGTCTTTAATAGACCTCGCCCCATGCCGCGACTGTGCCGCAATTGGATCCCGTGTGTCGTGATCCACACAGCGGACCGCCGTTGATATCCTGTGGCCAGACTGTGGGACATGGTTATCGAAGCTTGCTCAACACTCGTCAGGATTGCGCGTTCGTCGTGGCGTATGGCGAAAACGTGTACTATAAATGCTTTGAGGAGGTAACAATGTCGATCAACTTGTCCGTTCCTCCTCCCAGATCGGATACTTCCCTCCTGCATTGATCGTCATGTCAACCGTCGAGACAATAACGCAGGCGCTCCCGAGCTTGGCACTACGGAACAACCCATCAGAAAGCCAGAAGCAGCAAGAGGAACCTTACAAGTATGCTCAATTCCTGCCGGTTTTCCCCAAGGACGAGCATTACCCGCCCTTGACTCCGTTCGAACACGTCGATCCCGGTCAACGGGCGTTGGCACACCCGAACCCACGGGCCTTCCTCGACAACGCAACTAGCGTGATCGAGATAACCCCTCGCCTGGGCTCGGAGGTTCGTGGCGTCAATCTCGCACAGCTCGACAGCGATGGACGCGATCAATTGGCCCTAGAGGTGAGTTCGAACCCCAAGAATCTTCTCATCTATGACGCACCTAGCCCATTGTCCTTCGCTTGCGGCTTGGCTGACTTGATACAACAACAGGTTGCCAGGAGGGGCCTCGTAGTCTTTCGCGACCAGCAGGAGTTCATCGACCGAGGTGCGGAGTTCTACCGTGAGTGGGGCAGGCACTTCGGCCGCCTGCACATCCACCCTACGTCGGGCCACCCCGAGGGGCTGCCCGAGTTGCACCTCGTGTACCGGGACGCCAACACAACGTTCAACTTCGAGCAGGATGACCGCATCCGCTCGACCGTCTGGCACTCTGACGTGTCATACGAACTCCAGCCCCCTGGGCTCACGACGTTCTTCCTGTTCGCGCAGCCGACCAGCGGAGGCGACACACTCTTCACGTCGCAAGTGTCGACCCTCAGCCGGCTCTCACCCCAGTTTGTGGAGTTCCTGAAGACCCTGAAGGCGACGCACTCCGGCTTCGAGCAGGCCGAGTTCTCCCGCTCCGGCCGTCGTGGAGGTGTCGTCCGCCGCGAGCCTGTCCAGAACGTCCACCCTGTCGTCCGGCGGCACCCAGTGACCGGAGAGGAGGCTCTCTACGTCAACCGTCAATTCACTCGTCGCATTGTTGGCCTGAAGCTCGAGGAGTCTGGTCAGTAGAGGAGCTCACTACATCGCGTATAATCACTCACTGAAGACTTCGCAGACGCCATCCTCAACTTCCTATACGACCACATCGACAAGAGCGCTGACAACCAGGCCCGCGTCAAGTGGCAGCCTAACACCGTCGTGATCTGGGACAACCGCATCACTGCCCACGTACGTGCCTCACTTATGCTTTGTCATTAGATGTCCGCTGAGTGTGTTGTAGTCTGCCATTGTTGACTTCGACAAGACTGGTGCACGTCGCCACGGTGGTCGCATCACTCCTCAGGCCGAACGTCCTATCCCCGCCAACCCTAACTTGAAGCTTGAGTAGTGACATTCCGCTGTAGCATGATAGCCGGAGATGGAAGTCAAAACGATTGTATCAAGTATTGTGTATATATCATGTCGCGGGTTGCTGTCGTCGGAATCTAAGCACGAACAGGTGTTCTCTTCCCGCCCTGCGCTGTAGTGCAACCTTATACGTAGTCTTCAGCCGCGTTCAGAATCGACGCGAAGTGAGACGCACCTCGCCTTGTAGACCATGCCGCTCGAGCATCCGTTGGCATATGCCTTTGATGTCGTTCTGTTTCACGGCAACCAGGTAAAATCGCCCTGTCGGAGACAGCAAGCTCTGAACACCGATACATCATCATCAGCAGCACTATAGAGGTATATGCAGACATCCGTATATGCTTACCTCCACCTGCTCGAGCAAAATATCTGTCAAAACCATCCCATCGCGGCCGCCTGCCCAAGCACCCGCGATATCCGCGTGTTGCTGCGCAGAATCCGCCTCATCCGACTCTGTCGGGACATATGGAGGGTTGAACAGCAGGATATCGACGGAGCGCCGTAGGCGACGACGGAGTGGACTCGCGAGCGATGCTAAGAGGGGCTCTATAGGAACCTACTGGACATGATTCAAGTCTTGCAGGTACGGTCCAGCGATGGCAGAGCTTACCTTATTCTGCGCCCCAGTAGTTTTAGTGCACTTGCATGCATACGGGTTGATGTCCGTGGTCAGATAGACTGCCATATGTCAGAAGGAGTCGGAATTCGTGAGGCGACTGTCGTACGCGACGAGGCAGAACCCAGTATACTGCCAAGGAATGCAGTAACGCATCCAGACCCTGACCTACTCATAATTCAATACAGTCACGTAACGCGGTGATTGTAGAGACTCACCCAATCTCCAAGCATGTTCTTGGTTGCAGATCCCGCAAGTCATTCGCGTCTTCCTCTAACGCGTCTAGGAGAATAAAGGTGTCCTCTGTACTCCGCGCGCGTCGATACGGGTCCCGCCAATGCACATGTTTGTGGGGGCATACCTGCTGGTTCATAGACATGCTCAAAGTCCGCACTCTTAAGATGGGATAGGTCGGGTGTCGGAATCATAGCTCTAGTACTAGGGTGGTGGATGTGAGCAGACCTGGAGCGCTTGCGCGACGTCGCGATCACAGCGCGTCTTCTCCTCCTGTGCGCGGAACACGTCTCGACTCTAGACCGCCATGTCGGCCACGCCTACGCCTGCATACTATGTCGCCTTCTGCGCGATCGCGGTAGCAGTTCTGAAAACCGTCAATGAACAGGTTACGGAGCCGTACATGGTGCGTTCCGAGAGCCACGTCTTGAGGTGTTTACTGAGTGTTCGGGTATACAGGACGAGCCGTTCCATGTCCCTCAGGCGCAGGCGTACTGCAAGGGAGACTACTGGTCTTGGGACCCAAAGATTACCACTCCGCCGGGTCTGTACGTCGCCAAACACGTCTGTGAATACGTGCAGATGCTAAAGGTTGCGATACAGCTATGTGTTCAGTCTGGTTCTTAAGAAGATCTTCCTCTTCAAGTGCAACATATCTATGCTTCGTCTGACCACTATGCTGTCTTTGCTATCGCTCCCAATTACTCTGACCCCTCTCATCTGCTATCGTAAACGCGAACGTCCACCTCCGTCCGTGACCACCCCTGTACTAGAAGCGGTGATCCTCGCCTCGTTTCCTCTCGCCTGGTTCTTTGGCTTCCTATACTACACAGAAGTTCCCAGTCTAGTGTCCGTTGTCTCGACCGTAGTGCTGGCCTCTCAGGGAAGGCACTGGCTCGCTGCGTTGGTACGTTCCCACCTACCCTGTCCGCGCTTCCGAGGGGCCATTCACGGTGAACAAGCATGGCAGATAGGACTGGTCAGCTGCACATTCCGCCAAAACAACATCATATGGGTGCTGTATGCGTACGCCGCGAGCCAGCTCATGTACCTCCGATTTCGGCGCGCTGCACCGGGTGCGAAGGAGTTAGCGAAGTTGCATGACCCACCTGCGCTTGAAGCTCGTCCTGGTATGTTTCGGTTCCGATTGAGTTTGTCTTCTGTGCTAACATGAGGTTGCGTCTGACCTAGTGGATCTCCTGTGGTCGGTCCTGAGTGTACCGAAGGTCCTGCCGGGGATCCTGCCTGCTTTGGTGCCCTACGCCCTTGTCATTGCAGCGTTTGGGGTCTTCGTAGTATGGAATGGAGGCATTGTGCTTGGTGCGTCATTCCGACTGTCGCCATCTTATGTTGGCCTAGATTCTTGGGCGACATAACTCACGCAGCATCTCAGGGGATAAGTCAAATCATATACCAGCCTTCCATGTCCCGCAGCTATACTACTTTGTCGGCTTCGCGACGGCATTTGGCTGGCCCGCTCTAGTGAGCGGGAGGGGCGGCTTGCTTGGCTTGGTACACGAGGTCCGCGTGAGGATGTTCGGAAGCAAGAAGAACGCCGCCGTGACCTGCGTGGCGTCTGCAATAATGTGTTTGACGATCCACAAGTTTACGTTCGTCCCGATTGTCCCTCATCACCGTGCTCCTCCGCTGACGTTGCTGCCTTCAGGATTCAGCACCCGTTCCTGCTGTCCGACAATCGCCATTACACCTTCTACATTTGGCGGCGCGTCTTTCTTCTGCATCCGTTGGTTCCATACATCCTCGTTCCAGGGTACATCGCGGCTGCGTGGGCATGGTACATTCGCATTGGTACGTTCTGCCGTAACTTTTGGCCACCCGGAATGCGAACCGTAGTTGACGCTCCTCCTGGCGCAGGCGACGACCAGACACTCTTGCAGAGTCTGCTTCTCCCGGTGTGCGTGGTCCCAACATTGCTCCCCACCCCGCTTCTAGAGCCGCGGTACTTCCTGATCCCATATATACTGTTGAGAGCGCAGGTGAAGAATGTTCCTTTGTGGGGTTTGGGTCTGGAGGCCCTGTGGTACGCGGCGATCAACGGTGTGACGATGTGGGTATTCCTGTACAAGGAGCGGGCGGGTGTAGGACGTTTCATGTGGTAGACAGCGTGTCATATAGCTTCACGGGCTGCACATAGGGCTTTGGCCTGCAGGGGCCACAAAGGAGCGCGCCGCGTGACGACACGCGAGGCTGGGCGACCGGCGCGCGGTTGTAGGCGGTTGCGTGTTGAACTTGAACCTGGTTCACACGATGCCGACATCACGACTGTAGCGACGACTCTCGACGACGCCCTCCGAATATCATACCTGCTCTGCTCCCATCCCTATACCCCAACACGACCCTCACGAACACCCTAACCGCGCCGCACATATATACGCTTCCAAACTCGCTGCGATGCCCGTCGAAGTCGCGTCTGCTAGTGGCGCGCCTACGCGGTCCAAACCAACCACACGCAGCTCTATTCGCCAGTCTTTTGGCCTCTCCTCCGTCGGGAAGGCCATTGCGGACGTCATGCACAAGGACTCCAAGGAGAACGAGAAGGACAGGGAGAAGGCCACCAAGAAGAAGGACACCGCGGCGCGGCGTACCAGCGCCATCCTCGCCCCTCCCGCCCGCGCGTCCACCGACAAGGCACCCACGAAGAAGAAAGACGTCGAGGACTCCCCCGATGCCAAGACCATCACCCGCCATTCGCGCAGGCAGTCCGCGCTGAGGAAGCTCGCGTCCCCGCCTGACGACCGCTCCTCACCATCGGACAACACGAGCCCCAAGGGCTCTAGCAGTGTACGAGTATCGGTACGCAACCGTAACTCTCTCGTTGGGTCCGGTCTCCCCAAGTACAGACCCCGCTCCCTCCTGGGCGAGCCTGCAATCGTACCCCCGAAGAAGTCCCCGACCCCTACTCAACAGAGTAGGCGGCGCCGACTCAGCAGCTCAGATGACGAGACAGACGAGGTTAAGACTCCTAAGGAGCTCGACACACTTGATGTCCCATCTGCAGACAAGTCGGGGCGCCCCATCTCCCCTCTCCCCCATCGCGCCGCGTTGAAGGTCAACTTGACCTCCGCTATCAATGTCAGACCTGTCACTCCAGAGAAGAAGGACAAGGGCCTGCCTCAGCCGAAGGGCTCTCCCTCATCCGTCCGCACCACGTCCACAAAGGCTTCGAAGATGAGCAAAACCTCCACCCCTCCTCTCTCAGGCTCGGGGTCCGCTCGTTCTGCTCTTCCTCGTCCCCCGTCTTCTGCTTCGTCGTCAGTCTCTGGTTCGTCCCGTACGCCTGGCACGCCCGGAACCCCTACCATGCTTGGTAACATTGTCAAGGGTCCCAATATGCTTCGATTGAAGAATGCCGCGGATGGGAGTCCCAGTCCTCTCCGTAACGGTCTTCCTGCTCCTCAGGATTCACCGCTCGGTCGTGTGTCCGCTCGCAAGAATGGCAGCAGCTCGAAGAGCGGTGTCATACATATGCGCGGCGCATCGGTTCCAGCCACACCGACACCGAAATCGATCTCAGCGGATAGCAGCATGGACAGCATGGATGCCGATGATGTCGAGTTCATGCTCGGTTCCATCGTATCGCCTACGGCGCCAACTCCTGCCATCCCGAGGATCGTACGGTCAAAGGGAGACTCTAGCCCGGGTGACCCTCAGACACCCACTCGCTCTCCATTCCTGCCCAGTCGTGCCCACCTCTCGTACGCATCCCCAGCTCCCCCATCATCGGCTGAAAGTTCTCCCTTCCTCCGTCCGAAACCACGTCACCCTCAGGCTGGTAATGACCGTGGTTCTATCCTCTCATGGGAGCAGCTTGCACAACATAGCAAGACGCTTGACGACGAGGACGTCGAGCGGATGATCTCTGAGATCCCTGCTCCTTTCCGCCCCGGGGCCATCTCTCCCGCCCTGAGCGTGATAGACATCCCAGACAGTCCCAGCCTTAGTGCACTACCATCTCCCACCGGTTATGGTTCGATATCGCAAGTGCTCCTCCCAGATGTCACCCCATCACCAGCTATTCACAACACTACCCGCCTCTTCGACAACATGGGGCCACCCACGCCTTCAGGTGACAGCGCAGCCCTGACGCTTCTCCGCTTGCAGCTCGCCGCGGCGGAGAGCCGGGCACAGGAGCGCCTCGCGCAGATGCAGTCGCTGGAGGAGCAGCTGCATGCTGCGAAGGAGGCCCGCATGCGCGACGCCGAGGAGCTTGCGCGACAGATCTCTGAGCTTGAGCAGCAAGTGCACGGTAACCTCGCGATCGAGGGCCAACGTACGGAGCAGATTGCCGTCCTCGAGGAGATGCTCCGCGAGGCGCAGGTCGCCCAGGAGAAGTCCGTCAAGGACGTGGCGCGCAAGGCTGAGGATGCACTCTGTGCGTCAAAAGTTGCTGCGCTGCAGGCCAAGCAAGCGCAGGCCAGGTCCAAGGTCGCATTCGCTGCTCGGGAGGTGGGCGCGGCGTGGTTCTGCGTGCGCGAAACTGCGGAGAGCGAGCTCGAGCTTGTGCGCTCGAACCGGGAGATGCTGGCTGTCCTGCTTGCGGGCCTTGACCACAACCTAGCACAATTATCTCGCAAGTAATCGTGGAAACAGTGTCTTCTGTGAGTCTCCTGATTTCGTGCATGTCTCTGCGGTGCTAACGACGTTTGTCTCAGACCGCCCATCTTCGTTTTGTCAAGCCCACACATCATTCTCATCCCTCACTGATCTATCTTGATATTTGTAGTTCGATTTCATCCAACTTATGCCTCTACCACGATTCTTCGGGACTTGCATAGCATCACGACTAACGACTAGCTTGTCTTGTTATTGTACAATGTACACTGTATATATCCTAATCATGCATACTGTTCTGTCGCCTGAACGCAAGCATCCAAGAAGCATCCAAAGTTCCGTGCTGAAGTCACGGTAGAGAGGCTCTCAAGAAGACCTTGCAAAATGACCTCGCTCCTGCGAATTTATGACGTCCGTTGTCAGACGAAGCTACAGCGAAGGCATGGCAGATGTAGACGTACTGTATATTACCGTAAGCGACCTTAGCGTCGACCTTCAAGCCATGTACGGACATCGGCCACCGCGTATACGTGTCCTTATCCAAGATGAACGAGATCAAAGTCTTGCCCTTGATGCGCGGGAGCATGATTGTCGCGGTCGCCTTCAGGTATGGTCGCCCATGATCGTCGGCGACGCTCTCAACTACAAGCGGATACTTGATCGCGAGGAACGTGAACTGCGAGCGCAGCTGCGCGCACGACGACCAGAAGTCACCAAGGCGCTGGATGATCTACCCCGCTGCGTCAGGGCTAGCCAAAGGGCCGGGTAGAGCGAGAACGACGCACCTGCTTGAGCTGGAGCTTCTGTTGCGACTCGGAGATGAGGGCTTGGGCAGTCTTGACGATCAGAACGGTGAAGTGCGGGAAGGAGTCGCGCTCCTTGAGCTTCGCCTGTGTATGCATGGTGACGCGGACTTGAGGGCATATGGGGGTATAGTTGGTGCAGGGTATAGTGACATGATACTTGTGCGCATAGACGAATTCCACCAGGTCTGGTGACAACTTGGCTGCGTGCCAGAGGTGCATCTCCTCCAGCGCCTCGAGTTCGGCTGCGTGAAGAGGCCGTCGGCTTCACCTTCCTATTCATCCGAATAGTTGATATGAGCGACTCACCCTTGAGCCTGAACACCTCGGCACTCGTGCTCTCCTTCTGTATGTGGATGATGCGCCGCGCCTGATTAATGGCGGTGGTCGCCTCCTCTTTCTGCGACCCAATCTCGGCGAATTTCTCATCCAGACGTTCGAGTTTGGCTTTCGCCTCCGACACGTCAGCCCTGAACGCCTCAATCTCGTTGCTGCATTGACCGATCTCAGTCCATAGAAGGAAGGTGAAATCGGCTGTGCGCGTACCTCTGCTCAGCAATCGTAGCCTTGAGTTCATTCAGGTAGTCCTTGTCCGAGTTCTCGATCTCGTCAATATCTGCCTGCTCTTGCTCTAGCTGACGCATCACTTCCTCGTACTCCTGCCTGAGGTCAGGCAGCATGTCCTGCGCTTCTTTGATGACACCGGCGAGATATGTCGCATCCTGCACGACAGGTGAGACTAACGCTCTGGGCAAGCAGCCATCCACACTCACAGACTCGAGGTTGGTGAAGCCCTGCGATGCGCTCTGATAGAGTTGTTCGACCCATTGCAACTTCCAGTCGTACCACTGAGACTTCGCAGTACCGATGTTGTTGGCCTTGATGAGCTTGAGTTGATGCTACACGGTCGTCGCTGGTCAGCACAATCCCCCGCATGAGAGCATAGAAGAGACGCACAATGAGCATAGCTTGTTCGCTCTCATCTACACTCGCGAACTCGCGGAAGAGACTCGGCGTGTCCTTCACCGCCTCTTCCTCCGCTTCTTTGTAGATCTTCCTGCACTCCGCGATGTACGCAGTCAGGTCTCGCGTAATCGCAGTGTACAAGTCAATGCGCGGCATGTCGACTGCCATGGCGATGGCGAACTCAGAGAGCGGGATAGGCTCTTCCTCAGCGGTGCTTGCACCGAGATCTTCAGCAGCAGACGACCGCCTCCGCGCACGAGGGCGGAGTTGTCCTGGGCCGACCGTCGATCGGCGCGGGCGAGGCATCGTTAGCTCGTCCATGAATCGGATGCCTGTCATCTGGAAGAACTGCTCAATTGAGATAGCAGGCTGCGATGGATCAGTCATGAGCAGCTGCATACACTGATCAGTGGTCGAGCTCCACTCACCTCATCATCACTCTGCAAGGGTTCTTCAGGAACGCTCTCTCTCCAGGACTGCGAGACGCCTGCTCCAGTCGGTGGTGAAGGATCCGTCATATCATCGTCCATATCCACAGCCATCGAGACATCAATGATTCGTTGAGAGCTCGCAGGCTGACCTAAGTGGGTGACAGGCGGACTGCGAGCAGACAAAGAGGCCGCGCGCTGACGCAAGACCGGAGATGCCACCCTCGACGACGCAGAGGCTGGAATAGAATCTGGCGTAGCGACTGCCTGGTGGCTTCTCTCTGGCTCGCCTGCTCTGCCTTTGCCCTTGTCTTGGGAGGTAGCGGGAGCTGGACTTGCAGTCTGAGCTTCCAACGCGAGCTGTGAGAGGTCGGGGTACAGTGCTCCACTAGGCTCTGTGCGATTCCCTGCCGCTGGTCCGGGGTCACTTTGCGTACGAGAGAGCGGCAACCCAAGCCCTACACCAGACGGTTGTGCACCGACACTAGCACGAGGTTTGTTCAGTCCAGCACCACCCGAGACCTTCTCCGGGCTGCCTGCGCGAGTCGCACTGGGGTCCTGCGGAAGTGCTCCTCCACCCAAACTCTTCCGTTGAGCGAAATAACTGGATGTGCGACGGACGGCGCTGATACTCATGCGACGGTTGGCTTGTGCACCTGCAACTGGCTGTGACGAAGACTGAGTCGTAGTCTCGTACGCGGCTGTCCGGGAAGGCGAGAGTCTGCCTACGGGATGGCGTTGGGCTGACCCAGGTGCACTGACATTGTCCGCCGGTCGCTTGGGTGACTTTGCTACTGATGGTGGTGCGAACGCAGCTGTTCCTCGGTGTGGCTGTGGCTGTGCGGGTGTCTTAGCCTGTGGTGCAGGTTTGGAAGGTGAACCAGCGCGGGGGAGGCTAAAGGTGAATGGCTTTGGAACTGTGGCAGGACCAGGAGACTTAGATGGGGACCGGGTACGATCGTTGTCGTTGAGCCCTCTGGGCGGAGCGGCGGGCGGAGGAGCAGAGAAAACGCTAGACGACAGGGCTGTGGGCGCACTGAAGACGCTGGATACGAGGGTTGCTGGAGTGGGCGCGCTGAAGACGCTGCTCCGGAAAGGTGCTGAAGCTGGTGCTTGTGAGGTCGATGCGGTGGGTGGAACGGCTTGTCGGGCGAGCGCAGATCCGGGAGTCACAGGCATTTTCACAGGAACATCGTTCTCATCCATAGAGGAATCATCGAGTGTCCCTAGACTGGTGCGCTGAGTGATGTTGATCGTGATGTTGTGCAAGTCAGCCTCCTCGTCCCCGAAGCTGTCTTCGGTGCTGAAGGTGTCGTCGCGCATTTCCACCTCCTGCTCCTGCTCTTCTTCAAAACTGTCCTCGTGAGGAGGTCGTGCTGAAGTGCTCCGTCCAGGGGAAGCAGGAAGACCTAGCGACATACGCGCCTTTTGGAGGCGTGTCACTGCGGAGGTCAGGTCCATGTCCTGTTCGCCATCCTCGTCTCCATCATGGTCCATCAACCGCGCTTGGTCATAACGAGGTACCCCGTACATACCTTGAGCGGGAGACGGCTGAATGAGCAGCGCATCATCATCGGACTCCGGGGGAGGTGGCTCGTATGGCTCGCTGCCAGCGTGGGTCATTGCCCTGAGCTGTAACCAAAGCGGATCCGGCTCCTTCGGCTCTCGCATCGACTGGAGCACGGGGATGGTGAATTCCATCGGCTCGCCACTTGAACCTTCAGACATGAAAGATGACCCTGTGTGGGCTGATGATGCTGTCACGTCCTCTCCATCCGCGAAAGACTCCCCTTCTTCGGCCATATCCTCTCCGTGAGGCGGTGGCAGGTTCTCCCGCTGGTGTTGGGTCGTCGTCACAACTGAGTTCCGTCGCTGCCTCGGAAGTGATGCCCTCTTGCCGCCAAGTGAGAGCGAACGTTTTCGCTCGATGTTCCGGGCAATCGCTTCGGTAACCTCCATGTCAGACTCATCGTCCTCGTCCTCCGTGAACTCGTCATCTTCCACGGCACTGCCATTACCCAGGGCACTTCTCTGGGGCAAGAAGTCTTGAGGAAGCGGCGCGGTGTCGTCCATGTCCATATCCATTGACCGCTCACCGAATTCGCTGAACGCGCCTGACGACCTCCTGGGATTGCGCCTGCTCGCCTGCCCAGGAATAGCATTCTCGTCGTTCTCGGCGCGAGTTATGAACGCCGGAGGAGCGGCAGACTCAGGAGAAGGAGCTGCAGGAGAAGATCCGCTGTTGCTACCTGCGACATCAGGGCTCTGAATGTGGAACAGGCGGACGTGTGTGTGAGCAGCGAAACTGACGCGACGCGAGGCAAGACTTTTCCGCGGCCCTTGTCCATGTACTTCAGTCAGGTCCATGGACTGCGTGCCTGTCATGTCTTCCTGGCTGGAAGATATAGTGGACTGGGAGGCATCCGAGGCCCGAGATTGCGACGGGGGAAGGTTGATCGACGCTTTCAAGATACTTTTACGTGGAGCCTATACAATGGACAGGATCAGTACTTAACCCTCCTCCTCCAACATTCCATCTGTGCCCTGACATTACGCCAGTAGTACAGCTCGCAGAAAAACGAGACTTACCAGGAGTCGACGCGCTTTCTGAGACGGGCTCAGCCGTTCTCCAGGAGCAATGCTGTATGCGCGTCGTCTGTGGGTTGTGCCCTTCGCACGGCCATGGCCTAATACCGCGATGGATTGTCGTCGTTTGGGTGAGTTCTTCCCCATAACCAAGATGAAGCCGGGTAAACAAGAGACGAGATACACAAGGCGGCGCGTGGGGAAGGTGGTGGTCGAGGGAAAACGCGGTGGCGTGTTGAATCGCGATCGTGGCTGGACGCGTCGGCCACGTGACGGACGCGCTCCTCGTGGTTTGGCCGCGGCGGGTATCCGAGCTCCTCACAACTGTGGCATCGATCCTCTGCTTTTCCACCATCATCGATATCGCCACACACGTTTGTTTCGAACACCTTTAAGATCTCTGCTTGACGACTGGTCAGGACTATCGACGACACTATGGCAAGCAGACCGAAGACCACTCGCTCGTCGACCCGCACAAAGGCAGCCACTCAAGCGGCCGATCCCCCTGCCCCCACGCGGACCACGCGTGCGGTCTCGAAAACAACGGCCTCGTCTTCTACAGCAGCCTCCTCCAAGAAGACTATCGCACGGAAACCCCTCGTAAATAGAAACAACTCTCCGGAGATAAAGCCATCCAGCCGGAATGTGGCCCCCAAGCTCGCTGCCGTCACGAATACAGCTAGCTCAATCGAACTCCCTCCCGACACAGACAAAGAGCCCATAAAGGTGTGTAGTTTAAGCTTTGTTCCCTCGTCTGGCCCCTGCATGCAGGATAGATCCTGAGTGCATGCTGGTTGGGTGCCTCTCGTTCGTAGAAGAGTGGCCACTCTGATTCTTCACTCATCATCTGTAATATGTTGCTAAACCGCTCTATAGGCATTTCTACGGATACGGCCTTGTCTGGACGATGCAGAGGCTACATACGAACCATACCTTGAGCCGCTCACAGATTCATCCGTCCGAATGACTGACCCATCCTCGTCCTCCGCTCACTCCCGCATGTCAACGATCAGTCCATCTTCTATCTACACTTTCTCGCATGTTTTCCCACCCGACACGACGCAGTCCGAATTTTTCAGCAAGACGACTCTGCCTCTTGTCCGTGATGTCCTCGAAGGGAGAAATGGCTTGCTCTTTGCCTACGGTGTTACCAACTCTGGGAAGACTCACACGATTCAGGGGGGAAGTGAGGCCGGGAGCGCAGGAATCATGCCAAGGACGCTAGACGTGATCTTCAATAGCATTGAAGGACTACATGGAGACCCCAAAGTAAGTATAAGATGCTGTAATTCCGCTCGGAGGCCTATCTCACATGTCGATGGTTTAGTATAGACCAGTCCGTCTACAGGGCATCGAGCTTGCTGCCGAGTCAAACGAGCCGACTACGATCCGCCTTCCCAGCAAGAACAGCTCTCCCGCACTCGCTGATGTCCTCGAAGATGACCTTTCCTCAGCATCGACGTTTGGTACGGACACTGACCCCACAGTACTGAAACTCGACCGTAACTATGAATACACCATCTGGCTGTCGTATGCTGAGGTATACAACGAAAAGGTATACGACCTCTTTGGTGCTCTCGAGGCTGGCGCATCCAGCGCAGTCCAGACCCCATCTGGCATCCCCCGCTCGACGTCGAACTTCTTGAATATGCCCGTTCCTTCCAACAAGGCTCCTCCTCCATTGCTCACTCGCAAGGCACTAACGGTGAAGCCGTCTCCCGCGAGTGATGCTGACGGGGACGCTGCCAGCGCGGGCAAGTATATCGCGGGCCTTCGGCAGGTGCAGGTCAGGAGTGCCGCAGAGGCTAAGGAGCTGCTCCGCGTCGGTCAACTACATCGTCGAGTCTTTGGCACTCTCGCGAACAGCCAGAGTAGCCGAAGTCATGCCCTTGTCACCATCAAAGTTTTGCGTGTGCACCGGGGTGAGCGGAATGTGCGTCCTATGCTGATTTCACGTCCTAGCGATGATGCTGACCAGTATCCACACAGGACCCAGCATGCATTCAGACAGCACGTCTGACAGTCGTCGACCTTGCCGGATCGGAACGCACGAAACACACGCACGCCTCGGGCGAACGCCTTCGCGAAGCCGGTAACATCAACAAGTCGCTTATGGTGCTTGGCCAATGCATGGAGACGCTCCGGGCGAACCAACACGCCCTCGCTCGTAGTCTACAACAGGGTGTGAAGGCTGGCACGCAGTTTGACACGCGCGACGTGAAGCGTGGCCTCGCTTTGGTGCCCTTTCGCCACAGCAAGCTCACCGAGGTTCTCGTGGACTACTTCGTCGGTGACGGGCGCGCGGTCATGATCGTCAACGTGAACCCATACGACACAGGCTTTGACGAGAACGTACATGTCATGAAGTTCGCGGCCCTGGCCAGAGAAGTGTGCACAAACCCTGCGGCAGCTGTATCACGGATCCCGCCCTCGCCGACCAAGCTCAAAGCGAACGGGATCCGGCCAAGCTCATCGCATCGGAGGAAGGTCACCATCTCCTTGAGCGGTCCGGGCAAGAAAGCGAGCGAGGCCCACCTCGAAGTGCTCGAAGGTAAGAAACACCGTGTCTGGTCCCATTCAGTTCGCTGACAAGGGTATAGAGGATGAAGAGCTTGACGACGGCGAGGAGACGAGCGTTGAGGACGATGAGCCGATCAATCCCCTGGTCAACGCCCTCTTCGACGAGGTCGAGGAGCTACGTATGCAGCTCTACGACGCACATCTCCGCTGTGCTCTCATTGAGGCCGAGACCCGCGAGGAGGTTATGGTCGAGATGGAAGAACGTATGCGTAGCATGGAGGACATGTTTACACGGCGACTCATGCGGGTGGTGAGTCTTGCTCGCATATGTGCGTTTACGGTCTAGTAACCTTCACTGTGTGCAGATGGAACACAACGAGGAGAAGTTGGACGCTAAGCTTGATATGATCCAACGGTCGCGCGTGCTAAGCAAAGTTGCTGTACCACGCTCGGAAGGCGGTTACTCGGATTCGATAGCGGACTCGGTCGAGTCCGACGCTATAGGCCAACTGAGAATGAGCGATGTTGGCGAGGGCGAGTATGATGAGGCGGAGTCATCCGTTGCAGGTGTAAGTGCTGCGTGCTCGATTGCTGATCGCGAGACTGATCTGCCTATCCGTACATAGCGCGACGGGGACTACGAGAGCAACGACTCGGACGCCTACGTTCACTCAACGTCTGACGCGCGGAGTCGTACCCCTTCACCCCTTGCAGGCAAGGGCAAGGCCGCGCCCAAACGCCAGTCTACCATCCGACCAAACGCCAAGCTCTCCAACGCGGTTGTGTCCGACCAAGAAACCGAGACTGAGACAGAAGACGAGATCGAGACTGCCAGCCCCGATGACAACGACGATGACGACGTGGAGACAGACGGGATATTAGACGAGCCGACCGAGTCAGAGTCCGCGTCTGATTCTGAGGAGTCAATCGAGGACTGGACGGAGTCGGAAGCGTCAGAGACCACTCCTGCGCGTGCGAAAGGCAAAGGCAAGGCCCCCGCAAAACTCGTGGTTGCCCCAAGCAAGCCGCTCGTCATGGCGCAGGCCAAACGTACGCAAGGACAGATGCAGCAGGGGCGCAAGCCAACGGGGAAAGCGTCAAAGACGGTGGCTGAGCTAGAGCAGGAGTTGGACGAGCTCTCTCTGGGCGACGAGATTGACCCTGAGGACTCGACAGTCATCATCCCGAACAAGAAGGCGCGCGAGAAGGCTATGGGTCCCGGCATGGAGTACGTGCCTGGAAAGGGTGAGGTGGACCCTGGCAAGAAGAAGAAACGGTGAGTCTTCCCGCTCTCCACCCGGACTCCTTCGCAACATGGACTGAGTCATATGCATTCAGGAACCTGGGCAAGAACAAGATGATGTCTCCAGTGGACCTCGAGGACCAGGAGACTAGCGGCGGGATGAAGCTTCGCCGCAGTACTCGAGGACACCGATGATTGAATTCTACTATGTACTCACATTCCTTCGAGGTTCGATATGCTAGTGGACACGATCTGATCGTTGGATACGCTGGTTCTTGTATATCATACACGAGCTGAACGTGATCTCCGACAGTTCTTAAGATAGAAGTACAACGCCATCTTCGACGGTGACCGGTGAAGGCTCGCAATACGTGGCACGGCACCACCGCGGTCGCTGAGCGCTGAGTTATCAGTGAGGTGGTGCATGTCCGCAATGCATCATGAGGTCTTGAGGTCCTATCCTGTACAGACAGTCTCACCCTTTGTCTGCGTTTGCTCGCCAACTGAATCTGTCGCAGTGCAAGTCGGAAGAATATATTCCTACAACACAGAAAGCGAGACTGCTATCAAGAAGACCCGAAGATACAGCAAGCTCTAAATGCCACAATGAAGGTTGCAACCTCCACCTCACTGACCTCCGCCAAACTGGTTCGCCCTGTAGAGAGTCGATCAGATGGACTATCGCGACTCGAGAAACGGAGCGCGAACACTCACAAGTCCCGCATGGTAGGATCGGACATGAGCTCTGCCATGGATGGCATCCCGCCACCCGACTGCATACGGTTCATCTGCGAAATGTTAACCACCTGTTCTCTTCACACCAACATGTATCAGACGCACCATGTTAGCAAGAGCAGGGTTCTGCATGAGCCGCTCCAGACCGCCGTTCTGCATCATCTGTTGCGCGGCAGCCATCATCGCTGGGTTGTTCAAGAGCCCCGCCAGGTCGGGCATGCCTCCGCCGCCCGCACCACCCGCACCACCCGCGTCGCCGCCCATGCCCATGTTGCGGAGCATGTCGGCCATGCCTGCCAGACCACCCGCGCCCGCGCCTGCGGCGGCACCTGCATTAGAGCCGGCACCACCGCGGGTTGGCGTAGGCTCGAGCGGGGGCATATCGTCAAAGTTCTCCTCGGGGACGATGCGGGCCTCTGCGTTCGAGAGGCCAGTCTTCAGCGAGGCGTTGGAGGGGTCGACGTTGAGGCCGCGGCGGAACGCTTCTGCTGCTGCCTTGAAGTCACCAAGGGAGTAGTGTGCGTGTCTGCAAGACGTTGTCAGTACGCGCTGAAGCTCATGATATCATGGGTATGGTATACGGTAGCGCACCCAAGCGGGCTCACCCCCGCCCTGGCTCATTGCCCATACAACGCGCTCATCGGTGTTCTACCTGACTGTCTTCTCATCATCACCTTTACCCGCCGAACTCAAGGATCATCTTCATGACGATCGTGATTGGCTCGGGGGTAGGTACGCTCTCTTATGTTACGCAGCTACTGAATAATTGCAAACCAGAAGGCGGCATAGGCACACAGAAGCCCCTCCTTCCTGAGTAACCTAAGCAGAGCCTATGCCGTCTATTTCCGAGGCTACTGCGTATGTGATTTGAATACGTCGTTTTGCTGCGTATGGAACACGGGCGACCGAGATCTTCTACTGTAGAGCATGAAGGAACTACGCACCCTAGCCGATGATACGCCTTGACGAACGACTGGTCGGCTTCGATAGCCTTCTCCGCGTCCAAAACTGCAGAGCTGTGCTCGCCCTTGCTAGAGTATGCGGCGGCACGGTTGGAGTAGTAGACCGCGTTGGTGGGATCGAGAGCGATCGCCTGTGTGTAAGACCTGATTGCCTCGTCGTACTTCTTGGCCGACATATGTGCGTTCCCGGTGGCCTTGAGCTTCTCTGCTGCTGCCTTGTCCGCGGCAGAGGGGGCGGCAGGCGCGGATGTCGATGCGGCTGCTGCAGAGCCAGAGGGGGATGCGAGCTTGTCCTTCGTCTTCAGGAAGACATCGAAGATCGAGAGAAGGTTGGCGGGCTTCACAGAGAGGCGGTCGACTTGCGCCTGGTCGTTCGGATCGACGTCGAAGGCTTCACCTATACATTGGACTGTGCGAGGGATAGTCAGATCTGCGCGAATACCGAGTCTGAAGACGCGAGCGCGGGACGCACTGGCTACCTCCAAGCTCTCCCGGTCATCCTCCTTGATGGTGCCGTCCTTGATGGACTGGTTGAGGAACTCGATGATCGAAAGGACTAGTCTTTGCTTGTTGGACATGGTGGTAACGTGCAGAAAACCTGAAGCTCAGAATATTCGCGACGCGCGCCGCCGCACTGCAAGCGGCCCATGGGGAGACGCCCAAGTAAAGTGGTGGCATGCGCCCGGCGCTTCAGTAGTTCATCTTGCCACTGCAAAGAACGTATCCTTTCCGCACGCGAGAAATGGTAAGTAATTTGGAGGAAAGAATCAAACTTTCAGATACTTTGCTCAATCATACGTTTGAACCTTTTCAGCCTTAGGAAATATTCTCGCAACCTTTTCTTAGCCTAGAGAGGCGCAGTCGCCGGAAATTTCGGCGAATGATAGAGCTTAACATTTCACTTACCATTTCATGATTATTTCCTGAATAGTCAAACGATGACGGATTTCCTGTGTGCCCTCGACGTCGGCGCTTCAGTAGTTCATCTTGCCCTCGACGTCGGCGGTGTCCTCCTCCACCTCCACCTCATCGCACGCAACATGTCTTTCTTCTGCTCAATTTCTGGCGAACCGCCCCAGGACCCTGTTGTTTCGTCGAAGTCGGGCCATGTTTACGAGCGCAGGCTCATTCTCAAGTACATCACGGAGAATGGCACAGACCCTATCACCGGAGACAAGTTAGAGGAGGCAGATCTCGTTTCTGTAAAAGCTAGTGCGTCTCCCAGTTTCGTGCCGTGTTATCTTTTTGTGCTAACTTGTACGTGTAAAGACCCTAAAACGGCCCCGCCACGGCCACCCAGCGCGAGCTCGATCCCTGCTCTCCTCCAGACGCTTCAAAATGAGTGGGACGCGACTATGCTCGAGACGTTCGCGCTCAGGCAACAGTACAATTCTCTTCGCCAGGAGCTCAGCTATGCCCTCTACGCGCAAGACGCGGCACAACGCGTAGTAGCGCGTCTCATCAAGGAACGTGACGCGGCCCGGGAGTAAGTCGCCTACCTTGTCGTCCACGCACCTAGAAATCGCAAACCCGAGTCGTTTGAGATGGAACGGGCTTTATAGAGGGTTTTTGATGGCTTGACGGCTCAGCTTGAGGCTTGGACAAGCCCAAGCCGAGTCGTTAAGCCGGGGCCTGAACCTCCTTCTCATCCGTGAGAGCGACGGTTTAGTTGGCTATCAGAGTGGGTCAGAATTTACGCAGAACAGCTATTCATAACTGGAAGCGCAATGAGTTCGGGTCGTACGGTTCAGGTACACCTCCTGGCCTCCGTCCGGACGCATCCACTCAGATATGCTCACTTGTTTGCCCATCGAGCCCATCTGAGCATCTCGGGAACATGTTCTTGAGCTCCTCTTCCCTTAGTCGCTGTAATGAACTTCTTGTCTGACTATCGCATAACAGGGCTTTGAGCAGCGTTGCTGCTACGATGAACGTCGACGTACCAGCTGCAGGTGGAGATGTAGAGATGGGAGATGCGGATCAGGAGGCCGGAGGCTTGCCCGGTGAAGTACTCAAACAGATTGACGAGACCCACCAGAAACTCTCTGCCACGCGCAAGAAGCGCAAGGCTCCCGAAGGATATGCTACTCCAGAGGACGTGAAAAGCTACACCGCCAAGCACACCGTTCCAACTCTGCACTCCCCCTCCCCTGCTGGCATCACGTCTTTGGCCGTGTCTTCCGTACACCCCTCCCAATTCCTCACTGGCGGCAACGACAAGGTCGTCCAGCTGTATGACCGCGACACCGACAAGGTGCTCGCGTCGCTCAAGGGCCACACAAAGAAGGTCACGCACGTCGCACTGCGCGAACGGGAGGGCGACTCCACGCTCATCCTGTCTGCCAGCGCCGACAAGATTGCGAAGGCATGGGCACACGACGAGGCATCCGGCGAGTACATCCCCAAGGCGACCATCCGGACCCACAAAGGCGAGCTCACCGGTCTCGTCGTCCACCCCACCTCAACTCTCATGGCCCTCAGCTCTGCGGACCGGACGTGGTCCATCCATGACCTGAACTCCTTCTCGCAAGTGTACCGCGCGCCAGAGTTCGACGACCCGTTCACCTCCCTTGCCGTACATCCAGACGGCGTCCTCCTTGGCGTTGGTACGCCAGGCGGCAGCATCCGTGTATACGATCTCCGTGTGCCGTCGCAGCTTGCCGCGGCACTGACTCCGAGCAGCGGGACGCCGTTCACGGTCAACACGTTCTCGTTCTCCGAAAACGGCTATCATCTCGCGGCACCCGACTCGCTCTCGTCGGTCGCGGTGTGGGATCTGCGGAAGATGAAGATCTCGAAGTCGCTTCCGCTCGGGGACGCGTTCAAGGTCAACAAGGTCGCGTACGACTACAGCGCGAACCTCCTCGCGGTTGCGGGCAACGAGGGCCTGCGCGTGTTCGCGAACAAGAGCTGGGAGGAGCTCGTGCGGTTCGAGGAGGGTGGGGAGGTGTCGGACGTGGTGTTTGGGGCGCAGAGCAAGGAGATCTGGGGCGTTACGGGGAGGGAGGTCAGGATCTGGGGCGCGGCGGCGTAAAAGGCGAGCCTCGATTATGCAGGCGTTTTTGTTTCCTTACTCTGCTTGACCGTTGTTGTTTGTACTGCTCTCTTATAGTCTGCCAACGCGACCTGCTTTGCCATCGCAGTCTGCTACTTGTGGCTTTCTGCCTCTGGATGCCACGTGCACACGGGTGAATTGGGCGAACATGCTGACGACACAGCGACACAGCTTTGCCCGAAGTTGCCGGGATTTGCTCAGTTGCCAGCGTGCCTTGTCACGGCAATTCGCACTCTTCGCGGCGTCGAAGCTCGTCCTGAGCTCTTCGTCGCTCGAAGCGAGCGACGGCTCATCCGAATCCCAGGCTCGTGCCACGCAACTCGCAGGTTGCTCGACTAGGCTGCTTGTTGGTCACGATCCTCCAACAAATACTTACGCGCCTAACCACAAAGCGAGAGCGTTCCTCCGGAAGTAGTACTGAACAGTCTGTGCCTAGAGCCGTTGCGCCGACTCGGACGCCGAACGATACGGACCGTCGATGGTTGGTCGATGGGCAGCCCATGGCCGTCTTGATCAGCAGCGGCTCAGCGAGTGCTGCCACTTACCGCCGGCATAGGACCTGCAGCCAAGCGCATCCCAGCATGCACGCAACACATATCTCCACCAGTGCCAGCCCCAATCTGGCTCCCCCTACCCCGCTCCTTTGTGTTCCGCCCCCTCCCCCCACCTCAGCCTCCTGTACCTGTAGGTAGCCCCTAGCGCTAGCGTCGTCCCTCCCATTTTCTCTCCGTTTTCTAGGCCCTGTCAAGCTCTAGTCGATCGCTGCAAATCCCAAGTCCAAGATCTGAGACATGCCACACTCGCGGACAAGCCGCGTGCCAAGCCCCGCGCGAACGACGTCCTGGCTCTGTGCGGTGCTCACCGTGCTCGCGGCGTGCGCTGCGTCGGCGGAGGCGGCGTACACGCCCGTGCCGTGGACGTTCACCGACCCAAAGGATGACCCGTTCAACCCGCTGCGATACATCTCGAACAACACCCTCAGCGCGATCGCGATATGTGCGTGTCCCCTGTCCGTTTGTTCTGTTCTTCCGGGCCCGTCCTTGCTTTGGCTGTGCCACCTCCGCGTTTGGCGACTGGCGACGATTACTACGCTTTCCTTTCTCGTGCGGAAGCGTGCTTCGGGGAGCCAGGGTGCGGAGATGCGTGGATGGGAACATGGAAGCGCGGCGGGCCAACTGCGGTGTTATGGCATCGTGGGCTGCGTTTTGAATGGAGGCGAACCCGCCAACGGCTGACACGACGCGCTCTAATTGACTTTGCCTGTATGGGTGGTTTACTGACGGCGATTATGTGCAGCGCTAGTCCTGGCTACTGCTTTGGCGCAGACCATCCTGTTATGGAGGTATGGTGGGCGGTGTATGTTGTCGATGCTCATCGGAGAGTTCAGTGCGTATTATGCTTGTGTTCATTGGTGCGATTGCTCATCTGGGGTTATGCGCGTGCAGCATGGGCTGTTGGTTTTGGGGTGCGGTTCGGTCTGCACGTCGACCCCGATAGTGAAGGGAAGTACATTGCATACTACCTCTTCATTGTGCTCTCCGTAAGTGTCCTGGCTATATGTCGTCGTTGCGGTCCTGATCTGCCGTTTCAGCCATGCGCGTTCATCGCCTCTGAGTATATGCTCATGGGCCGGCTCGCGCGATACATCAAGTCCAACAAGCACCTCCTCATCCGCCCCCAGCGCATCACAGTCGTCTTCGTCATCTCGGACGTCACAACATTCCTCGTCCAGGCAGCGGGTGCGCTACTGTCCATCTCTCACAACCAGAAGCTCTCGAAGACGGGCGAGCATGTATGTCGTCTCTTCGTGCTACGTTATCGGCTGTTAGGTGGTGCTGATCTGTGTGGGAGCATGCTAGATCTTCTTGGCTGGACTCGCGCTGCAGCTTGCGTCATTTGCCTTCTTTGTGCTCGTCGCGCTGCGATTCTTGTACCGGGTGAAGACAATGGAGCCGCACACCTGGGCCATGGATCGTGAGAAGCCGTGGCACCGCGACTGGCGTGCGCTCTCCTACGTCCTTCTCATCAGTTCCGTCGGTATCCTCGTAAGTACCAGCACCTCCGTCTACGCTCACGCGGTCGGCAGCTTACTGGAGACCTGTCACAGATCCGTTGCGTATACCGTGTCATCGAGCTGTCCCAGGGGTACCGGGGACACCTTGCGACGACGGAAGGGTACTTTTACGGCCTGGACTCGCTCCCGCTCTTCATTGCGGTTGTGGTGTACACGCCGTTTTGGCCCGGGCGGATGATCCCCTTTATCGACAAGCTCGCGAACGTGGATCACATCGACACTCCGCCCGTGGCGGAAGAGAGGCCTAGCAGCGGAAGCGAAGAAGCGAAGACGTGATATTGGAGTACACTCCGTGTCAGTGAGCTCCTCATCGATATCCACTATACTATACCTACCCCTTTGTTATGCCCTTTTCGGATGGACCGTGGTTAGTTATATCCCTGTACCGCTAGCGTATGTTCTTCTAGTTAGTTGGATTCACGTATTCCCCTGGCATTCGAGGCATGTCGAGACGAGCCCGACGTTGACGAGAACACGGCGGCGTGTGGTGAAATGACCCGCGGTGCGATGTTGTTCTTTTCGGAAATAAGCATCCGTCACGATCTCTTCCGTGCGTCGTCGCGACGGCGTCGGCGGAGCTACCGCTGTCCCGTCGACGTGTCACAGAGTTAATGCGGTCCCGCAGATTGGTGCGCCGTCCAAGCTGCCCCGCATTGGTTGTGGAGATTGTGGCTGCCTGTGGCTGCCCAGGAGCACGGAAAGTTGGCGGGAGTTGCCATCCGAGGAAGTTTGGGGAACAGAAGCTGGGGTTAGGGGCACGCGCGACGTCACATCCCCAACGAAATGCACGCGAAAATAGCGTTTGGGACAGCGTCCCAATTGAACGCCGGACGCCGGGAAGCCTCGCCCGGGAACACCTACATACTCTCCGTGTGGGGAACGTACGCCTCCAGCCCTCTCTTTCCCCACACCACCATGGCAGCCAACAAAGGTCCGTCCTCGTCGTGCTCCACGTCGTGCACGAGCCACGCAGCATCACTGACACGTCGCCCGCAGAGCCGAGTACAGTCGTGCCTCTGCTGTCTCGTGCCCTCCATCGCATCCGCTCGACCCCACCGCGCATTATCGCATCTCCTGCTACACGTATGTCCGCCTTCTTGTGAGTTCTTGCGTCGTGTACAGTGTTGACGTCCCGTATACAGAACCCCGTCGCGCTGCTGTCGCAATTATTATTCGCGTCTCCCCTCCGCCCAATTATGTCTTCCCGAAACCACCCGCCGAGCCCTCTTCTCCCGCAAATACTCCCGCACCATCGTTATCAGAGTTCTTCCAGCTGGATTGGGTCAATGCCCCCGGTGCGCGGCCAGAAATTCTCTTCCTTCGTCGGGACAAGCCCGAAGTGGGCACGGACGGTGGTCGCATGAGCGGGACTGGACCGAATACGCGTGAGGCTCACGTCGCGTTCCCCGGGGGAAAGTCGGATGAGGGGGACGAAGGCGGTCTCTACACCGGTAAGTGTCCACCTACCGTCTGTCTCGACGCGCCTCGGTCGCGCGGCCATCAAGTGGCTTCTCCTTCGTTCATCATTCAATTGTTCAGCACTGACGGTCTCGCTTTCTAGCCATGCGGCAGACATGGGAAGAGATTGGTTTGGATTTGGCCGAGTCTTCGTACACGCCCATCGGCCAGCTCGATGACCGCGAAATTACGACGTCCTTGGGCAAGCGCCTTCTGATGATTCTCTCGCCATTCGTGTTCCTCCAGTTGACGCCACGAACTACGTCTGTCGACCCGTCACCTGGCACCACACTCCACTGGGTGCCCCTGACTGCGCTCTTACCCCGGCCAGTAGGCGATGGCCCCCGTTGGTCGTCTGTGTCTGTTGACGCGTCGTCAAGATTGGCTCCACGGCATTCGACCGTGCTTCGACTACTCGTGCGCCTCCTGGTTGGCAGCATGAAGTTCCCCGCTATCCTTATCCCCTCGTCTCCCATGTCTTTCACCTCCGATACCCCCGACGAGAAGACCATGGATGTGAAGCGGGCACAGCTCGAGACGGCTGGTTCTGTCCCTCCGTCGATGAAACGGCAGCGGTCACGGTATGCACCTGACGAGACTCTCAAGCTGTGGGGACTCTCGCTTGGTATGACCCTCGACTTGTTGATGAATATGGCTCCACCGGAGGCCCGACGGGGAGGTGCGGGTGCGATGTTATTGCCTCCAGATGCAGAAGCCGAGCTTCTTCGGGTACCTGTGTTGGCACCGAGCCTGGCCAGCGTTTTTCCCCGCTTCGGATATCCGGACGTGAACTTTTGGATCTGGGTGTTTGGCAAGCGGTATCGTGCCGTCATTCGCGGATGGGAGGCCAGCATGCGTGCAGGGGGAACGAACGACAGGAGGTGAGACAGAATTGATTGATGGTTCTGCTCGGTCACTAACTTTGGAACAGGATAAACTGGACCGGCTCCGCACTCACGACCTTCTACGCAGCTGTGCGCAAGGCACTGGTGGTCGTGATCGTAGTCCGTGCTATCTTCGTCCTCCTCGGTATTCTACTCAGCAGTTGGTTGCTATTCTGGCGGTAACCGTCCGTCTTCGGAACTAGGGACTTTGTGGGCGCACGGTGTGTATATACTGTGCAGGTTGTTGTACCTCTTTCCCTGTGTTGTTGTCTTCCTCGTCACATTCTGTTCGCAGTATCATTATCCCTGGAAGGTCTGCATACACGTCGCTACGTCTCGCTCTATCGCTATACCTAGTAGACTCTGGTTGGGGGACTGGCAGTTGGGTATACTGGATCGAGGAGACGGTTGTACACATAGAAAACTACCTACATAGAGCAGCCTGTCTGTTCTTGTTTACGACCTCTTTATGACCACTCTTTATCTCAACCCGAGTGACGCGACTCGAACACGTGATGACAATGCGCGACGCGTTACGGCGCTCGATTTGTACCGGCGCACCGCGTGGCTTTTGTGCTGCTTGCTTCTTGACCGCAATCATCGTCTGCCACCCCGCTCGCCGTGGTCGCTATATATCGCTTCCCGCTGACGCTTTCCCTGGTGTGAGATGGCCAAGCAAAAGCAGAAGTATTACGCCGTCCACAATGGTAGACAGGGCACGCAAATCTATCTAACTTGGGAAGAGGTGCGCCTACCGCAGCTTCGGCTCGAATTTGTCTAACACGGAGCTCAACGCTACCTGCCACGCTAGACAAAGGCGAATGTAAGTGTAGTGGGCGAGGGTGCGATGAGTGGTTTCCTATCTGACCTGACTATCTCTAGGTTACGCGCGTGCCGAATGTGCTCTACAAGAGCTTCCTAGGGCTAGAGGGAGCGCAAGCGTGGTTACAAGGCATAGCGGATGCAACCGCTGTAGATGCGCCTCCCCCATATCAGTGTACGTCTCGCACTCAACACCCTTTATGCGAGACACACTGAGGACTCATTGCCCCCTAACCACAGACCCAAATGGCAACCAGCCCGTACAGCAGCACAATCCACCAGCACAACCAGGCAGCGCTGGACCCGCTGCCTACGTTGCTGCTCAGCAGGTTCCACGCGCGGCGGATGACGCTATGGATGTGGACAATGACTCGGATATTGAGATCCTCCCTGGACCGCCGTCCAGTCGCGAACAGTCCTCGTACTATGATGAAGATTCGGATATTGAGATCTTGGACGGACCTCCGCCTGACTGGGGCGCGTCACGCTCTCCGTCGCGTGTGCCCCAACAGCAGCAGCAGCAACGGCAACCAGTAGCAGGGCCTTCAAGGCAAATAACGCCTGCTTCAGCACCGCCAGCCGTTGTCAAGCAAGAGCCTAAACATAAACAAGAGCCAAGAGGCGCGAACGCAGCAGGGGGCGGCATAGACGATACTTTTGCCCCAACCGCGCCTGCAGGCATGCTCACCACGGGCCCTGTGCACGATATCCAGCTGTCGCCGGACCAGCTGTTCGTGCTTGCAAAGGTCAAGAACAAAGAGAGCGTGTTCTTCACCGGGTCCGCGGGCACAGGCAAGTCTGTGCTCCTGCGCGAGATCATCAAGCACTGCGGCGGGCGGCCGAGCAAGTACCTGGGGGTGACGGCGTCGACGGGGATCGCGTCCGTGAACATCGGCGGGTGCACGCTGCACTCGTGGGCGGGCATCGGGCTGGGCAAGGACGACAAGGACGGGCTGGTCGGCAAGATTCTGGGGTTCACGGCGAAGGCGTACAAGGCGGACGTGAAGCGGCGCAAGGAGCTGTGGGCGAAGAAGGCGCGGGGGGAGGTGCTGACGGGGGAGGAGGAGGAGTTCTTGAAGACGGACCCGGCGGAGACGAGGAAGAATAAGGTCCTCGAGAGGTGGAGGCAGTGCAGGACGTTGATCATTGACGAGAGTGCGTGGTTTCTTCTGGTTTGGTGCACGTGGGCGCGTGTTGAGGGGTCCATGCTGCAGTCTCCATGATTGACGGGAAGTTGTTTGACAAGCTGGTGAGTGTCATCGTACCGAAGTCGCGCTGTCCGCTCTGGGAATTAACGCGCGGGTGCAGGAGTATGTTGCCCGTAAGTTGAGGAAGAACGAGTTGCCTTTTGGTGGCATACAGGTATGTGCCGTGCCACTCATGGACGTTCGGCACACAATACTGACTATTGTTCATCAAGCTTGTGCTTTCTGGAGATTTCTGCCAGCTTCCACCGGTGCCGGACAAGAGCGCGACGGGTGCATCAATCCCAGCTTGCTTTGCTTTCGACTCGGAGTCATGGAAGCGCTGTGTCGGTGCACCCGTCGTGTTGAGGAAAGTCTTCAGGCAGAAGGACCAAAGTACGCTCATCCAAGCTACGTCTTTTGGCCTAGTGCTAATGCCGTCTCTCTCACGCAGAGTTTGTCGACATGCTGAATGCGATGCGCTTCGGCAATCTCGACGCAGAGACTGCTCTTTCCTTCCGGCAGCTCTCACGTGAGGTCAAGTATGACGACGGTATCGAGCCGACCGAGCTGTGAGGCCATATCTCTCTATTCAAGAGCGTGTGGAACTCACGCTTCCTCATTTCAAGGTATCCTACAAGGGATGAGGTCGAAAGTGCAAACACCAGACGCCTCAAGGCAATCCCTGGTGAGCCCAGGAGGTATCCTGCTCTCGATGCTCCCGGTCGAGACGAAAATGGGCGGGAATACCACCCTGAACGCGTCGAACGTGCTCTGAAGGACGTGATTGCACCGAAGCTTCTTCCATTGAAGATCGGTGCACAGGTGATGTTGATCAAGGTGGGAGGGGCCCGCTTCCATCGCTACGCACGTCGTCTCATCGTCTCTCCCGCACTCCGCGCACGCAGAATATCATCCAGGGTCTGTTGGTCAACGGCTCGCTCGGGCGTGTAGTCGGCTTCTACAGGCCTCGAGATGCAGTAGCCATGGGTGCTCAGATCGCGATCCCGGACAATCAGCAGGGCCTGCGCAAGGCCCTCGGCGCGGACGAGCAGAAGAAGGATGGCGCTGGAGCAGGAGCAGACAGTCCCGCAGGTGCGAACGGCCCGAGAGAAGAGCAGGATACCGCGCAGGACAAGGCACAGGCCGAGCAGCGCGAGGCTAAACTCAAGTCGATCCTCGCGCTCAACACCGTATGGCCGTGCGTGCAGTTCCACTCGGGACCGCTCATGCTTTGTGTGCCCCTGTCGTTCGAGGTCATCAACGCCGACGCGAGGATCGAAGCTGTTCGCGAGCAGGTGCGTGCTTATGTTGGGCCCGAATTCTTCTCGTTTCTCAAATGAGCTGGACGGCCGATTGTGCGTGTGGCGTACCGTAGGTACCGCTGATCCTGGCATGGGCGTTGAGTATCCACAAGTCGCAGGGTCAGACCCTCGAGCGCGTCCGGGTCGACCTGAGCAGGATCTTCGAGAAGGGGCAAGGTGCGTCATGGGCCTCAAGCCATCATCGGGTTGGTTTGGTGTCCTCAAATCTTCATGCAGCCTATGTTGCATTGTCACGGGCGACCCGTATGGAGACGTTGCAAGTCATCAACTTCGAATCCTCCAAGTACGTGTCTTCGCCCATCTCCATGTCTTGATACGCGTAGTCTGATTGCGGCCCCAGGGTCCGGGCACATCCTCGAGTGCTAGAGTGGATGGCAGAGCACATGCCAAAGATGCCTCCGCTCCCTTATCTTCCGCCAGATGACATCGACGAAGAGCTCGAGTATTGGGGAGACATGCTATAGCAAGCTTGAAGGACCTCCTGCAGTCTCACCCGTACACTCCCATCTCTTTACACTTATCTTAGCCCACTCATCTCTGCACGCTTCTTGCATAGCACGATGATGTATTCGCACATCCTACATCGTACTTTGGGTCGTCGTTGGCATTATTTATGTCGTACATCGCACAGTTCGTATTCTGTACCACTATGTCACTAATGAAGAAACCAGCGCATGCCTACCGCGCAGCAGATACTAGCCAAACAAGTACGTCGTAGATTCATACAACATGCATAAGTACGGTATGGGAGGTACGAGTAAGACAAGCCGATTACAATGGTATCATAAAACAGACACATATGTACGCAAACCAACGGCCATCAAACTACCCAGTGGGAATCCATTGTCACGGTGGTGCGGGCGCACAAGAACGAAAAGAGAAGAGAAAACAAGTTGCACAGTGATGGTGGTAAAGCTACAGTCCCGAACGCCACGATGAAGATGAATACTGCCACCCAATCGGTCATCCGGTCGTCAAATATCATCTCGGCTCGTTAGTCGTCAGCGATAGCGATGAAACAAATGCAAGACGCGAAACATGGCATGTGAAGCGTGAAATGTCCAAGCTGAGAGAATGAACAGATCAGTCGGACGGCTTGCGCCCGTGCCCTGTAGACTTCTTGCTGGGGCTCGAACGTCCGGAATGTGAAGAGGTGGGCGAGGGTGTCGCCGATGCGAACGCAGCGGCCGCCGCTGTCGACGACATCTCCATGCCCGAGTCGTGCGACCGCCCCCGAGCGGATGACGGAGGTGAGAATAGGTCGGGCTGGCTGCCGTCGCCGAACTTGTCCTGCAAATCCTGCAGAGTGGGTATCTGGCGTGACGACCGCTTGGATGATGGTTCTCGTGAATGGGACTCCGCTACTGTAGCCGAGCTGGGGGCAGTACTCAATGTGAGTGCGGACGTGCCCGACGCCGAGGACATGGATGGTTCCTCGTCAAGGCGCGGAGGGAGTGGCGGCGGTAATGAGACGGAGCTGCCATTCGTGTTGCCCTCGTGGGACGACGCGGACCCTGGCGGTTGTACGCGGACCTGGTCGTCGAAGAATTGCCCTGCACGCACGCCCGGAGCTTGTCGCGCGGGAGAGCCTGCATGTGGGCCGGCGCGTAACGAGGGATGGATGCTATTCGTGGGACGTGGGGGCAGCTGAGGAGTGAAGTCTTGGGGGGTCTGGGACTGGAAAGACGGCCTCGGGGCATCAAAGGAGGAGCGAGGTGTCGAGAATGTAGAGGATTTCTGATGATGATGTTTACGCGGCGAGGTAGGCACGGGTGGGGGAGGCATACTGGTCACCTTCGTATGCGTAGATCCGTAAGTGACTGGTGGTACTGGCTCGTTCAGAGGTGCCGCTGGAAGTGGCGGGGATCCGCTGCCGCTCTGCTGGAAGAGAACCCCAGCATTGGTGATGAGGTCTTCCATCAATGAATCCTGCAGGAAGGATCAGTACCACGATGTGTATTGAACAAGGAATGCTTGTTCCCACCTTCCAGGCCTGCATGGTCAGCAAGTCGCCACCCTTGGGAATCTCGTCTTCGCCAAAGATAACCGACCCGAACACGATTGCAAGGTTCTTAGGATCCATCTTGTTCTTGTCAGAGTGTGCGGCGATCCTCGCGAGATGCTCGACCAAAGCCTTCAACGTTGCCTGATGGATGGGGGGCAACCGACGAATCTTGGAACGAAGCAGAGCAAAGTTGTTCGCAATATGTTCGTCTGGATCATTCAATGAGACTAAAACCCCATATGGGCTGCACTAGAATAACGCGTACCTATGCCCTCAGTGTGCTGTATCCGATCCTGGAGTGGGAATTTGAACACTGGCTCCGGTAGCTCGCGCAGATACATCTATGATGTGCTATGAGCAAGCATGTATGCACAAAGTAAGTTATGCGAACCTTCAAGAAGGATGCGACACTGTAGACATCGTCTACAGCGGGGTTGAACGAGAATGCGGCCTCATTACGTTCAATCTTGTGTTGAAGCTGCAAGGGTCCGGTTAGATCGGTCAAGCTACGAATGAGTTGTGGTAAAGTGTACGAACCTCCTGAACAGCTGCATGCCGTCCGGAAACCTGTTCTCTCCGGTCAAGCTGCGAAGATATATACGAAGATGAAGCCGACCTACCCGGTAGATGCCCTCTGCATCCAAGCCTCGCCGGTCAATATCTTCAATGCAAATCCGCACTATCTTCGGAATTTCGCCCTCCTGCAAGCCTCGAGCGGTGGCGTAATCCACCAGACTGACGCCAAAGATCAGATCCTTGCACTCGCCGACGTTATAGTTATAGTAATAGATCGGCTTCGGCGTCGTCGCTGCGAGCAAGCGGGGAATATTCGCCGCTATGGCAGCGCTGTCCCGAGTGGGCGAGATCTTCTCAACCATCCGTCGACCGTGTTCGCAAAGCTGACCTTGCGTAGCTGCCGCCGCACTGTCGACGCGTGAGTCGCAGAACCTTAGATCGGCGTGCCGCCGGGAGAAACCAGACCCACGTCAAACTATCCGTGTAAACCTCGAGGACCTTCCTCAACAGGTCCGATGATTCTCGCACGAAGGATTCAAGTGACTAGAGGACGCGCTCAGGATGTTGCATGTATCGCGCGCGCGGAGGACAGCCTCTCACCTTGAAGCCGGATTCAATGCTCTTGACCCTGCGCAGGCGGAGGGTTTCAAGCCAATGAACGCCCTTCCTGTACTCTTTATCTGCATCCCCGAAACATCAGCCTCAAGGCAGATAAAGCGGGAGGAATGGACCAACCTGCTTCGTCGGCCTCGCGTTTAGCGCGGACTTGACGGAGTGCATTATCGGAACGTGTTCCATCCCGGTCCAAGAAGGTCATTAGTTGATTCAGTTGCCTTTTTCCTTGATGCGCCAGGTCTTGGAGGGCGGTGGACGTCGCCGACGCCGAGGGTGATCGGTTTCTGTGTCCGCCCTGGGATGGGCGGCGGTCGAGCGGACGCAGAGGCTGCGGTCCGGTAACGACTGGCCGTGCTCCATTCGCGAGCTGCGACAGAGGTTTAGAAAGAGGAACTGCAGTATGCGGATCTTGAGGAGAGGTCGGCGAGATCGGGGCAATTGCAGACGCTGCTGCGGACTTATATTCCTGAACCGCACGAGCGCAGAGGAGCGGGGAAGGTGAGCCGAGCCAGAGTACCACTACGGGCAGAGGAGCCGCGAGCGGGACGCACCTCGACCTCCTGACACTTCTTGATATATGTCCTCTTCAGGCGAGGGAGGACATTCTCCGCATACTCTGCATGAGCAGTGATTGCGTTCTTCACATCATCTCGAATCCGTTTGCGGATCCGGTCTTGCTCCTCCTACGCACAGTCGTCTCAAAGGTGGTCTGAGATACAGAGGGGAAGCACGTACTTTGAAGTTGGAGAGCGGGTCGATAACGTGTGTGCTGAGGCTTTCCACGAACGCCGTGTGGGTAACGGCCTCTGAACTCAACGAATATGGGTGAGTTGCAGCGAGCGAAACACGGAAGGGTACGCACCTCGCTCGACATTGTCCGTAATCTCATTCCACGCAACTCTGGTCGTATTCAACTCCATTCGATCATCCATGTAGGTGTCGATGCTCTTGGACTTCCGGTGAAGCTTGAGCAGCGATGCGACACTAGATTGCATCGTATTCAGCATGCCGCCACCATGCTCGATCGGTAGTCACTCACTAGTGCTCCTCAATTCTCTTTCTGCACGAACTATCAGAGCCCAGCGCAATACACACAAGCTTGGGAACGCGTACCTTTCCTGGAAGAAGGCCAGGTACGATTCGCCCAGAACCTTCATATGCGAGTCGAAGAGGGCTGTCGCGTTGTGCGCTGCGTCAACGGTCGGAGCCTTCGCAGCTGAGGCGGCCTCCGTAGCGGAGGACATGATGGTATGTGGGAGGCAGGAGGGGAGAGTAAGTGTATGCGCGGCAGAGAAGGAGAGCTTAAGGAGCCAAGCCGAGCTGCAACACACATTTCGGACCTGCCTAATGGGCGCCTATGCGGAGATCAACCTGCACGTGGAGATACGTCACATGCAAACGCGCTCCGTGCCTCCTCAGTGGACGAGAGAACGAGCGTGGCTACAGATACAGGGTACCCCATGGCGCTGGACTGCACCCGTACTCTCGTGTGACCTGGATGGAGCGAGAGAGGAGACAACTCTCGTGGAATTGAAGACGTGAGCGCAGCAGCTGCGCCAAATGCGCAGAAACCAGACTAGGAATACGCTACTAAGAATACACTGGCAAATAGTACACTGATACACTAACACACTCAATCGGCGAAGCGTCCATGCCACATATCATACCACCTCACAATGACATGACGAATGGTAGGTTCAGCACTGTCCTCGAGCGTACAAGAATACAAGAAATGACGTCAACGTCACCGCGTCTGCTTAGAAGCTGCCCAAACGCAGTCAGCACAGGTCCCATTGCAAACCAAGGCACAGCAAGAAGGCACTCACAGGACATCGTCCGGCTCGCAGTCCGGACGAGGTCAGCGCTCATATGCGCTGTGCGGCCCAAGACGGCCCCAAACGATCTCTTGCGAGGACTTGTCTCCCTCTCCTTCTCTTTCTCCGTATCCGTGTCGGCCTTGCCTGCAAGTTTCCTCCACAGCTTTCCGCGCTGCGATTTGCCTGAGCTCATGGACAACGCCAGCGGCGGCGTCGAAGGAGTCACGGGCGAACTCGTGGAGGACGTCATTGACGTCGACGAGTGAGATGAGGAGCAGGGCGATGTCGACGGAGCAAGCCTGGCAGCGCCGGATGGAACAGCCAGCGTAGCGTGTTCCGTTCTCGTCGGTGAAACGGCGACGGGAATCCCCTGCGCCCCTGCTTCCCTCTCCTGGTCGCGATCAGTATCGGAGGACTCATCGCTCTGCACCTCCTGGCCGATGACCTCTTGAATCGAGTGCACCGTCGAGCGAGGCTCCTCATGCGAACAGTGTCGCGAGTGGTGGTGTGAATGGGAGTGCGAGTGGTGCGAGTGGTGCGAGTGGTAGGAGCTGGAGCGACTGTGGAGGTGCAGGCGTCCATGGTGATCCCGGTGTCGCTCTCGGATCCGGACGACGTACGCCTCTGCGCGACTGTGTCCATCAATACCAGCATGGTCACCCTCGTCGTCGTCGCCATCAGATCGAGTGCCATTGGCGGGCTTATGCGACGAATCGGCATCGTCCCCTTGGTCGTCTTCCATCTCGAACACGCTCTCTGGCGGGAGAAGGCTCTTCGGGCGACGGACATGGCCCAAGACAGATGTCGTGGGGGATGAGGGAAGGCTTGGCGAGAAATCCCAGCTATCGATAGTGGTGTGCGTTAGGATGGAAGGCTGTTTGCGCCGTTCCTGGCGCTGCGTGAGCGGCGGAAGGCCGCGCAAGATCGTGCTGCACAGGTAGCTCGGTTTCCGCGCGTTTCGGAAGAACGAGGTCTGGAGGAGCTCTGCTGCGGTTGGCCGCTTCGATGGGTTCTTGGTGAGGCACATCGCCACAATCTCCGCAAACGCGCTCGAGTACCGATGGGGCCCGGAGTTGCGCTCGAGTTTGGGAGGTTCCTCTGTGACAGTCATCAACAGGACCTTATGGGGGTCCAACCGGGACCGCGGGGCACGGCCCTGAGCAAGCTCAATCGCCGTAATGCCGAACGACCAGATGTCAGCGGAGGCGTCATACTGCTTCCCATTGATTACCTCGGGCGCCATCCAGCACGGCGTACCCACAAAGGACTTCCGTTTGCCTAGTATGGTGGGCCTTTGCAGAGGCGCGGATGTGCCGTTCCGTTGGTGGTTATGCGGTTGGGAGGAGCCAAAGTTGACTGTGCGCGACTTGCTGGACTGGCCCACGGTCGTGCCCTCCGAGTCCCATAGAAACGCGGCTACCCCAAGGTCGCCTAACAGGACTGTTCCATCGTCGTCAATGAGAAGGTTAGCCGCCTTCACGTCGCGATGAATCAGCCCGTTGATGTGGAAGTAGCTGGGTCAGAAAGTGTGAGAAGAAAGTGCGCCATGGGAGGTTCGTAAGGGGCTTACTTGAGACCTTGCAACGCCTGCTTGAGGATACATCGGATGACTTCCTCCTCAAGTCCGCCCTGCCACTGGTAGCGCATAACATCAGCTACACTCCCGGCGTTCATGAGACGCATCGCGATATAGAGTTTGTGTCCGTCAACCCAGGTTCCACGGACACGGAGTACGTTGGGATGCTTGGACAGGGACATGAGTTGTGTCTCATTCTGGAGCAGTCGCAAAGCACTGGGCGGGAGGCGGTCAAGGTCAAGGACTTTGAGAGCGCAAGGGATAGGTTGTGAGCCGTCAGACGGCTGATATGTTGCAGCATAGACAATGGAGGAAGCTCCGAAGCCAATGGGAGGACCGATCGTGTAATCTGAGGCGTTGTTGCTATCCTGTCTGTCAGGGACAGGGACTTTCATGGAGAAGTAGGAGATTCGGACCTGTAAAGCTGCCACTCGTCCTCCACTGCTCCGATGAACTTCCTGGATTTATGGTCGGCCACGGAGGTCATTGTTGTGCACTTGTGAGGTACGAGATGTGTTGTCTGTTGTCCTGGCGGCGTCCCAGGTAGTTACGGGCGCAAAATTCTCGCGTAGAATGGAGTAATGCAAGTCAGCAGCAAGATCGTGGAGGTGGCTGGTGGCTGGACACTGAAGAGGCGGAAGATAATAGATGTGTGCGAGTTGCTACCAAGTCGTCGGGGTCAACAATAGGGGACAGACATGAGCTCGGGTGGTTGGGGTACAGAGGTGACGGTATGCAAGCAAGTTGTGTTCGCAGATCATGGCCACACGCGTAATGGTGGCCGGTCGGCAACGCCTGCAAGAGCGCCTCTTGGCGCTTCTGGTACTTTTATGGCGAACGCGCCTCCTAGATCTGATCGCACATCATGCACGTCTCCTCCATTTGGTTGCATGCTCTTGCATGCTGTAATGATGTCTCGTATAGTACCCCGCTTGGTCGACGCCGCCAACTTGAACAGGATCATGGCTGCGCGTACACCGCCAGCCTCCGCCAGCCTGAGTGAGCTTCGTCGACCGTTCTCGGTGGACGGAACGGTGCCCGTGATTTCGTCTCTGGATGCTTCGCAGAGATTCGCGGCTGACCCATTCTCTTGGACGCACTATGCCTCTTTTGCGACTCAACGCCAAAGTACTGACCAGATCTCGACTGAAGTGGTAACTGTGCGGCTGACTTCGGATCCTCGTCCCGAGCTTTGAGGGGTTTACGTCTAGTCACAATGTCGCTCTCGATAACCCCACTCTAATCTTCTACAATCCATGTGTGATCTCGCAGCGACGTCGCGAGCAACGATTGTCGGGGCGTGCCCCAGTTGACTGAGATTGATTCTCAATTGCAGCGAGGAGTCAGCGAGGTAAGAGTGGAAGATGATTTCATTTGCAGCGTCACATATGCATGACGAGATATGTATCTGCTATGGAAGCTGCGATCCAGTCAAATCTAGGTTGCGATGGTGCGGGGTGCATTTCGACCCTTTCGTAGTAGTGGGCAATTATTAAGTACGTGTGTTCTCAGCAAGAAGCTCTCAAATATGCATTGCAGTCTCTGCGTTGTGCACTGCTATGCACCAACTGTGCGCAGCTTGCGCCCAAACTGTGACACGCTACGATATGCACAGTATTGGAGCCATCATCTCGGAGATGGTTCGCTGAAAATGCGCTTGGAAGAGGTGGTAAATGGAATGCACAATTGAACCACAATTTTACTGAAGGAACTAGATGCGCTGCTGAGACGGACACTTGATGAGAATGGCATCGTGAGCAACTGCTTAACCTATAGTACTTATGGTGAATGAACGAGTGATGTGTCTTGTGAGCACCATATGACTTCATGCAACACGCCTGCAAAGAAGACAGGGTTCACTTGGTGTTCGCGGTCTCATGTCATCGGAGACGACCTACCAGATCAGTAACGGGGTTTACGACTTTGGGCCCCACGAGGCGCGCCTGTAGTCATATGGAAGTCGAAGTAGCCTGTGAGCCCCTGTGAGCTCAATACATGAGAGAGCCAAGGGTCCAAGGTCCTTCCGGTCGAAGACGCGGGGTTAAGGTGCAAAAAGCATGTCTAGGAGTGGCTCTTCGGTCGCTCCCCGATACTAATAGATTTTTCTGCAGCCTCAATAATCTTCAAGATCGGGCGTCGGGAGGTTGGGAGCCCCGCCGATCGATGGTGCGTGTCGGTGGGCAGAACCGAAGACGAGCGGGAAGATTAACGGAAGAGAGATTCCGCTTGTGCAAGAACAGCCCGCCGGGGGGTCGGCGAAAGGGATGAAGCCAACGAATTTGGAATCGGCCAGGTGGTCGTCCAGCCCATGTGCAAGGGCTTCGGAAGCATCGAACACTGGTGCTTGGTCATGCAGTATGGATGCAGCCGGTGCAGGATTCTCCATCGTGCGAGGGCTCTCTAGCGGGGACATCGACGAGCAGGAACGACTTGGCCAGAACTCGCAGAGGTGATCTGAACGCGGAAACAGCGGTGGGGAGATGCCAGACAATTCTCCGCGGGCCAGCGCGTGATTGTCCCGCACCGACGCAGGGTGCGAGTCGGGACGGGACCGGGAAGGCTGGAGTGTGCGGGGAGGCGCAGCTGGCGTCTGTCTGGCGCAGTTACGTAACAGCCAAATCGGGCGCTATCGGGGTGGCACGGCATTTTCCCGGGACAATCGGGGGGCCGTGATTGGCTGTGGAGGCGCGATAAGGAAGGCTGGAGAGGGGCCAAATACGGAAGGCTGACGTAAGGGCCATAGCGGGGGGCGAGTCTGGGTTGGGTTGATATCTCTGACTGCCACATCGCTGCACCAGCACCGGTGCTTCCTGTCTTTTCTCTCCCATCCTCGTACATGGCGCCAAAGCAACCCTGCGCGAAATACCAATACGTCGTTACCGCCTCGGGTCCCAAGATTGTCCCCGTCCCCGATGCATATTCCAAGGACGAGGAGTCTCCCGCAGACTACAATTCCGGAGGCTATCTCCAGGTCAAGATAAACGACACATTCAAGGATGGCAGATATCTCGTCCTCCGGAAGCTTGGGTGCGTCTTATCCGTCATTTTCCCCACCGTCCGACGGAGGTTTCGCCCGCTAGTGCGTCCTCTGTGGATGGTTGTGAACATGTTACTCATATCACACGATCAGTTGGGGTCACTTTTCCACCGTATGGCTCGCGAAGGACACTGCGTACGTCTCTCTTTTCTTCGTAATTTTGCGCATCTTTCCCCGTGGGGTACCCATGAGGGGGGTTGGTCCCGTTTCGACGCCTCTTCTCAAGGGCTTGTGTCTTCGGACCACACCGATGTCGCTCGACATCATGGACTCGTCCACCGCATGTATATGGCATCCCGCCACCCAGCACGTCCTTTGTCATCGCTACTGGAATATATCTACACCGCCAGTGCCTACCCTCGTCGCCGTTGCGCTGTGGACCATGGGGGCGTATGTACAATCATGCGAGTCGCTCTGTTTGCGACGACCCCTCTTTCAGTCGGCGACCGACACTGTCACTCTCTGGGCATATGTGCCATGCTGCCACCTCGGTGTTGTTGAACGACTGGCATAGCGCGTCGGTGCGGGACGACCCGGGTCGGGCGAGCGCTGTACCGTGGACCGCTCGAGACTGTGGTCCAAACGTTCATTACAAGTCCTATGGTCGTACAGACATGTGCTTACCGCTCTCTCTTCTAGGAATCGACGACACTGTGCGTTGAAGGTGGTTAAGTCTGCCGGCCGTTATGCGGAGACCGCGCGCGACGAGATCAAGCTCCTGCGTCAAGTGATGGATGCGAACCCCTCTCATAATGGTCGCAACCACATCGTCTCATTCCTCGACTCTTTTGACCATGCTGGCCCGGAGGATAGCCACATATGCTTGGTTTTCGAGCCATTAGGCGAGAACCTCCTTGCTCTCATTGAGCGCCACAAGAAGACGGGCGTCGCGGTCGACCTGGTAAAGGTCATCGCTAAGCAGATGCTTCTTGGCCTGCAATACCTCCATGACGAGTGTGACTTGGTCCACACAGATATCAAGCCGGAGAACATCCGTAAGTACCTCCTCCTATGGTGGTTCGTGGGTCAAATGACTCATCCCCCCGCAGTAATCTCAATACCCGATGTGGAGGCGCACATACAGTCTGAACTCTCTCGCTCTCCATCGCCTACCTCGAGGAGGGTTCTCGTGCCACCAAAGCAACTTGCACGCGTGTCCGTTGCCATTCCCCACCACAAGAGCGCTCGCGAGCGACAGGTACAGATCTTCGATTCGCAACCTCTTGCCAGCCCATCTTCCTTCAGCTGCCCCAATTCCCCCGCTCGCCTCAGTTACGTTTCTCGTGTCGCCTCCGCACAGAGTGCGCTTGCTTCATTTGCCTCGTCGTCAAACTCGAATGTTGTGAACAGCGTTCGGAGGAAGAGTGGCGGCGGCAAGCTCGCATTGACCACTGGTCACTTTGAGCCCAGCGCATCCACATCGGACCGTTCTTCCGACGAGTCGAGCGCGAGTGGCAGTGGCTCCTCTAGCTCAGTCTCTCGGTATGGCTCTATCATGGTCTCATCGAGCGTCGCCACCTCGTTGAGCAATGACACACCTCCCACGTCCGTCGCCAGTGTCACGAGTGGTATCGGCAAGTTGGCATTCACCGGCTCACCGGAGACGGAGAAGGTCCCTTCACCATGCACCTGTACGTGCGGGGCCCAAGAAGCTGCGGGGACGACGGAGGAACCAAACTCCAAGCCGGCCCAGCAGCCTTCAAGACCCCCCGCCGGACCTTCTCTACTCTCCCAGACCGCTCCCGCCAATCTTAAGCCCCTTCCTCCATGTTTACAACACCCGCACTCGCCCTCATTATCACAACCACATTCCGACCCGTCCTCACAACCCGACGCACTCCCTGACGAATCCCTCTCCATGCCGCCCCCGCTCCCCATCTCCATCAAGATCGCCGACCTCGGCAACGCGACACCGACACGCAAGCACTACACCGAAGACATCCAGACCAGACAGTACCGCGCTCCCGAGGCAATCGTGGGTCGGACAGACTGGGGAGCGACAGCAGACATCTGGTCCGTTGCCTGCGTGTTGTTCGAGCTACTCACCGCAGAGTACCTCTTCGACCCCCAGAGCCAAGGTGATCTGTTCGGCAAGGACGACGACCACGTGGCGCAGATCATCGAGCTCCTGGGTGACTTTGGCGAGACGAAGTGGGGTGGGAGGTTCAGCAGGGAGTTGTTCGACAGCTCAGGTACGTGGCAGACTTGATGAGTTTATATATGTTTCAACCTCGGTGCTGCGACACATACCATTCTGGGACGGCTCTCGGAGTCAGCGAGCCCCGGACCTATGTGCCGCGATATGTTTCCAAACTGAGAACATGGGCGCACAGTGCTGCTGTGCTGACGTCGGACGCTGATCATCGAGCTGATGCCGAGTTGTCCGTCATTCCCGTTCCGGGCGTGTGTGAGTTGTGCCCTGTCGCAGCAGTCCTGTTGTGGTCTTTCATTCTTGTGGCGTCGAACTACGATATCAAGATACTCACTGACGCTCTATGCACAGGCGCGCTGCGATACATCCGGAGCTTGAAGCCATGGCCACTGAAACGGGTGATGGTCGAGAAGTATCTCTGGTCGGAGCGCGACTCGGAGGCGCTTTGCGAGTTCCTCCTGCCGATGCTCACCATCGACCATCGCCAGAGGGCGCATGCGCGCGACTTGGTGGATCACCCATGGCTGGAGGTCGACCCGCTCAGCGAGGACCTGTGGGGCTGGTGAGTGCCTCGCACTCGCATTAGCCCCTCGGCTGTGCTTCGTATTTATCGTTCGCTGAGCCACCGGAGATGGGCGGCTGAGCTGTGACGAGCGATGGTGTTGGATGTCGGGAGATGGCGTGACGCGTCCTCTTTGGTGTGACGTGCTCGCCGCTCGTGGTTGGCAGTGCTGTGGTGGGACCCTTCATTTCGCTTGTTGGTGGTTACGTGCTTTCGAACTTGCCCCGGGGACGGCGCATGACGGCATTTCTTCGCTACCCGTTGCTTGTGCGGGCCTCGTTGTTTCGCCGTGTTGTGCATTGCCGCTTTGCTAGTTATCTTATCGCCTGCGCGCCGTCCTCGGTTCCGGTTCTGCTTCCGGTTCTTCGTCTATCTGTCTGTCTCGGTTCCCTTCTTCATGTTCGCGCCCCGTTCCCTTCTGCATCCGCGTTATGATCATGACTAGACCTTAGACTGCATTTGCTTACCCCTCCATGCATGCATCACCGTACTACCATGCGTCACCTCCGCCTAATGTCCACATTACCGTTTACTTACCGTTTCGGCTCGCGCAACCCCCTCCCATCGTGCTTTCCCGCTTCCTTGTCCATTCAATTTTCTATCATTATGGGGCTGTACATATGCGTATCTTCTTCTACATGGCTATCTCGTATCTCACACACTCACGCTTTCCGTTTTACCTCTTTCTTTGCTTTTTTTTTCTCTCAATGTTGGTCCGGGGTTTCCGTGCATACTATACTGATAGACTTTTGCGGCGACGCGCGCATACTACTATGGTGCGCGTCGCTGTGGTGCTTTCGTGCTGTAGCTATTGCTCATTCCGTTCTCGACCTAATGTACATAGTTACTTACATCGACCATCTCGAATGCTACAACCGTTCAAACTCTGCAAGTCGGAAATGCCATTGGGCGTTGGCGGCTTGTTGTCTGTGATGCGCACAGCCACCTGAGGTAGTAAGTACCTCGGAGCAACTAGAGGCTGGCAGGCGAGCATGTAGCAGGGTTCGCACCGGTATGTGGTACTCAGAGTCACGCTCGCGAAGGTGAGCATGAGCCAGTCACTGGCAACGTTGCTGGTGGTACATACTCACCAAACAGGAGGCGGCGTCACAGTAATTCGCATTGGCTCGGCAATGGTCTTCGATCCGGAACCCTCAGTTGACCGTGATGTTAACCTTGTTCGACAGGAATGTATCCGGTGGGTTTGGGTACACGGCGGTGGCGACTCCCCTGCGTGTCACAAGCGTGTCTTACAGAACGATTGGCAGATCACAGCGCACCATTCATCGTCCCGAACCGGGACGAGTCATTCTGCACTTTGCAGCACTCACTGTGCCGCTAGGTACTACTTGTATACCAGCCTTGAGCATATATTGCTAGCCATGCTAGCCACAAGTTTGATTACGGAATCCGCCACTAATTCGTCGACAACGTTCCGTCAGATCAGGTGGGCCTGCTACGTGGACCATGGCCCTCCACGGAACGCATCCACGTCTTTGAGCACGATCACCGCAGCCAATATCCTCAATTACGTCTTCCGCGACGGGTACATCACATACGCCCACGCGGTCAACTAACCCCGGTATACAGGAGGCCACTAGGACTGCATAAGCTGGAACTGGAGAGCCAAGCACTTCTTGACAGACTCGCGCTCGAGGAGCTTCTGGTGCCACCTGGGTCACGGTCTGGGTATCAGCATCCGCGTCAGCCCCACGACAAAGAGGGTGACTTACGCCCAGAGGGCAGGGTACTGCTTCTCAACATCGACGTCCTTGAGGTCAGCAAGGACGAACTTGATTGCGCCGTTGTTCCAGGGAATGAAGGAGAGGTCCGCGACCGTCAGCTTGCCGCCGACGAGCCAGCCCCCGGGAGCCTTCGCGAGCACGCCATCGAGCACGCTGAAGATGCGGAGGATCTCCTTCTGGTACCGCTCGACCGCGCTGGGCACCTTCTCAGAGTGGTAACGCATGAACCAGATCGCCTGGCCAAAGTACGGGCTGTAAATACGCATATGTGAGTCGCGTAGTCATGCAGCGTCGTGAAATATGGCGAGGACGCACCCTTGGCCGGAGGCCTGGAAGAAGAGCCACTGGATCAGGTGGTACCGCTCCTTCTCGTCGGCGACGGAGATGCGCTTCTCGGTGTCGTACTTGTCGACGAGGTAGAGGATGATCGCGCCGGACTCCCAGACCGTGAAGTCGCCGTTGCGGTGGTCGATGAGCGCGGGGATGCGGCCGTTCGGGTTGATGTCGGTGAAGGGCGGACGCTTGTGCTCGCCGCTGTTGAACTCGAGGTAGATGGACTCGTAGGTGAGGCCGAGCTCTTCGAGTACGAATGCGACTTTCCTTTGAGCGTGGTGGTGGATCAGTTGATTTGATCGATGTGAGTGCTGTACTGGGAGTGAGAATGAAGGCTTACCAGCCATTGGGACCGGTATTGTGGGTGTATAGGGTGAATTGCTTTCCGTGAGACATTGTGAGGTGGGTTGAGTGGCGGCAGTCGGCTGCTGTTGATGTATATCCAGCATGTTGCTGGTCCCTTTATACGCGTATGAGGGGGTGCCTTGAGACGGGGGCCACTCGCTGTTCTGCGGGGGCATCATCAATATTGACACATCATCGCGAATCTTTGAGTTACTCATCGACAGCTGTTGGTCTGTTGGAGGTGCCTTTGTGTACTTTACATGTGTCAGCAACATCGCTGTATCCGATGAGTTCGGGCATGCTGACTAGCGTACAAGTTACTGGGGAGGATTTGCGGACACAGCCGCCTGGCACTCGCACTGGCAAGTTCTGTTTGTAGAAGTGTTTCATAGGGAGTCAACATATCGGCAGTTTGCGACTCGGCACGTATGTTGACCGCATGTGTCCCAGATTAATTGAAAGAGGTGCTCTTAAACCTCGTGCTACACTGGAAGTCCGTTCTGTCGGACTTCTAGGTTCTGCCGCACACCTGAGCCCGCTTGCGAACCTTGCTTACAAAATCGTTCTGTACCTTCGTCAAGCTGTTGATTGTCCGTTATCGTGAATTACCTGATATTCCACTGAGTTCCTGAGCCTTCCCCAAGATCCTTCTGCTCCAACCGTCGCGATCGTCGTAATAAAGCACCTGTGGTTCAAGGAGACATAAGTCCTGATCACCCACAACACATTCTTCAATCGGTGATATCGCTCCGGCAGATGCGTCACCTGAAGATGTCCTTGGAGGGGTGGCGTCTAGGTGGGCATCTGTGGGTATTCGAACATTCTTGTGAGATGAAGGGAAGGGGCATGACTGACGTACCAGCGCGACTAGGATGCCGCAGTAATGCCATGGGACGCAAATACCAAATGGCATATTTGACAGGGGTTAGCTGGAACCCCCGATGCCCTGCACAAGCAAGGTTTGAAATGGAACGGTGCACATGCCATAAGCTCATTAGCCACTAGGCTTGAGACGGTTTTGCAATTGGATGGACAAGCCCCCAAGCCCCCGCATGCGGGCGTGCTTTGGCCACGGGGCATTGTCGGGCAACGCTGGTCGTGTCGCGGTAACCATTGCGGATCGTGCGTCTTGGGTTGTGCGTGCGATTTAACGGCGAAGTTGTGGGGAACAACTGGCACTGCTGAGCGCCGGGCCGGGCGGCCGCACCCAATGGCATGTGCGCGCTGGCAGAGGGCGTCAAATAGAGCGTGCACAAAATTGAGGGAGACGCATCTTGCCTCCGCTTGTCATCACCGTCTTGCATGGCTGCCTCCCCCCTCGCTGCGACTGACGGCGAGCATCCAGCGATCAAGCACGCAGACAATTGGAACCCCATGGACGTCAACGCTGCTCATATGGGCCCAGGCGGCGATCTTGATACAAACGGCGCGCCCCATCCCGTCGATGACCGTGTCGTCTCTAACGGCGACGGGGCAGGCTATCCCGCCCCGGACTCAGTCACGGGCAATGGTGTCGACAGCGCCGCCGCTCGCGCTGACGCCGCCGCGCGCGGCGAGAAGATTATCAAGGTGCTTGTTTGGTCTCTGCTTTGTGTGGTTTTCCAACCTCTTCTCCTCCTTCCTCTCACCTCCCGGCGTCGCTCTCTCCCCTGTCGGCTGCCCTATGCCCTGAACTCCTGCTTGTCTCCATCCTTTCTCGTGTTTGCACGTCATGCTGCACCACACTGATCTCGCGCGGCCGGAGCGTGCCATGTCCCGCTTCAGGGTGTGAGCGTGCAATCGGGACCTTGTGACATGGCAACCCTCGTCCGCGATAGCACTGTCAGAGGCCACTACAGTATGATGCGGCATACGAATCCTACGCAGGACCATATATATATCCATATATCCCCCATCTAGGGCTATCTGAGGAGGCGCCCCTGTCCTTGCCTGCGGGCTGCTATGGTTCCTCTCCGCTTTTCTCGATTTTCGTCCTTTGCTTGCTGGCATTCTCCTCGCGAACACGATGGCTGACGGCTTTCTCTCATCCTACTCCATCTTGGGGAACTGCTGTCGCTCTTCTGGGACTTCAGCTGAACAAGGTTTACATCGGTGGTCTCCCCGAACACACCCGCAAGGAGGACCTTGAGAGTTGCTTCGGCAAGATTGGCAACATCGTCAACATCGAACTGAAGTAAGTCTTCCTCCAGGAGCTCTGGAGGACGCCACGTTAACCAGGCGATACACCGTGTGAACAGGGTTGGATACGGTTTCGTGGTAAGTTCATATAACGCGCTTCTGGGCGTGGTTCTGGGCCTGACATCACTCTTCTAAAGGAATTCGACAGCCGCGAGGCTGCGGAAGAGAGTGTCGCCAAGTACCACGAGGGCTACTTCATGGGAAACAAGATACGTGTTGAGATTTCTCATGGAGGCGGAAGAACCGCCAAGTATAGCGGCGATCCTGGAGCTTGCTTCAAATGCGGTCAAATGGGTCACTGGGCAAGGTGAACCGTGCATCGTTCGTTGGTTTGGTCAGCGCTGATATCTTGGCCAGGGAGTGCCCCAATCATTTGGCAAATGGGTACGTGCTAAGGTCTGTCAGCAAGCTAAGATGACCTTACTGAAGCCCTTCCTTGTTCTCGCAGACGTCGTCCGAGTGAAGCTCCTCTCATTGATCGTATCCAAGCGCCTAGGGACTATCTCCCACCTCCCCGGGACTACCCTTACCGTGGCGACTATGCCCGCTACCCCCCAATTGGGGATCCTCGTTACTACGAGTACCCTCCACCTCCCATTCGTCGCGAGGGTCCATATGGTCGGCCAGCCTCTCCGCCTCCCAGAGACTTCCGTGAATATCCCCCCCCTCCTCCGCCTGTGCGCTCTGCTAGGGACTACGATGAGTATCGCATGAGGGGTCCGCCGCCGCCTGCACTGCCGCCTGCTCGCTTTGAGGCTCGTGGCTACTATCCTGAGGGTGAGGCTGCTCCTCCCCCTGGTTACCCTCCTCGTGGCTATCCTCCGCCGCCCCCGCGCGATTACTATGAGCGTTACGAACGTGGACGAGCTGCTCCGCCACCGCCGGCCGACAGGTATGGATCTTACCCCCCGCCTGCTGCCAGGCCACGGACTCCCCCTGGAGCACCGCCGGCCCGCGCTGCTCGCGACGACTACGACCGCCCTCCTCCTCGGTACGCTCTTCTTGGATGCTCCTTTGAAGCCTTGTCTTGACTCAGATGTTCCAGTGATTACGCCCCTGCCGACGCTCGGGGCAGGGCGGCCTCGCCCGCACGCTACGATTACCCTCCTCCTCGTGCAGGAAGTGTTGAAGCTGCTCGTTATCGGTTCGTCCATCCTCTGCTCTTGGCTTCCCTTAGACTGATCGGTGCCCTTGCAGTCGTCGTTCTCAGAGCCCTCCCTCCCGTTCGGCTTCTGGTGCTCCTTACGACTCTGCGGGCTACAGCGCTGGCTCTGGTGGCGCCGCCTACAATGGCGGCAATTCTGGCGGCTACGCGAACGGCTATTCCAACGGTGCTCCCCCGCCTCCCAGGAGCTCTGGCGGCAGCAGAGAGTATGCTCCTCCCCGCGCTCGCGACCCCGAACCGGCCGGGAGCTACAGGCGTGCTTGAGTCTGCAGCCGACGTCGTTCCTCGCGCACATACATCGTCTCGATCGGGGAACAGCGCTCTACGTCCAATTACATCGAAAAGTTGTCTTGCGTTCTAGTAGTTCCAGAAGAGAAATCTTGTCTTGGCTCTCCATATCTATGGCATCTGGTGGGCATTGCTAGTGGACGGACCTGGTTCGGGACACCAGAGAAAACCCCTGGCCTTGCTCCTTATGCCTGTCTCGGCTTGGCTTGTTGTATCTACCGGCATATTGGTGGCCGTTGTCAGAGAGTCGGACCTGGTATCGAAGTACACCAGAGAAGATTCCTTACTTCGTCCCTTATGTCGTCTCGTATATGCTCTCTATCTCGTTTTCGCCTCTCGTAGCTCCGCCTCCCCCCCCTCCCCATCCCTACACCCTCATAGTCCATAACAGATTAGTCGTGCTCTGTCTGTACTGCCTTGTAAATGATCAATATAGCTGTCCCACCCTATTTCGTGCGCCGCGGCGCCTTGTGTGTCCATGTGTGCATCATTCGACCACACGGCTAAGAGTGCAATCAAATGTCGAAGAAAGGAACGCAACAATATTATTGCACGCTCTAAGAAGTAATGTACGCCGTCTATCAACCAATGACCATCTTGTTGTCGACTTCGTTGATATCGTACTGGGGAACCTCGAGGTTCAGCTGCGCAGATGGATGAACGATGAGTGGTCTGTGACAGTTTGGATAGCGTCGAATACTCACAGGAGCAGGACCCTTGCGGATACGTCCAGAGATATCGTAGTGCGAACCGTGGCACGGGCAGAACCAGCCTCCGTAGTCACCAGCCTCGCCGATGGGGACGCAGCCCAAGTGGGTGCAGACACCGAGCATGACGAGCCACTCAGGCTTCTTCGTACGCGCCTCGTCGCTCTCGGGATCGCGGAGGCTCTTCCAGTCCGTGCTGCGCGCCTCCTCGATCTCGCTCTGCGTGCGGTGGCGGATGAAGACGGGCTTGCCGCGCCACTTGATGATCACGTTCTTGCCCTCAGGGATGCTCGAGAGCTCGAGCTCGACCTTGGCCATAGCGAGCACGTCCGCCGACGCCGACATCGTCGCGAGGAACTCCGTCACCGTCGACTTGGCCGCGGACGCGGAGAGCAGGCCAAGAGAGCCAATCATGAGGTACGCGAGCCCGCGGTTCGTCGACGGGTCCTTGGCCTCGTACTTGGAGAAGTCGGGCACCTGCGGCGCGTCCCGGACGACCGCCGACGTGTGCATAAGGCTCTTCTGGTGAATGCCGGTCACAGGAGCTGCGTGCGCGACGGGGACGATGCGTGAGCGTGCGTCGGGGCGTGCAGGGCCAGGAGGCCGGGGCCTGCAGAAAAGGGCGCGCTGGACGGGCGGATGTCCGCAGGCCACCGGAACCTCCAGGACTCGGACAAGAGGGCTACTCACAGTACTGGAAGGTCTTCGAGACGAACCCTGAGGACGTCCGCGAGACTCCGCCCGCCCACCGAGCAGGCGTGTCAGAGCGGGGGCCAGATGCTCCATGGCCATGCCCGTGTGCGTCGTGGCCGCCGCGAGCAGCGAGGTTGACGAGGGGCGCGACGGGGACACCCGAGGAGAGCGTGCGGACGGTGGTGGGGATGGTCACGGCCTTTTTGGAGAGGTGGACAGTCGCCATGGCGGTAGGGAACGGTGAGGAAGGTGTCGAGCTCGCTGTCGGTAGTGACGAGCGCAAACGTGGGCGGAGTTTTGAATCTGACGCCCTCTCCTTCCCGTCCCGTTCTTTCCCGCTGGCGCTTGTTCAATGCGCGCTCTGCCATTGGCCCGAGTTGGCCGGCCATGGCTAGACTTCGCCTCGACGAATCCTTCATTGCGTGCATGGCGTGGTGACTAGAAAGTGTAATGCCCTCCCGAGTCCCTCTCGGACGTGGTTGTAATGAAACTATTTTTCGTGGTGGAAAACTATTGGGTATCATGCAAACTCGTCGTTACAGTCGTGTCTAGTAGTCTAAAGGGAAAACGGTACAAGTACACAAAATACTCTACAAGCTAACCGTACTGTGGTCGTCATCATAGATACTGATACGCAATCTTGTCACCAACAGGGATGCGGCGTACAACCTGTTTTGAGAGATGTTCTTGCAAGCATGAGAGGACGCGCTGCTTCGGGAACTTCGGCGCGACGGGCAAGCCTCTATGCTTCGCAAGCCGCCGGACGACGTTCGGGTCTGTGGAAGGGCGACAAGTCAGACGTTGTGAGAGTTCTGATATTGTGTGAGACGTACAGTCAGAGATGATGCCATCAGCCTTCCACTCCAGTAACTGCTCTACGATGTTCATCCGGTTCACCGTCCATGGTTTCACCAGAAGGCCGAGCTGATGCGCGGTGTCGATCATCATCTTCGTTGTGAACGGAACGTAGCCTTCCATCTCCGGGTCAGCAGCTGGCGTCTCAAAAGAGGATGCAGCGGGGGAGAGGATGTCAGCCCCAATGCTGTGTGCTGCTTGCGCGACTTGCTGAGCTACAGAAGGGCCGGGGAAGGAGTCGAGACGCAGGCCCGCGAGCCATGGCGTGGTACTGTTGTCCGGGTTGAACGCGGTCTCGCTGGGAGGTGGTCAGCGTGTCATCTCGTACAGAACATACGCCACATACTCATCGATGAGAGCGGAAGTCGTGATGGAAGAGTCGAGTTCCTTAGAAAGCCGCACGTAAGTAGGGCTTCTCGGCACTATAGCCTCAATCATACCTTCATAGCAATGATCGTCCTCCAGTCAAAGCTTTGGTACTATCGCACAGCGCGTGAGCAGTTCCTTCACGACAGATCATGAACTCGCACATACCGTGATAGAACGCTTGTACGGACTGCTGTTGAAAATCTCGTGCTGCTTCTGCACGAAGTCGCTGACGCCTAACGTCCTGTTCGGGTACCGCGCGTCGATCTTCGACTCGATGTTCCACAGCACCTGCCGGGCCGGGTCCGCGCACTCGACGAACTCAAACACCTCTTGCAGCGTGGAGATCCGGGTTCCAGGATACGTCAGCTGCATCGCTACAAGCAACGAGAGAAGCCCGTCAGTCGAGTCTTCACCAACTTCGCCACCAACGTGCCTGAGCTACGCGGGACGCGAAGAAGAGAAGACTCACGATACCCATGCTGCCGCTTCGAACCACAGTCGATCGTGCGTATTTGCGCAAGAGTGAGGTTCGCGATGTACTTCCCAACGTAGGGATACTCTGGATCTCCAGGGAACTGTGGAGTGGTGCAGCCGTGGTTACTCCTTGCAGCGGGGAGGGTCTGTCATGAGGGAGAACGTACTGCGGGGTGGGTATCCTGACACTTCGCAGAAGTGATCTCCTCGTCGTGCCAGACAACGACGTACCCATCCTAGAGAGTCGTGGTTCGTTGAGGAGCTCATGCTTAGACGGGAAAGGGCTGACCTTCGTAATCCCGTTGTCGAGCTCGAGGGTGGAGGCGCCGTCGATGAGACCCCTGCGAGCCAGCGCAACCTCAGCGACCCCTCCAGCCGTGGATCAACAGCTTTTCAGCCTCACCATGCAAAGCTCGGCAGCGTGTTCTCCACGGTGTTCCCTCGACCGCCTCGGTGTGCCTGTGGAGTGTGATGAGTACGTAAACGCATCGACGAGGTTATCTGTGCTCACTTGAACGTCATAAAACCTGTCGTGGCGTTGAAGGGCACCAGAACTCAGTGGTTGTTGTGCAGGCGAGGCAACAATGAGCATGGCCTCGCTGGCCATGTTGGCAAGAAAGGCGAGTGGGGCGAACATGTTGGATGCGTGCTGCGGTGACACAGAGAGGGGGACAGAGGATCGCAAACTAACCAGGTTGTCCGTTCGGCTGTACATAAGCACACCGCTACGTCTGGGTGAAGTCGGCGGAGGCATTTTTGTCAGCATCACACGTTCCACGACGATCCCGCAGAGCTACTCGTCCGCCACAAACGTTCATGGTACACCTGCCGTTTATGGAAAAAATCCGGCCACATTGGAACGGATATTCCCGGTTTGCAGCTTTGTGGGCGCAAGGAGTGGGACGGGACGGACAGCGGTTGGGCCGAGTTTGGATGCGGGATTAGTTAGGAAAGCCTATAGGGGAGGAACGTGCAACACAGCATGCAACTACCACGGGTATACCGTCTAGTACATGTAGCGCCTCGTACCCTATATGAGGATGGTCCCGAGCAATGAATATTGAATACTTGGCGTTAGGCATTCCCGCGTGAGAATATGAGCAACTGTGACTAGGAAGTTAGTCAGTGAAGATCGACTCTTACCAGAGTGGAATACCGCATACCTGGCGCTTAGTCGACGTATTCTCATCTCAGCTGACTCACTAGTAACTACACCGACAGCATGTCCCGCAAGCATTCTCAGCATTGGGAGCGAGAAGGGCGCGGTATGCGATAAATGGCACACAGAGCCCACAGGTGAGGTGGAGTGATGTATTGAGAAACCGAGAAATATACCAACCGTCTTTGATGAGAAGAAAGGTGGTGCGTGTGGATATGCGGAGGCGACAGCAGAACAGTGTGAAGGCAAATCAATGAGCGATATGCGAGTAATGATACTATAAGGAGATGTGTATACCCCGGAGAGGGTGTATTATATCAAGGAGAAGACAGAGCTGAATGACAAACCGGACGACTGAGCGGGCAGTCAAGCTTTCGGCCTGTCCTTCGGGTTGTCTTTGGCGACTGCATTACTTCCAGCTTCGCCAACGCCGTTAAGACCCAAATTCCTCCACTCATCTCGCTCCATCAGGCCGCTTGAATGCACAGGTTAGACAGGTATAGTCAGTCCAGCAGTATACAAGGGACGCACCGAGACATCCGACACTCCAGGTACTCCTTGTTAAGATGTCGGCAAGGGGTAGAGTTGCTACCGTTTTTTCGCAAACAGTCAAGGTAGGACTTCATGAAGTTTTTGCACTCCCCTGCATCGTTGTCCACAATGTCAGGAACGTGCGGAATGCATGGCCGGGACAACGCACCATAGTGGTCCAGAGGAAATGACCCCCGATCCTGCTCGTGTGAGACTTTGCCAGCTGGCTAAGGACTAAGTGCTTACTGGTGCGGACACCGAAAAGCCTCCAGATAGCGAAGGTGGGCGACCGAACGACATGCCGCGTGCAGGTGGGAACGAGAGAGGACGCGAGAGGGAAAGACGATGGACGACGTCGGGACTTGGGCAGGATCCGGGGAGACAGACGCCTATGGTGCAGTTCACTTAAAGGCCACCACTTTGTCCGGCGCCTAAAAGTCACGTGAGAATCACGTGATGCGGCGGCGGAGGCTTGCGCCCAGTTCTTCCTAACCACCAGCGGAAGATGGCGAGGTATTGTTCGCTGCGTTTGGTGCTCCCAGTGTAAATTACATAATGTGAAACATAGGCTTGCCCTCCAGAATTGAACAGTGTGAATTCAACGACAGAATATCGCTACCACTGAGTTATGGCCCGCAAGAAAGCATCCCACCTCGCCGCCGCTGCTCGTGCACGCGAAGGGCTAGCAGCACAACGCGCAAGAGCGGCAGCCTCCCGCGCTCTCCGCACACCCTCTCCTGCCCTTCCTGTGCCCGAACGATCACTCCCTGAGCCACCCGCCTCCGAGCCCGAACCACCCACCACCTCCGAGCCTGGACCACCCGTCACCTCCGAGCCCGAACCACACGTTTCAATTCTCAGCAATGCACCGGGGCCCGAGGATGTTATAGACGTTGATGGCGATGGATATGAAAGTACGGAGTCGGACGATTCAGTTTACGAGCTGGAGGGAGATGAGCTCGTGAGCAGCCTCGAAAGAGAGGTAAAAAATGCGTACTCGGTGTTGATGAAGGTGCGAGGCAAGGACGTGTGGAAGGAGGTGGAGAGAGAGAGAGGTGTGGCTGCGAGAACAATCCGCGAGCGCAGCCAGAAGGCCCAAGAGAGCGAGAAACAAGCAGTCATGGGGAGAGGATCGTGAGTTTTCGCCAGTGAAAGATGCAAACAAAAAACTCACCCCGGTTTGCAGCTCAGAGGCTGCTATGCTTCGTGCGTTCCTCAAGAAACCCACACCAGTGGGCCAGACGATGCAGGAGAAGGTCGCCGCTGCAGTCGCTGAGACACGCAGTCTGAGTGATGACATATTCCGACGCAAACAGCTGCTGCCCGACGCTCCAGATAGTCGAGCAGCTGCTGTGCCTTCCCTGCAGGTGGGCGATACGCATTCGCCGTCCGGGCTTGCAACTGGCATGTATGGGATCTCTATGGACAAGATCAAGAACTTGGTTAGCGAGGCGCAGCGACAAAGTGACGAGGCGTTTCTGAGACGACATACCTCGTCGACCATCCAGAACACACAAGTGCCTGAAAATGTCGCCGATACCCTGCACGACAGGAGACTGCTCGCATTGCTGCACGCAGATCATCTCCAGGAGTCGGCGGTTGCATCCACGCAGGTCCAAGACGTTTCCAAAGACCTCGTCAATTCGACGTCCGGGCGGTTGGGTGGCCAGACCCAAGCGACGCGTACGGAGCCGTCTGAGCGAGATGAGGAGGATCGCGACGGATCCTTGCCAGACGAGGCCCTCTTCGACATGGGCTACCTCTCTGACATGTCCGAGGATGTCGAGGACATTCTTCTGGATGGGGACATGGCAGAACAGGACGCATGGTGTGATATGGACGTGACGGACGCACCTTTTCCCCCAGACCCGCATTCTACCCCTCCCTCTACCCCTTTGCAACACGAAACCAGCGCGTATAGTGCCGAGCGTACCCAGAAACGGCGAGCGATGATGTGTGAGCTGGTAGTCAGTACACCATCAGCCAAACGAAGACGGCACGACGTACCTCTCAACCAGGTCCGACAAATGGCCAAGGAAGCTGCGTGTGTGGCGCGACAGAAGGCTCTCCAGGATATAAAGAAGTTGATGGCCTCAAAAAAGGAGTTGCTGACTGGTGGCTTGAACGCGTTGCAGTCGTACCGGGCGCGCGCAGTGCAGAGTTGTTTATACCAGATGGTGCAGAACAAGGTTGGGATGATGGAGGCTTCAAAGTACGCAGCCCGAGGGAATATGTTTTCAGACAGGTGGGGAGCACGCCTGGTGCGGCGGTGGACAAGAGAATGGGTGAAGTCTCGCACGCTGCCTCAATCCGAGCGTGGGCGCCACGCGAAGATCGCCTCCCTCCTCTCCGATCCCACGGTCCGTGCTGCTGTTCGCGCATACCTTCGCTCGGAGAAGTGGTCGCAGGATCCTCACAAATTAAAGTGTCTTCTTCACAATGAGCTCGCACCCTCAGAGGCCAGCAATTATACTCAAGTCATCATTTCCGACGAAATGCCCAAGGGACTCAAGCACTACATGGAAAACAGCGTCCTCCCTCGCCTCCAGCTGAAACCCGGTCGCCATGGGCTCTCCCTCTCGACAATGCGCCGTCTCATGCTCAGTGAGGGCTTCGTCTGGGCGGAACACCGGAAGGCAATCTATTACGATGGCCATGAACGACCGGACGTCGTCGCAGACCGACAGCAGCGTTTCATACCGGCAATGCAAGGGATCCGGGACCGCCTTGTACGCTATGAAGTCGGTGCGGTAACCAATCAGCTCCCCCTCCCAGACGATGGCCGTCCGCGCCTTGTTCTCGTCGCTCATGACGAGATGACAGCACAGGCACACGATGGCAAAAAATGGAGCTGGTTGCTCAACGGCGAGTCCCCAATCAAGAAGAAGGGTGCCGGACGCGGCCTCCATCAAAGCGACTTCATCTGCTCGACTTTCGGCTGGCTCAGCGATGCAAGCATCACGCTCGAGTACGGTAAGAACCACGATGGGTTCTGGAATGGGGAACTTTTCTGCAAACAGGTACGTGCTCCCGAAATTCTATTCGGACACTTAGCTTGTCGACGGCTCCACTGCACACAGCATCCAGCAGCTCGCAGTCTGCGCCGCCACCTTGCGAAACCGTCTCGTCCTCCACATCCTTGATCGTTGACTGGGGAAGTCCGGTACCTCTCTCGGCCTTTCCCAGGTAACGCCATCAAACTTACGCCTGGATAGTTGAACTTACTGATTCCGTTCATTATTCAGCTTGTCGATAAGTTTTTCCCCGCCTTCAAGAAAGCCCACGGTGACGGTTACGTTGCCGTGGTTCTTGTCGACAACTCTCAGGGGCACTCGTGCTATGCTGAGGACGCTCTTCGCGTCTCTCAGATGAACTTCCATCCGGGCGGGACTCAGGCGCGTATGCGCAACGGTTGGTATGTCAAGGATGGTCAGAAGGTTATTCAACCTATGGTGTACCCCGCTGACCATCCTGAATACCCGGACAAGCCCAAAGGCATGAAGACGGTCTTGATGGAGCGGGGACTGTGGCGCTCCAGCCTCAGAATGAAGTGCAAGGGTGGGTGCAAGGACGACACTGCAACCAGTTGTTGCGCGACTCGGATGCTCGAGCGACAACCCGACTTCCTCGAACAGAAGTCGCGTGTGGAGGAGATCATCGAAACGGCAGGTACGTTCATTGACTCCTGTCCGTTTCGGACTCCCACTGATATATATACAGGACATATTTGCATCTTCCTTCCCAAGTTCCACTGCGAAATCAACTTCATCGAGTACTTCTGGGGGGCCGTCAAGAAATGGCTCCGAGAACATTGCGACTACAGTTTCGAGACCCTGCGTCAGAACATGCCGAAGGCACTTCAGTCTGTCCCTGTCGAGCTCATCCGAAAATGGGAACACCGCTCATGGCGATTCATTGACGCATATGCCGAGGGTCTTGGAGCACGCGATGCACAGACGAAGGTCAAACAATTCAGCTCTCGTACATACAAGTCTCACCGTCGCATTCCAGAGCAGCTTGCGCGCGCGATGGATGCATGATGTCATTGTAGATTAGATAAGACCATACTATATCGGGCTACCAGACGCCCGGGGTCAGCGCTAAGATCTAAGTCACGTGTAGCGGCGGAGCTCCCCAGAACCAACTTCGCCAGTTTTCAAGATATCGACTATCTGGCTGGCCATTCTCTTCCCCTCATCATTCCCTGCGTTTTGGCAAAAGATTGAAGGAACCCGGTAAAATTTGAGGTACGAATTCCGGCTTGGACAAAGTGGTGGCGTCTAAGTGAACTGCACCATAGAGCGCGGCAGCAAGAGGGGTCACGTGTGCTACGCTCCCATAAGGTACAGAGGAATTCCGAATTGGAGGCGATTAGAGATTGGGCCGAGTAGCAATTCGGAATTCGGCAGCTCTGGGCAAGTACATAAGTATGTAGTCCTCTTCAACACGCAACATGCTCCTCCTCTCGACGCTCATGGCGGCTGCGCTCGTCCCTTCCCCTTCTCGTCCTTCCCGACCCGGTCGACATCCATCGAGCTCTCGCGACTCCCTCTCTGTGAATTCGATCTACTCGACGTCCCACTGCGCGCACCCTCCGGTCCGGCCGTGCCGCCACTGCCCTGCCCCGCGCTCCCACTTCCGGACCCAGACGCAGCGGACGAAGGAGAGGGCTCGAGCTCAGGCACAACGCCTGCGAGCCGTTTACTCTTCAGCATCACAATCTCCTTCAACCACCCGTTCTCCCGCCGCAGCTCCGAAGCCTCGCGTTCGAGCTCCTCGACCCGCCCAGACAGGTCCGAGATCGTCCGCTCGAGGTTAAGCGTCCATTGCTTCTTCTTGATTCGGAAGCGCGCTGCAGAAAAGCCAAGGTCAGCCATACAGTCTCCGACAATTCGAGCTCTGTCCCGGGAGTGGACGGGCCAAGCCACGTTGTATGCGTACTTGCAAACGGCGTGTTTTGGCCCGCCATAATTGCATCGGAAGTCACGAGTGGCCGATCGTACTATATAGAAAGGCATATCCTGCACTGGATGAAAGGCTCGCCAATAGGGTATTGTGAAGACGCAACCGTATGCTCCAGGTTTCTCTAGGGGATTTTGTTCCCTTGTCGTCAACCTTTAGCCCAATGTTGTGCGTGTAGTGACCACTGAAGCTCTCGACACACGCGCTGGGTTAAGTGGTGCACAGCATGCCCATGCCATTCGACGACGCGGTACTAACAAACCTGCCACCGTACAAAGAGGTGTACACACCTGAGGCCGCAGTATTCCGTCGTCGTTTGTCTTCCGTTATGGCGACCGCTTCCATTTCGGTGGGGTCGAAACCCGCGTTCGCCTCTGGCGACGGTGTGTTGCTCGCCGAAGCTTGCCCCGGGGGTGGCGGCGGAGGCATCATGGCTCCCGCCGGAGATCCAGGCTCCGGAGCAGGCAGCGTGCCGAAGTGGCCCGCAGAGAACGAGTGACTGACTTGACCCTGTTGCTGCTGTTGATGTGGAGGCAGCGGGGCCATGAAGTCGAATGTCTGCTGCCGAGGAGGCTGCGACGGCGGCCTCGGCGGCATACCGAAGGGGTTATGCTGCATCGTATGCTGTGGCTGCTGTTGTGCCGGATGTGGAGGACGTTGGGGTTGGGGTTGGGGCTGGTGGACTGGTGTCGGGGACTGCTGCTGTTGCAGGAATTGGAGATATGGCAGCGCCGCGAGGAACATCTCTGTCAGCTGCGGGCTCGTCCCCGGTATCTGCGGCTGCATCGGCGGTTGTTGGCCAGGCATTTGCAACTGCTGCATAGGGATTTGCGACAGGTGCGAGGGGAGCTGTGACGGAGCGTGGGCGAGTGCGGGGTTAGCAGGCGCGTCCTGTTGCATTGCGCGCAGCGCTCTGCCAATCGCGTCCTCGTCATAACCCGTGGGCACCTGGAACATCCCACCCCCGAACGGACCACCTTGCATAAGCCCAAAGTCTATCTCCGACAACTATGCGACGAAGAATGGGGCGGGAATAGGCGATGAGATAAGGGTGCGTCCAGTCAGCAACGCACCGGGAGGAACTAGACGTACCCTTGGTGTACTCGGTCCCGCGACAGGCTGAACCCCTGGCTGGCTTGCCGACCGACCGCGCCTTGGTCTCCCTCCTCCTCCCTGCTTGCCCCCTGTCCGCCCTGCGCCCCCTCCTTCTCCAGGGTTGTTGTTCGGATTACCGGGATGGCGCTCCATGTCGTCTAGGTCTGGGCGGTCTGCGTCTAGGAGTGACCCCGGGCTCGGGCTTGTGATATGTTCGAGGAGTAGACCTGGCATGGCACGTCTTCATAACCCCCCCTCTAGTTGCGACTTTGCGACGTGCTCTTCGGGCGATTGGCAAGAATCAAGATCCGGCCTCGCGAGCGGCGCGTGGTGGCGGAATCGCAGCGAATATACAAATTCGAAACCGAGGAGCAGATGCACACGGGGAATCAGGGACCGAGGATGTGCAACCCCTCCGGTGTCCACGCGCAGCTGGCGGCAGAACGGGATTCGAAGCAGATGCAGTGGATGACACGACCAGGACGAGGGTTCGCGGCAGCTAATCAGACACAAGACACTGGACAGAACAGGGCTCAGACTGGCACAAACGACACAACAAGCACGAGCGCAAGAGCCTCCGTGGCGAATGGGAGAAGAGCGGCCTCGCGCACGACGTCAACATCGCCCATCTGGGTGTTCGCACCAGGGCTCGCCATCCACGATTTGCAATACCTGGCAAGACGGCGCAACACGAACGCAAGCTTTCGTACAGGATGAGCATTGCGCACGAGCTGATTCGTGGGACACCCCCGAGTGCGCCATCGGGCGTACCGATTGCGACACTTGGCCAGCCACTCGCGCGACGCAACGCCGTCACGTGCCTTGGCGTCTCCTGTCAATATACGACACGACGCGTCGCGACGCGTCCCTCGAGGCTATCGTCCCACACTATGCCGGCACAGCCTGACAACTGGCAGAGAGACTTTGACATGTATATTGGGTGCGACGTGAGTATGTATTGTACAAATGCGATGTAGACTACTCTGTGGTCTGATGGGGAATACATACATTTATTGTTATCAACTCCAATGGCGGGCGAATAAGACGCGCTATACTGGCGCACAACCTGATCACAGAGGAAGGCCACATATCTCGCAGTCGCTCCCCGAGTGCGTGTTTTCGAACGTGCAATGGGGGCAGATACGTACGTTCGAACCTCCTCCGCTCGGCGCCCCGCCGCTCTCCCTCGCGATCTGGTCGTACACCTCTGGAGGGATGTCGTCGGTGTCCATAGGTTGGTCCCCGCTGCTGCCTGGGAACTGCCCGCCAGATGGCCGTTGCGCTGAGGATATGATCAGTCCCATGTGCTGTGGACCCGAACGAGACATAGATCAACTTACGTGCTGACTCGCGAGCGAACGTCATGACGGTTTGCCAACCTTCCGTCCGTATGAGCTCATCCAAAACCGTGTCGTCTTCCAGATTCGGCGCCGTTGCGGCTCGTATCAGTACTCGCATATCGTCCTAGCAGGAGGGGATACTTAGCATATCGTCACAAATACCGATAATAGGATGACTTACCGGCCCTAGGAGCCCCGTAGTACCAAGGAATGCGACCAGGTGCCAATCGCTGATGAGCTTCGCGACAGCTTGTCGCTTTGACCGGTCGCCACCAGCCCCACTCTCATGGACGTCATACGCCTGGATATCGGCAAGTCGACTGAGGGCGTTCTGTGTCGTCTGGTCCTCCAATCCAGGCCTGTTCTCAATCTTGTAATCGACGGAGCGGAAGAGTGGCGAGGGGGATTGAGGGAAGCCATGAGATACCTACCACAGCGTAGATGTCAGGATGTACCCTATCTGGTGTAAGGAGGAAAAAGGTACGCACGTTCACCAAAAGATACTCAACCGGGAAGCACGGCTTAGCATTCTTCTGCACGTCCAAACCGTACTCGTTCTTGTAGCGGAAGAAGACATCGGGTATGTAGCGGGCAGAGTTCGGGTCGCGGTCCTCCTCCTTCACGCGCACGATGCCAGGGTCCACACTGGCCTCGATCATGTCCGCATCGACCATAGCGCACGCTTGCTCCGATACTTGATACGCAGCAATGTCGACGCCGCCTTCTTCAGTACCGGTGAGCACAGCTGTGATCATCCGAGAGCCGAACTTGCCCGTGAAGGAGGACTTGCTCGGCAGGGGGTTCGCGTTCTGCACGGTAGCCGCGAAGATGGCCTCCAAGGAGGATAGGTAAAACGACTGAGGATGTCGCTTGTACTTGACCTTTGTCCCATCTTCTTCATCGGGTCGGAGGTCGGTGAAGATGTAGCCGACGATCTGTAGAGGTGTTGTAGCTTTGGAAGCAAGGTCGCGTATGCGCGGCTCGTCTTCCCAAGGCAGGCCAAGCTCCAATCCATCAACCTCGCCTTGTTGTGGAGGCTCGTGGATAGCCTCCACGACAGCCTTTACTCCCATGGGCACGTCCGGATATGGTTCATAGTGCCCGATGAGCCACCCGAACCGCTGTGTGCCTGTTGCGCGCCACGCCTGAAGGAATCGTTCGACTATGTCCTGAGAGGCGATCTCCAGGTGGTCAACCATACGGAAGGGTTGACTCTGGAGGGTGATGGTGGAAGGCTGGCATGCGGTACAGATACCACCGGGCCAAGGGGCGTGGCCACCGGTCGGGCATGGGACTTTGACCTTGTACGAGAGTGGAGTCAGAGGCGGAAGGACAGAGGTGATAGATGCGGATGAAGAGGACTTGGGGGTGATTTTACGGAGATAAGCGTGATATGAGAGGTGCTTGATGTTGTTCTTGGTGTGGTATTGTTGGTCGTAGGGCTCGAGGGGCATGCAATAGTCGCACATAGCGTTCGCACCGTGGTTACAGAAGCGTGAATCTCGTCCCCGGGGAATCTTGCCATCTTGTATGCGCCAGTATTTGTCGACGGCATCCTCCTCTACGGTCTCCCATAGACGTGTGGCGCCGTGAGCTGCCGTATCTACCGCAGCGGCGCTAGGAGGAGCAGGGGCAGGCTCGGAGGCAGAACGTGTCTGGTACGAGACGAAAAGCAAGTCCCCATGCCTGGCAGCGGCACGTAATGAAGATAGGAATGCATCAAACGAAAAGTGGCACGTACTTGAGACCTAATGTCTGCAGATCACGTCCGCTGAGTGTTGTTACAGGCACTTCATTGCCTCGCGGTTGGTCCGAGATGGTAACGGTGTGGGGATCGGCTTCCGGTGCGGTTTCCAAGATCTAGCGAACATAAGCGGTGTATTTGGCTATCTGGAGGATATGGAACTACCTTGGCTACAAGTTCTGATATGTCAGACGTTGGCTGGAATTCGAAACGATAGTTCCCGTCTCTTGAACGTATACGGATGAGCTATTAGATTCATTAGAGATATCGTACAGCACGCAACACAGCTGCCATGCAAACCATAATGAGATGAGGGCGATGAAGGTCAACGACAAGAGATGAAGATGAAGAACGAGCCAGACGCGTCGCCCGCCATCAAGATGACCTCAGTGCGAGATGACGCGTCGTGTGTGAATTAGGTAAGCACAACTCTAAATGCACGGGCACGTGATACACCCGCCGAAACTAAAGTTAAAGAACAAACTCGATTCTGAAGACAATAGACAATGGATCTCTCGGAGCGAGCGCTAAGTGATCGATATTGTCTCTGGTCCGTCCACCATGGGTCAGTACTGGAAGATGTACGTCGTTGAGTCTCGGTAATCCTCATACACAGGACTCACATTGATTCTCGCCTTTATGTCCAGCTTCAACATCAGCAGACGAGAAATCGGGCAGCTCGAAGGGGGCCTGAAGTTTGGTGAATTCTTCTTCAACAAACAGAAATTCCTGGTTAGGAGCCTTACAATTCCCTTCGAAAGGTGCGTGAAAGTCGTTCCTTGTGGTTGATTCGGACAGTAACTGAAAAATAGACGATAGCCCGAAGTTGTTAGCATACTACAAGCTCGTCCCCGAACGGACATATGAAAAGGGTCTCCTATCTCTACCAAACGAACTCCTTCTCGAGATCATCAACTACGCGCGGTTTGCTACCGGACACTTCACCGACTTCGCATGTTTTGCCATAACATGCCGACGGATCCTCATCCTCTCGCGCCACTCCTTGCACAGTGACAAAGCAGTTGAGGCCGCGGGTTGGTACGGCTGCCGCATCGCATGCATCGGCGACCGCGAGAATCGACGATCTCCCCGACCAGATCATGAATGCGACACAACGCGCCCAGCTCAAGAAGACCGCCGAGTCTCATGAAGACGGCGAAGCGTATGCCGGGTTGCTCTCCCGTGGGGACAAATTCACCTCGCTGTACCTTGGCATGAACACCTGGCCACTGGCCCTCCGGCAACGTCTACACAACATGACCAAGGGCGATCGATCCCTGTACTGTGCGGCTGTATCAGTGACATATCCGCATCGAGACAACTGGGCCCTTTTCAACGTGACCAAGAAAGTATACGTGCGCGCGTCAGCCCTCGCAGAGCTCGCGGGCAAGCCAGCCGACGAACAGCCGTTCCTCCCGAACTGCAGGGTGGATCTCGGACATGCCCTGCTTCTGCGCATTGCGTGGTCGTATGATGATTCGGTCGCGTTGCAGACCGACATCGACATCCATCGTGGGCCATGGGCGGGAGACCGATTCTTCATCAGCACGATGGACAGGCCGGCACCATGGTACAATTCTGACTTCTTGCTAAAGGGATGGACGGACGTCAGTGATGAGATTGTGAAGGATTTGAAGGAGATATACGAAGATGACGCTGACATACTGGAAGGGCCAGTGATTGAAATGGAGGACTGGGATATCACGTACTTCGATTGCGACCAGTGATGTATTCTGACGTCCACTCCTTGCGCAGTGTAATATAACGTGTTGGCATTCTGCTTCATATCATCGTCAAGAGGCATATCCGTCCCATTCTGCCAGGGTCATATTGTTACAAAGGTAATGCTTTTGAACTAGGGGCTGTTTACACTCATATCGCGGGCTCGCTGCCATGACTGAAAAGGAATACATGACAAAGCGCACTGATACCTCTGTGTGTTTTCTTGGTGTACCTGCGTTGGTGATTCACTGTCGTAGCTACTTTTCTTCGAGGTTCCGCCGGATAAGCTTCGAGTTCCTCGATAGTGACTCAAAGGCAAGTACGCTCCTCCAAAAAAAAAGCTTCGAGTTCCTGATACCTAAGGCGGTCGTGATGGATGGTAGAGTAAGCCTGAACGTATAACCTTCTCGCTTCTCTGTGGTACTGACATGGCTGCTGAGGTGATTCTCTGGAGTGGTATGTTGATCAGACTCATCAATAGAGATACCTCCGCGGTCAACGGTCCTGTATGCGAAGAAGCGCCCGTTAAAGCAGCGGACTTTAGAATCTAGAACAGGCGATCCCGAACCGTGTCTCCTCTTCCTCTCCTGCCGCATTGCGGCCCTGGCTATCTCCTCTCTCTTCAGCCCATTCTCCTCTTACCCGCCTTCCACTGTCTGAGTCTCGCTCTTGTTGCATCCGCTTGACGAAACAAATCCATCCGCCAATCAATTTGTTGCGTGCCTGTCAGTCGCACCGGATACCTTGGTCCTTGTTCGACGTCCATGCTCGGCATATAACCCACCATGTCTGTCCTTCTTGCGTCCACCTCGTCCTCAGATATGTCCTCCCCTCCCACCTCCATCTTCTCCGAGGGCACGTCTAGTGTCGAAACCGACATCACGCAGCCCGAAGAGCCTCGTGTCTACGACCTCTACTCGTACACGACCAAGTCTCCTAATACCCGGATGCTCTACATCCAAAGCGCAGAGGCCGCCGACGCTGCTATCTCACGACTCAGCACCAAGGTCCTTGGCTTCGATCTCGAGTGGAGGCCCAACTTCATCAAGGGCAACCCGGAAAACCCCGTCGCACTTGTTCAACTCGCGAGCGAGGATACCATAATGTTGATACACGTCGCGCTCATGACCAGTAAGTCAACAAATTTTGCACATGCATTCCTCTCACCGTCTGTTCAGCATTCCCGGAGAAGTTGAAGGCGCTGCTGGGCGATCCAGAAGTAGTGAAGGCCGGTGTAGGAATACAGAGTGAGTCATCTCGATCTCCATGGTTCGTCGAAGTCGAAGAAGTGGGACCGAGAGAGCTCCTAATGACTGGAATCTCTCGGTTCTCCCGGACCGCGAGCTGATGTCCGTGCTGCGGTAGGGAACTAAGACAGTTCCGCGGCTCCATGGATCGTCGTCGCCACGGCTATTCGACTTTGACTACGCATGGCCCCGGCATACCATTGTAGACTAATTACAAATTCACAGAGGATTGTAAGAAGTTGTTTATGGACCATGGCGTCGATACCCGTAATTGCGTCGATCTGTCCCTCCTCGCGCGAACCGTCGACAACAAACGGTGGAAGGGCAAGTACGCCAACCCTATCGGGCTTTCGCGACTCTGTGAGACGTACGAGGAGTTGACCCTGTACAAGGGCAAAGTGCAGATCAGCAATTGGGAGAGGCCTCTTGATTCCCGCCAACAAGAATGTGCGTATCCCGTCATCCACGCAACCATCATTCCTAGCGCTCATTGTTTGGTGTACCACAGATGCTGCAAATGATTCCCATGCTGGACTTGTGCTTTACAGTAGGCTGGTGGCAATGGCGGCAGACATGTCTCCTGTGCCTCACAGAGTGTGGTACTCTTTTGACGCCATCTGCGGTCTCCTCTACCAGCCAAGTACAGGCGTTCTCTGGCATGCATACAATCCCTACTACGACCCCGGCCCCCCTCCCCCACCTCGTCCTCCGAAGGTGGAAAACGAGCAGTTTGTGGGTCACGAAGGGTCTGCTAGACCATTCCGCGCTTTCCGGGGCCGGCACAACCGCACACGACCACAACGACCGCTGTCTCCCACTGCTCCCAACTTCGTGCCCGGCGCGAAGGAGCACTCGCCGTCTCCCTCTCCCAGCCCCGCCCCTGGGTTCTTGCCTAATCACCGATACCAGCAATCGTTCCCTCGCGCGAGTGACGTTAGGTCAGCTCCGTCTGGGTTCTCCACGGATATGGACGGGTTTCCGCGCCTGCCGCGCTCGTCGGCGCCTCGTCAGTGGCAGCCACAGCCCACCCGGCCACGCGTATTCCGCGGTGGTATGCCCGGTGCTGTACCGGCACACACCCAGGCAGGTCGCGGCAGAGGTCGTGGGCGCGGATACGCTATTGCAGCCACGACCGGATAAGTGCCGTCACACCCATGCGCCTCTGCTTCTCCCTTGCGTTCTTCTCGCTACTGTACGCCCCTGTCTTGATCCTCACCGCTCTTGCCCTCGTCTCTTGCTCTTTCCGTCGCGCCCCAGTGTGGGGCCGATACTCATACCTGACCCTCGGATTTGCTGTTGTCGTATATCGCTTTCCTTCCCCTCCACTCACGCTTATGCTGGTATTTGTTTTGTGTCTATGCGTCTGCAGATTCGCACCGTATATGCTCACCGCACCCCATGTTTCAACGTCATGTGCGTTGTTCACGCGGGTATACTCTCCTCTCATGTATCTGTACTCATACAGTATGCCAGTACTTGTTGCAACATTCGTTGCTTTCGGATGGATATAGAGTCACGTGGTGGTATGATGCTGTGGACGTTTTGAGGTAAGCTGCTACGTCTGGGTCTGCTAGGTGGTAACAACATGTAGGGCATATGCTACACTGGCGAAGTTAAGGCGAGTTCTACGCTTCTTCAGAGGTGGTACGCTGATGCGAGACGTGTTCCAGGGTTACATGAGATTAGCCTGGTGGAAGTACCACGATCTGCCTGCCCCCGCGACTCCCCCTATGCGTTGGTCTGCGAGAGCGGAAGACGGTCTTACGGGTAAGTCGAGTCTGAGGATCCCCTTCGAAGGTTGATCTGTTCCAATACTCTTTTTCTCTGACCAGTCTAACGTCTGTATACTAGGTATGAGAATGGAGGCTCCGGCTCATTGTCACCTACTCGGTTGGCTGGTTGCCAAGCTAGATTACCTCCCCGTAGAACCGGGTTCAGGCGAGTACAGAGATGCTGTCGACGTAGTGCGTCCCATTAGTTTCACACGACGATCGAACCTGAGTCCGTGGTTGAATGACTTTACACGTACATGGCTTCCACGCCTGCTAGGGAGGTACAACCGCCAGTTGGCTCTTCACTGACACAGCCCATAACATGATACAGTGCCACATCTCATCCAAGCCCTTGCCTAGAAGTCGTTGACCGCGGCTTTACGCTATCACAGACCCACCGCGCATTTCTGGTGGAGGCTGCTCTGGGTATCTGTGAAGCTCTGCTCACCGATCGAACATCCACCATGTGACTAACAAGCGAACGTACGAATACGGCGGATCGGCAGAGAGACACTGCAAGTTTGCTCTTGAGGTCATCGATTCCGTGGCTAAGGCAGTCGGCTTCGGGGTCAATCGTCCGAATTGCTACTCCGGCAGGTTGGCGCAATGCTCTCTTGGAGACAGCTTGCCTGATATTCTGGAAGCAGGTGTGGGAATGGATGATTCCGTGCCAACTTTACATACATTCTTTCCGAACCGCCGCGTTGACATTTATGTCTTGCCTACTTGTCCGTGGTGAGCTCAAGAGCGAGGCCTCGTAAAGATTTCATCATGACGTCATATCCTCGATCTTCCGTGATCGGTCCAACGACTTCATTCGGAAAATATCGGCACCACGGCCTTGGATGTTTGCTGGAAGGTGCACCCGGGAGACCGCGATGCAGCGTTCGCACGACATAGGGAGGTGATAGCGTTTGGACGTCTGTTCATTCCGAACCTGAGCCAGATTTTCACAGTAGATTGACTATGCTATTGACTCACTTTGGGCCGTCGATCTCGATTTTGACGTCTTGACAGCCTGATCTTCATGTTCTGCTGCGCCTGTGCAGGAACTTGCCGCTTGACGGAGTGATCCAGAGAGGTGGTTGAGCATCCGCACATATCTCAATTACGCCTCTACAAAAAACTGCGAGGATACTACAGAGTACCCTTCCAATGCGTTTCGTTGGGCTGGTCGTCTGTGGATATGTCAGTTTGTTAGCCAATTAGCGAATCCCGCCGGCGGCGCTGTTCACTGGCAGGCGTAGGCCACGGCTATGCTTGATTTGTCCTCAGCATTATCTATCCCGATATTATGCGTACGGATTGCTGCTGCTGCTACGAGAACCGTCAGTACTAGGATTGTGGTTACAGCCTAGGGTCGCCGTCCTTCGGATGTATGTTTCTATTGAGCGGCAGATAGGCGCCCAATAATATGCTAGATCGCGGAACAAGACCGAAACAAAACGGGCCATCGCACCCTCCTACACGTGTACGATGTCGCACAACTTGTCTTTAGCCACCATTCTCGTCGACTTGAGATGTGTAGAGGTGCGTGAGCGGTTCGCTCTGCAGTCTGTGTTTGATTTCTGAGGCTAAGCTATCATCACGACTCCGCCGCGGCGCTCAGCTCGGCTGATGACGTGGACGTAGCAGCGAGATGACTACGCTGCAGCTGGCCATGGCTCGTGTCGTCAACTGTTGTGCGTGCCTGAAGTTGTCCACCGAAAGAAAGCTGTTGCATCGACTACTTTGAGGCCTGCAGCAGCCAAGTGTTCCCAACCTTCACATCACCGTTATCTAGCCCCTCCATACGTCGCGCCCTGCTCCAGACCATCCATTCGATTCCCGTTCGGCTCCTCGAACCCGAGACCCTCGAGTCTTTGCGCCGGGAGCGCCGACCTCCTACCGAGGCCTGCCTGGTATGGCCTAATGACTGTTGTTCACGATGACAACGAGCTAGGCTTCGGAATTCGTTCCAAGCTCCGTTGTAGCTCTAGGGCTTTGCGCACATCGCAGCACAGTAAGGCAAGTCGTGCTCAGAAGTTCATATGCCCGATGTTTTCGTACATTGTCGTTTCTGATGTTTCGCTCCTATCCAACTCGGAGGGTATAGGACGTACACCATCCTAACGGTTTATGGTGAGTCGTAACCCTCAGCCAGAACCGTCGGGCCCACTGCTTACCGATGTATGCATTTCCCCTTTCAGAAGGTCATTGAATTACGCCAAAAGGTTGGTAGCACATGTTCGGGCAGCTCGTAAGGCCGTTTATGGTGCGGGCTTGATGGCGCCTGAATCCATGGGACATGCGGCTATCTCGCTGATCAGTTCAGCAGGACCCGTCGAACAAGCGAACAGACGAATACGGAGCTCGGTACGATAATGCCGTCGAAGTAGTAGAAGCTGTCTACGAAGCTAGGAAAGGCCTGCCTCCGTCCTAGCCCAGGCCAAGTACGTGACATTCGCTACAACTTGTTTCCCGGAGGAGACCTGATGCACCAAATCCTCATCTATCAGCCCGAAGATGGGCAAATGCGGAGCCACCATTCACCTACAGCGTATCGAGGATAGCTCAAGACTATCCCAACTTTGTGTATCTCTGTGGTTCGCCGTGACTTTCGGCGGAGATGTTCCAGTCAAACATCCGAGACCATGCTGTACGTCATCATTACTGCGCCGCTGATCTGTTCCTCCTACTGACCTGAGCAGGACCTCCCTGTGGTCGCGAATCTTCCGACTGAAGAGTCCATCCGGACTCCGCCTTCTGGTTGCCGCAGTCACTCATGTCCGCTGGACGATATGCCCAGAAGTGGCTATCAGATGTTGAGAAGAGACGGGGATGTGATTCTTTTCTCATCGGGCTATTCCTGTCCAACGTAACATCCGTGACAGGTACGCACGTGAACCTTGACTGATGAACTTCGCTGAGCCTGCTGCCCGCAGACCGATCTCCCCGTGGGCAAGCACATGGAACTGCCACCTCCAAACGTTCACACGATACATGACATTGAACAGGAGAACCAGTGAGTGGTCTAGACAAGTGCTTCGCAGACGATTAGTATTCCTCTCATACGTAACAAACGACTCTGAACGACTCCTCGGCGTTCATGCGGATTTGCCGCTCCTCCAACGCCGACGGAACTTCTGCAGATCCGAGGTAAGATTAATGCGCCCGACAGACGACCTGGCTAGAATTTCCGCAGCGTATCCACTTGAGCCTACAACTGCTTAGGGCGACCTCTGATCTACAATTTCACCACGACACGAATGGAATGCTGGTACCAAGGGGCCAGGATTTCCTCTCGCCCTAGACACGGTGATGTGAAGCAGAGGAACCATGCTGAATCAATCATGCGTCTTCTCACAGTGAGTTGACAGATTTATAGCGCGGAGAAGGAGCGATGCCAGCACCAGACGAACAGCCATGTTCGCCCTTCCCTCCTCCTCCGTTCTCGCTCAGTGCAGTGACTCCCTCCGCCGTATTCAGCTCAACCTCCCAGTATCCCCCGTATCCCTTCGTGACCAACTCCTAGGCCATGCTTATACTCTCTACCTCTTCACGCGCTCCGATATCAAGACCATCTTAGTCCCCACGGTGTGTCATTCGACCACTCCGAGAAGTCATCATTCTGACGTGTTGATGAACAGCTGCTCTACGGCACTGCCGCTGCCCCAGGGCACCTCCCTCTCTCGCAGTTGAGCCTCAGGCTCCTCTGGATATGGGTGCACCTGCTTCAGTTCTGCATGTCCAATCAGTGTGCTGGGCAGCAGGAGGATGCTGCTAACAAACCCTGGCGTCCCATACCCTCGAGGCGCATGACGTCCAACGCAGCATGGCGACTGCGCTGCGCGATGCTCGTGCCCTGCCTGCTGCTTTCAGCTAAATTCAACGTGCCACTAGCGAGCGCCGCACTCATCGCCGCGACTCTCGCATACAACGAGCTCGGACTGGACACGCACTGGGTCCCCAGGCATGTCTGTAACGCACTCGGATACGCTGCCTTCAACGCGGGTGCGACGTACGTCGGCTGCACGGGTGAGTCTTCGCAGTCTCGCTGAAACACCGGCTGCTTCGCGAGTGCAGGACGCTCATTATGTTCGCTTGCGTTCCTGTTAGGTAACCTTTGCATCCCTGAATCATCGATATCAGCCGCCCAGCTCATCAACGCGCTCGTCGTTCTCACAACCATCCACGCCCCGGACTTCGAGGACACGGACGGCGATAGGCTGGTCGGCAGGAAGACGCTTCCTGTTCTCTTCCCTCGCGGGAGTCGCATCGTTACGCTTGGCATCCTCGTTGCCTGGTCCACCTTCATCGTGGCGTTCTGGGGCACTGGCTTGGTTCTATCCGCGACGCTGGTCGGCCTCGCGGCGCTGGTCGGTGCCAGGTTTGTCGCTTACGACAAGCCCGAGTCGGACCGTGTGTCGTTCCGACTGTACACTGTGCGTGCCTCTCCGTTTGGGATGGCCCTGATACTGAAACGCCTCCATTTGATGCAGCTCTGGTTGTGCACAGTGCAAATCGTGCCTTTCTTGGTCAAGTCTTGATGCCCCGAGTGGGTATGGTGTATGATAATGTACGTTCGCAGTCGCAAGGTTCGTGCATGCGTCGGTCATTCTGCGATGGTGTCGGACGTTGACAGTGAAGCCATCTTTAGCCGTCAACTGACCACGCGCCGGTCCACAGCCTAACTGTACACTAGTATTCAGAACCCGTCCGCGGGCGGTGTTTATCTCCAGGGTCGCGATACGTCTACGTCTATCGCCACTAATTCTTGCATTGACATTGAGACATTGTAAAGCACGTTTAGAAGCATGTACGATATGTATAACTAACGAATAGATACCCTCCCCCTAGGTGGGCTTCTTGCGCCGCCCCGAACGCCGACCTCCGAGTCCTTGGCCACCCGGTGCGCGCAAGATAGCATCAATGACGGCGCGATTTACAAGCGAATGAATGCAATAAGGGCATGGGAGGGAAAGATTGATTCGCGACAGTATGATGTATCTCTGACCCGGATTCATTATGCTCCATTTGCAGTCAACACGCCGGATCAACTCCTCCGCCCGAACACTAGAAGCAGGGCGCCGGTCGGACCTGGGGCCTGTTCCGCCTGGAATGTGCAAGTCCGGGTCGCTTAGAGGGCGCACTAGTGCTCGAAGTTCATCGACATCTTAGCATCGGTGAAGCTGACGGTGATGTCAGGTGGTGAGTATCTGATGCTGAGTGGGCACCGACCGGTACTGACCAAGTGGTGGCCTGGTTACGCCCCCCAGTGTTGACGTCGACGTTGGATGTTCGGCGGGGTCCAGAACCCTAGCATGCCGCGATACGAACCCACGAAGCCCAGCTCAGGCCAGAGTGCAAGTTGCCACAGTAACTCATCGGGCATCGAAGTGCCTGTGGCCCTGTGGGGAAGAAGCAAGAAGCCGTGTCGGTATGTCGCTTCATGTTGACAGTGACAGCATCGGGGAGTGCTGGTGATGACCGGCCTAGATGGAAGTTCCAAGTTCGAAGTCGAAGCCGCCGCGGTTGACGATCCCTCTAGCGACTCGCCAGGCGCATGACAGGAGAAGCCTTCTCTGGCTGGATCGCCGAGCGACGGATGCTGCCAGTGGCCCAGCTGCCCCGCATTCCTGGGCGGTGGTAGCTTTGTCTGTCTAGATGCGATTGCCGATGATAGATGTGCAGGGATTGCCGGTGGGTGACAACGAGGCTACCATGCGCATAGCAAACACTCGCCATACAGCTCCGTCGTGGATATGGTATGCCATGGAGATCCTCGGCGGAGAACCCGACGCGCTCCAAGGTCCTGTGAGTCTGATGGAGGATGGCCTCCTTAACGGCATGCGTATAACGATTCCTAAGGCGGTCTGGTATGTGGCTCTATTACTGTATGCTACCCTCAGCCCCTCCTGGATCTTGCTCCCATTCAACTGCTGGCAGAAACGACGACTGGGACCGATGGTTCTGGTTAATTGGAACGGGGTGACAAAGTGAGTAACATACCCGGGGTCAACTAATATCCAAATTCGGTGGACGCCATCGCAAGACTGGGCTGCTTTGCTTCATTACACTTCTTCGCAACTGTTACGACCTGGGCCTGGCTCCTCTTTCTCACTTGCCCGCTCGTTGAGGGTTGTTGCATGTGTGCTCGTCCGGCGTTCGTCGTCGACACCTTCCATTTGGAATGTCGTTGGAACCCGCCGAATCTTCGAAGCGCCCGCCGAACGGTCCTCTACGTGGCGAACCCTTGAATCACGCAATCCCATGTTGCTCGCTATCGGAAGGCCGTCGTAGACTCATGGCGCACTCGGCGGAAGGGCATGTTGTGTGTAACCTCCTTCGGGTGCATTGACTGCTTACGCGCTGAACCTGAAGGACGGCGGCCTTTCCGGCTATGTTTTATTTTTCCTAGTCGATTGTCAGCGTTGATTCCGGCATTCTGGAAGGTCGCCGTGGTGTCTGAGACGGGACCAGTTGTGTCGGATCCTATCATCGAACAGGGTTATGTCGTGTTCCACGTGCGCAGGCGGGAATGGGAACGAATGTTCGTTCCTTTTCGAAGGTGTTACTGCGGGTCGTGCGCGTGAGTAACAGTGAAGGTCAGATCGCGGATTGCTGGCCATGTCAGGGTGCAGGATGTCCACGCACTTTCCCTCATATCCATGCCTCGAACGTTGTGGTTAGTCATAGTTGCGGTACCTTGAACAGGTGACCTCCTGTTCTGTACAACACTCACCTGTGCCAAAGGACCGGCTACAGGCACGCAACGTGCCTTGCGTGCCAGGGAAGCATGCAAGGCTCCTGGCGTATGCACTCCGGTTTCCTCAGAGCTTTCTATTGCGTGTGCAGCCGCCATTATGACGGCCATGCAAGCCTATGTGAGTATCGCGGGTCGCACGGTGTGCGCAGCAGCGCACGGACCACACACGGCATATTCGCGGTCTAGGAGGAGAGTGCGCGCTGAGCGGAAGGAGATGAAAAGGAGCTACACAGGTGTATATGCATCCCTGCATGCCGCAGTCCGAGGAAGCAGGAAGAAGGCGTCAGGAGGTTGCGATAACGTGATGTCATCTGAGGCGGTTGCCATTCTGAGCTGATGCGGACAGTCGGCCCGCCCCTCTGCCGCGCGACCTCCGCCCTCGGCGCGCTTGAGTCTGTGCGCGGGGAACTCGTCTGCCTCTGGCAAAGTTTTGTGCAGACACATCGCAGAGACATGTCCGTTGGGCTCCGAGGGGATCGTGTGAGCACTGTCGGACTCGGAACCAGCGGAGAGAGCAAGTCAAGGAGGGTTTGCACAGGCGAGGCTAGACGCCACGCGGGCGGCCTGTGTGCACAATCCTAGGCAGCCCGACTAGCTGCGTCCCAGGACGCTCGCGCGCAAGCATCGCCGCCTTCAGCCCCTCCCTCACCTACCATATCTCTCTTCTGTCGACTCTGCAGTCTGCGCCCGCCCCACTCCTTAGCTTCCTTTCTTTTCTCTCTGGGAACGGCAGCTCACCTCTGCACGGGCGGCGTGTCACTGCAACAAGTCCCGGCCAATGTCGTCGTCCTCCACCACGCGCAGGAATGCGCTGCTGTCCACGCTAGCAATCGGCTTCCTCTGGGTGCAATGTCTCTTTCCGGACGTCTCGGCAAAAGTCGTCGAGGCCATGCAGCAGGTGAGATCGCCTCCCTCCGCCAGGGCCATCTGTCACGGCCGATTTAACCGTGTCTTGCGGCATCTCCCCTTAGGGCTTCTACTTTTCTTGGTCGAATGGCCAGGCCACCCCGATTCCAACAGCTGGTGCGTGCTACTTCATTTCATCTCTTTTCCATGGGTCTCAATATTCTATTATGCGCTGCCGCTGGGTTATCCAGCACAATGCGACGTCTTGCCCATATCGTGGAGTCGGGGGACTGCTAGCGGGTGCGTGTTCCTCCATATACTGTTCCGCAATTGCTCATGATACATGCAACTGCTAGTCCAAGTCCCGCCGCCCCATACTACCTCCAGGTCTACACCTCGTGAGCGAATTTGACTGTTAGCATCTGCCTTCCCATATGGGGATGCTGATCGTACCTCCAAGGGCATTCGTTGTTCCTCTTGTGATCCCCGCAGGAAGCGGGACGTCATTCGTATGTCGAGCCATGGTTCTCCCGCGTGTGGGTAAGGTTGATTGAATGATCAATGACCTCAAACAGAATTGGCCTGTTCCGTTCATCCCCGGGACCCAAGTGAGTGGTATATGTGCGCATATAGTCACAACGATCGCTCATTGTGAACGCTCAGTTCCAGATATGCATGGTGCGTAGTTATTACATGCTGCGAGCGGGCAAGTTCCAATATATCATGCCAGTTGGCGAGTAACGGGGTTAGCGGCGGCTGTCAAGAGATCTACACTGTCTATCAGCCACCCAATACCACGCTCGACAACCCTCCAACATGCCAGAACCTCACCTATCCACCTGGAGCGTTGGATGTGACAGCAAAGACTCAGGATGGCTCATGGTCTCAGTATGGCTGGATTGATCAGGTGAGCGACATGAGCGACGTGCGTCAAGCATAGCGTTCAATTGACATCCTTTGTCGCAGTGCACCGATATCACGATCAAGCCAAATAACGGCACCCCTCCGTTCACATATACCGTATGTCTTCAATTCGTTGGAGCCTAGATTCTTCTCTCTGACTGCGGGAACAAGATTGCGCCTGCTCTTCGCCCTCCGATTAACTTCACTTCCGATACTCAGGACACGGTTGATTGGACAGTATCGCTCGTGAGTACGCATGCATCGCTCTATACACATTCATCTGACCCTGTACCAGGCATTCGGTCTACCATTCTGGCTCACCGTCGTCGACTCTACCGGTTTTACCTGGACGAATGGACCTCTGCACTCTGGCGGGGGCGGTTCTACCACATGCCTATCCGAGGGCTCTGAAGCAGACTCGTGAGTGCAGCTTCTGTGTGCCAGCACATCCCTTCGCTCTGACAGCCGTCTCGCCGACAGTAACGGCATCTCAACAGGCGGAGCCATCGGCGTAGCTTTCGGCTCGCTCGCTGTAGGTCTCGTCGTCGGCGCCCTTGGCTTCTTCCTCTTCTACCGACGACGCGGCGGGCCAGAATACAGTGCAGTAGGGGGTCCCCTCGCGCTTCGGCGGAAGTCCTCTGAGCCGCTCAACGCCTCCTCGTACGGCTTCTTCCAGCCTCCGTCATCCAGTGCGTCTGGCACCTTCCAGCGCCCGCACAGCTCTCCGGGGGAGATCGATCCATACGTCTACTCCCCCACGAGCGACTCTATTCCATACAATCCGTACAACGCTGCCACGACAGCCTCGACGACTTCACCGCCACATTCCGCACACCAGACCCAGAACCCCTCTTCTTCAGACCGTGCGGGACTGCCGAGCCCCCCACTCGAGCGGCAGTCCGTACATGTGTACACCCCGAGCTCCTCAAGCAGCGCCCCGACAGTCGGCGGCGCAGTAACACCCACGAGCGGGGTTGCACCGTCTTTACCCATGCCACACTCGCCCATCGGCGGGTCTGGGCAGCACCCACAGGTGTACGTCGTGCACCACGACGGAGGGCGCCCACCCCCGGTGACGGTGTTCACGTCGGACGGGACGGAGGTTGTCGAGCTGCCGCCGCAGTATGAGCCGCCGCCGCCGGGGGAGGCGTCGGCGGCCGCGAGACCCCAGCCAACGACGCTGCAGGGGCAGAGGAGGCAGCCGCGAGGGCTGGTGGCAAAACAGCCTAGGGTGGCGTCGAATGGTGGGTCATAGGACGTGCCTAGTAGATGTTGGTGTCCCCCAGTCTCGGTTGGTTGAGTGATCTATGTGATCTATTGGGGTTTGTATATACTGTAATTTCTGGGGGTAGTACGTATACCGGTATATCTTCACGTTAGTGCTTAGTAGTAGTTCACGTTACATCCTGTCGTGTCGCGCTCATATCTGTTTCGCCTCCTCTGGTTCCGTATTGTCGCATGCTCCGCTGTTCCCGCTGCTTGTTTTGCATGTCTCGTGTATCTGTGCAATTTTTGTTTACGCCTACGCCACGTCCGCACCCACGATCCCCTTCGTTGTTTCCTCCAAGCCCGCTGCCTTTTCCGTCTCATATTCGCCTTCGATGCCGCGGCTTCACTGTACATAGGCCCTGTAGGACGTTCACGGACTTGAGCTCCCTCACTACCCGACCCATGCGCTTGCTCGGACATGCAGGCTGCCCATCACCACGATCGTTACCCCCACCCTTTCGTAGGATATGTCCCTCTTGGATTCGCATCCGCTTCTCGGGACCGCGCACAGCTACGCCTTACGAGTGTATTCTACCACATACATGTCTACCAGGACTGCGGACTTTGCACCTGTACCTGTCGCGGGGCTTAGAATGCCCCGTCCCGATGCCGGACCCTTCTGCGCCTCGAGGCTCCCGGCGAAGACCCAAGGGGCGAAGCATATGTGCATGTGCATGTGTCCACGTCAAAGTCTTGAGCTTGAGCCTCAAGAACAGGTGACAAAGACCCCGACGGGGGCGGGTCGCCAGCCATCGCGCTCGCTCAGCTTCCTCCAGCCGGGCGGCAGCTGGACGACTTCTGCGCCCGCGGGTGCGGATGCGGGTGCTGCGTCCAACGTGTCGGGAGAAATATCGCGTTGGAGCGCGAGGAAGGTGGTCAGGCGCGTGTCCATTACGGCGAGGACGTTCTCGTCCCAGTCCTGTGGCCAAAGATGCGTTGTCAGGAGACTGTACATGAGGCTGCGAGAAGAGCAGAAGAGAGCAGAAGGCCAGAAGGCCAGAAGGCGAGAAAATTGAGAAGACGAGAAGGCGGAAAACTGACCTTTGACGATTGGGCGGGGGTTTGGGTGAGGATAGAGAGCGCAGCTGCGAGCTTGGGGCGTTCTGCGGAGATGACCTGTAGCAAGGCGTTCGCGCTAAGACCCCGCGATACGGTGTGCAAGGCAACGGTCAGCATTGATATTGATTGCAATTTGCGCTGACTACTCGGGCGGCGGAGGAAGCACTCACGCTTTGGACGCACCGCGCTCTACCCGGTCCGGGCGTAGTGCGGAGACGATGCGCACGACGATGCTCTCCCGGAGCTCGGTCGCCTCGTCTGGGTCTGTGGTGCCACTTGTGCAGTTGTCGATGAGCCACTTGGCCCAGCTGGCGAGGCAGATGTCGTATGAGGGGTCCGTTTTGGGCTCGTCGAGGGCCATCTCGAGCGAGACTGAGTCGGCGCCGAAATCCGTGTTGGGCGCTGCTGCTCCTGCGGAGATGGGGCGGGAGAGGTGTGCTGTGATGGCGGAGACGAGGTGCAGTGGGAGGGCTGGGTGGAGGGATTGGAGGTGGCTGAGCAGGGGTGACCAGATGGCGATGGAGGAGCGCGGGAGGGCGAGGGTTCCTTGGTCGGGGGATATGCGCTTCCTGCGAGTGGGTGTTAGTGTATCAGGGGTGCACAGGACTAGGAGGGTCACTCACTTCTTGGACAGAGGGACGAGCATGCCCTTCTCGAGCAAAGCCTCGCAGAGCTTGTCCAGCGCCGACTTTTCGCGGGCATCTTCCTCCGAGTCGTCGTTTTCATCTTGGGCGTCGTCCCAGGCGACACCTCCTGTGGCAGACGACGCGACTTTTGCTTCCGAGATCCACCGCTCGATATCTCGCAGGGTTTTGGTAATTTCAGCGCGGTATTGGACGTGTAGGGTCGCGTCGCGAGTTGTTGCCTTTAGGAGCGTTTTATACTGCTTGAGTAGCGGGGCGATCGGGCGCAGGGGAGGCGCAGGAGCCGTGCTCGGTGCGCTGGGGTTGAGCGTCGGAAGGAAGTAGTTATGCAGTAACCACGTCATGGCCTTAGAAAATCAAGCTAGTCAGCTATAGGCGAGCGTGATGAGAAGAGGCATGAAGGCTACGGACCTCTTTTGCTGCATCACGAAGGACCTCCAGGCTTGGTAGATCCTCGTGTGTAGCGGCATGGCGAAGCTCGACCAGCCATGGTGGAAGGCCTAGCTGCTGGGCAATGCTATGGATGGAACGAGCGTATGCACCGAGCTGGAGGGGGTCGACGAGTCCGTTCACGAGCCGGATGATGGAGGACGCATAGCTCATCCGGAGGGAGAGGCACGTCGAGGACGAAGCCGTAGTGCCGTCTTGAAGTAGTACGCTCAAGATTGTATGTGCTGACTCGAGTGCATGCGGAAGAGCTACTGCTGCCCTCCAAGCAGCTAACTGCAGAAGCGGGTCAGCTGGAGTAGGAGAACGCGAAGGATGTGCAGAATGGGATTACCCTGTCTACTGCACGCTGTTTCGCATCCAAGTCATTCTCGTCTGTGTATATCCATGCGCAGACTTGTTCTAGCTCTGTGAGGTTTTCCCATGGGACGCGGCGGGGTAGCTGCATCTTCGCGACGTTTTCAGCCGCTGCCGAACTTGGAAAGATTTGGTAGAGGAGGGAAGCGCTGGTCTTGTCGCTCCCACGTGGGGACTACGCGCCGAAGCTGTGCTACCGCGCTTCCGACACCGCTAGCTCCATGATTACGGCCGCGAACCACGTCTATGTCTGCGCTATGTTCTCCACTCCTTGGTGCTATACTGAGGAGGACCTGATCTGCGGGGGGCAGTACACACACGGGGAAGTCAAAACGATCTACCATCGATAAGACGCACGAGGGTGCTGTGTCGTCTAGCGCGCACTGATCGCTCGGGTATGTTCAGTGAAACGGGTGCGTTGGGGTATGTCGACTGCGTACTTGTTGGCGGTACAGCCACGGTGTCAGAGCCCAGCTCGGCAAGATGAATTAGTGGGGTATGGACGCTGGCAGTGCTGTGTATCTTCCGGGAGAAGTTCCCCCTCGTCCTAGGACAACAGTGGCACTTCCTGATAACAGACAGCATACTCCGAGAACCCACCGCCATATATACCACCAACTTCGCATCCCCGCTCATCCTCTTTCCTGCTACATCTTTTTCAATGTATATCGACGCGCGCGGAATCATAGCTGCGGTAGAGATCGCCATCTATGTTCCTGTCCTTCTCATCGGAGGTTTGCTATCCTTTCGACATGGCTTCGGACGCCAGGCCGGATGGATATTCCTTGTCATCCTGTCAATAGGTGCGCAACATTTTCAAGTGGTTCCTGTTTTGTGAAAAACTGAACCGTGGTCCACCAGTACGTATCATTGGAGGCATTACCCATATCCTCTCCGAGAACGACCCAACGAACAAGACCGAACGCACTATATACGGGATCATGGAGTCGGCAGGACTCTCCCCACTAATGACGGCGACCCTTGGTTTCCTGCGTACAGTGTGAGTTGGAGTCATGCCGATAATCGTTCTGTCGTGCAAGATGTCACTCACCTTTCCTCGTCTTCTTCAGTACGCAGTACTCACTTGAAGACAACGCACTGATTACAAGAGGCCTGCGGATAGTGGGCCTCGTTGGCACCGTTGGCCTCGCCCTCGCCATCAGTGGAGGCGTGAGCACAGGTAACGCGACGACCCAGAGCACTCTCCACAACGCGACAACCCAACGACACGTCGGCGTCATCCTCTTTGTCGTCATGTATGTCGGCGTGGTGGGCTTGACGCTCCTCTGCTGGCAGAGCCGGTACCTCATTCTACGGCATCGACGCCAAGTAAGTACTCGCGCTTGCGTACATGCCTTTGCATACCGGACAGCAGTGCTGATGCATCTTGGACTGCTTTAGCTCCTCAATGGCATCACCGCCACCCTTCCCTTCCTCGCAGTCCGCGTGCTCTACAGCGTGCTCTCCGCATTCGCCCCACCCCTGGTGATCGTAAATGGCCTGCAGGTTCTGTCGGCCCCGGGCGACGAAGGCCTCGGCAAATTTAGCTCCGTGTCGTCCGAGTGGGCCATCTATCTCGTCATGTCTGTGCTCATGGAGTACATCGCCGTAGTTATCTACGTCGTTGTGGGCATTGTCACGCCGCTGGGCAGGGACGCCCCAGACTATGGGAAGGCAGAGGGCTCGAGCGAGCCGTATATGATGTCGGGTTACAGGTGACGGTAGAGTTGGTTGCCGCGGTTGCTGTCAATCATGCAATCATAGAGTAGGGTGAAGAACCACTCCACTATTGTACATGAACTTCAATCAATATGCCCGGATCTGTGGGAAAAGCTACTGATACTAAGAGCAACTGGAGTCCCGATCCTGATACTTCATGATGAGGGCAGCGTGCAGAGCTACCGAAGGGACCTCGCCGCTCGCGATGAGTGCAGCCCGCCGCACGTCTGGGGCCAACCTTACTACAATGTCGTTTGCCACACCTCCCCTACCTCTATCATCGGGGCCGGCTACTCCTGCCACTCGCTGCCTCAGTCGCAAGTCCACTCGTCGCTGTTCTGGCACGTGTCAAGGTACTGGTTTCCAACCGAGTAACAACCTCGCATCGCTTACGGAACCTGTGGCGATTCCGAAACTTCATGTGGGCCGTACTTATGTAGGATGGATTGTCGCCTCCACGTGGCGATTTACGCGCTGTAGCTGCCCAGTTCGTGACCGGCGCCTGCCACCCTCATCCCCGGACGACATGGTACGTACCCCATCCAGACTGCATTGATGTTGAAAATCTCAAACGAAAAGACTATGGAAGCTATGCTGCTGCATTAAAGCCGGCTTCAGACAGCTCTGTCGGGCCCGAGATGATGCAACGTTTGGAAAATGCTTTGCTAGCAACAACTTTGTTTTGCGTCATGCTCTCCACCCCGTGTGCGACGCCGGTGCTATTATGAGAGACCCGGTCTGCGAGGGCAGTACACGGACGAGCAAGTACGCTTCTACCTCCGGTGAGACGCACAACGCAGGTGCTGTGCCTCCTAGCGCCGCGCACCCTGCTCGGGTATGTTCAGTCTGACGGCTGCGTACACGGGTATGTCAATATATGTGGACTCTTTCGAGTCAAGCCCTCCTCCGGTGCCCGTCAGAGCAGACAACTCGGCCCGAGGACGTAGTGGGTATGGGCGCTGGCAGTGTCGTATATCTTCCGGGAGGAACTCCTCGTCTTAGGACAACAGTGAGGGCACTTCCATATCAGACAGCATACCCGAACCCACCGCCATATAAACCACCAAACTCGTAGCCAGCCGGCCATACACATCTCCCATCCTCTTCTTTCCAATGGGCCTCGACGCACGCGGAATCATCTCTGCGGTGGAGATCACCATCTATATCCCTATCCTTCTCATTGGCGCTTTGCTATCCTTTCGACATGGATTCGGACGCCAGGCCGGATGGATATTTCTTGTCGTCCTGTCCATAGGTGCGTAAAGTTGTCCCTGTCTAGAGAAAGACTCAAGTACTGAACCGACGTCATCCCACCAGTACGTATCATCGGAGGCGTTACCCACATCCTCTCCGAGAACAACCCAACGAACGGGACCGACCGCACCATATACTCGATCATGGAGTCCGCCGGGCTCTCCCCACTAATGACGGCGTCCCTCGGTTTCCTGCGTACAGTGTGAGTTGGAGTCGTGCTGATAATCGTCCTGCAAGATATCACTAACCCCTTCCCTTCTTTAGAACGCAATATTCACTTGAGGACAACACAGTCCTTTCGAGGGGCCTGCGGATAGTAGGCCTCGTTGGTACCATTGGCCTCGCCCTCGCCATCAGTGGAGGCGTGAGCGCAGGCGACGCAACGTCCCAGAGCTCCCTCGACAGCGCGACCACCCAGCGACACGTCGGCGTCATCCTCTTTATCGTCATGTACGTCGGCACGGTGGGCATGACGTTCATCTGCTGGCAGAGCCGACATCTCATCTTACGCTATCGACGCCAGGTGAGTATCCGCGTGTCCTCACACACCAGGCAGCAGTGCTGACGCCTCTTCTGCCGCTATAGCTGCTTATCGGCATCACCGCGACGCTCCCCTTCCTCGGAGTCCGCGTGCTCTTCAGCGTGCTTTCCGCGTTCGCCCCATATCCCTTCGCGATCGTGAACGGCCAGCAGATTCTGTCGGCCCCGAATAACGATGGCCTCGGCAAGTTCAGCTCTGTGTCGTCCGAGTGGGGCATCTACCTCATCATGTCCGTGCTCATGGAGTACATCGCCGTGATCATCTACGTTGTTGTAGGCATGATCACGCCGCTAAGCAGGGACGTGCCGGTCTATGACAAGACGGAGGACTCAAGTGATTCGTATATGATGCCGAGTATGACTCGGAGATGACCGCCCTTGCGAGTTATACGCGCGGACCTGTTTCGTGTTGCTACCGGACTGCGACGTACCCTCTGTACCCTGTCCTAGGCCTATGCTTTTATCACAATTTAATACTATTGTCCCGTATTCGTCAACCTCATATTAATTCATATCCGACACTGCGACCTCCCATGGGCCATCTGTGTGATTGTAAGGCAACTAACAGTACTACTTTATCATAACGGATATGTCCTCAAGGCAATGGGAATCCCGGTCTTGAGAATCCGTATGAGGACGAGGGAGAGAAGTTGGCCGAGGGAGTTCCGACGGGCGCAGCCCGCACGTCAATCTTTCTAAGTCTTGTTCCCCTGCCTCTATAATCCGGGCCGGCTTTCCCTGTTGCTCGCTGTCTTCGTGCCCAGTCGCGAGTTCAAGTAGGAAGTACACTGTAGAAGCGTCACTTACCCACTCCACCGAACCGATTCCCACCGGCCTCTTGTCAAACGAAGCCCGCTTCCGCCAAATCCTAAGTTTGAGGCTCTACGATCATGTCGTTGCTGGACGGACGGATTCTCATTTGAGTGGGCATCCGCCAGTACGTAGCACGCAGTCAAGGAAGGCTCCTTCCGCGACGCCTGCACAAATGCGATGTTGATAGATGTTATCCCAGATCCAAGCGACGACCTAGGACGACCTAGTCTCTAGTTATGACCTGCACTTTGTAAGGATGCATTGCCACCCACGTCGTAGATCCAGATCGTACATGTCCTATCCCGAATCCGGACACGAATGGCATGCATGACGTCCAGCGTCGCCACTCCGCGCCCGACGCGGGCGGACCCTCGCCTCGCGTGTGGGTCTCTGGCCGCGCTGCTACGCACGCACCACCGTGACCGGTGCTATATAGCCCAGAAAAATGTCCATGGCCACCTCGCTAATGCTTTCTCGCCACCTTGACCGCTTCATATCTGAATATCATACCCCTAGGGCTCTACTACCCAGCCAACATACCCAAGAACACTGCTAGTACTCACTCATGGGTCTGGACGCGCGCGGGATCATTGCAGCGGTCCAGATCGCGACGTATGGCCCGCTACTCTTTCTGGCCACTTTCCTTGCGTGGTGGGAGCCCGATAGGAGGATGGGGTGGGCCTTCCTGGGCTTGATGTCCGTTCGTATGTCCTCTTGTCTATAGCTAATTAGTCGAGATACTGACGTGGACGTGGGCGTGGATATGGCGTGGGCGGGGCACAGTCCGACTAATAGGCGGAATCACGCACATCCTGTCGGAGAATGACCCGACGAACGTCGCAGAGCGGGCGATCTACATCATCACTGAGGCGGCTGGACAGGGTCCTCTGCTAGCTGCGACGCTTGGGTTTCTGCGTACAGTGTGAGCCCATCGTCCGATGCCTGCGCCAGCTCACGGTGTGCTTACTGTAGATATGTGTCACTGCAGCGCTCAATACTCGCTCGACAGGACGTTTGTTTTCGCGAGAGGCATGCCTGTTTTCGCGCTGTCGGGCATAACGGGCGTGATCATCGCAATTGTGGGGGGCGCGAGAGCGACGAGCGCGAAGACCTGGGACCAGTATAACGACAACGTTACCCTGCGGCACGTCGCCATGATCCTCTTTATCATCCTTTTCTCCGGGATGCTGTGCACTGTGCTGTTCTGTTGGATGAACTGGAGACGCATCCTGAGATACAGACGGAGGGTTAGCGTGACCATATGCGCTTGCGTGCACGGTGGATGCTAACGGACGCACTTTATAGCTTCTCATCGCGATCTCTATCACCGTTCCATTCCTGTTGGTCCGGATTCTCTACGGGGCACTCTCCGTATGGGGCCCTGCGACGGTGACCTTCGTGGACGGACACCAGATCCCTGTGCATCCGAGCAACTCAGGGCTGGGCAAGTTCACTCCCGCGTCGTCGCGATGGGGCATTTACTTCGTGATGTCGGTGATGATGGAATATGTCGCGGTAGGTATATACCTCCTCGGCGGCGTGTTAATTCCGGTGAGGAGGGAAGAAATTTTGTACGAGTCGGAGAAGTACGAGGGGGACTCTCGGAGTCGGAGTAAGGAGGGGATTAACAAGAGCGACGTGATGGTCGGACCAGCATAGTGTACTCACCACGTCCTTATAATATATAGGACTAGTGGTTGATAAGGCTGATCTACGGTTCGCGATGAGCGGAGACGTACCAGCTGCCGTGCGATGTTGACACTCTATTGGGCTCGCGAGGCCGATCACCGTTCCGTATTGCTGCAGCACACGCAAGCTCGTTCGAAGGTGAGAAAGAGATATATATTGGAAGGATGTGCGAGCTTCATAGTCAAGCACTTTCCACACCGCCTGCGACGTGTCGCGCGGCGGATTGGAGAGCGCTCCGGCTTAATTGAGCTCATTGGTGTGATCTGCCCTCTGACCACGGGTACCCCAGGCCACTGAGAAGACAGAGAGTTGCAAGGCGAAGCAAAGCACCCAGCCGTGGTGAGGGTCGAGAAGAGAGAATTGCCAGGCGCGCGTGGGAGGACATGGTGGGTGGCCGGCAAGTGCCGAGGGTATAAGATGAAGCGCTGTGCGAGCGAGTGTCGTCATCGATGTATACACGCTTGCGCGCACTCGCCCACTATCTCTACCCAACTCTCAGACAAGCGAGGATGAGCACCGTACACAACACAAACCAGGCCTGCTGCTCGATTCCCCCAGTCAAGTCCGACTACGCCGCAAAGGGCTCCTACAAGTCCTATGCCGGCTTCAGCAAGGTCTGCTTCCCCGCCGATCACCCTTATCGGCTGCGTGCACTTACATCTCCTCGCAGGTCTATGTGACTGGCCCCCAGACCCCTGGCAAGGTCGCCCTCGTCTGCGTCTATGACATCTTTGGGTGTGTGGCCCTGCACGCGCGTTGGGCTGCGATACTCACCGCCGCCATCCCAGGTTCAAACCGCAGACGCAGCAGGGCGCGGACATCCTTGCGGAGAAGCTCGGTGTGCAGGTTCTCATGCCGGACTTCTTCGAGCCGGGCGAGCCGTGGCCCGTGGACGAGTTCCCTCCCAAGACCAACGAGGAAAAGGCGAAGCTCCAGCAGTTCTTCGGCGGCACCGCCAATCCCGGTAACGCCAAGCAGAAGGCTCTGAACGTCGGCAACGCGCTCAAGTCGGAGGGTGTCGAGTTTGTCGGTCTTTACGGGTACTGCTGGGGTGCGTTCGCTTGTCGCCCAAATTTGGGCTCATCTCTGACACGTTCTGCTAGGCGGCAAGGTGACCACCCTTGCGGGCTCGGCGGAGGACACTCCCTTCGGCGCCATTGCCGAGATCCACCCCGCGTACGTGGTTCATGTGCATACTATTAAGGACCAGTCTTTTACGGAGCTATTTCAGGATGCTCTCTGTCTCGGATGTTGAAAATCTCAAGGTCCCTCTCGGTCTGTACCCCAGCAACGACGAGCCAGTTGACGAGGTCAGTGACGGACGAATCGATATTTGAGAAGACTCGAGAATGACAATCATGACTTCCGTAGGTCAAGAAGATTCTTGAGGCTATCTCTAAGAAGCCGATCTCTGAGAAGAGCGACTACAAGCACTACGACTCGTGCGTAACCTCCTGAACGACCACCGTACTCTATCTGACATCGCTTTGCCCAGCTTCCACGGCTTCGCGGCTGCTCGTGCTGACTTGAACGATGCCGAGAACAAGAAGCAGTACGTATAGAAATCATCGCATCTCGAGATTCTCGATTACTGACTCCCAATAGGTACGAGGACCTGTACGCTCGTCTGATCAGCTTCTTTAGCAAGACTGCCGGCATCCCTGTGAAGGAGTGATCTGCCCATGTAGAAAGAAAGATACATATATTGTTGTACATTATCCGGATGCTTCCAATCTGTTGTACAAGATGCATTCATGGGTCCGAGTCTAACACTGAGAGGTTCCGCCGAACAGCTGAGCAGTACGCGAGAGCAAATAGCACTACAAAATCAAGCACGCGAATTTCATGGGGCTAGTGGAGAGTGTTCAGTACGCCACTGGGCAACCCGTCCGATACCTTCACCATCCAAAAGGGACCTGCGAGAATGCGGGTCCATCAACTGTCTTACGGCAGAACAATGATGCTTACCTGCAGGGTCGTCCAAGGATCGTCAGGAACGATTGTGCATAAGCAGTGTTGCTACTCACCGCGGTCGTGGTGCGCCCCAGTCCATATTCCAGCCACTCCTGCGGCACTGCAGACATGCCCAACCTGTACTCCTTCCGCGCTATGGCTGTCTGTGAGTTGCACGTTCCATCAGGATGACAACATCGACTAGATCCACATACCTCCATTGCATCCGCCCGTCGTAGTTGGTCACCTAGACACACAAACAACCGTGATCAGCCACCGCCGCACATACACGTACAGAAAACCCGGAGCCTCGAAAAACAAGTCAAGGAGACCGGACCTCACGCACAAACTGCCACCTGACCGCGCCATCCGAGAGCGTGCTGACCTTGCCCCGGATCGTCGCGTCGTTCGCGTGCTGCGCCCCGCGCGAGAAGCCCTTGAAGTACAGCGTCGGGAAGCGCGGGTCGTCGTCGCAGTCCCCGATCGGGCCCCCGCGCGACGTGCTCCGCGCGGCGCTCGTGGACGGGTCGAACGGGATGCGGTGCGGTTCGGCGAAGTAGTCAGCGCGCGGGATGAGCGTGAGCGTGAGTTCTACTGGGCGCAGGGCCTCGTCGAAGGGGTCGTCGAAGAAGTCGGGGTCGTGTGGGCCCGGTGGGAGGTTGCTGTACTGAAGGAGGAGGATGCCAGCGGCGGATCATCAGTACGCGACTCAACGCAGGAGGAAGAAATTCAGTCGACTCTCACGTTGAACATGTATAGATCCCTGCAGGTACAGCAAACAGTATGGTCAGTCTCGCAACGCAGCAGTGAGCTCAGAAGACCCTCACCGGTAGTCCATGAAGCAGACAAAACGCCGCCATGTGCCCGTCACGCCAGCCCAGTCGCCCTCCGGTCTCTGGGACGAGCCAACGGCAGTGTACGCGCGCAACGCGTCCATCTGGAAGAGCGGCTTCTTGAAAAACCCAAGGCTCGATATCGGAACCTCGCGCAGCTTCAAGCCAATGACGTTCAAAATATGCTCGATATGCTCCCAATTCACGAGCACGGTCCGCCCGTCCTCGCCCGTGCGGTACGGCCCCCAGAGCGTGCTCGGCTGGTACTTGCGCATGTCGTACACGAACGCGCGGCTCGCCTTGCGGAGCTTTGCCATCCGCACCCTGCTCTCGATCTCGAAGCTGCTCTCGTGCGAGAGCGCGACGCACGCCCGCAGCCGCGCGCGCATCTGCTGCGCCTGCACGAACCGCGCTGGGATCCAGCACACCTCGGGGCCCTCGTACCCGTAGGGGAGATCAATCTCATCCGGGTCTGCGCGCGCGTTCTCCAGGTCCTTGGATGAGGGCGCGACGCTCCCGTCTGCGTTCAGCTGCTCGAGCGAGGGGATGTTTACGATCGCGCCCTTGTAGGCGGGGGTGAGGTCGAGGATGCGTGTCTTGCGCAGGACGCGGTCGACCCAGCGGATGTTCTCGGAGTGCGAGAGCTCGGATGAGGAGCTGGTGGGGTCTTCCTTTCCCCCGCGAGTCTTGTCGTCCGAGCTATTTGCGCCGTCGTCCACGGGAACCGCGGTGTCTATAGCGGAGAGGAAGGCCTCGTAGGCGGCCTGGAGGAGCTCCGCGTCGCGTGTGCCCGAGTTCGCGATGAGCTCTGCCTGAACCCTGCGTTGCAGCTCCGGCCGCCATTCTACGTCCTGTTCATGTGTGGCGTCAGACTCAGAGTTGGTGGCTTGTATCCCAGAGGGGCTTGGTGCTGCAATGCGGCCTTTGGGCGTGGCGATCGCTTGTCGCAGGTCGTCGAATGGGCGGCCGAGATAGAGCTCGCGCCAAAGATACTGGTCGTCCGCCTCGTAGACGAGCTTATGAGCGTAGTGGCACGTTCGCGCATATCTCTACGAAGGTTCGTTATCGTGTCAGCGACCTGCTATGTGAGCATGTTGCGGGCAGAACGGTCGTACCGAGACGTCGCGCGGGTCGCTGAAGGTGAGGACACGCTCGATGACCTCTGCCGGCAACGAGTGTAATGACAGAGTGTCTGCAGGCGCCATCGTCGCTTTCTGTCTGCGCGGCTGAGGAGATGGTGGACGATGTTCAAGTAGCTCGCACTCTGACCAAACAGTCAAGCACACGCGAAACACGGTCCGATACCGCCTTCTCCCACAATAGGTAATTGAGCGCAGCCACGGTCGCAAATGTGTGCAGTGCAATCAGATCTGCTGCATTACGGGATACAAGGAAACGATACATGAGAACGACGGAGTTCGAGTATCCTGACGAGAAGACAACTACAAGACACCCCTGGCAGAAAAGAGAACGAACGCAGACGAGAGAAAATTTGCGTGACCGGCCAAGGCATGTAGTCAAACGAAGCCGTAGATGCGAAGTAGCATGGGAATGGCGATCGAGAAGTAAACCAAGGAGAAAACCACGAAGCAGCGATCAACTCGATTCTGCGGCAGCCTGAAAAGACGAAAGCGCATTCGAGCAGGAACTTGCAGAGCGTCGCCCGAGTCGTCCATGGCGTCGTCGTACGCGAGAGCTTCGCCGATAGCGTCTTGAGTGGTAGTCCGGCGTTTCAAAGCGACAGTCAGTTCGTCGTGGAGTGACGGGTACTTGACAGTAGCCGATGCTGTAGAGAGCAGTTGACGAGCGTTCCTAGTCGTCGTCGCCTGAGAGGTTCCAGAGTTCGAAGCCTCATTGCTGCCAGTGTGTCGCGCAGACGAGCCTTCACCCAATCCGAGAGTATGCGTCGTAAGCACGTTGAAGCCACGAGGAGTGTCGTCCACAATGAATGGTCGCTCTTCCGATCCAGTGGGAGTCAAGTCGGCGTCCATAACGAGCGGACCGGAACGAGAACGGGAGCGCTCCCTCGTCCGCATAGTAATACCAGGCGGCGAGAAGTCGAAGACCGGAGTTGCCGAAAGGATGCTACTTCTGCGAGCACGATACGGGGTAGACGCAGCGGGCTTGCGCGGGGTAACCGGCGAGTCACGATACACAGGGACCTGGAGGATCGAACGCGGAAACGAAGTCTGTGTATACAGATAGCGAGCACGCATAGAGTGAGTCTATAGGAATGCTCGCACGTAAGCCAACCAACGCACCTGCCTGCGCATACGGCGAGGTGTCCTGAGGTTCGCAGGCTCCGGCACGCGCGCGGGCAATATGACCGTGCCCGCCCTGTTGCGTATCCCATCCGTCCAGTGGACGTGACGTTCCTCTTCTCCCTGTCCTTGCCCTTGCCCTTGCCCAGCACCTACACTATCCGCATCTGAAGCGCTCGACTCCGCATCCGACTCCGCGTGCGAAGCGTCCTCTTCTGGCAAATTTGGCGAATCTGGACTGTCGTCGGGCTTGGGCACATACGAAGCGGGCTGAATCGCCTTCCGGCGTTCTTGGAGCGCGAGGTCCTGCGCCTGCACGACGTTGATTTGCAGCCGGCGGTCCGCGAGGATCTGGCGCTGCTTTCCTCCCTGCTCGATGACGAAGATGGTATTGCGACGCGCGATTTTGCGCGGGACGGCGGTACGCGTCGTGTGGGGCGTCCCGGGGTACTTCTTCAAGTTTGCGGTCTTGACTGCTTGAGGGGTCTTCCCCGCAGCTTCTGGCGCGAGCATGTGGATGTTCTCTTGTCCGCGTCGCGCGGCGCGAGCACGCGTGCGTATTGGGGACATGGCTGCGAAGGAGTAGAGTACAGTAATGGGCTAGGGAAGTTCAGGGTCGTGGTCACAAGGCAACGTCATTCATGGCCTGGATTAAATACCGACTGCCGGCGCCTACTCTCGTTCATTGAATCTCGATCTACTTAACGTCGAGCCACAGCGTCCCTCATAAGCACACAAGTAGTCGGGCGACGCGACGGTCAGATTTCCGACTCACTAGCAGAAATGAAGACAACAACATTGTGATGATACAACCATTAACAAGTCCACCAAGTCTATGAATGTTGGGTAAGATCGTTGAACGCGGCAGGAAGGGGAAGCAAGCGGCCAAAGCAAAAGATAAACAATATGTACAATATACTTTTCCGTTTGCATACGTATCTAGAAACGAAGGTGAGTACTACTAGTGCTATGGGGGTGTCGTTCCGTTTCCGTTAGCTTCGCCGTTGGCTTCAGGCTTCTCCGATATGGACGAGAGCGCGCCGTTCGCCGCGGCCTTGGGCTCGTCGTTGGAATGTGCGGCACCGTTCGCTCGCGCGATCTGCGTGTCCGGCACTGCATGGCGGTCGCCAGCTGCGGGCGGAGTCTCGGGCTCGATGTCCTTCGGCTGGTACGGCTGGTACGGCGGCGTCCAGTCCGTGTAGTCGCGCCGCACCTCGATGTAGTCCGTAGCGAACTCACCGATCTGCAACGAAAGACGGTCAGCAACAGGGCGGACAACGCATCAACATATCGACTCACGTCGGTGTCGTCCATACCGAGCATCTCCTCCTCTGGTGTGGCACGGAGATGGAGGGTGGGGATGTAGTTGATGCCCTTCGCAATGAGCGCCGTGAGGACGAAGCTGTACCCGGTGCACGCGGCGATGTACGCGATCTGGATGTAGAGCTGCTTCCAGTTGCGGTTGAGCCAACCACCGGTCGACGTGTTGACTCCATCGAGGGCGATGATGTCGCTGTCAGCGAAGATGGCGTTGAACAGAAGACCGAGCATCCCGCCGATGGCGTGTTCGGCACAGAGATCTACCGGAACGTTAGCTCAGGTGAAGTTGGAAATGTTGGCAGAACGTACCCAGTGCATCATCGATTCCGAGAATGAACTTGACTATACGCATCTCGTTAATAGTACGTCGCAACAAGTCAGACACTTGACGTACGCTTCGTGCTGTAGTTGGCAACTGCACCAACAATGATGCCCATCACAAAAGCGGCCCACTGGGGGACATATCCAGACGCAGGGGTAGCGGCGACGAGTCCAGCGATTGTACCGGAACAGAAGCCGACCATAGACCACTTGCGTTCGATACGGTAATCGAGGAGACACCAGACGATCCCCGACATGGCTGCGGCAATCATCGAATTCCAAATCGCCATGATAGCACGGAGGTTCGCGCCGAACGCGGAGCCTCCATTGAATCCCAGCCATCCGAACCATAGGATGAAAGTACCGAGCGCGACGAGGGAGACGTTGTGCGGACGGAAATTGCGGAGCTCGCGCTCGCTCCTCCGACCTAGCGCCCAGGAGTAGGCCAGGCCAGATATCCCACTCGCGATCTCGACTGGGCCTCCACCTTATCATGATAAGCAGTCAACACGCGGAAGGAACAAACATAGCGATAGCCAAACTCACCAGCATAATCGAGGACGCCCCACTTGAAGCCCCAGCCGTTGATGTTCCACGCCCAGCAAGCAATCGGGCAGTAGACGATCGTCATCCAGATGAAGGTGAAGATCATTGCGGGGAAAACACGTCCGCGCTCGGCGAGTGCGCCCATGAGAATTGCGACAGTGACGCACGCAAACTCCATCTGGTAGAAGCTGTAGAGCAACTCCGGGATGAGTGGGGAACCGGGGCTGGGATCCGCGAGAACCTTGCGAAGAGCGAAGCTTCGCAAGTCGCCGATATAACCGTTGGTCGCACTAGGCGAAAAGGCAAGGGAATAGCCCCAGAACCACCATTGGAAAATGACCACAGCGTTGCTCGCCGCAACGGCCCATACCAAGGAGAGTGCGCTCTTTCGTCTTGATAGCCCGGAGTACAGGAACGCTTTTTGGCGGGGTCGTGTAGATGAGATTAGCGACGTGCAGGGTGGTGAAGATAAGATAGACGGGGAGGTGGTTGTGGACGAACGATCCAGGAACGAGTAGCGATAGACGGGTACTCACCAACTCCGGGGATCATAAAGAAGACCAGAATGCCGCAGATTACGATGAACGACACATCCCCACCATTGAATCTGCGCCACGATGAATCTGAATCTTGCGATGGACCTCATACAAATTCTTTGGGACTCACTGGTCGTTTGCATCACCTGTGTTCAGGAACGCAGACATCGTTCAGTACTTGGCACGACCGGGTGGGGACGGGGTGGAGCCAGTCAAGAAAGGTGACTTACGGAGTGCGAGACCGATGCGCGCCGCCGCATGGGGGGAAGGGGTCAGGAGAGGGGTATCGTCAGCCGCCGCCATGGCGAGCACCATACGCGTGAGCAAGGGGGTCGTGTGTGGTCGTGGAGGTTAAGAGTACGGGGGCGGCTGGTGCATTCGGATTCGGCTGAGGATACGGAGGGATGCGGGGGCCAGTGGAGTTCTGGCCTCTGGAGCGAGTGATCTGGGAACTTAGAAAAGCTTTCCGACGGGGTCATCGTAATGACTCTACCCAGCCCCTCCGACCACACGCGCCTACCGTGCCCGGGCAGACTTTAGCAGAAAAAACTGGGTCCGCGCATTCCCCGACGTCGATCGATTGGCTACTCGAAGATCGTCGTCGTCGCTGCCGCGGCTCTGCTTGTCGTCCTCGACGCACGAACATCCGACGGTGGACCAACGGCGCCCGCAATGAGCTCTCTCCACGGCGGCTCAGACATTGGTCGCGTGAGGGGTCGCAGGAGGACAAGCGTTGAAGCAAGTACGCTAGAGCCCGTCCGTACTGTATACGACTGTGAGAAAGGATGACCGCAGCGGGCGGCACGAAGGCGGGGAATACCCGGGGCCAATGCCGGACAGTTGATTTCGATGTTTTGATCGGCATTTCGGACTTCGCCGGGCACCTTGCAAGCTCGTGGTTCTGTACTGAACGTCCATCGCTGCCGGCACCCGGTCTTTGAGAGGCTCTCAGCAGCGCACATGTGAGCGCAGCGATGGGTCAGAGGGTCTGACAGCTGAGCCTGAGCATATACTCACCCTTGCGCAATCATCACCAGGGGGTTTCCGAGTCATGTTCTTCGCGGCATCTTCGCTTTGGTCCGTTCCATACGGGGAGAGTTCTCAACAAGCTCACAGGTGTATTGTCGAGGAGTATACACGATGCATCCACGGGTGACTACTACTACTTACTAGCTGATCGTCATATTGCCGTTGCACGTTACCGACCCAGGTCCAAGCATGACATTGCTACACTCGACCGCCGGCTCCGGCAGAGTAGTGTTGTGGAAGACGAGTCCCTCGACTCCCTCGATGAAAATGTCCGTGCACGGCGCCGCCCCCGAGCACTGCAGGCTCCCGAGCAGCGCGTTGGAGACCGTGCCAGTAATGTTTGCCCAGGTGATGTTGGAGATCTGGAACGTCGAGGTGTCGCAGTCGCCGGTGAGGTTGTTGTACGACGTGCACTGCGTAATGACGGCAACGCCCTGAGAAATGTTCGTGACAGTGTAGTCGCGGAAGACTGCGCAGTACGCCTGTCAGCGAAGGTTTGACGCAGCCATGACATAGAAGCCGCTTACCGACGTTCCTGACGAACCCCAGGCCTCCGCCTCCGCCTGAGCTATTGCGTGAGTGGCATGACAGCAGACAGAATGTTAACCTTGGTCATACCATTTGGCGGCACGCCCAGCTCTACGCCAGTCCACGTCTTGACGTGTCCGACATGGTGGCACCCATCACAGATGATCCTCTCCGCGGTCACGTTCTCGATGACCTCGTACACTCCAGGGTATTGTCCAATCGACCCTATGGCGACGCCACTCGTGATATGGAAGTGTGAATCCTGGACGAGCAGGTTAGAGGTGTTGGCTTTGGGTGCGACTGCGTCGTCGCCCCCGGTCACGTCCCAATGGCGTAGTGTGATGTTGTTCGTGTAGAAGGTGTCGATGCCATCTGTGTTCTGCGTCGGTGCCTGCGAGATGCATTCTGTGAGCATGGGGTAGCGACACAGGGTGATAACCTTGACGGGGACGTACGCTGCTGTTGGATACAGAGCGGATCGTGATCCCCTCGAGGAGTACGTTCTGGGCCGTGTGCACGGCCATCGTCCAGAATTGACTCTGGACGAACCGCATGCCTTGCATCGTGAAGTTCGTCGAGTTCCTGATGACGAGGTTGATGGGTCGGCCAGCCATATTGCTAGTCCCATTGGCCAAGTCGTACCTATAGCCTCGCAGCTCGTTGTATGTACGCTTGGTCCAAGACGAAGGCAAGACTCACCATATCTGACCATTGCCGTCAAAGGTGCCGTACCCATGACCCGTCCAGAAGACATTGTCGCCTCCGAAGTCCCAGGCGACACTCTGGTTCTGGTATCCGAGCGGCAGACTGTTGTTGATCCAATAGGTAGTATTGGTTCCCCACTGCACAAATGACGCTGTCAGCATCCCCGGCAACTGCAGGGGAACGTACCCGGGGCGTACCACGAGGGTCCCTTTTATGTCGATGGTCACATTCTCGAGGCCGTGAGTGGACATGACGCGCTCGACATGGTATGTCTCGTTCAAGAAGACAACGGACGCGTCCTTGTTGCAGCGAGCGAAGGCCGAGATGATTGAAGCAGAGTCGTCCCGCCCATGCCCCTCCGGGACAACCGTGCAGGTTCGCCCCTTCTGCTCGATACGAGAATGCACAGAGAGAGCTTGGAGAACCACCCCGACGACAAGGATGAGCAGATACAACGGACACGCCATCAGAGCACAGACGGGTTGAGCTAGGCTTACCTGCAGTCCGTGCCGATTTATACGCTCCGTGCAAGAAGCGCATGCATCATCGCGATGAATTCTGAAGAGGCTCACGCCGCAAAGGCCCGCCTGAACGGCCCGCCACACGATGACGAGCTGCAGCGAACTCGAAGGATACGGCGAGTTGGGCCATGAACGTGCATGGACGATGGTGCCCAGACACGACGAACGCATCACACGGTCTGTTACAACGCTTCGCGAAGCCTGCATGAGACGAACATGTGCGCTCCCAAAAATACCTGGAGGACTGGGAGCATGTTCATGAGAAGCGGACTAGCCGCGCGAGCAAGTCATGTCCCGCGGATGCACATACTGATTTGCATGGGGCTTTACAAGCAAACGTCATCATTCGTCTGTAGTATTCCAATGCGTAACCTTGACATTAGGCCGTGCTGGTCACGTTGCCGTTGCACGCGACCGACCCGGGTCCGACCGTAACATGGCTACACTGGATCTCCGGCTCCGTCGAGGTAGAGTTGAACACTAACCCGTCGACACCCTCGATGACGATATCGGTACAAGGCGCGGCGCCCGAGCATTGCAGGCTCCCGAGGAGATTATTGGCAACGGTACCAGAGAAGTTCGTCCAGGTAACGTTGGAGATCTGGAAGGTCGAGGTATCGCAGTCGCCGGTTTGTCCGTTGTACGAGGTGCATTGACTGATTTGGGCGACGCCATCGGTGATGTTCGTGACGTTGTAGTCACGGAAAACTGTATACGACGTCAGTAGTGAACATTCGTCTGCCAAAAATACAAGGATCAGCTTACCAATGTTCCTCACGAATCCAATACCGCCTCCGCCACCTGGACTACAACGTGAGCAATGTGACTAGTGTATGGTCAAGCCCAACCCGTACCGTTCGGCGGGACACCTTTCTCCACGCCAGTCCACGTCTTGACGTACCCGGCATGCACGCACCCGTCGCAGATGATTCTCTCTGCGGTAACATTTTCGATGAACTCGTACACCCCAGGATACTGCCCGATGGAACCGATAGCAACGCCGATCGTGCCATGGAAGTGGGAGTCTTGAACAAGCAGGTTGGAGGTGTTCGCCTTGGGCGCAACTGCGTCGTCGCCCCCGGTCACATCCCAGTTGCGCAAGACGATGTTGTTGGTGTAGAACGTGTCAATACCGTCCGTGTTCTGGGTTGGGGCCTGATGCATTCCGTGAAAAACTGATAAGGAAAGACACCGAACAGCCTGATCAAGGATGACGCACGCTGCTGTTGGAGACCGAATGGACGGTGATCCCTTCTAGGAGTATATTCTCCGCGGTATGGACCGCCATCGTCCAGAACTGGCTCTGGACGAAGCGCATGCCTTGCATCGTGAAGTTGCTCGAGTTGCGGATGACAAGATTGATGGGCCGACCGGGCATGTTACTGGTGCCGTTGGCCAAGTCATACCTGTAGCAATAAGCGTCAGCTGAACATAGCATGCGATGACAATCGCAGGGGACGGGCTCACCAGATTTGACCGTTTCCGTCGAAGGTACCGTAGCCGTGTCCGGTCCAGAAGATGTTGTCTCCTCCAAAGTCCCAGGCGACACTCTGGTTCTGGTACCCAAGGGGAAGACTGTTGTTGATCCAATAGGTTGTGTTGGTCCCCCACTACTCAAGCGATGTTGTCAGCATACCTGGGAACTCGAGGAGCGCCTAGCGACGTACCAAGAGGGTGCCTTTGATATCGACGGTTACGTTCCGCAGACCGTGAGTGGACATGACGCGTTCGACGTGATACGTCTCGTTCAAGAAGACCACGGAGGCGTCCCTGTTGCACCGGGCGAAAGCTGAGATGATCGAAGACGAGTCGTCCCCGCCGCGACCTTCGGGCAAGACAGTGCAGACACTTCCCTCCTTACGGACGCGTGCATGCACGGAGAGAGCTTGGAGAACGCCTCCAGCAAAGAAGGCCAGCAGGAGCTGTGAGAATAGCATTTTGATGAAGAGAGTTGGGTTGAATAGGCCTGTAGCTTGCCCTGATATATACCAGGATCCTCCAACGAAGCTTGTACATCATCGCGGTTGATGCTTGACGCCACAACGGCCCGCTGGACAAGCAATAGGCTATGATAGCTATGATGGAAGACTTCAAGCCTGTATGGCGGTGCATGCGATAGGTCATAGCTGGTCATAGGCATTGGAGCCCGGGTATGAAGTACACATCACAAGGTCCCTCCGAACTGTCGCGAAGCTTGCGCATCACGGCACTCGAGAAGACACAGGGAGCATGTGGGCTCCGGTACACCTGGAAACACGTTCATGAGGACCAAGCACCTGCCTAGTTGCTTCCATATTCCACGCACCTTGTTCATCTGAAAGCGAAGAAGCTGAACTATGCGGTAAGCATTAGCTCGCTGGCCCGGGCGCAGGCCCGGCTAGCAGTGGGCTGGCAGGGTTGAACGTCATATGGAACCTTCCCAACGGCCCGTCTATTCGTACCATGCCTGGGATGCGTACGGCCAGTTTCAAACATGTGATGAATGAGTATCGTCTGAATTTCGAGAGTATAAGATGAGAGTAGAGACTCACTGGCTCGCAGTGGGCGAAGTGACGACATGTCCTGGGAAGCTTGTGTCCGGCAAAGGCCGAGCAAAAACTGCTATATGAACCGCTCGCCCACCTGACTGCTCGCCAGACACGTCCTCTCCTCCGTCCTCGCTGGTCTCTATCGTCGTTCCGACGGCCGAGGTTGCGAGTGGGTACTTTCCCCTTCAGTTAGGGTGTGCGTCCGCGCGCGCCCGAGGCGTTGAGGGGGTGGTTTGCCGTGTCAGAGCAAGGCGCGCCACCGTATGGGGACGCCCTGATGTTGGGAAGTCAGCTCGTCATCCCCGACTGGGTGGGACGCTGAGCCTAGACGGCATGCAGACAAACCTTTGAGTATCTTTGTACACATTTCAATGTTGTAGTTCGTGGTGTTCATGCAATCCATTCTATTTGGAGACATGCCTACGCAATAATCCCGCAAACTGTACCATAATAGCATGCGTATAGCGAGCGAGTCGACGTCCGAAAGCGATACATACAGTACCTCGCCCCTCAAGCTTACGCCCAAGGTCCTAAAAGACCTCGCTCGTAGTCAGATGTAATATTAGGAAGAAGCCTTATGTACGTGGTTATATTACACTAATAAAGTACGACGGGAGGAAGCCTGAGAGTCAAAGCCCCTCACCGCGGTGCCCCATAGCCTCCATAGTATCCGTACGTCCCAGTCCCAGTCCCAGTCGCAGGCGACGGCGTCCCAGGGGTTGACGCACCCCCAGCCGCAGTGCGCATGTGCGCGGGCAGGGTGGGCGCAACGTAGGCGCCCTGGGTCGTGCCATTCCATGTCGACTGTTGCTGGTACGGCTGCTTCGCGGATGAGAGGACCGTGTTCGCAACAGCGCGCTGAGGTTGCGGCTGCTGCGCGGTCCCAGGCGCGAAGTAGCTCGCGAAGTTGCCAGACATTCCCGTCTGTCCTGGCTGGGGAGTGGACCTCCCCGAGTTCCCGTACCATCCACTGTAATACTGACTGTGTCCTGTCCCGTACTGCGCGTTGGGGTAGTGCGTAGAGGTTGTGACGGGTGTTGCCTGGGACGTGGCGGTGCTGTAGGAGGAGTTCGGATAGTAACTGCCTTGAGCTGGGGTGTATGTCCCGTAGCTACTGCGGTACTGCGTGGATTGGTAGGTGTTGCCGTACGAGTAAGGCGTGTAAGGTGGCGCAGGGGTGGTGGCCTTCGGGGCAGGCGTTGCAGGAGCAGCGACAGGCTTAGAGGCGGCCGCAGCGGTACTGGCACGCATATGCACAGTCGTGTCGTCATGGAAGGCAGTAGTGCGGCCTTCCGGCAGGTTACCATACCATCCTTCAGTGGCTGCAAGCGGCAGGGTACGTTGAAGCTTGTGCAGGACGGATGCTGGTGGAATGAGAGGGGCGTGTTCTGGATCCCCGTTGGAGGGCCGAGGCCTGAGGGACGCCAATAACGCCAGGGAATCCGTGATACCTTGAGCTGGATGATATGTGTATCAGACTGCGACGTTCGTGGTGACAAAGGTGCCAATGAGAAACTCACCAACGTCCCATTCCTCCGAACCAACCTCGACCACATTAGACCCGCCTCCCTGGGCTCGCAGACGTTGCAGCTGAAGCTCTTCGAGGTTCTGAAGTGCCTTCGCGTTCCTTTGCAGAAGCTCATCCACGGCCTTTTCCATCTCCAAGGAACCAAGCGCCGTCTTGATCGAACTGACCTCCTCAGGGGCCAACAACAATTCCAGACCCTTCGTGATAGCGTCGTCGGCCTGCGATGGCCCAGCTGCGGTTGCGTCTTCCGAAGAAGAGGCATCCTCCATCACGACGTCCTCCCTCGCAGCATCGTTGGCGGCGAGGAACGCTCGTCGCTTGCCCTTGGCCAAGGAACGTAGTCTTCTCTTCATCTCCTGGTAGAAAATCACCTCGCCCATCCCTACACGGCCAACTTCGACACCGTCCTGGTCAAAGTATGGCGCAAAACTCGCATACGGGCCGTAGTCCAGGAACTTGCCGCAGCTGATTCGGCGAGGTTGAGGTGGCCGGTATTGGTTTGGTCGCCGTTTCACGACATAATCGCCAAGTGTGCCCTTCTGTGCAAGAGCTTGGCCAGATGGAGAGGGGAAGATGGACACGAGCTCGGCCCTTGCAGTGTGAAGCGTTCTCAGGTCCCTGCCCATGCCATCCGCTGTCAAGACCTCCGAGCTTACGGACGACCACCAATCTCCAGTCGGGAGATGCTGCACGAGGGCGTACTTGCGAGGTCGTACACCAGCTGCGAGTTCGTGTGTACTACTGCTAGGGGATGTGGCTTGCTCCTCCGCTTCGGTGACAGCGATGATGGATTCGGCACTGAGGGAAACAGGGGCATTGTTTCGGGATGCCTGGTCCAGTAGCGAGGTCGCAAGGTCGCAGAAGCGGTGTTGCTGGACGGTAGTCTCTGATGGACGGAAACGGGGGTGAGAGGAAATTGGGTGAAGGTGCTTGATAGCAGCCTGCGTGAAAAAGGTGGATCGATAAGCTCACGCCAGGAACGCAGCGAAGGTCTTAACGTACTTGGAAAATGCGCATAGGGTATTGTGAAGGGCTCTTCAGGAGTGTACGCAACGAAAGCATAGCTGAGGACACAGTAGATGATGACCCTGAGGGAGCCCCTTCCACCGAGTCTGTAGGTAATGGGAACACACGGTCGAGAAGACCTTGCGTGTCAACCCTAGGGAGGATGAGCAGTTGAAAATGATATATGGCAAACATTACGCACATTTCGAGCACCTCCAGGATGTTCGCAGCATCCGCATCTTGTAATGGTGTATCACCGCTGCTGAGGAGCTCCCCCTCCTTCTTGTCCTCCAGACGATCCTCTGGGTCTGGAGAAACCTCCTCCTTGGTCTCTGTGCGAGGGTGTTTGGAGGCCGGTGACTCCTCATTCTCGGCGTTCGAGTTGCGCTTGCGCTTCTTGGACGCGCCTTTACGAGAGGTCTGGGGTTGGTCCTGAGTCTTGTCCTTTTCGTGGGTGGTGGTTGAACGGGTTGCACGCGCCATGTCGGCCAGAGATTTGTGCAACGATTGACGCCGTTTTGGCGAGGCAAGACGCGCGGGTGGCTGAGAGAGACTGTGGATGAAGAGCCAAACGCGTCGAGCTCGACGCGTGAGTTTACACTCGCGTCGCTGTGCTTGGTTGGGAGACAAGCGCTGTCGTCGGAGAATGCGTCCTCGCGTAGCCTGCTTAATTTAAGCCCCGATATGCTCAATCAAACGCTTAGGTAACTCCGAAAGCCCCAAGCTTGTGATGCTCTGAGCGGCGCTTCATCTCGGGCGGCGCCTCGACTCTTCGCTGTCGAGACACAACTTGAAGCTACCACCATGGCCTCCAAACTTGCTCCCGCTGTCAGACCCTTCCTCCGTGCTCAGCAGCAGTCTCTGCCGGCCAACGGTCACGGAGCATTCATTCCACAAATTCGCAAGCTCGTCTTCGAATTCTGCGATAACTGGGCATCCTCGGCTAACCTCCGCACGTACATTCACAATCACCTCGAGGACCTGGCACGCGCAAACCCTCATGTCGAGTTCGTCGTGAGGCAGAGGAGTCATAGGGAGCCCGTTATACGTGGTCTCTACAGTGAGTGCTGCGCTCATGTCTATGTACGTTGCGCTGACAGTCACTAGTCAACAACCGGGATAAGGTTATCGGGCTCAAGGACTTTGAGGTCACCGGCATTGACAAGAAGGTCCAGCTGCTTCTTGACTCTTCCGGTGCAAAAATTAAGCCGCTCAAGCGGCTCACGGTGGAGAGTCGGACAGAGGCGACGAGGGGTATTTGGAGTGGACTGCATGTCGAGGAGCCGTTCAGGATATGAGCGGGCATCTCCGTCTCTTACGCGGATACAGTCGCAGTGCGTGTAGATTTACCTCATCTTCTGCATTAATACTTTACGGTGCGTTTCGTCACTCATGCATTGCAGAGGCGACATGCCTCGCTCCGATGTGCCTCACGCTGATACATGTCCGCAGTTACCAACAAGCTTGCTTTCCTGCTGTGCAATCCCATCTCGCGTGCAATTGGCGTGCCTCGCGTGTGGTCGATGGACGTATTCTCCTACTGGAAGTCATCGGACCGCTCAACTTGCATGCAGGGTCCTGTAAGCGCCGTCCTCATCACTCCGTTCCCCCCGAGGTCGTGTCCATTCCTCCCTCCGAGACAAGAATACCCCATGCGAATGTCCCTGAGAGTCGCAAAGGCACGCGTCTGCCTCCGTTGCATGTGGAATGCAGCCTCCCAACTCACTGCTAATCTCTCCCAAGAGGAAATCTCGGTACGTACACGTGCCTCGTGTTCGCTTCATTGATACACGCCTTTACCACGATGCGTCGTCGAAGCCGCTGACTCGGACGGCACTTCTGTACTTCATACTGACGCACGGAAAGCCGCACGCGAGGATAGTAGTGACCCGGCCTCCATTTCGACCCTTGGGGTCGCCTCTTGCCTCTCACCATATCCCCCCTGCCCTCGCTTGAGTGAGTCCCTCCATTTTCCCCCTCCCTCTGATTCATGGATCCTCACCCAACCCTGCTAGCGGTCAATTTTCAAGCCATGCAGAACACTGAGAGCTACTATTCTGTGCCGAGGTGCGACGGACGTATATGGGAGGACTGGCAGCAATCTGGAGGAAGTGCAAATGTGAGTCCACCATCCAGTACATCCATCTTTGCAGCGTAACTAATGCGACCGTAGTATCCTTGGAGTCGCTCCTCTTCTCAAACAACGCTTGGGGAAGGTCCATCCTCTTCGGTATGTTTTGATTTATCTTGTCGCGTGTATGCTAGACCAACACGTGGTTAAAGCGACGCCGCAAGCCCATGAAAGAGCTGAATCAAGGTAGTGCTATCCCTATATCATACAATCTGGTACGTTTGTTCCAACCCCAAACCAACCCTTCCTGAACTCTGGTCTTCCAGACGCCACCGACTCCGTCCGCCACGGATAGCGATGCCTCCTCGTCATCACAGATATCGATGGAGTCCATACCCGAGTACGACGAGATGCCAGAGATACCCTTTGTCTCTGCGGCGATCGCCTATCCCGATGGATGGGTGAACCCTGATCGTCCACCAGAGGACACACGGGCTGTGGTGGGATCTCAGTCATCGTTCTGGTCTGGAATCATCGGCATGCGTCCAAGTACGTCCAAGTCCTCTGCCGATTCCCATTCCCCCATGCTCGGGCAAGTCAACGAGCGGATCTTCGCCCCTTCTCGTGTGCGGAAGCGCTCCGGCTCCGTTTCGTCCATCGCATCCTCACGAACCCGTCCCGCCCCCGCAAAGTCAATCCTATCGTCGAGCTCCTCCGTCAAGACGCGCCGGCGCAAGGCGCCGTCCGTCAAGTTCCTCGACATGCCTACGATCCATTACGAAGAAGACCAGTACGACGACGATCATGAGCGCGAGCCGAGCTCGTGCATGTCTCCACCTCCACCCAAGAAGGCCCGGGGCCTCAGCGGGTTCTTCTCTTTCAAATGGCTCTTCGGGCCGTCCTCACATTCATCTTCCAAAGCGCCTGCGAAAGCAACTGCGACTGATCGACCAACCATCTCCGGACCGTTCCCGCTGTGGGATACTCCGCCGCGACACACCCGTGGTGGCAGTCGTGGTGTACCAGGTAGCAGCGCAGCCAGCCTGCGCTCTATGAGGTCCGCCGGGAGCCTCCGGTCGGTCCGGTCGTGCAGCAGCAGATTACCGACGCCGACGTATTGGCCGAGGTAGTTTCTGGCCGGTCTTTTGCGCCACCTTTGTGAGCAATGATGTTGACGTTTCCCTTCAGAAGCTGACGTTCTTGTCCTTTGCAGTCTCTACCCATGGCTCTTTTCCCTAACCATTCACGTTGATCTGAGATCACGGACTTTGCATGCCCTATGCGCTATGATGGACTCGTTATGTAGGCGGTGGATGTCATGGCGCGCTGACGTTCCCAGGGACATTGTGATCACATTATACCGTCGCGTCGCTTGTAGTCTCATTGTCGCCGCATATGCATGCCTCATCTGGAACACTGATGATTGTCGGAATGCCATCCTCGTCCAGACACGTTCATGATGGGTACAAGGTCACGTCAAGAATGAGGCGGAAATGCTGAACCGGTGTTTGAGTGCTCTGAAGGGGAGGTGAGGTGACTCGTGTCAATTACCAAGAAGATACAATGCCTGTCTACAAGTTACACGTCGCATCGGTTATAAATCAGACTCAAAGCAAGAGGGTCCGGAGTCCCGGTCACACCATGACGATCTCTCCCGTTGGAGACAGGGTCACCTCTGTGTCCCTATCAATCCATCCGCTCTGCATCATCTGCAAGAGTTTGTCGCGCAATACCATGTCCTTTTCGAAGTGAGTGGCGAATGAGTCGATCTCTGTTGCCCAGTTCGCACCGTATTCCCAGATGCGCTTGACGAGCGGGAGCGAGTCCTTGATGCTGTCCAAGACCTCGAGAAGATCCTGCACCTGCCCGCCTTTCTGGAACATCGCGTGTAGCGCACAATGGAAATACCCTGCGTTGGGGATGAGTGTGTCGAAGTCGAAACCAGTGTGAAGATAGGAAGTCTCACAGGGATGCGACTCTTCGTCCCGAGGATACCATGCAGCAGCCTCCATGTAAGCTTTGGACGCTTTGTGGTAGTGGTCAAAGACCTCGCTGGGGTGGTGGCCTTGTGCGGAGCGAATCTCATTTGCCTTGTGGTTGTGGTAGAAGCCCTGGATACTACGGGCCCAAATGGGCTCTCAACCATACTTAGGGAAACAGAGCATTGAACCCTCACGCGTAAGCCATCCCCCTTGGGTAGCGGAAGAAGGAGAGAATGTGCGCGAACTCGTCGATGTGCTGCGGCTCGGTCGGTTCCCCGGCGAGTTCGTCAAGGAGGTCCTGTGCCCCAGCTAACAGTTCTTCCAATGAATACTTGGAATTTGTGCCAATATTTTTGGTGTAGGCCTGTGAGCACAAAGTGAGTTGTGCACAAACGAGTCGGCAATACCGGACTGAGACGCACCGACATTAACGTGCTGAGGCGGAGACACTTGACGCCACGAACGAACGTCGGCTTGAAAATAGCCCCTTTGTCTTCATAGGGGACGTCTTTCCAGACATTCTGGCCCCAACCGGAGGACCTCCAACGCTGAGGTCAGGAAATCGAGAGCAGCTTCGCCATTGCCTGTCCACCATTCTTCTACGAACGCGTGCATGATCCAAGCACTTCGATAAATAGAATGGGCAACCTTCCCAAGTAGACTGAGCTAGGTAATGACATAGCTTACCTCACAGTAGTTGAGAGTGCTGGACGCACAGAGGCCCACCCTTCGGTCGCCAGCCGCTTGGGTGTGGTGTCCATGACCTCTCTTGAGCCCGAGGCTATCCAACCTCTGTTTGCGGCCATTTCAAACGTCACTGGACAGTGGCAAGTCAGCGTACCGACTGTTGATCAATCCAAGCCCAACATACACTGTTTGTTATATAGATCGAAAAAATCCTGGTCGGCGATGTAGAACACGCGTTCATCCGCTATCAGAGCATTGGTGAGGCCTTCGATCACCTAAACCCAATGAGCAAGCATCATGACCTAGCCATTCAGGTGCCAACGTACCCCCTTTCGTCCGAGGTAACCTGTTCCCTGCGGCCCATGTATGGTTCTCCCCTGTTCCATGTGCGAGATAGCTTGCTCCCATTCCTAGAGGACCGTGAATCATCAACATGGCGCCTGGATCATCGTGGACGACATACCTGGTAAGCGATAGCAATCACCCAGGCCTAACATGCCTTACGCATGTCAACGCCCAGTATAGGCTGGTCGTTTCGAGACATAGGGACTCACACTACTCTCCCAAGTGGTCAAGGTTGGTAACATTGCCAACGCACGCTTCCACGGCAGATCCTCGCTCATCTGCCTCACGACGATACCTTCTGGTTGCTTTCCACTTGCCCCAAGATCTTCCAGCCGTTTCTCAACAGCGGTGAGTTCGGCGGAGTACTGCGCCCGCTGCTGGCGCTCCGCCAGCTTCAGGTTCTCCACAGGTAGGACGGCAATGGCTCGTTGCCATGCCTCGACGGCTCCTTGGAGCTGGTTGAGCCCCTATAACGAGCGGATACGTGAGCACAAACTTGGCAAGAAGGACGATGGTATTGGGCTTACAGCGCGTGCAGCGGCGAGACGACCCCAGGCCTTGGCGTAGGACGGGCTGAGATCTGTAGCCTGACTCATGAGGTGACAATTAGAGGGTGCATCGACAGAGTGCTTAGTTCTGTACCTTTTTGGCATCAGTCGCCGCATCCATATACCTAGGGCACCGCCGGCGAGTCAGCATAGCTGCCATTCCTGCACTGAAGTACTCCAGATAGAAACTAACCTGGTCAGGCCAAGGGAGCACGCCGCGCGATTGCAATAGAGGATTGCATTACTAGCATCGTACTTCAGAGCCTCTGTGTACTTCTCGTATGCTGCAGAGAAATCGTGCTTGAGGAAGAGCGCGTTGCCTTCGGCTTTGAGTCGCTCGGCGTTAGACGTATGTACGCTGGACATGTTGGTTGTGGACCAACTACATCCCTGAATTCCTTCTTGCACAAAGGCCCTTCCTTGCTGTTCTCACGATAACAGACACGGGGTGCGGGTCAATGGATAGTCGGTGTCGACCCTGTCTTCGCAGTCAAAGTGTGAGGCTTTTAGTGAGCTTTGTTTAGCATCTCCGTCTTCCAGACGTCCTGGGTTTTGACTGGTAATTTTCTTATGTCGGCTGCGGGGACTTCTGCAATTCACACACGTAATTTTGAGGCAGAATGGACGGGTACGGATTCATCCGAACCCATACAGCGTTCGCGACCTTGCATCGGAGCTCTCGGGAGAATTTGTTCGGTGGTTCTGATATGTAAACGCCACGACAAGATACAGGGACGATAACCAAGACAGCGATAAACGTGCGCACCGAGCTAGTACGCAAAATTTGGATGAGATGACAACCTATGTCTTCACCGGGGACTTGCCGGGTTTGTAAACCTTGTCCTGCTCCTGGATGGTACCGTTTGCGATCTTGTCAAGGAGCTGCTGGCGAATCTGCAAAGCCTGCTTGAGCACGAAGTCCCGGCCAGCTACCGCGTTCGCGGTGAACTCCCAGATCCGTTTCATGGGAGGGATGCTGTCTTTAAGCCGGTCGAGGGTGTCGAGGAGATCGCGCGCTGGTGCGCCCCCGTTGTAGTGCGAATCGAACGAACATTGCAAGAACCCTTGAAGCGATGAATTTGTTTCAATGGAATGTCATTCTAGCGTAACCCCAGCTTAACTTACCAGCGTGATGCTCGTCGTCCGTCGGATACTTGAGTGCCGCCTCTTTGTACTCCGACGCCGCTTTGCCGTAGAGCTCGCCAACTTCCTCCGTCAGCCCTCGAGTCTTCTCGAGATTGATTGCCGTGTGGAGGTAGTAAAAGCCACGTAGCCTAACGGATCGCTATATCTCAGGTTTCAGAGGGTATTTGAGCTGAATACGTACGCGTGCGCTGAACCGACAGCATATGGGAAGAAGGAGAGATAGAAACCGATACACTCGTCGTTAGGCCTGTCGGGAAGGGTCCCGATCTCTGCCAGGAGCTCATCTGCGCCCGCTAGCAGTTCCGACAGTGGGAACTTGGAGTTCGGTCCGGGGTTCATCTTGTAAGCCTGCATGAGCACCCGGTCAGACGGAACACTAAATATTGGAACCAGATCATGTCAGGATACCTTCATGAACGCTTCCAGACGCAGACGCTTGACCCCACGGATGAAGGTTGGTTGGAAGATTTGCCCTTTGTCGCTGAATGGGACATCCTTGTAGGCCTCTTGTCCCCACCGAAGGACCTCGACAGCGGATGTGTAGAAGTCGAGAGCAGCCACACTATTGTTCTTGAAGTTATCTTCCATGAATGCTCGCATGACCCATCCCCTGTGCGATGATATACATTAGGATGTGAAGTCCGTTTCACAGTGATGCAAAATCTCACCTAACAGTCAAGGAGAGTGCAGGGCGTACGGAGTCCCAACCCTCAGTGCGCAGTCGTTTCGGAACTTGTGTTATCACTTCGCGCGATCCATTATCCGTCCATGCCTTGGACTGAGTGAACTCAAACATCACTGCAGTGGATCAATGGCGTCAGAGTATGGCATCGATGCAGCTGGCGTGCCTACTTTGCCTGTTGTACATCTCCAGAAAGTTGGGATCCGATATATGGAAGACCCGAGTATCGGCGACTAGAGCATTGGTGAGTCCTTCGATGACCTGTAACGCGAATAACAGGTAAACTCCACGTGTGGCAGAAAGACTGATGTAATACCTACTCCTTGACGTCCGAAGTAACCTGGGCCTCTCGACGTGTGCATGGGTCGGCCCTCTTTCATGGCGATCAGAGCCCTTTGCCATTCCTAAAAGCACATAGGTCGAAAAGAGCAAGGTTGAAACTGAATCAAGCAGAATACATACCTGATACGTGTACACAACCAGCCATGCCTGTGATGAAGATGACGTTGGAATCCATCGCGGCACGAGTTGGAGGTGAACCACTCACACTACTCTCCCATACCCCCGTCCTCTCCAGTTCCGGCAACATAGCAGCAGCGCGATTCCAAGGTAGCTGGCCATTCTGCATCGAGACAGCTCCCTGGGGTTCCATCGGGCGAGCTTTGAGATCCTCGAGCTTGGCTTTCGCCGTCGCGAGCTCCGCCTTGTACTGTGCCTTCTGCTTCTGCTGTGCCGCAGTCATGTTCTCGATAGGCAGCGCTGCAACAGCGCGCTCCCAAGCCTTGACGGCTAGGTCTGGCCTGTTCAGGCCCTAAGAGATGGTCAGCACCGATCATATCATGTCTGGAGAGACGCGCATGGTGCCTACCGTTCTCGCTGCAGCAAGGCGACTCCATGCTTTCGCATATGCTGGGTCGAGCTCCGTTGCCTGATCGGCGAGATCTCCTGCTGTGAGCGTCTGGACAGAGTGCATGACGCAGAACTGACCTTCTCAGCGTCGCTGCTAGCGTCCAGGTACCTTTAAGTGCAAGACATGAGCTACGACTGCACTTCATAACAACCACTTGAGGCGCAATAGAGTGTACCTGTTCAAGCCAAGAGAGCATGCTGCGCGGTTGCAATACAGGATCGCGTTCTTGTCATCGTGGTGCAGTGCCTGGGTGTACTTGTTGTACGCTGCCGAGAAGTCGTTCTTGGCAAAGAGCGCGTTGCCCTCCCCCTTGAGGCGGTCCGCCTCAGCGTTTTGTTGCATTGACATCGAGGTTGGAGTCGAAGTTCACCTCGAGGAACCTGCCTTGAGCCGCACCGCCGCGCACGTTGCATGCATTGCCGCGGCACAACCGTTTATGGGCGCTCGTTGCTTTAGGACCTCGACGGTCCGCAGCAGAACCAGGGAGCGGTATGTATAAGTATGCGTATTCGAGCATACCAAGGTCTACGTGGTACTGGTACGCCAGACAACAATATTGCCGGGAAAGCAAGAACGGCGAGAAGACCTCTCGTGCGTTAACGATCACGGATCCGGGTCTGACAACAATCTCATCTTCACGAAGTCGCCCCACTCCGTAGGGCATCCTCTAGTTCTGAGAGCAGTGAGGTACTGTTGCAGTGCCATGCTGTGGTTAGCGTCCACTGTGAACTCCCATGTGTGCCCCATAATGGGAATTGTGTCTCGTGCGGCGAAGATACGCGAGTAATTGCTTCAGGGGCACGCCTGCGTCGTAGAGCAGGTTGAACGCGCAATGCACATATCCTGATGTGCATGTAATGAGACCTCCCAACCCCACGGCGACCGTGGTTTTGACTCACAATTGTTGTGCTCCATCTGCATGCTCAGACATGTGGAGGGCAGTCAAAAGGGGTGAGATTCAGTCTCCTACGAACCGGGCCAGCTTTTGAAACCCACATGCAGAAGGAGGAGTGATGGAAGTGATATGCCGTATAGATGAATGGAGTGAGGAAAAGTTCATTGAGGAGCTGACCTCTGCGTCTTCTCCCGCGCCCACTGAGCCCTCATGTTCGCCAATCCTTCCGTCCTAGATCGCAATACTGGGGACGCTAGCTGCAAACGAGCCGCCTCAAGGTGTGGAGGTAGCTGTGCGTCATTGCGGATTACCTACAAGTATGGTGAACATCAGGTGTATCCGTGTAATGAGGAATACAACATACCGAACCAATAGCAAGGAAGAACGAGAACGTCGCAGCACTACCGAGCATGTACTGAGAGAGCGTTGGAAGGACACCTCGAGGGCCTGCGCCACCTCTGTGCAACCCGTATGAGTTTCCGATCGTAGCAAAAAGACGTGGGACGTACCGAAGAATACTGAAGGTTCCGAACAGGAAACCCATGGTCAGTCCGACACCAGCACCCATGGCAGCACCCATCCTGAGCGAGGTTCAGCCTCGTCTTCCAAACCGCTAATATGAAGACATAGCTTACTTCACTATGGAACGCACAGGTGCCCGTCAGCATCCTCCCACTGAACTCGTTCAGATCGTGACGTACACTTTTGCCAGACCGTAGGTCCAGCCTGACCCTGAGGCATCGCTACTGGAGGCATTTTAAATTAAGACTAGAGTATTCAAGAGCAGGGAGCAATATGAAGCAGCGGTGAGCGGGTGCCGACCAGAAAGCGCAAAAACCCTGACGTCGCGGAGATGGGAGTTGGTCGCAAGACGCGTCGGGTCTTCGGGGCGCCCGAATCACGCTCTGTTCCGGACCTTGCAAGTTGCTGGTGACCCCGCATTCGTGCCCCGCCCGCTGCACGACGCGACGTCTTACCAACCTCTTGCTTGCACGCTATCGATTTCACCGGACTTCAATGGAGACAGCCTTGCCGTCCTTCCCACAAGCGCAGCAGGCACAAATCAGTGCGTGACCGAGTCTTATGAGAGCCGGAGTGAGGAGTCGTGCTCAACGCCGCTTTCGTGGACAGTCCGGTCCAACCAACGGGACTTGTTCCAGGTTTCTGCTTTTCGCGAGGAGGCTGAGAACGTCTTTCGCTCATGCTTTGGTGAGTTCTATGCTGGTAACCGGCCAGGCTGTAGCGTTGAAGGTGATGTAGGGACAAGGTGGCTTACACGATGGGACAAGGAGATTGACTTCGCCGCGAACGTGCTGTACTATGGTTTGACGGTTGGTCTTGGTGAGTGATATTTGTGACAATTATAGACGACCAAACTAAAACAAGAGCGGTAGGCTCACAGACCCTGGGCGAGGAGTACACAGATGTATGGCTGCACTCCTCTCGCACTGACCGACGACCAAATCCTCGACTACGCGCCGCCCTCATATTGCTCCCTACACTACCTTCCTATCTCTTGTCAAAATGGGGTTCTGCCCTCTCACCAGTTTCCCTGATTGGGGCGACACTTCGAAAGATCCCTACGGTCCTGGAAGTGATGTCGGAGATCAACTTGGCGATATTTTACCTACGAGGGACGTATTACAACCTGGTGAAGAGGTCGTTAGGAATCAAATATGTGCGTGGCATGTCACCTCAACCTATGTTGGGCATATTAATCAGGATTGCTACTCAGATATCCGCTATACCTGAGAACCCAAACGCACGACCACCATCCTATGCTCTCCTTGGGATACTGCTTGCTGTGCGGCTGCTCCATCGAGCAATAAGCTATCTTCGCACACGGTCTGCCAAGTCAAGTCCAGAAGAGTCAAAGGGGAAGCGCGTAACGGATAGCGAGGACGACATCTTCATTGACGACCGCCGAGTCTCAACGATGCTCGAGACAGCCGGTCAGGAAGACGCGCCGCCACTTCCTGCGGAGGAAGATGACCGAACAATCCTTGACGTAGCGCATATACCCCCAGAAATACGTGCAGGGCGGAATTGCACCTTGTGCTTGGAAGAACGTACGGCGAGCTGTGCGACGGACTGCGGACACCTGTTTTGTTGGAACTGCATCGTAGGATGGGGGCGCGAGAAGGTGAGGCATTCTGAACGCTTGTTGCATATCTCACTCATAGGATCTTACAGGCTGAGTGTCCACTCTGTCGACAATCTTTGAACCTCACCTCCCTATTACCCGTGTACAATCTGTGATACCCAATATTCGTTCTTTCCGAGAAGATGATCGATAGCACAGCGTGGAAGGTAATATCACAGCAGAAACGTACAATATGTGTGCGAACATCCCACACTTTTACACCGGAAGACGAAAGTATCTTGCTCAGACAACTTGCTGAATGAGCGTGATGTTGTCACCCTTCAGCAATATACGGCCTGGATAATCGGAGGATATCAGCAGCTGCTGTGATACATATGAGTACTGGACCGCACCGATCTCTTTCCTAGGCTTTGCATCCTTGACGTAGACTTCTGCTGCATCATCCATAACGACGTTCATAAATTCATCGAAACCCTATGGGTGAAGTTTGGGTCAACTGGCCATCCACAGCAGAGATAACGGTGTAAATAGAAGAAATGTTAAGCAGGAGGCACTCATCGCGAGCAACGCCATTATGTGCAATGAAGTCGATGTCGCCTTCGGGCATGCTGAAGTTCAACGCGGAGTGCTTGCAGGTGCATCTGAACACGCACAATAATGGTCCCCTCGATACGCATCTCGATGTTGTCGTACAACCAGATCACAACTTTTGTCCTCTGTGACGAGTATGTTAGTGATGAAAGGGGCTGGGCGACGCGCCCCTACCTGTTGCAGGTTCTTAAAGATGACATTCTGAAGGACAAAGTTAGTTCAAGCACGCGGTTCTGAAGCTGAAGGCGACGTACGATGGGCTGAACCATCACCCGCTGCTGACGACCGGACATGTTGGGCTACGAAGTGATTGAAGGAAATAAGGACAGCAGAGAGGGAAGAGGGAGGAGGAGAAGGATTTAGAGGACCGGCGCAAGCGTACAGTGAAGGCACGTCCAGTTTGGCGCGCGGCGCGGAGGGCAGGTGTTTCGGGTTTTGCCGAAATGCGCTCTCTAGCGACGCGTCGCGTCTACCCAAACTTGTCCTCAACCAGTGTGTCAACAACATGGAGGTGTGTCCTCGTCTTTCTCATGCATAGAATCAATGGCCAATCTGCATATGTTCCTCTCGTAGTTGTTGGCACCCTCCAACTCCTCTACCGCGGCAGCGGTCACCTTCATTACCTTCGTCCAAGACCTCAAACGCAAGACGAAGACATGGGGTCCAATGATCGAGCTCTGCGCAAGCGGAGAGAAGACGCTTGAACGGTTTCGATACCAATTCCCGGACGATTGGCTGTATAGTGACCAGCTGAGGGGAGAGTGGAGCGCGTTTAACGAGATTCTCAAGAGGAAGAACGATTCGATACAGGAACAACTAGGTGCGTGCTCGTGTCTTTGTCATAGAAGGGAAGAGGCGCGAACGTTGGGTTGCAGCCGGACTCCAGCTCAAAATCGTTGCGGAGGACAAGATCGTCGAGAACAAGATCAACGACATCATCCAAGAGTGGGAGCAAACGCGACCAGTACAGGGAAGCATGCGCGCCGACACGGCACTCAACACCATCAACATCTTTGAGGGCAAGCTCACCCGCGTACAAGAAGATTACGAGCTCGTCTGCAAAGCGAAGGAGGCCCTTGACCTCGAGCTCATCCGTCACACGCGATTAGAGCCTGTCTTTGAGGAGCTCCGTGACCTAAAGGCCGTCTGGACGGCGTTGTCGGGCGTATGGAACCAGATTGGCGAGCTGCGCGAGATGACGTGGGCTACGGTGCAGCCGAGGAAGCTCAGACAACAGCTGGACAGTTTGTTGTCGTCGACGAAGGAGATGCCGACGCGCATGCGACAGTATGCTGCGTTCGAGTACGTGCAGGACCAGTTGCGGGGACTTCTCAAAGCCAACACGCTCATCTCGGAGCTCAAGTCGGAGGCGTTGAAGGATAGGCACTGGAAGCAGTTGTTTAAGGTCTTGAGGGTACCATCCCAGATCAGTCTTCCATTGTGAGTGTTTTCCCGCTATGTATATGAGTGTCGCAGCCGAAGATTGGCACAGGATGACTCTTGGACATGTGTACGACATGGACTTGCGGAAGAACGAGAACCTCATTAAGGAGGTCATTATTCAAGCACAGGGAGAGGTACGTCTACGCGGAGCTCACAATCACTATCTTCACTAAGTTATGCTACAGATGGCTCTCGAGGAGTACATCCGGCAAGTCAAGGAGACCTGGACGAGTTACACTCTTGACCTTGTCAACTACCAGAACAAATGCCGTCTGATCAGGTATGTCTCCATAATTCGCCGCATAGTTGTCATACTCATGACTCTTGGTAGGGGATGGGACGACTTGTTCAACAAGTGCAGCGAGAACTTGAACTCGCTCACGCAAATGAAGTTGTCTCCCTACTACAAGGGTAGGTTCAGTAGCGTGATGTTTGTGCTCGTTGCTCTATGCTGACCATCGTGATCGTGTATAGTATTCGAGGAAGAAGCAAGTGCTTGGGAGGAGAAACTGAACCGTATACACGTACTCTTCGGTACGTCCATACATCTAGCTGCAGAGTCTTCAGCTTACGTCGTCTCCTAGACGTCTGGATTGATGTGCAACGGCGGTGGGTCTATCTCGAAGGTATCTTCTCCGGGAGCGCCGATATCAAGCACCTTCTCCCTGTCGAGTCCGCGCGCTTCCAGAACATCAACACCGAATTCCTCGCAGTCATGAAGAAGGTCTACAAGTCACCTTTCGTTATCGACGTGATGAACATCCAGGGCATTCAGAAGTCCCTCGAGCGGTTGGCGGACTTGCTCACGAAAATCCAGAAGGCTCTCGGAGAGTACCTGGAGCGAGAGCGTGCTTCCTTCCCTCGGTTCTACTTCGTCGGTGACGAGGACCTGCTGGAAATCATCGGTAACAGCAAAGAGATCCTGCGCATCATGAAGCATCTCAAGAAGATGTTCGCGGGTATCTCGACCATCATGTTGGACGACGAGTTGACTCAAATTCAAGGCATGGCGTCTCGAGAGGGCGAGGAGGTCCGGTTCAAGGATCCTATTCTCTTCAAGGACTACCCCAAGATCAACGACTGGTTGACGAAGCTGGAGGCGGAGATGCGGGTGTCTTTGGCGCAACTGCTCTGCGACGCGGTAGCAGAGCTCCAATCTTTCTATGGCACCGTCTCGCCTTTGCCTCAAGACCAGTTCATAGGCTGGTTGGAGAAGTATCCTGCTCAGTTGGTTATCCTCGCTATCCAGGTCGTGTGGACGGCGTCTGTTGAAGATGCACTAGAGAGTTCTCAGCCTCTGGACGGCCCTCTCGATACCGTGCGACAGGGTCTTGACCTTCTTGCCGACGTTGTATTGACAGAGCTCACGCCGGTGACGCGTCGCAAGTGCGAGCACCTCATCACGGAACTGGTTCACCAGCGCGACGTGACACGTACGCTCATCCAACAGCGCGTCACGGACAACCGGGCCTTCTCTTGGCTCTACCAGATGCGCTTCTACCTGAATCGGAACATCGACAACCCTCTCGACAGGCTCTCCATCCGCGTTGCGGACGCGTCCTTCCCGTACGGATGGGAGTATCTTGGTGTTCCCGACCGTCTGGTCCAGACGCCACTTACGGACAGGTGTTACCTCACCCTCACGCAAGCGTTGGACAATCAGCTTGGTGGCTCTCCGTTCGGTCCTGCTGGAACCGGTAAGCCAAACACAATCATCGCACAAAGAAGATGCTGACAAACTTGCAGGCAAGACCGAGTCTGTCAAGGCTCTTGGTGTACAGTTGGGTCGCTTCGTCCTTGTCTTCTGTTGTGACGAGACATTCGACTTGCAAGCTATGGGTCGTATCTTCGTCGGCCTCTGCCAAGTCGGCGCATGGGGATGCTTCGACGAGTTCAACCGTCTTGAGGAGCGTATCCTCAGCGCTGTCTCGCAGGAGGTCCAGAGCATTCAGCAGGGTCTCGCCGCGCTCGTGAAGAACCCGAATACCGAAATCGAGCTTGTCGGCAAGAGCGTCAAGCTCAACAAGAACATGGGTATCTTCATCACGACTAACCCGAACTACGCCGGTCGTTCTCAGCTCCCGCCCAACCTTACGAAGCTGTTCCGTCCCATGGCCATGACGCGCCCAGATCGCGAGCTCATTGCTCAGGTCATGCTGTTCTCTCAGGGCTTCCGGACGGCAGAGTCCCTCGCGTCAAAGATCGTGCCATTCTTCAACCTGTGCGACGAGCAGCTCTCGCCTCAGCCGCATTATGACTTCGGTCTTCGTGCGCTGAAGGCTGTCTTGGCGTCCGCTGGTATCCTCAAGCGTGAGCGTCTGCTCGCTTCGAGGAACGAGGGTGCCGATGCTGCTGGCCTCTCCGACGCGTCATCTGAACAGGTCATCGTCATCCAGAGTGTGACCGAGACCATCGTGCCCAAGCTCGTCGCTGACGATGTTCCACTGCTGACCAGGTAAGCATGAATGATCTTCGTACAAGTGTAGTCATTGCTTACATCTGTTGCAGTCTACTCACGGATGTCTTCCCGGGCGTAGACTACGTTCCGGTTGATCTCGACGCGCTCCGCGAACAAATCAGCAAGGTCTGCGCCGAGCGTCGTCTCGTCGAAGGCGAGCGCTGGATCAATAAGATCCTACAACTCTACCAAATCCAAAAGATCCAGCACGGTCTCATGATGGTCGGCCCCTCCGGTAGTGGCAAGACCAATGCGTGGCAGGTGCTCCTCGCTGCTCTTGAGCGACTTGATGGCGTCGAGGGTGTGCAATACGTCATTGATCCCAAGGCAATGCACAAGGACGCGCTCTATGGTACGCTTGACCCGACGACTCGTGAGTGGAAGGATGGTCTCTTCACGCATACGCTACGAAAGATCGTCGACGACGTTCGTGGCGAGAGCGGCAAGAGGCATTGGATCATCTTCGACGGTGACGTCGATCCGGAGTGGGTCGAGAACTTGAACAGGTACGTTCCTAAAGAGGTTCTTCTTTCGTCCCATGCTCATCCAGGGCTTCTAGTGTTCTCGACGACAACAAGCTGCTCACTCTCCCGAATGGAGAGCGTCTCAACCTTCCGCCCAATGTCCGCATCATGTTCGAGGTCGAGCACCTGAAGTACGCAACCCTCGCTACCGTCAGTCGCTGTGGTATGATTTGGTTCAGCGAGGATGTTGTGGAGCCTGCGATGGTCTTCCGACACTACTTGGAGACGCTCTCGACAGTCCCTCTCGATGCGGACGACGACGAGGCTGCTGAAATCGCTACACGGCGCCCCGATGGAGAAGGCGCAGGGTCTCCGCACCTCGCCACCCAGAAGCAAATTGCCGCCATCCTCGAGCCTTTCTTCGGCGAAGGCGAACTCATCATGAGCGCGCTCCAATATGCGGAGACTATCGAACACATCATGGACTTCACGGTTACTCGATCCCTCAACACACTCTTCTCCCTCATAAACAAGACGGTCCGCAACGTCATTGAGTACAACATCCAACACTCCGACTTCCCCCTGTCCCACGAGCGCGTCGAGCAGTATGTTACCAAGCGTCTGCTTGTCAACATCATTTGGGCCTTTTCCGGAGATGCTCGCCTGGAGCTCCGTGCTGAGCTCGGCGACTTCTTGCGGAAGCACACCGGCGTTGACCTTCCTCCTCTCACTCCTGGAGGCTCCCTCCTCGATTACGACGTGCAAGTCGCCAACGGAGAGTGGAGCGCTTGGCAAGCTCGAGTTCCGGTCATCGAGATCGAATCTCATGCTGTCACGGCGTCGGACGTTGTCGTGCCCACGGTTGATACCGTCCGTCACGAGGAGGTCTTGTATTCGTGGCTCTCTGAGCATAAGCCGCTGATGCTCTGTGGACCTCCTGGTTCCGGAAAGACCATGACACTCTTCAGTGCGCTCCGCAAGCTGCCGGACATGGAGGTCGTTGGCCTGAACTTCTCAAGTGCCACCGTGCCTGAGTTGATACTCAAGACCTTCGAGCAGTACTGCGAGTACCGCAAGACCCCGAACGGTGTTATCCTTGCCCCGACGCAGATCGGTCGTTGGCTCGTCGTCTTCTGTGATGAGATTAACCTCCCCGCTACCGACAAGTATGGCACTCAGCGTGTCATCTCGTTCATTCGTCAGCTGGTTGAGTGTGGTGGTTACTGGAGGACTAGCGACATGGCTTGGGTCAAGCTCGAGCGCATCCAATTCGTTGGCGCTTGTAACCCGCCGACTGACCCTGGTCGTGTTCCCTTGAGCCACCGTTTTTTGCGCCATGCGCCACTCGTCATGGTCGACTACCCCGGAGAACTGTCTCTCAAACAGATCTACGGGACGTACAACCGCGCCCTGCTCAAGGTCGTTCCCAACCTCCGCGCATACGCCGAACCTCTCACAGATGCCATGGTTGACGTCTATCTCGCGTCCCAGAAGCGCTTCACCACCGATATCCAGGCCCACTACGTCTATAGTCCTCGTGAGCTCACGCGTTGGGTCCGTGGTATCTACGAGGCCATCCGGCCTTTGGAAATCCTGTCCGTCGAGGGTCTTGTCCGGGTATGGGCACACGAAGCTTTGCGTCTCTTCCAAGATCGTCTTGTCACCGAAGAGGAGAAGAAATGGACAGACGAAACCATCGACAATGCGGCGACGGAGCACTTCCCCACCATTAACCGTGACGAAGCCCTGAACAGGCCTATCCTCTTCTCCAACTGGACGTCGAAGAACTATATTCCTGTTGACCGTGAGGTTCTTCGCGAGTACACGAAGGCCCGTCTGCGCGTATTCTACGAAGAAGAGTTGGATGTTCCGCTCGTGCTTTTCAACGACGTCTTGGACCACGTCTTGCGTATTGATCGTGTTTTCCGTCAAGTTCAGGGCCACTTGCTCCTCATTGGTGTCAGTGGTAGTGGAAAGGTCAGTGTCATCATCTGGACGAATGTGCTTTCATTGATCCTTCGCTGTAGACTACGCTGTCGCGCTTCGTTGCCTGGATGAATGGCCTCAGCATCTTCCAGATCAAGGTCTCCAACAAGTATACCGGAGAGGATTTCGACGAGGACCTGCGGACCGTTCTGCGCCGTGCGGGATGCAAGGGCGAGAAGATCTGCTTCATTATGGATGAGTCAAACGTGCTCGACTCTGGTTTCCTGGAGCGCATGAACACGCTGCTCGCCAACGCCGAGGTTCCTGGTCTGTTCGAAGGAGACGAACATGCTGCGCTCATGACGGCTTGTAAGGAAGGCTCACAGCGTGACGGTCTCATGCTCGACTCACAGGAAGAGCTGTACCGTTGGTTCACGCAACAAGTTGCGAAGAACCTGCACGTCGTGTTCACGATGAACCCTCCGGAGAACGGCTTGGCTTCCCGCGCGGCCACCTCTCCTGCCTTGTTCAACCGTTGCGTGCTTGACTGGTTCGGTGACTGGTCCGATCAGGCGTTCTACCAGGTTGGCTTGGAGTTCACAAACACGCTTGACCTGGACCTGCCCTCCTACAACCCTCCTACCATGTTCCCCATCGCATACCGCGACTTGTCAATGCCTCCTACCCACCGTGCTGCTGTCGTCAACGGATTGGTCCACGTTCACCAGTCTATGCATCAGATCAACCAACGCCTCAGTCGGCGCCAGGGTCGTTATAATTATGTCACCCCACGTCACTACCTCGACTTGTGAGTACTACGCTGCGGTCATTGAGTCGTGACTAACTCATTTCGTCATACAGCATCAACCATTACGTGCGCTTGCACAACGAGAAGCGCGAGGAGCTCGAGGAGCAACAGCGTCACCTTCACGTCGGTCTCGATAAGCTCAAGGACACCGTTGAGCAGGTCGAGGAGCTGCGGAAGAGTCTCGCCATCAAGCGCACACAGCTCGAGGCAAAGAACAGCGAAGCCAACGAGAAACTGAAGCGCATGGTGTCCGACCAGCAGGAAGCCGAGCAGAAGAAGGCGGCGTCTCTCGAGATCCAGACTGCTCTCGCTGAACAGGACAAGAACATCAAGCAACGTCGCGAGATCGTTATGGCAGACTTGGCCGATGCTGAGCCAGCTGTCCTCGAAGCTCAGTCGGCTGTCAGTAACATCAAGCGTCAGCACTTGCAGGAAGTGCGTACGATGGCCAACCCGCCCGAGGCTGTCAAACTCGCGATGGAGTCCGTTTGCACGCTGCTAGGCCACAAGATCGACAGCTGGCGCACAGTGCAGGGTATCATCCGTCGTGACGACTTCATCCAACGCATCGTCAACTACGACACTGCCAACCAAATGACGAAGCACCTCCGCGAACTCATGAAGCGTGACTTCCTCAGCCGTCCATCCTACAACTTTGAGACCGTCCAACGTGCAAGTAAGGCTTGCGGTCCCCTCGTCAAGTGGGCCATCGCTCAGGTCAAGTTTTCCGAGATCTTGGACAAGGTCGAACCCCTGCGTAACGAGGTGCAATCGCTTGAGGATCAGGCGGAGGCTACGAAGCAGCAGGCGCAGATGATGGTCACGATGATTGCTGAGCTGGAGGCCAGTATCGAGCGCTACAAGGAGGAGTACGCGGGTCTCATCCGTGAGACTGAAGCTATCAAGGCGGAGATGGAGCGCGTCGAAAGCAAGGTGGACCGCAGTATGAAGCTTTTGGAGAGCTTGTCCTCGGAGAAGACGCGTTGGGAGGATGGCAGCCGCACGTTCGACACGGAGATGGGTACCATCGTTGGAGACGTCCTACTCTCCGCGGCCTTCCTGGCCTATGCGGGATTCTTCGACCAGCAGTACCGCGAGATGATGTGGCAAGAATGGTCGGCGCATCTGTCCGAGGCTGGAGTTAAGTTCAAAGCAGAGCTTTCCCTCCCCGACTACCTGTCTACTGCGGACGACCGTCTCAACTGGCAGTCAAAGGGCTTGCCTTCTGACACTTTATGCACGGAGAACGCCATCATGATCAAGCGATACAGTCGCTATCCCCTCATCATCGATCCCACCGGCCAGGCTACGACATTCCTGGCTAAGGAGTACCATGACCGTAAGATCCAAACTACAAGCTTCCTCGACGAGAAGTTCCTCAAGGTGCTCGAGAGCGCCCTGCGTTTCGGAAACACCTTGCTCATCGAGGATGTCGAACATCTTGACCCTATCCTCAACCCCGTCCTCAATAGGGAGATCAGGCGTACGGGCGGTCGTGTCCTTATCCGCCTGGGTAGTCAAGACATCGACTTCTCTCCCTCCTTCACCATGTTTTTGTCCACTCGTGACCCCTCTGTCGAGTTCTCGCCGGATATTTGTAGTCGTGTCACCTTCGTCAACTTCACCATGACGAGGAGCAGTCTGCAGAGCCAGTCACTGGACCAGGTCCTGAAGGTCGAGCGTCCGGACACTGAGCGGAAGCGCACGGACTTGATGAAGATGCAAGGAGAGTTCCGTCTCCGACTGCGCACACTTGAGAAGCTCTTACTTCAGGCACTCAACGAGTCGTCTGGCAACATCCTGGACGACGACAAGGTCATTAACACCCTAGAGACGCTGAAGCGGGAAGCCGCCGAGATCACTCGAAAGGTGGAGGAGACTGATCTCGTCATGAAGGAAGTTGAAGAGGTGACGGCCGAATATCTTCCCATTGCTCAAGCGTGCAGCGCCGTCTTCTTCATCTTGGAGCAACTCAATCTCGTCAACCACTTCTACCAGTTCTCCCTGCGGTTCTTCCTCGACATTTTCGACTATGTGCTCCACCATAATCCCAACCTCCGCAACGTCACTGATCATGCGAAGCGCAGGGAGATTCTCCTCAGTGACCTTTTCCTTGTCGTCTTCAAGAGGACGTCGCGCGCCCTGCTTCATCGTGACCATGTCATGCTCGCTGTCTTGCTCGCGCAGGTAAAACTCCGGGGTGTGGAAGAGATTGCAGACGAGTTGGAGTTCTTCCTCGAGAGCGGAGATGGTGCTCTCGTCACCAATACGGACGGTTTCAAGTCCAGCATCCTTACCCCAGATCAACTGCAGCGTGTTGTCACATTCGCGAAACAGTCCATGTTCAAGCCGGTAGTCAACCACCTCACGGAGCACGAAGATGAATGGGTGCCGTTCCTCGAGTCGAGCGCACCTGAACAGGCCGTCCCCTCACCATGGGATCCAAGCACCCGTGAGTACTGTGCATGTCATTGATGACCCTCCGTTGATGGGTTGCTGTTTTAGCTGCGGTCGAGGCGATTCGCAACATGATCATCATCAAGTGCCTGCGTCCGGACCGCCTTCTCCAGTCAACAGCGTCCTTCGTGCGCGTCGTCTTCCAGACCGATATCGCCGCTGAGCATGCCTACGAACTTGGTCAGATTGTCAGCGACGAAATTCAGCCTGCCACCCCTGTAGCGTTGGTCTCTGTACCCGGAACCGATGCGAGTTACCGTGTGGAGAACCTTGTGCAGAACACTGGTTCCCGTTGCGCGTCGATCGCTATGGGCTCTGAAGAAGGTTTCAAGCTTGCGGAACAGGCTGTGGGAATGGCAGCGAGACAGGGAACCTGGGTGCTGCTCAAGAATGTGCATCTTGCGCCTGCTTGGCTCGGAGAGCTCGAGAAGAAGCTGCAGACTCTTGGTCCGCACAGGAATTTCCGTCTGTTCCTCGCGATGGAGGCGAACCCGAACATTCCCGTGAACATTCTGCGCCAGTCGCGCATCCTCATGAACGAGCCTCCCCCGGGTGTCAAGGCCAACCTCTCGGACTCGCTGCGTGGTATCGCGCCCAGCCGCCTCGCTCAGGGACCGGCAGAGAAGGTCCGCTTGTACTTCTTGCTCGCATGGTTCCATGCCGTCGTACAAGAGCGTCTGCGTTACGTTCCTCTCGGGTGGAGCAAGACGTATGACTTCAACGACTCTGACATGGCAGCCGCCTTCACCACCATCGATACTTGGCTCAACAGCATCGCGAAGGGCCGTGCGAACGTCGACCCTGCCTCTATCCCTTGGGACGCCATCCGTACCCTCGTCAAGCAGTCGGTGTATGGTGGTAGGGTGGACAGTGACTTCGACCAGAGAATCGTGGATGCGTTCGTGGACGGGCTCTTCACGCCATCCGCGTACAACGTCGACTTTGACCTTGTCCCGAGCGTCACTGGTTCAAAGATCCTCACTGTTCCCGATGGCACGAAGCTCGAGCACTTCCTCTCCTGGGTGCAACAGTTGCCCGACCGTGAGCCGCCTTCCTGGCTCAGCCTGCCTCCTACGGCCGAGCGCGTCATTGCTATCGCTCAAGGTATGCCTAATTCTTCTTCCTACATAAGTTGTCGTGTGCTCATGCCACCACAGGAAACGAGCTCCTCGGCAAGCTGCGCAAGATGCGTACGTTGGCGGATGACGATGACGAGATCGCACCTGCCGCTGGACCGTCACAAGGTCAGGCGTCTCGGCAGCCGGCCTGGATGCGCCAACTTCATGAGCGTTGTAAGGAGTGGCTCGAGCAGCTCCCAGCGGTAAGTTGGTAATCATTCAGCGTAGGGAACTCTACGACTAACACTCGAATCATCAGAACTTCCACACGTTGCAGAAGCAGAGCACAGAGCACTCAGACCCTCTGTACCGTCTCTTCTTCCGCGAGGGATCGATTGGAAGCAAGCTGCTATCGCAGGTCCACAAGGACTTGACGGATGTTGTCAAGGTCTGCGAGGGTTCTCTCAAACAGACGAACCACCTCCGTACCCTCATGAGCTCGCTCACCAAGGGTAAGGGTCTTGACGTTGTACAACTTGCTATGACTGACGGCAGCTTCAGGCACGATTCCTACTCACTGGCGGCGCTACAAGGTGCACAAGGCCATGGGCGTCTCCGAGTGGATCTCAAACTTCGCACGCCGTCTTGCCCAATTGGACCAGATCGCTATGCTCGACAACCTCAACAATGTCGAGGTCTGGCTTGGAGGACTGTTCTTCCCCGAGGCCTACATCACTGCCACTCGGCAAGCTGTTGCGCACCGCAAGAGGTGGAGTTTGGAGACCTTGTGTCTCGAGCTCGATATTGAGAAGGTCAACGACCCCGGCGCATTCATCGTCGATGGTGAGTGTCAACTCTCCGGTCCTCCAACTATATGCTGATTCGCATTTTTCAAGGTCTCGTGCTCGAGGGTGCTGCTTGGGCAACGGACAAGCTGATGCTCAACGACGGCGAGACTGTCCGTCTTGGACCCTCTCAGATCCGCTGGGTACAGTCGGAGGAAACGGCGCCGAACAGGGTCAACCTGCCGGTCTACCTCAACGGCGACCGTAGCGACGTCATGTTCACGGTCGATCTACCCTTCGACAGTGCTGCAGGCGCGTTGGTTGCGACTCGGGCGGTCTGCTTGACTGCTGGCAGTTAAGCGGTATATGTATCTCTCTAGGTCAATGTTGGATTAGAGGGTAGATTCTGGAGCACACATATATACTCGCATACCCAACACGTATCATACATAGTACCTTCCTTTGTGATGTCTTTCTAATGCCTGCTAATGAACTTCACGATTTCTCAATCTTTTAGTGCGGTGTGAGTATGGGTATGTCATCCATACAGTGTCTTCTTGTGACGATGCGCCGGTTTGGGTCGAACGCCAGCACGATTTGTATAAAAAAACACGATATGCTCTACTGCTTCAGCTTCCAGGCCTAAGCTCGGGCTTGCCAAGTTCGAGCTCGAGTCATCAGTCAGTTGGGCACGATCATATGCAAAAAGTTTATCTATAGCGGCCCAAGATAGACGCCTGTCTTTCTTGAAGCACTGCGATGTCTCAGGCCAACTCGCGCTCTTTCACCATCCGCGTCCCCGCGACCTCAGCAAACATCGGGCCTGGTTTCGACGTCGTCGGTCTCTCGCTTACTCTTCATCTCACTGTCACTGTCACCCTCGCACCGCCGAGCGCGTCCGATCCAGCTCGACCGCCCCGCATAAGCTACTCCGGCGAAGGCGCGGATGAGGTCCCTCTCGACGCATACAAGAACCTCACGACGCGTGTCGCGCTCTACGTCCTCCGCTGCCATGGCATCTCCAAGTTCCCCGGAAACCTAACCATCCACTGTGCGAACGAGATTCCCTTCGGACGTGGACTGGGTTCGTCCGGCGCGGCAGTCATCGCGGGCGTCCTGCTTGGGAGCGAGCTCGGGCAGCTCAATCTGTCCGTAGAGCGTATGCTCGACTTCGCGCTGATGGTAGAGCGGCATCCGGACAACGTTACGGCGGCACTTGTGGGCGGGTTCGTTGGGTCGTATCTTAGGGAGCTGGATGCCGCCGCCACAGAGGCTGCAAGCGTGCCGCTTAGTGAAGTTCTGCCTGAGTATCCCCCGGATGCGGGTGAAGAATGGGGGATGGATCCCCCTCAACCGCCTTTGGGCATTGGGCACTATGTGCGCTTTGGGTGGTCGCAGAGCATCAAGGCTCTCGCAATCATCCCGCGGTTCGAGCTCAGCACAGCGAAGGCGCGGAGCGTGCTTCCTCAGGAGTACTCGAGGAAAGATCTGGTACGTCTTAATACAACACAGATGGAGCGAACCGTGTGTTGATTGGATGTTCAACAGGTGTTCAACCTCCAGCGGTTGGCTGTGTTGACAACTGCTCTTGCGCGAACGCCGCCCGACCCAGAACTCATCTACGAGGCGATGAAGGACCGCGTCCATCAGCCCTACCGCAAAACTCTCGTACGTATTCCCCCTGTACCCACAATGTACATACGGCACTCATCAGAGATGTTCGCACAGATTCCCGGACTCCCCGAGGTGACGAACAACATCACACCAGCGACACATCCTGGTCTGCTCGGGATCTGTCTTTCCGGCGCAGGACCAACGATCCTCGCGCTTGCCACTGGCGGCTTTGAGGCCATCGCCGAAGATGCACGCGCAATCTTCCAGACGCACGGTATCGAGGTGGATTGGAAGATTCTTGAAATTGCGGGTGGCAGCGTTGTAGAACCGCATCCTTAGGCATATATGCAAACCAAACGTTGTATCAATAGACGATCAGCCCACTCGTTTTTCTTGTCGAGTGTTCGTGGAAAGAAGAGCTACAACCCCGACGTCATTGGTACGGATAACAGCATTAGTGTGGCAATTCATTTGAGTCTGGCATCGTAGTGGGCCTACGAACGCGCCTTCCGCAACGGAGATAAGGAAAGAGTGAAGTCGACTGGTATTGGACACCGGGTCGTGTACTACGGTTACAGCAGCTGGTATACTCCGGATGGTCTACACCCAATAAATACGCCAGATAATCTTACTTGCTCTAGGAACGTCTCTCGTCGGGCTCATGCGACGGTGAAGCTAATTGGGTCGCAGTGGTTAGCCCTGGAACTACTTCCGTAAGTGTCAGAATAACTTACTAGATCATATCATCGAGGGAACCGTGCTGCGCGATGGCCACAAGAGCGGGCTGGTGGTTCGAGGCCGAGTTGATGGACGCAAGACGGTAGACGCCGGCAGGGAGACCACCACCAACCTCCACGGAGAGGATACCGTTCTGAGCCTTGTCATTGAGGCCCTTGAAGAACGCGAACTTGGTGGGGTCAGTAGGCGTGGTGGTGTCGAGAGAGGGGATCGCCTCAACGACGACGTGCGAGTGGCCGTTGATGTTCCCGTTGCTGTCCACCGTCTGGGGCGCAGCGAAGTAGTTCTCGTTCGGGTTCGTGAAGAAGCCCGTGTTGAGGTTCTTGATCGCCATCTGGATCGTGAAGTTCTGGTTCGCCGGGACCTTGTCCCCGTTCTTCGGGTTGACGAACTTGCACGAGGGCATGTTGGCCGTCGACGCGATCACGCCCATCGGCGCCGGGTTGCACGAACCCTGGGTGATCTGGAGCCCGTTGGTGATCTTCAGGTTGGGCACCGTCGCGCAGAAGTTGATGAAGTTGTTCGTCGAGGTGGCCGACGCGACCTGGCCCGCCTCGGGCTGGTCCTGACCGTCGTTCGCGAACCCGGTGGCGATAACTGAGTTAAGGAGCGTCAGAGAGCTCTGGGCGTCGCTGCTGTTTGTAGCACTTCCAGTGGCAGAGTTGTCACCAGCCGCAGTGGACGCCGTACTCGATGCCTGGAGCAAAGGGTCAGTCTGGTAGTCTTAACCAGCGCGCAATTCCACGTACAGCAGCAGAGCTCGTCGTCTTTGAGGCCGCAGTAGACGAGGCGGCGGCAACGCTGGAACCGGAGCTTGAGCTCCCAGATGTTGCGCCAGTGGCAGCGATGCGAGCATCACGGTCGGCGGCAGTAGTGCAAGTAATGCTCGTCCCCGCCGAGTTGACAAGGGGAAGAGCAGCACAGCTGTAAGGATCGGACAGTGAGTGTTGATCACGCCACTTCCAGCAGTAACAGACTCACACCAAGCCAGAGCCGCAGGACTGGGTGACGAATTTTCCGTTGACGCACTGAGCAAACTGGTCGTTAACACAGGCATCTTCACCAGCTTGGCAAGGGGAGTTTGCGGTCAAGGTCTTGAACTTGTCGCTGGGAACGGGAAAGCGGGCCGCCAGCGTTAGTGGCTATACTTAGGACAAAGAAGGCGGGACAAAAGGCATGTGGCACAAAGAAGTTACTCACTTGAGCGCAATGGCATCCTTGCCATTCTGTAGCGTGAAATCGGCACGGCGGCCAAAGTACTGCGGGCGCGCAGAGGCTGCGAGTGCGAGAGAAACAGCGACGAAGAGCGAGTATTTCATGGTTGGTCGTTATACGGCGATCTACGTCGGGTGAGGGAGTGGCAGGTAGCGGAGCTGGACACCGGGTCGCTGTGCAAACCAAGTCGACAGACTCAGGAGACGATCCCAGATCGCGGGGAGGAGAAGGAGCAAGGGGTCGGGAGGGAAAGAAGATGGGGAATCGAGGTCCGCCGGGGCCTACCACTCTTATACCCCGCTAGGACCAAAGCGTCCGATGCCGAACTATGGTGGTTCATTGCAATTTTCCGTGGCCCCGCGCCCGTCCTCATGGGCTATTGAACAATGGCGATGCATTCCGCGGCACGCCACACCTTCTGAATGGTAACAAACAGTCGGGTGTTGGGTGCCGTGGTACGGAAGGAGCATCTACCAAACTCAATTTGCCGGTAAGTGATACCGGCCGAGCTTCCCTGCGGCAACCGATGGACTCCCGGAAGATCACCCAGGTAGCACCCAGCACCCACTGGAAGTACAGACGTGTAAACCTCTGTAGGTGTGCGAGAACAGATCTTGCGTCCTATGAATACGCACATCAAGAGATGAGCTCAGATATTCAGAACCGCCGCAGACGATGATGATCATGCTATGTTTGCATGCGGCATATACATAGCGCGTCCTAGGTTGAGGCTATTTCTGGGTAGCGTTGGCAACAGAGGCTGCCAAACGCACATGGGGTGAAACTGGGTAGACCTCTAGGGCGCTTTAAGCGGGATCAATTGTTGGCCTGGAGTCGTATACAGCCAGGCACGTACGCACCGATTTAGAAGCCGACCACCTGGATCACCTTGAACGCTAAGTATAACCAGAGGCAGTGTGGACTGCTTGGCGGATGCCGATCGGCCGAACAGGCATGGCTCGAAGTAATATGTACTTACAGCCCTTTGCATATTAGTCTGGAATTCGCGACGCGCGAATCTTTATTTGCTCCGAACAAACATTGCCTTACCGGGTAAGAGAAAACAGCCGGTGGCACGAGCCAGTGTGTCCCCAGCCCCGATCCTGCTGCACAGTGCTGCATATCTGAGGCTCTTGCTGCTCAGAAGTGACACACAATTGCACCCTGACCTTCCTAGATTCAATTTCGTGCCAAAATTTGCCCATGAAGTCCTCCAGGAAAACACGCGAGGTTTAGGTTGTTACCTGTTAAGGCAATATTTGTTCGGGACAAACAAAGATTCGCGCGTCGCGAATTCCAGACTGATATGCAAAGGGCTGTAGTTTCGGTGCGGGAGCAGCGGTGTTTGTAGAAACGCATTCGGCGTCGAATCGTGTTGTGAAAGTGCTATGATCTCAGGAAATTTAGTCCTCAACGCTGCCGGCGGACCATAATGTTACTATAGCCTCAGCGAGAAACCACGAGTGTTTCTCTGGTGCAGCTGACCACCGAGATCAGTTTGCGGCGGCATGGTCGACTTGGGAGTGCGATAGACGCGATGGGCGGTGATAACTCTCGTCACGATAGCGACCACCAGCGCAACCTGTCAACATCCAGCAGATCAGATACGCCTCACGAAGCTTGGGAGGTGCCATTTACCTGGACTGTAAGTTGCCCCATGTCAGGCCCACCCAAGATATGATGAGATGTCTGGGTAGATAATAAACGTGAGTTCGGTCCTTCATTGGATTGGTGCATGCAAGCAAGTCTGTAATATTGCCCATCTCTTTCCGGGAAACGGGACATCGCATGGCCTAGGTTCGTATTGACGTACCAATCCGCCCGAACGGACATCCGGCGACTCGGATGATGGGTAGCTATGGACGTGGAACGCTGAGTCTTGTGCCGTACTCTAGAATCCTGGAATGGCCATTGAGTGGCGGACGCACATATAGTGCTTGGGCAGTGCAGTGGTGAAATTATTCGCGGTGCAGGACTCGTCAAGTCATCGTGGTCGTCAAGTAGCAGAGTGGGCGCTTATGTAGGGCCGACAGAAAGTGGCGGTGATCCAATTACTTCGGAGTCCGAGTAGGTGGTACTTCATATTCGATCTGCATAACCTTTGAGTCATAATTTGCTCTTGTCAATAGGGATAGCCTACGATCACATTAATCTTGACTCTGAGGCCTGCCGCCTGTGGTTTGGAGTTGGCGCAGTACGGTCTCAGGCTAGTCGTCCCACCCAGTTCCGCAGACATGAGTCGACTCCCTGCGCATGCTAGCCACTCTCCCCTCCGACCCCCTTCAACCAATCATGCGTTTCCACGTCCTCTCCGGGTATGTACTCGAGAGTCGAACTACGCGAAAGCCTGCGCATTGTATTTTTTTGCCCGGCGGAATCGTTGTACTCGATGGCCGGATAGTGGATCCCTGGCATCGCACGTGAGATGCCGCGTACACACGGCCCACTAAGCAGGCCGAACAATTCCGAGAGCTACATATACTATCGCCTTAGAGGGGTTTATATCAAGTCCAACTACCCACAGATACTCGCCATGGCTGAGCCCGCTAGCAAGCAAGCCGACGCTCCTAAACCCTCAGTGGGATTGATACCCCTCGATGAGACGCTCTACAGCATCGACGATCAGGCTTTGGAGTTCATGAAAGCCCAGACAGGGATACAAGATGCAGAAGAGCTGAAGAGACATATCTTGGCGGTTCAAGCCGAAGCGTATGCGGTGAGATCAGAGTTAACCTCCGTCCGTTTTTGGGAAATGCCAAGCTGAATGGGGAAACCCCGCCGTGGCGTCACAGATCCATCCGTACCCGTGCATTCGCCGCTTCTCTTTCATCCTGTCAGTGAGCGTCACTTCAAACCATAAAGATTTGGGCATTGATTATCATCCTTCTGCAGGCTGAAGCTGGGCCGTCTTCCGGCATACCAACGTCTCCTCACCATCGGCAAGGAACGCAAGGGTGCCATCTTCTTGGATATCGGATGCTGCCGTACGTTCAACGTTCGCAAACTCACATGCAGGGAACAACACTGAATCCTTCATTTTGCCATCCGCAGTTGGCAGCGAGATCCGGAAGGCGGTCGCCGACGGTTTCCCCATCGAGGGCGCGATCGGCTCTGATCTTCACCCCGGTGCGTACCACTCCATACAGGGGATGGGTATCACTATGGTGTCGGGATGATTATTGACTTTGAAAGTAGAGTTCTGGGATCTTGGTCACAAGCTGTTCAAATCGACTCCGGAAACCTTCCCGGTTCCATTCGTCCCGGGAGACGCCTTCGATCCTGCTCATCTCGAAGCCGTACCACCATTCTACGCACCCCCGGACACCCAGGCCCCGCAGCTGTCGACGCTCAAGTCGCTCAACCCCCTCAGAGGGCATGTCTCTGTCATACACGCATCGTCTTTCTTCCACCTTTTCGACGAAGAGAAGCAATTCAAGCTTGCGCAGTCGCTGGCGGGCCTGCTCTCTCCCGAGCCGGGCTCCATGATCCTTGGGTCTCATGGCGGACGGCCTGAGAAAGGGTTCCGGACGGAGTCGAGCCGCACCAACTCCCACGGCATGACGATGTTCTGCCATTCTCCTGAGAGCTGGACCGAACTTTGGGACGGCCAGATATTTAAGAAGGGGACTGTGAAAGTTGAGGCGTTCCTCCTTGAGATCAAGCGCAAGGACCTCGAGCCGACCGACCCCACGCCGGAGGCTAGGTTCTATTTGATGGTTTGGTCAATCACAAGGTTGTGATCGGTCGGATCGACAGCCTGAGAAATCCATGATAACTTGGATGTGAGCCGTCTTCGCTGCTGTCAAATGTGCATGAACTCACCTCACCACCGTCGTCTAGATCTTCTTGATGATGTACGAGTACGCTGTGTATCTAGTTGACCTATTTCTACTTTCGTATGTTTTTCTGGTTTGCGCGCACCACTATTCGGATGAAAGCTGTCACTGAGGTAACATCTTATGATCGTGTGTAGTCTTGGCCGCAGCCTGCAAATCTTCACCCACCCTCCATCATGGTACGCAATCGGAACGCCAGATGTCCAGCCTGAGACCGACAGCGATGAATGGCCTTGACAGGTTTGCAGTCGAGAGTCTTAAACCCGCTGTAATGGCGCAATATGTTCACAGCGCCCGTACTCTCCATCATCGCACGATATCGCAAGCACCGGAACGCTTCTCAGCATGGTCCCGAACGAATCACTTCCACCGCACGAATGCCATCCAGCTGTCAGTGTCACTGCCTCGGTGACCATGATTGCCTGATGTCGCGTCGTGCTGTGCGACCATCGTGCTTGTGAGTGCAACCCGCTACGTACGGTAAGAGGGATGTCCGCTTGTCGACACGCGTGTCTAAGCATCGAGTTAGTGCCGGGCACGGGGTGCGGCCATACGTCCGTATCTCGGCACTATGCACTCTGACCGGAACTGGAGTACAAGATGTCCCATGAACGGCCCTTATTTATGCTTGCAGAGCGGAGGCATGCCCACCATTCATCCTCGTCATCCTCCCTTCCGCGATGACGGCTCTCCTTGGCGCATCCAACGCCCCTTCCGCAACCAACGGTAACGGCCAGGCGAAGATCGAGAGAGACCCGCTGTTGGAGGCATCATACTCGTCTATTACCCCTGAGGAGCTTGACTTTGTCAGGCAGCAAACGGGTGTACAGGATGATGTCGCACTTCGCGAGCACATCTTGCATGTGCAAGCGGAAGCCTTTGCGGTGCATCCGTATCCGTGCATACGCCGGTTTGCCTTCATTAAGTAGGTGTCATCTTGGCGTTCGGTGTCGAGCATTGGCGGCATGTACTGAGATCGGTCAAGGATGAAGCTCTCACCACGCATCCCCGCATATAACCAATTACTCAAACTCGGCCGAGAGCGGGAAGATGCAATTCTCCTGGATATCGGATGCTGCTGTGAGTCAATATCGGAGCACCGAGCGAAGTGAGAGTGCTCACCTATGTGTAGTCGGCAACGATGTTAGAAAAGCCGTCGCAGATGGATTCCCCGTTCACAATGTCGTCGCAACCGACATTCATCCCGGTCAGTGACATCTGGGTATGCCCTTCCTCCACTCATCTGACCAATGGTCGACAGAGTTCTGGGACTTTGGCCACAAGCTGTTCGGCACCATCCAGGAGACATTCCCCGCACGTTTCTTCGCCGGGGACGTACTCACCCCCGCCCACCTGGACCTTGTACCGCCCTTTGCGTCTCCTCCCACTACGCCCCGCCCCGAGCTTTCCACGCTCGCCTCCCTGAACCCACTGCGGGGACACGTCTCCGCCATCCACATCTCTGCGGTGTTCCACCTCTTCTCTGAGGAGGAGCAGGTGCAGCTCGCGCACAAACTTGGGGGGCTACTCTCCCCCGAGCCCGGATCGATTATCTTCGGGCTACAGAGTGGGCGGGCGGAGAAGGGATTCCGCGTTGAGGCGGGGGTGCCGAACTCGCACGGGAAACAGATGTTCTGCCATTCGTCGGAGAGCTGGACGGAGCTTTGGGAGAGCGTGTTCCCGCCCGGGACAATTCGCGTCGACGCGGATGTGAGGGAACTGGATAGGGACGATCTGAAGCCCGTGGCTGAGGGAGCGAAGTTCTGGGTCTTGACTTGGTGTGTTACTAGACTGTGAGACACCTGTCTTGGCATACGCTTTCTTCCGATTAAGGACCTACATAGACAGCAGTGTGCAGTTGTTGCGTCTTCATACCCCTTTCGGCGTTGGTTTCAACAACCCGCGCTTGCATATAGCACCAATCGTTGACCGTACTGGTCTCGATACCATGTAATTGCACAAGAAATACATCGCAGCATCAGTGAGGTTATTACAAGCCGTCAGTTTGGTAAACTGCGCACGTCCCTTCCGTATGTCTACTTCAAGCCGTCGTCTCTGATCACGCCAATCATGCCTTGGGCTCCGCCTCCTCAAGTGGCGGAGGGCCATCGTCGTCCGAGTCGTCGTCCTCCACATCCGCACCGGAGGAGCCCGCCGCATCTGGGTCAAAGCCGCCTGCGCCGCCGCCACCCATGGACTTGAGCATCTGTGACAGACCCTCGTATGTCAGTACCGCAGTGACGCGTTGCGGATGCATAGGAAGACTCACGGATTCGATGTCGCCCATGCCGCCCATGCCACCCATGCCAGGCATACCCCCCATCCCGGGCATACCCCCCATCCCGGGCATACCCCCCATCCCGGGCATACCCCCCATCCCAGGCATACCGCCCATACCACCCATGCCGCCCATGTCAAAGTCCTCGTCGAGCGCCGCCTTGTCGCCGTCCTGCTCGTCCTCGTCGACCCACTTGGAGAAGTCGGTCTTAATGAACGCGTTGCGGACCTTCTCCTTGGTCAGGCGGGGCCAGTACTCGGCCTTCAGCTCCTTTTTGCGGAGTAGGAGTTGGAATGAGCGCGAGGACAAGTTTTTCGATGATTGCTTCAAGAGGCGAGATATGAATGATCGGCACGTTTGAGAGTGGAGATAGTTGGCACGCACCTCTGGCACAACTTCCTCGAACAGGTTGATTGAGAACTCATAGTCCTTCTCCTCAATGCCCTTGTCGGCGCTAGAGTCGAGGTATACGCGTCAGTACGCGTACTCGGACGCGTCTATAGCAATACAGGGGCGACTCACTTGCCCGCCTTCGCCTTGAACGAGAGCGTTGTTGGCGTGAGGTCGTACTGTAGCGTGTCGGGCTTGATGTCGGGCAGATTTACCGTCACATACAAAATGTTCTGCAACGCCACTTTCGTGAGTACACCGACGCGTACTGTGATCGTAACAAAAGGCGTGAATCGCTCACCTTCTTCTCATCAGACTCGGAGCTGCGCTGTGCCCACAAAACTTCTGGGTGGAGTGTCATCTTGGATCTTGTCGTCGTTGGCGATGGTGAGCTCGAGGGCGGATATTAATGAGGAACAGTGTGAGGAACGCTCTCGAAGTCAGAAGAACTTTTTGGCGTCTACATACCCCGACGCGCAACGCGTTTCCCCACACGCGTCTACACAGCGTCTGCGTGCGACGTAATGGCGCCTACGAGGATTTCTTGTACTTAACGCATGCCTCCCAGATGCTGGTTTATGGCAACTGCAATATGAATGTACAGGATATGCTCTAGCTCATCTATCGCACGTATTGATATGAAACCATTTGACATTCACGCGGCGCATGTGTGGTTGAACTCTGTGGGAGAGGCAGTCTGGGAGACATCTCCTTCGCCGTGCTTTCAATATAAGAGCAAGGTGTGCTCTCATCGAGCAATGAGGAGTCCAGGAGTCCAGGACTCGTCTCTGTTTGAGTGAGATTCGCGGAAGTGGGGCTCTACAGTAACATAGTAATAGCGCTCACCGCGAAAGCCGAGGATGGTACTACCTCTACCACTACCACCACCATCTCCACCGCCACCCCTTACGCCGAGGCCAACCAACGGACGGTACGAGGGACGTGCAACGTTATCCAAGATGTGGTGAGTCCTGCTCGTGTGCAATTGGGTGTCTGTGAAGGCTCACTGCTGCAGGTGCACACGATGGTACCTGCCATTGGTCTTGCTGCCAATACCGATTGCGCCACCCTACTTCCTCCTCCTGTTTCTTTTTTCGACTACTATGCATGCACGGCCATGGTGAGCGTCACAGACATTTCGCCACGCTGTAAAAACTGAACATCGATGCAGTTTTTACTGCATGGTCTTGCTTACAGCTATGTTCATGTCGACATGCTATTGGCCTCCAGTACCCATTGAAACTCCCCTCGTGCCGCCATGGTCCGACAACGTGACAACCTACGCTGATGCACTGCGCTCCATGCTCCCCAACCTGCCCCAAGAAAAGCTCCCAACTACTATCCCTGTAGCTGACCGCTGCTGGTGCGACCTCTCGCACGGCTTCTTCGCACCCTTCAACAACACAAAATGGGAGGAACTGTCTGTGATGCGGGCGAAGGAGAACCTGGAGAAGGAGATGGCTGCGGAGGAGATGGCACGCGAGCAAGCAATGTGCGAGGCAGCTGGAGGAGAGGAAACTATGGGTTCGGGTGCGTGCAAGGTGCTCGAAGCAGAACCAGCAACTCCAGAGGAGACACCCATCCCGAGCCTGAGCTTTCCAGAGAGCTTGATCTGGAAGTTCGTCCAGAGGCTGCGTTCCAGAGGGAAGGCCACGGGCGCAATTCCGTCGGCTCCCTCCAAAGCAGAGGTCCTCGAGTCTTCACAAGAGTCAGAAGAATTTTCAGAACCCGAAGCGACCGTGTCAGACGCGCCGAAGGTTACCACCAGCCCCGAACAGTCCTCGGTGCGACTGCCGTGGCTACGTCGAGAGTACGACCTGCGAAGGTTTGGCTTTGCGATGGTTCTCGACTTCGGCTGGTCTGCTTCGCATGTATGATTGACGGAAAGGAGTAATTTAGGGTCGATGTAATACTGTACTGTATCTGGGATATCCACTCATAGATTGTCGCGCGATACCACTGTATTAGCACTTCCGCGGTTCTGGTCATCTTCGGACTTGTTGGCGACGCCGCCCTTAAACGAACACGCGCATAGTTCAGGGCTGTTGCCTGCTGTCGCCCTCTCATTCCACAGTCACGACTCACCACGCAGGTGCGCACAAGGTGCACAAGCAGCAGAACTTGGCCCTGACTTGGCCGTTTCGGCATAGTCGGGTGTGACGAAGTTGCACGTGCCAGGGAGAGCGCTTCGGACGCGTCGCGGTGAGGGCGAAGCGACGGAACTCCTCCTGCGCTTTCGACCACGACCAACTCTCTCCCCGCCCGGACGGGCACCAACGACGATGGCGTCCTCCAGCAAGTCTTCTGGTCCCAACAAAGACAAGAAGCGCGCCGCGCCAGAGCCACTGGCAGGAGGCAGCACTGGCAGCACCTCGTCCGGCTCGAGCAAGTTTGACACAGTATCCAAGGCCATTCTCTCGCCGTTCACGTCTCGCAAACACGACTCAGCCAAAATACTTACAGATCGTGCGTGTTATCCTCAACTTTTACTGCATAAGCCGGACGCTGAGTGGTAGACACATTGTTGCTCCACTTGCGCTCGCGGTGGTTTCCCCCCTCCAGTGGCCCCCGTTATTATGACCCCACGCATGATTGGTGCAGCAACCGTGTCGGGACGATCTCGTGGCTCTGTCAGTGGTGGAAATTCGACCGTCGACTTCGCAACGCTTGGTCGCGCTCCCCTACGTCTCGGCTTCGGCTCGCGCCGGGTGACGTCGCGCGACCTCCAGATCGTCGAAGCTACAGATGAACTCCTTGGTGAAGAAGTTCCTGAACCGGACGTCGTTGCGCAGAACGTCTCCTTGCTCCGAGGATTCAATGCGACCATCCCGAGTGCCGAAAAGAGTCGCATACGGAGGAGGCAGACGAGGAACGTGGACACTCCGAAGCTGGGGCTGAAGAGGATGAGCTTGGGTGCACGAGGTATGCTGGGTGATGAGGAAGATCATGACGGGGAGAGCGTGGCGAGTGAGGATGACGTGGTTATGGTCGGGCGGTCGGAACGGACTCAGAGAGGAAGGAAGGTCAAGGCGAAGCGGAAAGGGAGGCAGAGTCTCAGCGCGAGTAAGCATTTCGGGGCAGACGAGCTCATCCGGCAGACGCATGAGATTGAGCGAGACAAGGAGAACATCCATGTCCGCAGGGTGCGTATAGCATGTCGACTCCCGTTCAGCAGTCTCTCAAAAGGTTTTGCAGACTCTCATCAACAACGAGATTGAGGAAATATCTCACAAGATCGAAGCATTGGATGCCATCCGAGCGAAGCTGGAACAGGACCTGCTCAAACTGCAGGAGGAAGAGTTGGAGCTCGATGACGAGCGTACGTACCGTCCTCTTGCGTCAGTCCCGGCAGAGTGTCTGAGATTGTGTGGTCCCGTAGTGGAAGGCGTCCGAGAACGTCTCGAGCTGGAGGAGTCTGCAAGTCAGCCTGCCAGGAGCCTCTCGCGTTCAGCTCACTTGCCTCCGAGCTCAAGACGACGAAAAGGTCCCGCGTTTTTGCCATCAGAACATGACGATCTACCTCCGGGTGTCGCTTTCATGGTAATGTCCCTACCTAACTTTTCCTCCACGTTACCTCATAGTCTCTCCCCAGTCACTGGAAAGCCACACGACCCCTATTACCGCACTCGATTTCTCAGAACCTTACGGCACTCTCGTATCGGCCAGCCAAGAGGACACGCAACCACGCGTGTGGGACCTACTCACTGGGGAGGAGATCGGCCGTCTGCGTGGGCACCGCGGGACGGTGAAGTGCATCCAAGTCGAGGACCACATTTGCTTGACCGGTAGCGAAGACAGCACCGTGCGAGTCTGGGACTTGCGGCAGGTGGACGAAGACGAAGATTGGGAGTCTGGGGAGATGCTCAGCCTCAGTGATGTTGCGGAAGAGGACGAGACGGCAGAAGAGCACGTGAACGGCATCCGACACGGTGACAGCGACAGCAGTCGGCCGCAGAGTGCTGTGGAGCGGGAGGGACCATGCATCCGGACATTAGAGGGGCACACCAAGGCCGTGTCGACGATGTACTTTGAGGATGAGTGCCTGGTAGGTGTCGGGATCCTCATTGTCTCCTTGCGCATACTCATCGCTCTCAGGTGACGGGTGCTTCGGACAAGACCATGCGCCAGTGGGATCTTACTACTGGTCAATGCGTCATGACCATGGACATCCTCTGGGCAATCTCGCATCCACCTACCTCAGCACCTGGTACCGCGCTTCCCAACCATCTCTTCCCCGGTGCCGCGGCCGCCGCGGGTACGTTCGCGGTCCCGACACCCCCATACGCGGACGGCACGTGGGAGCTGTATCAGGACTTCGTCGGCGCTCTTCAGTTCTGGGGTTACGCTCTCGTCAGCGGCAGCGGCGACGGTGCGGTCAGGATGTGGGATAGTGAGTCTATTGCCACTGGCTTCTCTTTCTCCCTCCGTGCTCAGTGGCTGACCGTCGGACATAGTGCGCACTGGCCAGCCTCACCGTACGCTGCTCGGGCACACAGGGCCTGTCACATGTCTCCAGTTCGACGAGTTACACATCGTCAGCGGCAGCCTCGACAAGTCCATTCGGGTACGTCTTATCTCGTTGAGTGTGAATCTCTCCCCTGCTCATCGAGGTCCGTGCGTTCCGCGTTCGCACATACAGATTTGGGACGTGCGCACGGGTGGCATCTTCGAGACCCTCAAGTACGAACATGCCGTTACAGCCTTGCAGTTCGACACCCGCAAGATTGTCGCGGCCACGGGCGAGAACGGCATCAAGGTGCGCTTCTTCACCTTTTCAGCGGCATAGTAGCCTCAGTTGGGCGCTTGCCGCGGCGGCCGGATGGAGTGCTAACCTGTTGTCCCCCTCGCGTTCCCAGATATACAACCGGACAAGCATGCAGCAATCCACGCTCATGACGAACGGACACACGCGTCCGGTCGAACGTCTGCGGTATATGGACCGGTACATGGCCTCGGGCGGGCGGGACTCGGTCGTCAAAATCTGGGCACTCTGATTCTCCTGCCGCGAAGCACATCCGTCGTCTACCCCGCTGGCACCCGCGGGAGAAAGAAGTCCATACGGCGGCTTTGGCTCTGGCGGGTGTTCAGTGATGCCGTGGTGTTCGTGTGTTGTGTTCATGGACATGGACGTGGACAGGGACATTGACAGCGAGGGACGTCATGGATGCTTATCGCGGATACGAGCGGTGCCGGTCGGCTCTCCATGTTGACACGGCACTGGTGCGGTTGCGGTGGTGTCGTCAGGATAACCTAGAGCTCGCGAACGGAGCATAATGCCAATCAAGGGGGAGTAATGTACATTGCATATACGGTACAATTATTGGGTGCGAAACTTAAAGAATTACGGTCATGAAGAGCAGGTCCGCCGATGGTTGGTAGCGAAAGTTACCCAGAAGTGTACGAAACATCACTGAGTAAGAAGCTCATCCGTTGATCAGCTGGAACCGGACGGCGCAGTAGAGCGTTAACGTTACAATAGTTGCGAATCCATTTATGCAGACGAAGCTACCTGCGAGACAGTCTTGGAAATATTCTTGATTTTCTTGCACTCTTCACGGGCATTGGCAGCGCGCTCGGTGTGTAGCGTCCCGTCACGATAGTAGCGGTAGAGATACCTTGGAATTGTGAATACAGGGAGATCAGCTAATATTGGGAGGAAAGATGGCGTACCGGAGGCAAGACTCCTCCTTGAAGTCGGCATACACCTTCCTATTCGACTTGCGCTATTACGGCTTAGTTATGGTCCGAACATATCGAGGGCCACACTCTCCCACCTCTTCTCTTCGGGCCTCCTCTTCGTATTTATGGCTCTGGTGGATGAGGAAGTGATCTGAGAGAACGTAGAAGGAAACCCCGCTGAGGTACATCTCGAACAGGCAGGCGGCTTTGTTGCCGCCGTAGCCGGCGAATCGTTCGTCACACCTGCACAGAGATGCAGGCGAACGTTAGGAGCAAATAGAACCATGCGACAGGGAAGCACTAACCAGGTGACACGCTTGCTGGTGATGACATACGGTTCGTATGCACTCTGATACTGCTCAACCTTGTAGATGCCGCCCGAGCCCGCTGGGATTGAGTAGTATTTCTCGTAGTCGGTGCTATTGTGACCTGGCGCCCAGGAGGCATGGAAGGCCGCGATAGCAGGTGGGTTAACTTGCGCCAGCTTGACTAACGTCTGCTCAGAATGGCATCGATCAGTGTGTCTTAATTTCGAGGGAAAGCATAAGGGTTATTCGGGAGCATGACGCGGCAGCCAACGCACCTGTTTGTCACCAGGGAAGCTGCGCTGGTCTACACCGTCTTCCTGCTTCACGTATTCAAAAGCAGGCACGACAAGAGCCGCGGTGCCTTCGCGGAGCCGCTGGACTATTTCTGTGCCGTTCGCGCCTTCTGGAATGGAGGACTGCGCGTGGGGCGTTGTGCGAACAGCGTGACGGATTGGGCTCGAGGAGGCCGCACGGATAGCGTCTCGGATGAAGCCGCGCCAGTCGGTGCAGACCGCGAAGTCGACATCGAGCATCATAACGAATTCTGTACGTGCGAAGAGCCGTGCGGCGTTCCGCCAGACGTTAAACTGCCGGCCGCCTTCGCCGTCCGTGCTAGAGGTCGCTTTGGGAGACAGAGCACTGGTGAAGGGCGAGAGGGCCAAATGGACGTCAACATATTGGGAGAATAGCGGAGAAGACGCATATAGTGCATGGAGATTGCTCAGAGCGACGCGAGAAGGATGGTCTGCCTTGAGGGTCGAGAAAGAGGAGTGCAAAGGCAGCGGGATATGGATGGTGACGGAGATAGGGCCTCGATAGCGCTCGACAAGCTGCTTCAACACCCGGAACCTGTTGCCTGTCACCAGAGTGGTAATCGTAACATCGTCCGAGTCGATGAGGTTGGTGGCTTTGAAGTAGAACGGGATGATACGCGTCGGATGTATAGCCTCGGAGAAAGCCTTCGACAGCAGAGTCTCTTCACTGACCCCATAAGCTGAGACATGCCCTATCTTGCGTGCAGAGACCTTGGAGCGGGGAAACTGCACTAGCTCGGAAGATGCGTATCGTGAAGTCGAAACGTCGGCCCAGTGGTCGTCGTCCAGAAGTACTGCAAGGTCCAGATCGGAGTTAACGTCTGGAACGCTGGGGCTAGTGCCCTGATAGAATTTGTCAACAGGATGAGCATTTGTAGACGTAGAAACAGTCGACGGCCAGGATAAACGAGCAAGCGGTGACAGGATATAGAACCAAGTGGTATGAATGACAGCGACGATGGTGTAGAGGCTGATCAAGAATTGCAGGGGCTTCAGCATCGTGTTTCCGCTGGTTTTCGTCGTCTGCGTCGTCTAGAATGGGCGGCAGCGGAACGTCTGCGAAGGCTGACGATGGGGGCAAAGACTAAGACGCGTCGTGTCGGGAATTCCCTCTTTTGGCTCGGGGTATTGAGCGCTTCGTTGTCGGCATCTTGCCAGCGACTCGTTCCGAGGTTTCTCTCCGCCGGATTTGCCTCTCGACCACCACTGGACCACCACACTGCTACCTGCCCAATTATCCTCCGCTATAATGCTCCCTAGATTACTGCTACCCTCTTCATTGCGGCATGGAAAGCTGTCTGCTACCAGGTCCCTTCGGTTCTTCTCATTAACATCCGTACATCGCGATGCCGGCTTGTCGTCACCCAAAGTCAACTATGACGACAAGTATGCGGAGAAGCTGCAACGACGTGCGCAAGAGTGAGTAGGGTCTCAAAATCTGATGGTGATAGTAGCTCATGGTTGCGTAGGCAGGGGAAGAGCGTCGCCGATCTCAAAGCAGAGCTGAAGGAGCAGGAGCGGCAAAGGCGGTTGCAGAGACTGAAGGAGGAGAGCAGCAAGGCGTCCGAAGTATTATCCGATTCCTTTGCGAGTACTTCCTCTTCATCACCGTCTCCTGCAACGACTTCACCTTCTGCGAATGCTCCTCGCAAGGATAGCTCCCCGGTCAAGGTAGGCTAGGGTAGCTATGTCTCAAGTCTACTGTACACTTACGCCATCAATTAGCCCCTCTCTAGCATAATCAACTTTGACAAGCTGCTAGAAACCCCACACACACCTGAACAAATATCGCTGCTATGGAGGGCCTACCACGAGTCGCGTTCTGGCGGCACTGGACGCGGCTACCTCTGTGCAACAGTCCCAGTCGAGACATACCAGAAGATGATGGATGTGGCAACAAAATACCCGACGTTCGTCCTTCCTGTACCACGAGAGAACGCGCAGGTGGAAAGCGGTTCCAACGAGCCTGCTTACGAATTTTACCTAATGGAATGGGGTTTCCACGGATCTCCGCCCGAACCAACCACGACGAATGACCTGTTCTCGTCATTCAAGGCCTCATCTTCAAATCCTCAGACGTCGACTATCCTCTTCACTCCTCTCCAAGAGTACAAACTTCGCCAGTCCTTCGCCACACCTTACCTCGTGCTGACCCACTACACCGACCTTGTCAAGACACATGGTCTTGTTCTCCTCCGCGGGGAGATCACGCCGTCTGGGGCTTCCGCAGCCGCGGGAACAAGCGAGGATGGCGCGCGGTTCATGATGAGCCAACAGGACGCTCAGCTTTTGGCAATCCATGTGCAACGGTTCTATCTGTGGAACGAGGGCTCCGATGAGCGCGCTGTTCTGTTGAAGGCGTTCCACGAGAGGCCGAGCGATTTCAAGTGGGAAGACCTGTTGAAGCATACGGATATCTCTGCTTGAATGTCGCGCTTGTCATTCAGCCGCCTTCGCTCGGGGTACACGGGGTGCGGGAAAGTACTCTCCTTTCGCATGGTGTTCTCCTGCTGTCGAGGTGATTTGCTGTAAGTGTGCTTATGCTTTCCGAGTTTGCTCGACTGTTGAGACTCGCTGTGTGCAGGTATCGCTTGGACGTCATTGGTGTGACAAGATTAGCCATCTCTTGCATCCATAGTCGATATACACGAGCGTACCCCCCTTCCCCACCTGAGAGCAAATCAAATTGTGATTGACTCTTATTGCCAGATTATGTCTGGTTCGTGTGGACGCACTATCACCGTGAGCTCGCTCTATCTGCATTCCTTGACGCTTCTCCTCGCTTGCACTCGGTCACGTTGCAGCAAGCTGCGCAAGACAGATATGCGGTGATCAGCTATGCACGTTCGGCATGTGTGCATCTGCCACTTTGTGACATGTACCTGCACCTCTTGCAGCTTCGTTAGAAATCCTCTCCCTAGGTGTTGATTCGGTTCTCTGCTGACGGAACGGCGATAGAAGGGTGCTACTGCATGGGCACCTCCTTGTTCCTCGCTCCCCTGCAGGTCCGGATGATTACTGTGGGTCTCGTACCAACGTTCTTTGCGGGTCCCAAAAAAAAAACTAATCGCCGCTCTATAACGGTGCAGTCGCAGTTTGTGCCCGCCTAAAATAGCGGCTGTGAATGCTGCCCCCGTTATGGGTGTCATCGTCGGGGTTTGATGGGAAGCATGCTCCGGACGGGTGGTCTCGAGTTTAAATTCTCTCTCCCAGGCCTGTTAGCACCCCGTCCACCTTCTATGCGGAAGCCCGTCCTTAGCCCGCGCGCCAGAGGCCGCGGCCTTGGAACGGGCCTCCCCTGGATGGCTGGGTGGCAGGCGATCCGAGTCGGCGTGATTGCGATTGTCTGGACGCCTAGACGTTTTGTGCGTAACCCGCTTACAGTCGACCGTGTGGCACGAGTCTGGGAGTGACGAGAGTTCGAAGATTGCAGAAGATGGGAAGAAGAGATGCCAGATGGAGTCGTTGCGTCTCTTGTTCTGAGCATATAAAAGGCTCGCTCGGCATGTATCCCTGCTCTGCAGGACTTCCGCTGTCATCCTCCGAGCTATATCTGCTCTGACAGTGTCTGCGCTCTTAGCATACCAACCCCGACCCTTGTCCATTCTACCCTTAGGCTGTGAAGCCGTCATCCCCTTTGTATAATCATGCATCGCCCCAGTCTTTCACTGTTCAAGTCGTCACCGTCATCTCAGGTACGTCTGTCTCTCGTGCTGTCAATGATGCTCGCTGACCGTCTATTCGTCGTGGCGTATCCCGTTTCAGTCCTCCGCGCACTCCGGGTCACGGAGGTCATCCATGATGAGCGAGAACTCGGCAACGGTATCTTACGTGCAGTTCGTGAGTGCTCTTCTATCTCAAGTTCTTCCGGCTTCGCGATGTGATGCTCAATACATTTGCTTTCCCTCCGTGTTGCAGCCGGGGCCTATCATCCCGGCGCAGCGGCAACCCTCTTCTCAATCGTCGCAATCAACAGGTAGCACGGCCTCGAGCGGGAGGGACTACGTGAGTACCTGGGGATTCGCGATATCTCCGCAATTTGCTAAATACGCATTGTGCGTTGTTCAGGCGGAAATGCTGGACGACGACGACATGGCTTGGAGTAAGCCGAAGAAGAGCAAGAGCTCGAGACGATAGGCTAGGATACTGACTTCCTACGGACTACTCTACCTGTTCGTTGCATACACGGGTTTCATGTACAGATGGATCGTGCAGGGTATTAATTGTCTCTTGCCCACCCATGCCCGCTGTGTCATGCCCCGTTACACGACGTAAAACTCTATATAAAGGCAGTGAAGCCTCAAGACGCCGGTACAGCGCACTTGATGAGGCGAAGTCCGTCTCAGGGCACCAGTCAGGATGTGCGAGTTGCTCAGCGTGCAATAGACTATTGAGTATGCTGCGCGTCCACTCAATGGGCGGGCGCAGCGAGCACAAGCACACAAAGTCATATACACAGATGAGGTCCGAGATGCCCACCTGCTCAACGTCTCCTGTACGTACACTGCTACCGCACGTTTCGAACCTACCCCATTGACCAGAGCCACGGTATCGGGGATGGGAAGACGGAGATCTGGGGAGCCGATGACGAGGACGTGGTACATGGTATTACCGGACCGCATGGCCGCTATTCAGGACGCACCTGAGCCATATGACAATCATGCTACTGCAGCAGTCTCGCTCGGTACGCACATAGGCAGGAGAAGGACTCCGGGGACCATGCTTCGGTGCTTCAGTGGCAGGACGTGCCGGAAGGACCCTTCTTGCTGTGAAAGACGTACAGGCTTATCGAGGCGGCCGAGGGAGGTGGCGAACGTTGTCCACTTCAGGCCGACGGGCAGCGCTGCTGACGTTGAAGCAGCTCGGATAGGGTTGATATCGATTTCGCAGAGTCGAACTTCGTGTAACTCGAGAACAGTCCGCGAGGCGAGAACCTTGTGTCGCGAAGGATCCAGGCCCGCGAAGCAGGACCGCCCTTGGGAAACACCATCCTCCATACTGTGAAGTTCGGTGTCTCCAGTGAATGCGCCCAACTGTTGGGATGAGTGGGCGCGGTTTCCAGAAACAATGCGAATGAATCAGCGGCGTGCCATAGAAGCTCTCACGTCCGCGGCAGGATGTAGAAGAAGGGTCATTCGCCGCGTGCTGCGCATATGCACCTTCGAACCGGAACTGCAAGGACAGGAACGCCGCTGCATGACTTTTCGAAAAATGAAACTTCGAGAGCACGAAAGACAACTGTAGGGAAGGAAGGCTGCGGAGACTGCAGATGACCCGCTCTATTCAAGCATACATGACAGCTGCAAGATGGTTTAGCCACGAACATCAGAAGCAGACTGGAGTACTTATAATATCTATTTGGACTGCAGATGTCATCCGGCCCCAACGAGCCCGAACCTACAGTAAGTAGCACTTAACGTAGGTTGTGCTTGGGGTTCACTCTCTCCCGGTTAAATACGGATGCCAGACAGTGCAAGACGGTCATCCTGAATTGCATGATATCGGTACGACGTCACGGAGGCGAGTGTCCATCCTGCCCCAGATGAATCGGAGGTTAGCTGGCTACACACAATACTTTGGCGAAGGATGTGATATGCATACCCATACAGTCCTCACGGCGACGAAATGAGCGGAGCTTTCCCACACCACTCATTCGCTTCCAGCTCCTTTAGAACGAAAGCAGCGAAGGCGGCGCGAGATAGCTTTGTCTTGGTCTTCCCATCACCGACGTAGCCCGCAATGACCTCTTTGTCCGGCTTCTCTGTCAACAACGGGACCCTCGCTATCGTCCAGACAAGCTCCTCCGGAGGTGCTGTCCGGATGGTCTCGCCGATGGCGACGACGTCCTTGTACGCGTTGTGCGCAAAGATTGCCACTCCTCCGACCAGCACGGAGAACTCCAAGCTAAACTTGTCGTGTTCGTCCTTCATGCTCGCAGTGCCCAGCGCAATCAGACGCTTGACATTACGGGCCTTCATGATGCTGATGAGGAGAGCATAGGCATGAGCTAGCGGCGTGGTGCTTGGATGGAAAGGACCGTTCTTCACGGCAGGTCCGAGCGCGGATAGGACGGCATGAACACCTTCCATGGCTGCGCTGAGCTTCTCCTCGTCCATCAGCTCTCCTGATACGATGGTGACAGATGGGTGGGAGGTGATAGTCTGCGGCAACTTCTGGGGAGACCTGGCATACACGACTATGGCGTGGTTGAGGGCAAGAGCCTGCTCAATGAGTTGGAGACCGCAGGGTCCGGTGCCGCCAAGTATCAAGAGACGCATCCTTGGTGAAGTGGGATATGGTTGAGAGGAACTACGTGCGAACGAATCAAGATGCGGTTCAAGTTCACCGGCGTGACACTCACTGTCAAACTCACTACCACGTTGGCCGGATCGACAGTCCGAGTCGCCCGTTTTAGCAAGTGCAGCCGCCGTGTTATCGAAGCAACTTTTCTTGTATTCAAAGCCTATAACAAGCCTGAATGGTAGACATCGCGCGACGATAACAGTCTAAAGGGAGGAGGAACCTGAAGCTTTGAAGACCAGTGAGTGCCATGGCAATAACTTGAAAAGGGCCCACTCCGGCTAAAACAACCATCAGTCCGAATAAGCGCTCATCTATATAGCCGGGCGCTTCAAGTCACGGATGACCAACAACACCCTCGCTCTTCCCATCCACTTCAGATTACTAGTGCCTCTAGTCTTCTCAGTCGATCTCGCGAGGTGATATCCTACTCCTGTTGTATTACCGATATTCTTACTCAAGCTAGAAGTAGATGTCTGACCCACAACTGTCCCCCATGGAAATCGTGGATGATCAATTCAACCACAATGACCCCATCGGCGGGACCAAACTCGATCTCACAATCGAAGACCAGAGAGTTCTACAGGCTCTTTCCCTTCCTGAAGGACAGCAGTGGATGCTCTCTAGCATTGCCTATCATCGAGAATACGCACGCACCCTGTGTTCCATGTATAACGCCACCGCTACCATCCACCGCTACCTACCACCCGAGCTCTTGATGGAGATCTTCGGATGGATACGACCCGAGAATTTTGGAGAGCTACGGCTTCTTGGTGTCAGTCGTGTCTGGCGGGATCTACTCCTGCGCACGGCTGAATTCTGGGTGGACATGCTTAGGAGTACCTTCCCTCCAACGAAACGCCTAACTTCTAGTCACCCGAACTTTGACCCCGAGTCAGGATGGCACCGGTGCTACACCATGTCACTCGAACGCTCTGCTCCTCGAGATATATTCCTCACATACACGGGCTTCACAGAACTTGCGTTCACAGCCTTGTCGCCACATACCCAACGGATAGCATCACTCTCTGTCGAGCTCTATCCCCAGAACGCGCAACATCTCTTCCGCTTACTACGTTTTGAATTGCCTCGTCTGGAGACGCTCAATGTATCGCATGCACATGTAGCTGGCCAGCATGCGGAAGAGCTGGGAGGAGGGACACTCCCACAATTGCCACAATCTTCCGACCACGTCGACCTTCCGTTCCTCCACGTCCTTCATATTCCATCTGTGCTCTGCACTTCCATCTCCGCTGGAAACCTACGCAGCCTCACGATTGGGTGTAGCTCATGCAACATGTGCGCCGAAGCCCGTAGACCCAGTCTTGACGATATTCTATCGTTCCTGAGACGATGCCCAGCTCTCACCAGCCTTCGCTTTCTGAAGACGAGCGAACCCGCGAGAAGCCGTCGCCATACTGAAAAAGGACCAATGTCTCTGAACCAGCTCCATGAGCTCATCTTCGAGGACGTAAGCGCCTCGTGGGCTTCCGACATCCTGCGTCGCCTCACTCTGCTCTTCCACACCGTTGTCAAGTTCCGCGACCTGGGTACCTCACGCATTCCCCAAAGAATCAAAACCTTACCTGCAATACATGCCTCGGACCGGCTTGCGTTGGAGTTCCGCAAGGATGGCGGAGGCCCCATCATCTGCGAGGCAGACGCGTCCATAGGGGACACATCGTTCGTCAACGTGCAAGTTGCTGTGAATACCCAGAACCCAGCGGATCACGATCCAGTCGGATCCGTCGCGTCTGCGTTCGGGTCGGCTTCAGTCAAGCAGCTGCGGTTGTGGATCCCAACATCGTCGCTCAGGATCGACAGGACGCGCACAATCCAGCTGCTCGCGAGCTTCCCCTCTATCACCCGGCTCACCTGGAAGCGTCAGATCCCGAACGACCTGTTCCAAGCCCTCCAAACGCCCACGTCTGCGGGGGCGCCCATCTGCGCTGGCCTCGAGCACCTCATCGTCCACTGGAGATTGGGCTCACAGTGCGACGAGACCATCTTCCGCGGGGCTTGCAACTTGATCTTGTCGACACTCGGGTACCGAGCCTCGCTCGGGAGTCGGTTGCGCAAGTTCGTTTTCAAGTGCGAGGGGTTGAGGCGGGCAGGCCCACGCTTCGATGCGGAGGGTGAGAAGGAGCGTTTGGCCCAGACGTTCAGAACGTTGGTGGATGAAGTTGTAGTCGGGTTGAGGCTCGATACCACGGACTAGTGAACAGGATTATTGTTCCTTACCTAATATATCATGGCTACATGCCAGGGCATTGTCGCATTCGTGAAGAATTAGTTTGCTCGTTCTGTCAAGTTGTTGGATTCCATGATAAAAATGAAATACAAGATCCGAAGAGAATGCTGCCTCGTAACAAATGGTGTTGTACAAATGATATTGAATTTTCTGTCTCTGCGTCTTATGCGCCGCACTGCTACCACCTCATGTGGCGCGCAATGATATCGATCAGTATTCGACACCAATTCAGGCGTAAACATGAACTCCGGCGATGTCCCAGTAGGCATCGCTGAAAGCGCTGGGGTTCTGGTTGACGTAGGCTATGGAGTGTAGTTGTGATCAGCGAGCGAATCAAGGAAAAGCCTTGACAACGCTACTCACTGACGCAGTCCCCGGGGCAACCGCCGAGCGTGTTGAAGAACTCGGACTGACCAGCCCAATCACCGCCTGTGCATTGGTTCGGAGTCAGATAAGCCGGCAATTGTGGGGAGAAGACGACACCTACAGAGGGTTAGGTTGATAATAATATTGTGAGAGCCGAAGTGCGACGGGATGTCGCACGTGTCGGAGACGAAGAGAGCAGCGGGCTCGCCCTGCAATCATGTCAGCTAAGAGTACGTTGCATCAGTAGAGACCCCAGAGATGCTACACTTACCCAATCATCCGTGTTCACGCTTGAACCTGCGGTCTTAACATCCGCAGGGACGGAGCCGTCGTTGCGCGACCAGAACCAGATCTTGATGAACGAGGTCGTGCGCTCCATTGCGTAGTATCCTCCTCCAGCGGCATTGAACGACTTGCCGTAGCTGTTGGCCGTTGGGGCCTTCACTGCACATCCCTGGTTGCCGTTCACATTCGTGTCGCAGTCGGTCGAGACAACGGAACCGGTCATGGTCCGACCCGTGGCGGGCTGGGCGCAGTTGGGGCTCGTGTGAAGGGTCATCTGGTTCGGTTCAATGTCGTTTGTTCCCTCGAGCTATAGCGCGTGTGCAGGTGAGAACGCTTTAAGTCTGCACATATTATTATTGTGGGCGTCGAAGGTACGTACAATATCTATTTCACCCTCGGCAGGCCAGCTGGCCTCATCGACTTCCCAAGCTGCCGGCCAGGTCGCACATCCTTGCGGCATGTGCCTGATGTCGTAGCTGTGTTACACATTAGCATCGTAGAACCTAACGTAGCAATAGGACCGTACGCACACAGAGACATGCGTGTTGTACGCGTTGTTGCTCTTGATGCGGACGGAATTGCGTCCTGCACCACTGGCGTCGAGGACGGTAGTGTCATCGGCACGCATGACAAGCGAAGTGTCGGACGCAAAGGTCAGGTTTTGAGCCAGTGCAGTTGCCTGGTCGACATATTGACTGTAATAGGGATGTAAGTGTGACTGATTGACAGAATGCCGCGAAACCTACACTCGACCGTGGGTGGGATCGCTGATCGCCTCGTGGCTGAAGCCGGACAAGAAGCCCTCGCCGAAGAAGCTGTCCTTCAGAGGGTACGTCGCTGCCCAAGCGGAGGCAGCTAAAGAAGAGAGGGTGAACAACACAGCTGTCGAACGCATGGCGATTGACGTGAGGGGAGTCGAGAGCCTTAGTGGAGGGGAAGGCGTCGAAGTCTGAAGCCGGCAACGAGATGCAAGTCATCCCGCACGTCCCGCCCCTCTTAGATATATATATGCCCATATGAGCTGCGGAGTGCGCCCAAAGCAAGAACGAGCTGGTCGACCGGTCATCTTATGATGATGGATCTCCCGGGGCGGACGGCACGCTCACTGCACAGTCAAGGTGCATCGCGACAATCAATAGTCATGCAGTGGAGCGGATGTTGCTGCCATGTGCGCCCGGACGAGGTCCAGTCGTTGAAAAGCCGGAATCGTGTGGAAAGAAGGAAGAGACCGCAAGGAGAGTACCAGCGCCCGCAACCAGCGTGCCCCGATAACCATGCAAGCGCCATGACAACCATAAGGTCCACCTCCACCGCTAGCTGCGATGTTTTTCCGTGACGAATTTGGGGTGCGACCGGTCGCCGTTTGCACAGAAAATGAGGTCTAGATGCTTGGGAATGCGTGCTACATATTTGCTTGTCAATTTGTCATGCACACTGCGTGGTTTGATGTTGGATGCGCTGCCAGGCCACCGAAAACCGATGGATTATGTTGCTCAGTTGTTAACCGGATGCAATGACGTATGGTTATAGACTTATCTGTCTGTCGATGCTTGGAATAAATAAGCTACATATCGACAAAGGGTAGACAGAAGATATACTCACCTCGGAAAAGTTTAGGCCATTGCCATAGCTTTGCCATCCAATCACAGTTGCGTATGAGAGCCCTGTAACGGTGAACCCTGCAGTCGCAGGGAGCTGTGAGTCTGTGCATCCTATACAAGATGTATCACCTGTTGATGTGAACGAAGCATGACTAGCGCAGACAAGCCCTTTCCACACAAGGCTTACGGAAGGACATGAGAGAGTGCATGGACTTGACGGCGGTCAGATGGATAATGTCCACGATGGGACGGATGATGGATGATAGACAAGACAGAGAGTCGACCCTCCGGAGGATCGGAACCGAGGGTCTGACGGAAGCAGATGACCAAAATTAATGTGGATCAGACTGTGCGCACATGAATGTGAGAGATGAGCATACGGCAGAGAAGACGTGAATACCTCGGTTAGAGGACGCGCTGACCATGGGGCCTCATACCGGTCTCAGACTGTCGGACTTGTGTGATTCCAACATTATCACTGGGTGGGAGTAGTAGAACCGGACACTGCCACTTGCGCCTTAAGATTAATATTGAAGCTTGAAGCTTGAACTGCCAAGTCGTTGGGCACACCTCTCCTTGTAGCCCTGACATCATGACCCTCTTGCACGGCGGCCCATGGAAGTGACGTTCTCCATCTCGCTACTTGACACCACCAAAACATGAACTGTACGTACTCAAGGTGCGGGTGTCTGAGACCAAGGCCCTGCCGCTACTGCTTCCCTCTCGGTTGCTCTTATAGCCTCCTCGACCTCCCCATCCCCCGAGACGTCCAGTTCCACCATGTCCCTCGCAAAGACCTGTCCGAACCGGGAAGTAAGAGCCGGCAGCTCGTCAGCCACTGTGATTGGGCTCGACACCGTCTCCGCCTTGGTCGCTCCCGCGATACACCCAGCCCGGACGTCAGTCAAGCCGCAGGCCACAACTCGGTCAAACCAGGCAAGAGGCTCCTTGGTGACGTTCATTGCGAATCCATGCGTTGTCAAGCGATGCCTGACTTGAACACCGATGCTCGCGACCTTCGTGTGGGCGTCGAGGAATACGCCGGTATGCTCGCTGGGTGCGTGTCGGATGTTGTGGCCTTCGAGGAGGTGCAATTCGAGGGTCTTCTGGAGTCTGCAGATGTAGTCACGGATGCCCATCGGAGGGGAGGTGCGACCGAGATCGAGGAGAGGATAGCCAACGATCTGACCTGGTCCGTGGTACGTCGTCTGCCCGCCCCGCTGTGTAGCGACGCAATCCGCACCCAGGCCCTTCAAACGCGTCATCTCTGCATGAACCTCCTCCGCTGACTCATGCTGTCTCCGTCCGAACGTGTAGACCGGGCGGTGTTCCAGCAGAAGTAGATAGTCTCGGTGACTGCGTGATGCCTTCCGTGTGACCAGTTGCAACGCGTGTATTCGTTCCTGCAACGACAAGGCAGTAGTGTATGGAACTGGCGTTTTGAAACAATGGAAGAATATTGGAGGCAAGGTCATAGTTGAGTGCCAAAGCGGGGGTTCGGAGGACGTGGTCGACGATGACCAAGAGACGCGTTCGACGCGCCCTGTCTGTGCGCTGCGATCGGCGTCGCACGACCAGCTGACCACTGCCAGCGACCGGTGACCAGTGCGCAATCATACTACTTACTAGTTCCACCGCTCGCCGGCCTTCTTAGAAGCCGACAGACACAGCGGATGGGAACATTTATGCTCCCTTAAATTGCCAGTGTTGCTCAACGTCGACGACCGTGCTCTCTGTCTTCGAAGTCAAATTCAATCTCGTCCAGTATCGACTCAGCGTCGGAAGTGCACGGTGTTACAGACTGCAGACACAGGAGCTCAAGATGCCTGCATTGGGACGAAGGACGTTCATTGTGGGGGTCGGATGCACGGCTTTCATCAAGGTATGACTCCGGGATCTCCTTGTTCAACTGCAAAGTCCTGACAGTGGTCGGATAGCCTCGCGGACAGCGAACTACAGAAGAGGTCTGTTTTGATGCTAGGAATGCGTGTAATGGCGTGAATTCACGCTAGGATGTCGCAGATGGGTCTGGAAGCCGCGACGAAGGCCCTCCTCGATGCTGGTCAGTTTCTTCAAGTTGCCGACTCAGACCTCAGGAGACACTCATGCGAGTCTTACGTTCCTACAGGCCTTACATACGATGCGGTTGAAGTTGCCTTCGTCGGGTACTGCTATGGTGATTCGACCACAGGCCAGGTGCGTGTATACAATGCGAAACAAACATGTCAACTGTTGACGAGCCCCTCCTCCAGAGGGCGTTATATCAATTGGGTATGACGGGTATCCCTATCACCAACGTCAACAACAACTGCTCAACCGGAAGCACCGCGCTCTACAATGCCAATACGCTCGTGAAGAGTGGCATGTACGACTGTGCTCTCGCTCTTGGCTTCGAGCGCATGTCGCGCGGCAGTCTCGGCACGAACTTCCCGGACAGAGAGCCACCCACCCTGATTCTCAACCGGGCGACTCAGGAATTGGAACAAACCCTCAGCACCGGAGAGAATCATGGCCCTGCCGCGCCGCGCATGTTCTCCAACGGAGCGCAGGAGTACTTCGACAAGTACGGCGGGCACATCAACCATCTCGCACAGATCGCCAGCAAGAACCACAAGCATTCAGTGAACAACCCCTACTCCCAGTTCCGTGATGGGTGGACGGTGGAACAGGTCCTTGCCGCGCCGAAGATCACAAAACAACTCACCAAGTACATGTGCAGTCCTACTTCCGTGAGTCGTTGGTGGCCTCGGGAAACGTAGTTACTTACCGCTCGCCCAGGACGGTGCTGCTTGTGCAATTGTCGTTTCAGAGGACTTTGTGCACAAGCACGGTCTCGAAAACCAGGCCATCGAGCTTGTCGCTCAAGCGATGACTACTGACGACCCTGCTACGTTCGAGAACAAGAGCGAGATGGACGTCGTTGGGTACACCATGTCGAAGAACTGTGCCGACCAAGTCTTCTCCCAAGCCGGTCTCGTGGGGAAGCAGGGTCGTGACCAAGTCGGAGTTGTCGAGCTGCATGACTGCTTTGCAGCGAACGAGGTAGGTTCTACTTCGACTCTCGGTGTCATGTGCGTGAACTTACGGCAGGCCGGTTAGCTTCTGACTTACGACGCCCTTGGCCTATGTGAGCATGGTCAGGCACACAAGCTGGTCGAGAGGGGCGATAACACGGTAGGATGCTGCCCGAATTGCAGGAGACGTCTGCTGATGCACGGCGCCAGTACGGAGGGAAGTTCGTGATCAACCCCAGCGGCGGCCTTGAAGCAAAGGGCCACCCATTGGGCGCAACCGGGATCGGCATGCACTTCTACATCACCAGTGAGTCGACCGCTTTGCCTCCGCCTCCTGTGACACCGTGGACTTATTCGTCGATCGTCTACCAGTGCAACTCCGACAGTGTGAGTGCTCCCGGGCCCCGCTCGCCAGTGTAGAAAAAGCTAACCGAGAGCACGACTGAATGTTGGGCGTCGATATCATAACAGGGGCCGGACCGATGCAGGCACCTGGACTCTTCGACATCGCTGACAAGCGCGGCAAGTACGGCCTTGTGCATAACATCGGTCTAGGAGGCGCGGTGGTCTGCAGCCTGCTGCGCCGGCCTGAGTTCTTCAAGGAAGGTGGAGAAGACGGACGGAAGAGGTGCGACATTTCTCGTCTTGGCCGTCTCATCCTCATTTCACCTCGACTTCTAGGATTGGTTACAACCACGGCCATGAATGTCGGCCCATCACGCGTGCTGACGTGGATAAGGTGAAGTCGCGCAAGAGTTCACAGTATGTTCTGCAGTTAGCACGCTTGTGAGGCGTCTCGGACTTGCTATGGTATTCGTCAAGTCGCTGCTGCGTCGGTATTGTTGTTTCGATGGAAGCATGTACGATAGGGTTGGCGCTTTCATGGAAATTTTTGGATGCAAACGTGCGCAGCTGGGGTCTCGCGCCACCTGAGGGCGTTAACCATAAACCATAGTGAGGTACGTGCCCTCCTGGGACCTGCACCACACGTTGCACCGGATTGACGATATCCGCACACCATTTCCAGTGGGCGTGGTGGAGCCATTCAGTCATCCGCAGTGTCGGAGACCTCTCAGTTTTCCATCGAGTCCTTCGGTATCCCACTGGTTCGCCATCTCCGCCTCGAGCGTGGGACGTATGGGGCCAGCGCAGCTACCCCGCAGTCTCCACACACAGGTCTGTCTCATCCTTCTCGTATTGTGATTGGGTTGTGTCCGGTGGATCTTTGCCTCGTGCAAGGGTGTTACAATAGCTCAATTGACACGAACGGAGATTAGGGAACAGAAGGCGAGTGATGTCCATTACGGGTGTATACAGTAATATTCCTAACGGCCTCAATTAGATATTGCCCCTCATTAAGTCCTCGAGCGAAGATGATGGATCAGGATTGGCGAGTCAGACGGCGAGACTTCGAAGGTGGCTTCACCCAAGCGGAGTTCTCGTCGTCGAGCATCTCTGCGCACCCCTGCACAACACCTCAGTAAATCAGACCGCTATAGAGAAGCACAACCGAAGCGCACCTCATGAGACGCCTGACGTGCATGACGATCGCGTGGTTGCTTTGAATGACGGGACATCCGACTGGAAGGACGACTCCAAGCCATATCGTCGTACTCGAACATCTCCGCCTCCTGGATATCGGTCAAGAACTGAGTACATAATTGCGACACTCAAGCATAGATGACTCACACTCGGGGAGATGCTGAAGAAGCTCTCGGTGCTGTCTGCACGATGCGCTGGTGGGTATGTAGAGGTCTGTCGTTGGAGCGGGTTAGGTCAGCTAAGTTCATCGTGGTACCGGTATCGGGGAACTGACCATGACCTCATCTTCAGGAAGACGCTGAAGACGGCGGATCAAGCGCCTCAGTTTGGAGTGGCGTTCTTGGGGAGAGTGGGTAGACTGCAGCTCGAATTGGTACGTTGCGCTAGAAGATGGGGAACCGGTGCATTGTATACTGACCTGATCATAGCGGCCAAGTTCAATGCTGCTGGAAGAGTACATGGTGGTTGAGGAAGCGGTATGGAGTGGGGCTTTGAAAGCGGAGTAGTATCAGGTAGAAATGTTGTTGCTGAAGGGATGTTGTCTGCTGAGTCTGCCACGTCCCCCCTCGTCCTTATATGCCTGACCTCAACATGCTCAGGACACGCCAAGTCCCCAAGAATGCTGCGGGGCTGGTCGTGCCGGGACTGCCCTTGGCCGTGTTCTTTCTTTGGAGTGATCTCCAGCTATTCTGGCACAGCGTTGGGAGAAGTGTTATAGAGTCCGAGCGACTTGCTCATTGGTGGGGCTCTACCCGGTGGCCATTTCTTGCCATATAAGGTGAGTCTTTAGGAACGATTCCTCCTCTCACGGTTTCCGGCTACTCGTGCGTTCCTCTCAGCTCCGCCGCTGGACTGGAACCGTCTAGCTCCAGTGACGTCCGAAGGTATAAGCAGACATCATGATCCGTATCATCGCGCGAGGATGAGTTCCGTCTGACTCCGTCGGGCCTAGGTGGATGCGATCATTGCGATGGTCATGTTACACGACCGGTGAATGATACACCGTACTGCTTCTTCCTGTCGACCGCGAAGACACCCTATGTGCTGGGAATCATTCGAAGGACAATACTGCGCTCCAAGGGTTGTTACCCACCCCAAGCATTCTCGGCAGTACGGAGTGCCACGCCTCGGGAAAGACCAAGCAACGTCTTGCCTGTGAGTGCACGCTTCTTCATTGCGTCAGGCACCACTCTGAATGCTCTCCAGCAACCGCAGCACCGGCAGTGTGGTATCGCTGTGTCTGAGGAGTACGATAAGTGCGGAATCGCCACGCCAAGCCTTCGACGTTGGTCAAGGTCTACTTTGTTCTAGCAAATGCTCTCCGCAGCTCGTCAAAGGCCAAGGCAGTTGCGGTGTCAGCTTCTCACCACAACAGAGCCTTCGTCAGTTCAGCTCAAAGTTCCTCGGTCTTTCGATCTATGTTACTAACTTCATCTCCCCGTCAGTGACCACAATCCCGCTCACCTACGGTCTTAGTCCCGCAATCCAAATTGTTCAGAATCCTCCCGACCATCTCAGCTAACCGTGTGACAATATCAAGTGGTCCCGGCGAGGTTCTGACTCGAGCAAGCGGATGTGCGGTCCCTTTGACTCCTAATGCTTGCATTGTCACCGATGATCAGCGTATGCGTACGACGCCTCCACCACACTCTCGCCAGCCGTCGTTAGGTTTGGAATCGAACCAGCAGCTCTGGTGAGTATCATTGATCTCACTGTTGTGTTCCTGTGGCTAACAATCGGTAGTCCCATCCCGGCGTTTCGTTTTGCAGTCCTGTTTGTGGCTTGACATAGTTCGGACCGCTAGGACAATCGCCGCTATCCAAACCCCTCACCAGTTCGTATCGTCTTTCAGACTTCGTTGAATTGTTCTCGCAGGTGCCTGAATTTACAAGATACCGTTCTGCTCCAACAGCCAACGATAAGCGCAGGTGACATCTCCTTTGCTTCTCTGACGCACTGGTCGCTGAGCCGCGAAGGTTCTGTGAATAGCGTCTGACGTTAACTCATCACATCTCTCGCCTTCCAACCGTCTTCCCACCTCTAGAACATGAGGGAATGTCGGGATTCTCAACGCATGACTTCCGGTATGTCTGACAGAGTCAATACCGCGGACATCTCTCTGACGATCTCGTCGCTAGGGGCTCTGTAAGCCAGTCACGAGTCCTCATTACTGTCCTCTGGCAATGACATTCACTCGTCGGACGTCCGGCATTGACGAGGCGCTGAGAACGCACACACCAAACAGAGACAAAACCATTATAGCCCACTGGTCGGAGCAGGACGCGCGCGGGTCACGAAAGGCACACACGGCACAGCCATCTTCTGTCATCCCCCGCTCACAGCACTACCCCGCACGCCGGCCTGTCCGAGCCTGTCCATCCCGTCGAGTGACCGGGTCAGGTGGCTCCTCGTTTGTCGTCGAGCACGGAGTGGCACCGGCTCCATGTTCCGCGTTACGTTGTCCGTAGCCTGCTGGCCGCGCCGCTAGCTGAGGTCATTCGCTGGGATCACGCACTGGCATCCGTCAGCCGCTCACGCCCCCATCTCACCATTATGGATTCCTCCTGTCTGTATGGTGATTTGCTGGCATTCAGCGGCTCTCCGTCAGGGCATTCAGCGCCGCGCCACTGAATGGTTGCTATAAAGCTCGATGGAGCGGGGCGACAGTCTCATTGACTCGCAGCCTTTACCCAGCACTCCGTCTCCGTCTCCATCTCCATCTCCCCTCATCCCAATCCCGTCGCTATCCAGTGGAAGCGCCACATACCCAACGCCAGCTTCCAGGCAGTGCTTGACCATCTGCGGATAAACCTCTGCTACTCCGGATCTTCGTCGCCCAACCTCGATCTCGGTGTCGATCACCCAAACAGCATCCACATCCACATAACCATCCATCCTATACAAACGATGGCGCCGCGGGCCTTCTCGAAGCTGTTCTCCTCTCGGAGCTCGAACGTGAGCAGTTCACACCCGCCTTCGAGCACGCCGTACTGACCGTCGGCTGTGTGTTGCCTAACACAGCGATCCAGGGGATCAGACAGACGTTCATCCCTCGACTCCCTCGACTCCGCACAGAACTATGTGATCTCCCTGGTCAGTATCGCATCCCATACATGATGGTTACCGTCTGGCTGACGTCTGCCCCTCCCCTTTCGGTCCTCCTCTTCGTGCAACTTCGAATCCTCGTCTCTCTGATCTCTCCCGGCGTCCGTCTGTGCCCGGTCGATGTTCGGACAGCCTCCCTCGTATTCCCAAGCAATGGCAGTGGTCGCCGACTCGGACTCCACGAGGACAGCTGCGCAACCACAACCGGTGAGTGCTTCTGGCACTGGCCCATCGCCGCCCGCGTGCGTGTGTGCTCACTGTAGTCGGGCAATTGGTGCAGGCCGAGATGCTGGACGAGGATAACTTCGCGTGGGGACGTCCGTCGCGCAAACAGCACTCGAAGGCGTTGAAGTGGGCCCGCTCATAGCGAGCCTGTTACTACCTACGCAGCCTCTCTCGCCCGTCCTTGGGGATCCTGGTATCGTTCCTCCACTCCACGGCTGCTGGTTACCCCGTTCTGCTATGACTTGTCTGCGCCATGGACTGCGGAGCGTGTTATGATCATGACTGAATGTACGAGTGCTTACCTTCACATTGTACTATACCCCTGTAACCTTCCTGTATCATAATTTTTCACGAGGCAATCAATATTGATGAACACATATGCGTTCAAGATGCCAAAAGGCAGCTATGACCATTCCGGAAAACACCAGATCCAGAGACAACGACAAAATAGCTAGTAGTGGGTTACGGACTCGGAAGACTGTACACGATGTGCGCAGAACGCGCGATGTGCGACGTGAGTACATTACATATGGGGATCCTCCTCCACAAGACACAGACACAGAAGGGACAGTGAGACAGCATGCGACGAAAGGGTAAGAAGAACATCAGCAGTACTACTGGCAGCAAGGGGGTTGGGGGTGGGGGCAAAGGAGCGAGCGTCCGAGCACGAAAATACAGTGCGCGCTATATATGCAAGCATGTGTACGTACGTATAAAATACAGACAGATATGCGAAGGCGAATAAACATATAGACAAGCGAAGCGCAATAGGGGCGGGAGGGGAGCAAAAACGCCGAACCCTCATCCTCCGCGGTCGTTACAAGTCGTGCACATGTACGGTAACACAAAACACACGCAGCCAGTCGCAAGCCGGCCGGCCAGCGACGGCTGGAGTCCTCTAGATGTAGGTGGCAGGGGGGTCGTGGACACAGATACGTAGACGGACTACGCAACATCGTAATCGTTGGTCTTCCGAGACCCGAAACGCAAAAGCAATCACAGAGGAAGCATGGAGGCGCACCAAGAACCCACGAGCCTCGCACTTCTGCCTCGATCTCGAGCCGCGAACCTAGCTCGTCTCCCGATACGACGGTGGCCGGCTGTCCAGGTCTGCGGCGTCCTGCGGGACATCGAGGAAGCCGAACCGCTTCCTGTCGCGGTCCGACATCATCATGCCCTGCCTGCGCCCTCCCTTGTTCTGCCGCTGGTCCTGCTCCTGGGCCTGCTCTTGCGGCTGCGGCTGCGGCTGCGTCTGGTACTGTTTTCGCTCCTGTCCTCGCGGCTGAGACTGTGGTTGCGCCTGCCTCGGGCCCTGCACGTGTCCTCTCTGCCGCTCCTGTTCCCGTTCCCGTTCCCGTTCTCGCTCCCTGTCCCGTCCATACGCATGCGCATCAGGGTTGCGGTCTCGTGGGGGCTGCATCATCGGGTCGACAGGATCCACGCGCCTCGGGGGCGCCGGACCTCGAGACGTCGCGCCCGCATTGCTACCTTGTCGCTTTGGCATCAACGTCGTCGTGCTCGTCGGCGTTGTCGCTGTCGAGGGCAGCGTTGACGGCGAGGGCGACCGTGCGATCCTGCTCCCGCTCGCGCTTGCCGTAGCGTTGCCGTACGCAGATGGGGCTGCGGACGCGGGGGTGGATGCAGATGGGGAGACGAGATCGGAGTTGGACGGCTTCTTCGCGGGTCCCCGGGCGGGCCCTCGCGAGGCCGCTGAGAGCGTGGTGGTAGGAAGGGCAGCGGATACTGTGACTTGGGAAGATGAGGATTGGTTGCTGTCCGAGCGGTTGCGGGTGGTTGATCGTTGGCGGGAGGGCCCGAACGATGAGGGCGCAACGGCCTGTGCGGTGGCGAAGGGGTGTGCGTTGTGGGAAGAGAGGGTCGTGAGACTGACATCTGCGTCCCTGAACGACTGACCCATATCGAGGAAGGTATCGCTACTGTCTGCGTTGGTGTGAGGGTTGGTGTACCGGCCGGGCCCAGGGTAAGCGGCGGACTCGGCGGGGGTGAGGAGGTAGGTTGCGGAGTCGGGCACGGTGCTTGTGAGGTTCCCGAAAGAGGACGTGGGACTCAACGGAGCAGGAGTTGTGCGCGCGTGCGACATCGGCGATATATGGAATGCTTGAATACCGCTCATTGCAGACTGAGGGACGGTGGGGCTTTTCGTTTTGGGAAGCACGGGAAGCACGGGCTTGGAAGGTACTGGAGGAGCGGGACTCTGCGCGTTGGACGCACCGCGTTTCCGCTTACCAGAGTTACTTCGCCGTCCGGTTCCGGTGGTGGATTCATCGTCTCCAGTCCATGTCCCTTCCACCCAACCGCTCGTTCCCGGGTCATCCTCGTCAATAGGCGCAGCGTCGGGTGCAATGACTCCATCTCTGGGTGACTGGTAAGTGCGCTGCCGTCGTCTGCCGAAGTAAATTATGAGGGCAATCGCAGCGACCAGGAAGAGGACTCCGCCAATAGAGGCAACTGTAGCAATGACGATGGTGCGCGTGTGAGAAGAAGTGGATGTAGTCTCGGCCATGGCATTGGGAGGAGAGGAGGTAGTGCTGGCGGCGGGGGCAGTAAGGGAGGGCGTGAGAGATGAAGTTGAGTTCCCGGAGGAAGTAATATCTTGTCTGTACGCAAGCCGGATCAGTGGGAACGAACACCGGTGACAGCGCTGGGAAAACGTACGTGTAGACTATACGATCCAACAGAGTGAGGGACTGATTGCCACTGGGGTGCCCATTGACGATAGCGATGGTATGCGAGCCGGAAGGGAGGGATTCATTGACGTAGACAGGCACATTATATTGATATGTGGTATCTCCCGTGGGTGGCTGTACGAAATTGCCGACCAGGATACCGTCAATGAAGAAACTCATATCCGAGTTGCCAACAGGAGACCTGAACGAGTGCGTGACGACGCAATAGACGTATACGGCAACACCTGCACGGGGATCAGGACAAGGTCAGTGATCGAAATATTCGCGGGAATGGGGCGAGTAACCAAACGTGGAGGAGTGTAACGGAATGATATAGTACGGAGCATGTATGGCAACAGGATTCTAACGGAAATTCGCCAGTGTGCCACGGACCACATGTCATGCCCTGGCAAATGGTGGGGCGAACGGACTGGAGGGACTGAGAGATGACGACACCCCGGGCGCATGTCCCTGCTACACCGGTGATAGGCGAGGACAAAGGTGCGCGGAGGAAACCTATACAACGCTGTTGACGCAGCACGCGTTGTTTGCGGACGATGGGTTAACTACACGTATCATTGTACGTCGCCCATATCCGGTGCAGCGGGATCCAGTCGTGCGAACCATCCTGACACCCATCGCGCGTGGTGAGTGTGATTTACGCGACCCTCAGTGGCATGATGCATCTTTGCAGGTCATCAATGTTCATCCGAACTATTCCGAAACTATCCTGCTCCTCACTACTCAGGGAAGGAGGCGGAGGATAAACGGCAGCAAGTTTGTCGCGTCTGTTGTCTCTTCCTGGTACACGAGTTGCTGAGCGCAACAAAATGTGGATGGGGTAGAAGAGAAGTGACTGTAGAGGGGAACATTCGGGACATCTGCTCTCAACACTACTGGGAATCCCGGGGTCCTGTAGACGTCTCGGGCGAATACTCACCTTGGAAGGTAACAGCTGCAGTCAAGAGCTGATCCGATACGCCCCCATTCTCGTCTACCGCACTGAATGTCCCATCATGCCATGTCCCGTTCACCAGCTGGGAGCGGTCGGGCTGCGCGGTGCAGTCTGAGCAGTTCTGCCCAAGCTTCCAGACACCGGGCGGGTCGTAGACAATCTGGTTTCCAGTAGTCGGGTCGCCAAAGGTGTCGTCAATGGTCACGTTCACGAGGGCGGCAGACACGCGAGGGAAGTCGGCAACGGCGGAGATGGTCAAGAAAGCAAGCGAGAGGACGTCTAGCGGAAGCATGCCGGGGAATTAGCGGGACGGCGCTCTGGTGAGGAGCGACGCGCCCGAGGCGGGGGCTAAGTAGGAAAAGGAGGGGAGGGAGGGCAGCGCAGGGCGGTGCCGGAACGGGGGCGGAGGAGGAGGAAGGGGAAGGGAAAGAAAGAGCAAAGAGGGCCCGACATGGTCTTGGACGGGTGTCGCTCACTCGACTTCTCCGCTGCCAGAGCAATCATCAACGCGAACCTAATGCAACCTATCACGGCCCTGCTAATCTCTGCCGCCCTAGCCATTTCGGGGAGGTCCCCTTCCTTTCCGGGCCATAACTCCCGCGATCGTGCCTAACCGCCTCCCAGTCCGCGTCCCGTCCAATCATTGTCTCTCATATCGCTCTCTGTCGCCTGCAGAGGACACCGGGCACGCAGCGAGCGGTAGCCTGCGGTCCCCCGAGCTGGTAGGATCGCGAGCATTCTGCCCCGCAGCCGAGCTTAACTGGAGTGTGCAGGCAGTGTACCCAACAAACACTATCCAGCGCCGTGCGATCATCTGTCACAATGACACGACTGTTCCACCGACAGAACACTGGCAGCCCACAGCTTGCGATGGCGGCCAATGTCGGGCAAAGAAGGCAACTGTGCGCGTGCACCGCACGCGCATACACCGACCCGTTCGCACTCGCTGTCGCTGTCTGAACGCCGCCCATGCTCATTTCCGCACCTCACCACATGCCCACGGCAGAGCGTGCGACGTGAGAAGCGGCGAAGGGGATTCTCTGCAAGACGAGTGCCGGTGTGCGCTGTACATGTCCTCGGGACTTCCACCGCATCCGGCCAGTTGACTTCTGTCTTCGAGATCATGCCGTACGTCCAACAGGGGCAGCCACCGGCAGCCATCGATATTCTTGGCAAGGAGCTCGCACATGGGCCAGTTCTGCGTCGTAATGCGTTCATTCTAGATGCGTATATGCGCATGAGAGGGACTCTTACGGATGCTATATGGCGTTCTTCGACGTCATCGTCCGCTGGCCTCACCGACTCCAGCTATCTCGTATCCTCAAGGCTGTGAAGCACAGCGCAATGACGGCAGACAGAGTGCTTCTCGTTGACCGAAACATACGCCTTTGCCACAACGACACAGGAGGACTCACGATTATTCGCGAATCGAGGCTATCCCAGTGGTCAATGGAAGCCCGCTCGGCCGTCCGGGTCTTGTTGTTAAGTTTTCAGGCTGCTGTAGCGCAGCAGAGGCTGGAGTTCCTTCGTGTCATCTACGCTGCAAGTCAAGAAGCCGGGTACATACCTTGCCAGATAGGCGACAACCCCACTAGCGGTAAGTTTCGGGTGTCTGCCATGGCGGTCGAGACAATTCTGGAGAGTCCCGAGTCAAAGATGACGGCATGAGTCTGGGTATACGCTTGACCACAGCAGTAGAAGATGATGCGGTAGGTATGGTCAGGGGATGGTGGCGGTCGAGTCCGTAGTCGGATGGCGGGGGCGAGACTCAAAACGCCTGCCGAATATAAGCAGCCACATGTCACGTGATCGCGTAGTTCGACGCCACGCGCGAGCTTGGGCAAACTTCTACAGAGTACGCTGTACAGTTCTCGGGACAACGACAATGCCAGTGCTATCCTTCTACAACAGAGAGTGCGTAAACTAAAGAAGGTGGGTATAGCTTCGTGGGTGCGTAACATCGTACCTAATGTCCTGTTCGAGTCCGAAGCATACTACTAAGTGGCACTGCTTCTACTACCTTGGAACTTCTTCAATCTCAGCGAAAGTAACCTGCCTCTTGGATGCTACACATACCAGGTGAGCGAAGACATTTTGGGTAAGTTAGACCGTGCAGTGCCACACTACTAAGTGCTTACCTTGCTTACTAGGACCGGGACCAGCACCAGCACGGAGAGCACTATCGCCCGTACTCCCAGACTTGGTGTGTGACTTGATCTGGGACTCACTCTTCGAGCACGATGCTCGAGCTTGGCTCCTTTCTGACTTGCTTTCTTTTCGCCCCGACGTTGAGCTGCCAGCCCCCGGGCCCTTCCCCGCTGACGCGCTCCTCCTCGGAGGTGCGCTCTGACCCTTCACCTGGCTCGACCTCTTCGCCCCCTCTACAACCGCTGCACTTGTCAAAACGCCCGTCGCCGCAACCTCTCTGGTATTTGGACCTGCTCCCGCCGCCGTCCCTCCCTGCCCCGCTGTCACTGTCTCCGTCGCCTCAGCCGCTTCCCGCGCCGCCACGCGGAGGCTCTCCCGGTACTGCGCCGACGGCGGGAGTTGGCTCCGCTTGTACCGCTTCCAGTAGCGCAGCGCGTACCCGATGGCGGCGGTGGCAACGAGGACGCCGCTGATGACGATCCCGAGGATGCCGTAGGTGGTGAGGTGCGTGGTGTTTGGGGCCTGGACGGGCGGCGAGGGGGAGACGATGTCTGTGGCGCGGATTTGAGCGAGGGAACCAGAACTGGTGGCAGATGGGTCGTTGACTGGGGCTGCGAGGACTTGTGGCAGCCATAGTAGAGACGACAGAGACATTATCGACATCCGCAACAAGGAGTGAGCTGCCGAGGTGGCTGAGGATGAGAGGATCGAGTAATGCCTAGTCCTGGAGACCATGACTGGTTACCGGATGGACTTCTACAGCGGGTCAGAGGGAGGGGCCAGCACCTATGTACCGAGGCCCTTGCTGGCTCTCCTAGCTGCGCCTGCCAGTACTGGAGGCCAAAATGACGGCGGGAAGCAGAAACATCCGCGTATACAACTCCCACTGATACAAGGTACAGCCAAAGTTGAAGACAGACATGGACGGGCCACGGCGAGTCATGTTCCATCCGCGCGGGACCGTCTACGTTCACCTGCAAAGAGGGTGTTCCCATGCCCTGTCATGGATGAAATCTTCAGTGCTCTAGGGTGCTCTACGCGAGAGAAAGAAGGGCACAAGGCCGCAGGCCGCCCGGGTTGTTCGTGCCTGAAGATCCCACATCGACAACCACAGGATCGAGTCATGCTGGTCCTCGAGTCGTTGTGCATAGCACATATGTATGTACAGCATATGCAAGCATTATGGGGATGTTACAACACACTGCGGCGAGGATCTCCGTCGCTCGATGCCCCGGGCGGGCGTGCTGGTTCGCGTCCACGTGATCGCGCATCCTATACCAAGCAGCAGTTGATTTGCGGTACGACGGGTCGTCAACCTTACCTCTGAACTTGGTGTACATCGGTTGCCAGTGTGACGATATCAAGTATCTGCAAGGAATCGGAGGTGGAGAAAGAGACTCCCCATAGGAAGGGGCTTCCCGGAAAGTGCTGAATGAGGTGGTGGATGGGGAGGCGGATATGCGTGTATCCATAGGAAAAGGATCAAAGCCTATGCAGAGAGGCGGCGCGTGGATGGCAGTGTCATTGGGGAGAGGGGAGCAAGTCTCCGTGGGATGAGTATCGTGCTGATGTCTCCGGGTGTTGAGCGGGAGCCGCGTCCGTAGCGCAGACGAGACGACGCAACTCGTAGGAAGAGACATGATGACAGCAGGTATGGCACTGGGCGCGCGGACCGCTTGGTATCCACGCAGTCAGATGTTATGCACTCACGTCTGTTGAAACATCAGTCAGAGATCCAGGTTAGAGAGTCCCAGAAGTGATCGTGGGTGGACAGAACTTACAGTCTTCGCGCGAGGGAGCTTGATGATCTGTCAGCCCGTTCATGAGCCTTATCGAAAAATGGTCACTTGATCCAAACCGGAGGAGATCAACTCACTTGCAGACGTACCGTCCCTTGTTCCAAGATGCGCACTGCGAGCGTAATAGCGTCGTCAAGGGGCATAAAAACTCCGAAGAATACCGTTCCTGAAGATCTGTCAATGAACAGCGCCCATGCGTTTACCAGCTTCAGCGTACTGGGTACATCCTGCTTATAGGCGTCAGCTATCCGACAGTATCCCAAGTTCACAAACTGTCAAATAATAAAGTCCAGAGAAGAGTCCATATCTCATAGTAGGAATCCATGCCTCGTCCATCCCGGGGAACCCTCATAACGAACCATTGACCCTCGCATATACGTTACCTGGCCACTTCTTCAATATCGAGCGCTGTGGCAGCTCTCGCAGCTGCTACCAACATCTAATCAATACTGGCAACGCATCCAGCAAGCGCAAACTTGCCTTGAGTAGACGGGCCAGGGCCCGCCTCAGCAGGAGCGTCCGCTCTAGACGTGCCCGCATCCCGTCCCGCCGGCCAGCTCGCAACCGCTGATACAGGTGCACCTGCAACCCAACCAGACTCGCGGCGGTCTCCATCTTCGCCAATGCTCTGCAAGTACTGCGCGGATGGGGGCGGGCCTTGACGCCGCCGCTTGAGCGCTCTCCACCAGCGGGGCCCATACTTCAAGGAGAGCCCAACTACCACCATGAGGAAGAGAGCACCGACGATGGCAATTGCGATGATGGGGACGTTGTGTGCGGTGCCCAAGTTATTTGAAGAGTTACCACTGGCCGTTGGTGTGGGGCCGAAAGGTATGAAGGTTGATGGAACTGGCTCGACAGTCGTGTCTCGCCTGCGATGTAGTAGGTGAACATCATAAGCTCGGTGCATGATGGTAGACGGAAAAAGGGACGTACGTGTATACTATGTAGTCGAGGAGCATGATCGACTGATTTCCCCCGAGCTCCCCGTTGTGCACTTGGATAGTGTGGTTGCCCGCGGAAAGAGACTTGTTCACATACACCGGTATGTTGTACTCGTACGTGTCCGTCCCGTTTGGCGGACGACTGTACAATCCGACTTGCTGCCCGTCTAGTACGAACCGCATATCCACGTTCCCGGCACGGGGAATTACGCAGTACACATATACCGCGACACCTAAGTCAGTAATACCAAGCCAAGACTCGGTGAGAATTGGGAATATTTGCACGAAGGAGGAACGCACCTTCAAAATCAAAGGACGCGTACATGTCTGATCCAAGTCCACCTCCGGGATTGTACACACCCTCGTTCCATGTCCTGAAGTACGTGTGGGACGGGTCAGGATGCGCATAACAGCTGTCGCATGCCGTCCCGAGCGAGAGTTTCCAAGCATTGGTGGGGGTATATGTGACCCAGGTAGTGTTGGTTAGAGGATCACGGTAGTAGTTGTCGACGGTGATGTTAACGAGAGTAGACTCGACGCAGGACAGCCAGACTAGTGCAAGAAGCCATTGTCCAAAAGCAATAACTGGAAGGAGCCTCGTCATATCCGCATAGTCGCGACACCTACTCGATCGAAAAGGGACAAAAGTCTGACGAGCTACGGGAGCGGCCGCCCACAATAAGGAGCTACAGTATGCCCGGCCTATGTGAGTCAGGAGTGTCGCCGCGTGCGAGCGGGTGCGCCCAGCAGGGTGCGACACTGTTCCATCAGCGCGTTCCTGAAAGGAATAACCCGATAAGGCGATTTTGATGAAGCTATTGCCTCCGTGGAACTCACCGCCTCTCACCATCTCGCTACACGGGCGCGAGCGCAGCTAGCTTTCCCTCGCTGTCTTCCTTTCTTCATCTCAGCATAGTGGGATTAAATGTGCTCAAGATCGATCGTCATGATCACTGCATTCACCCACTTATCGATTTGCCGCATTGCCTCAGATGGGCCTCTTCGTGCCCTTTCCCCAAGCTAGCGTTGCTTTATGATGCGGTTGTTAGGATGCTCACGGCCGTTTGATTCGGAGGCAGGAGTGACGAAGAGTAGAAGAACGAGGCGAGGCGAAGCAACAGCAGGGTAAAAGGAGGGTCAAGGGCAAGATGCAAAGACGCCCGTTGACGGTTGCTTCCACGTGATCGCGTCTCTGAGTGACGTCAGAGCATGGAGGAGGCGGATGACCGCAGAGAACGACGGCTTTGCTCCGCATCGAGCGTAATGGGGGAACCCAGTGACACCCGACAGCGACGTCATGTCTCCCGGCGCAGACTACTTCAAGGCGGACGGCGCCGCCGTGGATCTCCCACATCCAGTTCACCCCCGACGACGACGAAGTGTTTCTTACCGCCACCGCCCCCTTGAACCAATATCACCATGTCCATGATTCGCACTGCATTCACCACCACCGCTCGCTCTGCTGTCGCGAGCAGCTCTCGCCAGTTCCACGCGTCACCATCTGCACAGACCATCACTGAGAAGGTCGCTGAGGTCGCTGACAAGGTACGTGATTCCTTCTATGTACATATCATGCGTGTGTTCTGACCCTTGAACAGGTGAACAAGAAGGTTGGGAAGGGCCTCGCTTCTGCCATTGAGAAGGGTGAGAAAGCAACAGAGGCTACGAAGGAGAACATCGGTACGTTAGTCCACTTCTTCCGTGGTTCTGTCCCAGCCTTACGTATGGCGCGCGCAGGGGTCGCCAAGGAGAAAGTGGCTCAGGCTTCGCAAGTAGCAGGCCAAAAAGCCAATCAGGTACGCGCTACCTACGTTCATGTCCCAAGGGCGTCGATCTAAAATGATGAACCAGACCGCTGCTGGTACCCGGGAAGGTGCCCGAGACCTCAAGCACGACGTCGAAAAGGAGGCTCGCAAGTAAGGCTTGCAGCGCTCAACACTTTTCATGTAGCATATCACAGCGTGTATTGATGTAGTACGGTTGGTAGCATAATCGAAGGGCAGCACGGGGTGGTGCTGCGTGTTCAATGTCAGTGGATTATTTCGCAAGGGAATGGAGCGCAACGGCAATGATGAGGCATGTGTACAACATCATTCCGAGTAACGTGTCATTACATCGACCTGGTTCTGATGACATTTCACCACATATGTACGGCACACACGGATGACTTGGAATGCATTGCTGTCCCTGACAAGGCAAGGGCGGAGTGGAACCGCGCCGGACTACCAACGCCTTGAGATTGATCTGCCGAGGCTTCGTTCACGAGCAATCAATACACCTCAGGTGGCACTTCCCCTGTAACTCGCAGGCTGGCTCACACGCGCAGCGCTGCAAGTACCGTACCGTGACAGCGAACTTCCCCGCACCTTAGATAATTTGGTTGATCGTTGATCTTCTGACTCGGCTTCGTTCACGAGCAATCGCATTCATAGAATCGTCTTTGCACCGTATCGGGTGGCACATTTTGTTTCCTCCGACTCTTTCAGGCAAGTGCACTATGCAGTACTAGGCACATCGCGATGTCCACCGAGCCTTTCCCCCTCCTCCCACGCGTGCGTACGCCAACAGGTTCGTGGATGCCTGCCTGATCAGGCAAGTAAGTGCACAATAGGCACGTTGCGATAGTCACTCCAACCTTTAATTTGATATGGGGTGTAGGTCAGGTAAATGAATTTGCGTCGTTCTGGGTGCGACCGTCGATCCATGATGAGTGGCACAGTTTCTCACGCGTCCTTTCCACATCGCAAGCCGGGAGAGCAGCCTGGACGCATATGGGAGGAAGGACCCGCCTTAACGCATATGGGGGAAGGACCCGCGCCCTGGCTGGCAGCGACAAGGGCGTTGTGCGGATTGTGCATCAACGATCAACGGACAGCGGACAACGGACAACGCTGCACCGACGGCAAGGATTGTACGGACAGCATTCCCCGACTCGGTGCGTGGGCGCCGGGTCTGATGCGGCATCTTCTTGTCCGCACCGGTGAATATCTGGTGCCCAGCGGCGGGGATACGCAACGCACACACAAAGGAACGTCAGGGTAGGCACAGATGATGCGTCGGTCGTTGTGGACGACACTCGTGGGTGGCCGCCCTGTCTCATGGTTCCGGAGCTCCGGGGGCTGATGGCGTTTGTGACCAGAGCGTCTGCGGCCTTGCTTCCGCGATCCGTACAAGGTAACCGCCACGCGTCGAAACCCAAAAGTTTGATATGAGGTACAGTTCTGTCACGGAATGGGCGTGCAAGTTGCAACCGCCCCGGGCGCCGTGGCTGCCTCGAGGTCGATCTTCCGAGGCCTTCGTTCACGAGCAATCGCATCCGCAAAACCGTGCCGGGTGGCACATTCCCATTATGTACCACTGTGCCCATTTTGCCAAGCGGGCGGGTCACTGCCTGAACAGGCAAGCACTCCAGCTCTTAATTTGAATAACGCTCCCCCAGGGCTTAGGCTGTTGGCGACGCGGCGTCGGACTCGCGAGTGTCGATTGGGTCCAGGGTCCAACTCCATAACAAGAAGGGATCGATTCGGCCCCTCGGGCTAGTATGCTCGTACAGAGACTAGGACGAGCGAGCAGGCGGGTGGACGAGCGAGCAGGTGGATGGACGAGCGAGCGGGAGGGCAGGCGAGCAAACAGGTGGGCGGGCGTGCAGGCGTGTGGGCGGAGGGGGCCGAGGGGGCAGGCAGGGCCGGGGGGGCGAGCTAGCGCACGTACTGTAGTAGCGTAACAAATTGAATAAGGTTTGGTTGTACAGGAAGTTACTGTGAGTTACAGAAAGTGAGTCCGAGTTACTGGAAGTTAGAGTAAGTTACGCGAAAAAAAGCGAGACTGTGCCGATCACAAGTAACCTAACGTGATTCTTGGTAACCCTGCGTAATTCTACGTATGCACTAAAAGTTACGCTAGGTTAGCGTAGGTTTCGATGTCGATTCTTACTGGGATTCATCTTCCATTGCCCTCAAAACATCAGGCTGCGGAAACTCCGAACAACAGGCCCGAGGTGTTCGCGCGCGCTCCAAGGGAGCTCTGACGCGGACAACGCGAAGTTAGTACCTCTCCGGGGAGATCACAATTGCAATCCTTTCACCTTTGACGGAGAAGGGCTGTTGGGCGACGACGGCGGCCATGTCAGCGTCGAGGGCGTCGGGCGGGGTGAGAAATTTGATCCCCGTGAGAATATACCGAACGCCCAGGGAGACAAAGCAAGATGGAAACGCCCGACTATAGCCATGGCTCGAAATAACGCGCAAGAGGGGGAAGGGTGCGCGGTGGCAAATCTAGCGATCATGTCATCCGCTCGCTTGTGTTCGTTAGGAAGTCCCGGCGGAAAATAGGATAGCTGCTAACTCAAACAGACGCACTCAGGTTGGCGTCGGGGTTCCTGGCGGTGCGCAGTGTATAAAGTCCCCTCCTCGTCGACCTGAGGAAGTGCTACTGCTACCTGATCACCCAGAGCTGCCCTCCCTCCCCCCGCCCCCTCGAACTTCAAGGTCCTCAACGAGAGATGTGCCCAAGCGCCCTTGTAACGACTGACGTCACCTCCGACGCCCCCTTATGTGCAAGCAACTCGGCCACCCAGGAGGACGTCGACTCGGACTGGGACTTCTTTGCCAGTGGCACGGGACTCGAAGGGCTTCCTGGACTGTGAGTACTCGTCCTCTCGCCTTGGTCAACATGACCGACGCGTCCATAGCCGAGAGCTGCGCTGGTTCGAAGCTCCCTTTCTCCCCGTTCCTCCTCCCTCTGGGGGTACCGGTGAGCTTGACCTGGAGGCAGATCCTCCTTCGCTCTTACCATGGACCAACTTCTACAAGACGTATGAAGAGACTCTAGACGCGGGCCCGGGACCGGAGGCACCGACGGCCGTGCATACCCCTCCCAGTCCTCTCGCCGTCGCTGCCGCCATGGCCCAGACAACCCAGCATGACGAACATCTTCTCCAGGCTGCGTTCATGCAGCTTGGCTTGGACAAATCCGCCCCGCGCGACGTCCCTACCGTGAACCCGTTGTTGACCAACACTCTCGCCGCGATCCCGAGCGTGGCTGCCGGGGCCTGCCGAGCTGGCGAGGCCGGTACCCAAGTTCCAGCTGAGCGGCAAGCGCGCGCCAGCAATTTTCTTGCTACCTATCCTCCATCTCGAGCGGGTCGCGTTCTCGCCGCCCGCTTTGTTGTCCGTCGCTCGAGTACCATAGTAGTTTGATATTCTACACTACCCTCGTCCTATTCATCCCTCTCTTGCTCTTTTCTTTCCATCTCTTCTACTGCCCCGACACCATGGACGTCATTGGCGCGCACCTCGGGCTCAACCTGCAAGGTCCCGGACAGCCAGGTCCCGGAGGCGGCGATCCTGGACCCGCTGGGGGCGCTGGAAACCCCGTCAACGAGCCGCCTCAAGGCCCGGGTGTCGAGCCCCAGCAACCTCAGGCTCAGCCCGCTCAGGGCATTGCCCAGCCCGGGCAGCAGGGCGCCCCAGGTCCCCCACCTGCGGCCCCCCCTGCTCCCGGAGCCGATCCGCCGGGCACACACGCGCGGCTGGTCGCTGATCCCGAGACGGTGGAGCGAGCCCGTGCAGCGGCCGACGCAGCGACCCAGGCTAAGCGGCAGAAGGTCGATCTGCCTCCCCTGCAACCTGGTTTCAAGGCAAGCCCGGACGCTTTCCGTGAGTACCGCATCTTGTGCATCCCTCGTCGTCCGTTGCTCGTCGCACCTCCGTCGTCACAATGTCGTAATCCTCGTTCCGCGTCGTCTGTTGTTCGTCGCACCTCGTCGCCACCATGTTGTGATTCTCGTTCGCGTCGCTCCTCGTTTGCAGCCCTGCCCATACAGTGGCTAACTCGTTCGTTTCCCAGCAATCCCGTCGGCCTCGGAGGAATTGGTTGCAAAGTACAAATACGTATCGTACGCCTCTCTCGTTCCGAACCCCCGGGCAGGCGCCCTCGACGACGAGCCACGAGGTTTCGCCCTCTCCGAGGACGGCCTCATCATCGCCAAGCCACTCGTGAGCAAGCTGGCCGATGAGAAGTTGTCTTTCCACTTGTGGATCGTCGCTGCTGCACGTCACGAGGAGCTTGCTGCGAAGTACTGGCCTGCTGATCGGGTTGCCGCGCTCAAGTCGCATCACGGAGCGGTTCAAAGGCTGAATGCAACCATGCCTTGGGAGGTAGCTCGAGAGTACGACATTCGTCAGCGCAAAACCGCCGAAGCCAATCACGCCCACAATCTCTCTGGTGTTGACTCCCACGCGCTGCAGATGATCATCGCCGCTCACATGTGGGGTAAGGCGACGCCCACCCTGCCCGCGTTCGCATATGCTGGCGGGTCCGTCAAGCGGCAGGCTCCTCGCGATCTGACGGCCCCACCGGGAGGGAAGCGTACCCGCGGGGAGCCCGCACGTTGCTTTCGGTGCGGCAAGCTGGACCACTTCCCCTCGACCTGCACGGAGGCTGTCACCACCGCTGGAGCGCCTGCCCTCGGTCTCGATGCTCGTTCCAAGAGTCCCAACGCACTCCTCGGTCCTGACGGCCGCACAGTCTGCTTCGCATGGGCCAACAAGACGTCCTGCCGCTACGGCGCCGGTTGCCGCAACGCCCACTTGTGCAGCATTTGCCGCGACGAGACCCACGGTGCCGGCAGCTGCCCCCGCGCCTGATCCGCGTCAGGTGGTGACTCCCATCGATGCAGACAAAGTCGAGTCCATGCTGCGTGAGCTGGACCTCCTCCAGGAGTGGGCGCACATCCTGTCCGGCCTTCGTCACGGTTTCGACGTCGGCATTCGGACTAAAATCGACTCAACCATAGTCTCCCAAAATCACGCATCCTCGCTTCTGGTCAGTTGTTCCCGTCGTACGTCATGTGTTGCAGTTGAGCATGAGCACACAGCGCTGACTGGTGTCAGAACCCTTCATTCATAGATCAATATATCATCGACGAGCAGGCCGCGGGGCGGTATTCTCGCGCATACGAGCGCTCCGACCTCGAAGCTGCTATTGGCCCGTTTCGCACATCTCCGCTTGGGCTGGTCCCGAAGCCGCGCTCCGACAAGTTTCGACTCATCCAAGACTTATCTTACCCTCGCAACGATGTACGCGTCATAGAGTAGCTGCGCCGCGATTTGCCTAATGATACATTACCCATTTCTTTATCAGCCATGCTTGCCATCGGTGAACGACGGTGTCTGCTCAGACGACTTTCCCACTGCATGGGGGACCTTCGACGAAGCTGCGACCATCATCCTCGGCCTTCCGCATGGGTCTGTGGCTGCCGCTTTCGATATCTCTGCTGCGTATCGCATCACTCCAGTCCGCCCGGATCAACAGAATGCGCTCTGCATCTCTTGGAAGGGCAAGTTCTACGTCGACCGGGCCGTGATGTTTGGTCTCTCTTCCAGCGCTGGCGTGTTTGGCTCCCTTGCCGACATGCTGGTCGCCATCTACCGCGCACGTGGCTTCGGCCTGCTGATCAAGTGGGTCGACGATTTCCTCGTGTTCCGGCTGCCGCACCAGCAGTTTTCAGAAGCCGATTTTGTCGCCGTCACCTCCGCTGTAGGTGTGCCCTGGAGCTTACCGAAGACCAAGCCTTTCGCAACCATTCAGCGGTACATTGGTTTCCTTTGGGACCTCGAGCACAAGACAGTTCACTTCCCCGACGACAAGCTTGTGTCGCTGCGGGAGCAGGTCACCACCTGGCTGGAGCCCAAGTTCGTGGCATCGGCGAGCGATGCTTCTTCCCTGCACGGCAAGCTCGTTCATGCGGCCACCATCTTCCGTCTACTGCGCCCCTTTATCAGCCAGCTCGGGTCGTTTGCCAACTCATTCTCTTCAAACCGTGCACGTCTCCACCCACCCCGCTCTGTAGTAGCCGACCTCCGGTGGATCACCAATCTTCTCAGTCTCTCTCCGAACACGCTGCCATTGTCACGGGACATTCCGCTGGATCTCGGCTGGTGGGGCGATGCAAGCACCTCCTTCGGAGTGGGTGTGGTGGTGGGATCTTTCTGGGCTGTCTGGAAGTGGGCCCCAGGCTTCGAAGTAGGGCCCCACCGCGACCACGACATTCAATGGGCCGAGGCTGTTGCAGTCGAACTGGGACTGCGGATGGCCCTCCACCATGGACTTATCGAAATGCGCCCGGCCGATGTCTCCCGGTTCCTCGTCCGCTCGGACAACTCTGCAGTCGTATCTGTGTTGAACCGGGGTCGATCACGCAACCGCGCAACCAACACTGTACTGTGCGAGATCTACCAGCTGCTGGCCCTCAATGGCATATCTCTGGCGGCCGAGTACGTCCGGAGCGCAGACAATGTCACCGACGCTCTCTCACGTGGCGACATCCCAGCCTTCCTGCGTGGTTTTCCCGATGCTCGGCTGCGCACCAATTGCTCGCTGCCACCGCACCTCCAGGACAAACTGTGCTGGTGGCCGCCCCTGCGTTTGTAGTGTTGCCAGCATCCGCAGACGCTCCCGCATCAGTAGATGAGGTGGCAAAATTACAACTACGTCCCTCGCTTCTCCGCCCTGCTTGCCCAGCCAACCAACGCATTTTCAGGTGGCACGGTGTCAATCCCGCTCCCCGCGCAACCCTGGATATCCCAATCATACGCACACTGGCGGACCGCGCTTCTCATGCATCTCTGCGTGACACTTCAAGCTATGGGTCGGGCCTTCGCAAGTTCCACGTTTTCTGCGATGTTTTCTCCATCCCGGAGTCTGATCGTCTGCCGGCCTCCTTCCAGCTCCTCCACTCATTCGCACTCTGGGCCGCTGCGGAGCCTGACCCATCGGATGCTGCCTTCGCGGACGGCACCCCGTTCGAGCCGGTGTCCGTGGAGACTACACGCAAGTATCTCAGTGCGGTGCGAGCATGGCATCTTGCTCAAGGATGGCCACCTCCGCTGTCAGATGACGAGTTCTCCCAACTCAACTGGTCTCTGCGGGGCCTCGCGAACATGCAAGCTGGGAAGCGCACAAGACCGCCACGCCCTCCGATCACGTTGGCAATGCTCAGCTTCCTGCGCGCAGTCTTACGACACGACGATCCTTTGATGCTTGCATCTGGGCAATTACCACCTGCGCCTTCTTTGGCATGATGCGCTTCGGTGAAGTCACTGTACGAGCACGCAAGGACTTCTCCCCAGCCAAGCACCTGACGCGAGCCGATGCAACTCTGTCGCGCGATCTGGATGGCCGTCCGTATGCCAAACTGAGTCTCCGAGCTGCCAAGACAGCAAAACCGGGCGAAGTGCAGGACATTTTTCTGACGCGGCAAGGCTCTCTCTGCCCACTGGATGCTCTCCGTCAGCTGTCGCTTGTGGTTCCGGCTACCGACCAGGCCCCGCTTTTCTCATGGCGTGATACACATGGGGAAGTACGACCAATGACACGCAGCGCAGCCATGGGCTACATCAACCAGATCCTATCAACCGGCGGCTTTGGCACGTCCTTTGGTCACTCATTCCGCATTGGGGGCGCTGCCTTCTACCTCGGCCAGGGAGTTTCCCCGGAGATCGTGCGCATCAACGGGCGCTGGCGGTCCCTCGCCTACGAGGTCTACATCCGGGCATTTGAACAAGTCGTGAATACCCACACTGCGAACCTCGCTCAGCGTTATGTCCCGTAGCCATGGAGCCAGGTTGGGCAGGCAGTGCAGTCCTCGACTGACCGCAGTTTGAGCTGCCATGGCCACGATTGGGTGAGCGGCTCGTCGAGGCCTGCGTCCGCCCGGCCATGCCGGCGCCTTTCCCAACCTCTCTCTCTCACCTCCCGTCCACCATCCCGCCGCGCAGCTCCCGTTCTCAAGCGTCGCGCGATAGACGAAGCTGGATGGCTGCCGGGGCCTGCCGAGCTGGCGAGGCCGGTACCCAAGTTCCAGCTGAGCGGCAAGCGCGCGCCAGCAATTTTCTTGCTACCTATCCTCCATCTCGAGCGGGTCGCGTTCTCGCCGCCCGCTTTGTTGTCCGTCGCTCGAGTACCATAGTAGTTTGATCCCACCCGTCCCCCCCATTGTATTGTCCGTAGCATGTATTGATTTGTTTTTAATTGCATGATGGCACAACGGGACCTGCTAGTGGATGTGGAGGTGCACAAACCGCAGCACTCACGAGCCCGCCCTCCCGAGCGGCTCGTCGAGGCCTGCGTCCGCCCGGCCATGCCGGCGCCTTTCCCAACCTCTCTCTCTCACCTCCCGTCCACCATCCCGCCGCGCAGCTCCCGTTCTCAAGCGTCGCGCGATAGACGAAGCTGGACTCCCGAGATCTTGGACACCCCGGACATGCCGCCGGCTATCCCTCTCGAGGCATCATCACCCGCGCCTGCGCCCCCTCCCGGTCCGCCACCCGCGCCTGCGCCCTCTCTGCCGGCCTCGCCTGACACCCTCGCTTGCGACAGCGGCTACGAGTCCAACTCCCCGCGCCCGGCTCCCCGCACGACCACACGCGGGAAGCTGGCAGACAAACGCGCAACACGGCGGCATGCACCGTACCCCCGGTCTCCCTCCCTGGCTTCCTCACCCGGAGGCTCCCCATCGTCGATCTCCTCGCTGCCCTCGCCTGGGTCTGGCACGCCGGAGCTCAAGGTCTCGAGGCGCCGCAACATACAACTCCCTGCCTTGCCTTCTCCCCCTTTCTCCCCCTCTGCGTCGGGCCCCGACTCAAGCTCGATCGCCGGGAGGTGGTGCCAGGGCTGCGAGAAGACGTTCCCGCGGATGAACAAGGCCGAGTTCAACAGGCACGTGAAGTCGCACACCGGCGAGGCGAACAAGTGCGACTGGGTGTGCACCGGGGTCCCCATCGAGCTCGCATGCGAGGTGTACAAGCTGAGTGCGGACAGGATCCAACAGTTCGAGGCGGAGGGCCGCGCGATGTGGTGGAACGGCCGGTACATGGTGGGCGGGTGCCGCACGAGCGTCAGCCGTAGGGACGCTCTGAAGCGGCACATCCGGCTCTCGCAGGGGAACTGCGTGGGCGACCACAACGGGGACTGGCAGATCGGCAACGCGAAGAAGTGAAGTAGGTGCATGGCTCACCTTGGCTGGCAGGACATTGAGATGAACACTGGATGTTCACCGAAACGACTGACATGACATTATGAACGATTTCCTTACGGCTTGACTATACCCTCCGTTATTTGTTCGTTGTTCATCTCTCTCTGTTGCATTTTTACTTGGGATTATCTGCGTCTGTCTGCAAAATTATCGTAGCTATACACTCGTCTAGCTTACTATCCTAGCCATCATGTACGGACGCCTTGCCTGTTGTAGCCCACATACCTCCTGTATCCGCGGGTCTCGTATTCAGACCTGCGGGTGGTACAGCCGCACGTCTGAATACGAGACCACTGTACTTACCTATGCTTCTGTAACACACAATCTAGATCCAAATATATCATATCATGTTCACCCTACACAGTCCTGTACACTGCACGCCCGGACACACCATAGAAAGATGAGGAAGCAACCATGTTACAGCGAAGAGCGCCCGCTGTGTGCGTAACAACGTCAACGTCGTAGAGAATTATACATCGTAAGCTGAACAAAGTAGTCATTTGTGCTTTTCCCTCCAGAGCTGCCGCCGCCCCAGCCCCAAGTCCCGCCGTCTTCCTTCGCCTTTCGCGCACGCATCACGCAACACTCACTCTTCGACGGACGTTCACGCACAGGGAACGAACTACCGAAGCGAACGTGAGTTGAATGCGATTAGCGAGAGACGGACAGACAGACAGAACGAGAGAAGGGCTGTGGGTGGCAGCCGTGCGAGGTCTGCGTCTACTAGAGTACGGAGGTTGGTGGAATAGGGTACAGTATTTTCACCCGGTGCGCATTATCCATCCTGAGACCAGTGCCAAAAAAAATATGTGCGATGCACACTCATGCGGTTGCGCGTGGGCGGAACTTCATCAAGCAGTGGTCCTTGGGGAAGAGCGTAGCGATGATCCTGCACAAAAATGATAAGCATCGTCTCTCAATAATGTGGCAGGGAAACTGGACACTTACTCGACCTCCTCGCTCTTTTCAGTCCGGACGTGCTCCCAGTCCATGAGGGTGATGGCATCCGCGAGGACGATGGCGATGTTCATGAGCGCGTACTCGAGACCGATGCACTTGTGGGGCCCGCTGCCGAACACAAGGTAGTTCTTTGGGTTCTTGTTCGCGCTGCTCTCCGGGTCGAGCCAGCGCTCGGGGCGGAGAACGTCGGGCTCGGGGTACACCTCGGCGTCGTGCAGGGAGTTGTAGAACGAAGGGATGATCATGGAGCCAGAGGGGACGGTGTAGTCGTCCGCAATCGGGAACGCCTTGGTCGTCTTGTACGGAACCATAGTGACAGGGGGCTTAACGCGCAGGCTCTCGCGGACAAACGCGCGCAGGTACGGCATCTCGTCGAGCATGTCGAGCGTCATCGGGCGGCGCGGGTCACTGCCGCGAACACGGTCCTGCTCCTCACGAACCTTCTTGAACATCTCCGGGCGGTCGGCGAGATGCTGGAAGCCGTAGATAAGACCGGAGCTCATAGCGTCCTGGGAAGCGAAGAGGAAGGAGAAGACGACCATGGCCATCTCGTCGTCGGAGAAGTCCTTGCGGCCTTTGTACGTCGGTTCCTCCATGGCGCGGACCCAGTAGTCAAGCATGCACTCGGGCTCCTTGCCAGAGGCCATGGCGACCTTGCTCTTCGCAGCGGCAGCGACAAGATGCTTCATTGCGGCCTTGCGGCACTGGATCGCGCGGTAGACCTTGGTGCCGGGGAGAGGAAGGGGGAAGTTGACCAGCTCGAGGGCGAGGGTGATATCCCAGTACTTCTGGGTGATCTCGCGCGCGCCGGCATCGTCGATATGGTTGCCGCAGAACACCCGCAATGAGGTCACCATGTTGAGATCACGGCAGGTGAACATTATCGGCTTGGGCGAGGGGTCGGCAGTGTGCTCCTGGAGCCACTTGTCGAGGAACTCCCTGGTAATCTGGTCCTGGATCGCGACATAGATACTAGACGAACAAGGTCAGCCAAGGCCAATGAATCACTGGGCACAGAACAAATAACAGATGAAGGCGATGCGCTTGAATGGAGCGATTCTAATTGAAGGGCCGCGGTGAAACTCTAATGTCGTTCGATCATATCGTCGTCATAGTTCAATGCCGGAGGGCAGTGTCACGCGCGCACGACAGCCCCCAGCTATAAAAACCCTCTGCAATCATCGGTGGCCAAGCCCGCCTTATTGCATGCTGCCATGTTGTGGAACAAGCCTTCAGCTTGCCGATAGTACGTCCAGCTATCTATCAACGTAGATGTGGTACGGAATCGCAGTGTACTACGATGGTCCCGCTTATCCCGCACGCTAGGATATCGCTCCAGGCACGCCAGTCAAGAAGCAAGAAGACGAAAACATTACTTGAAAAAACATATGGCCGAACAGGCGAAGATATCGATGCAGAAGCATGAAGAAGCACGATTACGTACCCAAGGGCCTTGCGAGTGAAGAGACCGTTGAGGACCTTACGGTACTCCACATGGCTCTTTCCGGTAAGGAAGACCCTGGGCAGAAGAAACATAGGTCAATCACTGCGCGTACATTCGCATGTGAGGACAGTGCGGGGCTTCTCACCAGTTCTCCGCGCGGAGGATCTGCTTCGCGGAGTGGACGAGGCACGGCTCGGCATGCGCAGGCGAGTTGAGGATCTTCCGCGAGTATTCATTCGAGGATGCCATGACGATGAAGCTGCATTACAAAATGCCCCGATGACATATGACGGCAGGTGCACAAATCCAACGAGCAACACGTTTGACGACGAGCGCGCGCATACACGGAGGCAGTAGAATGACAGATATGGTCAGATACTAGCCATAACGGGGAGCAACGCAACTCCAGAGCAGAGGGACGTCTCACATATTGAACACGGTGACGACGGACAGAGGACCAGAGTTCCATTGCTTCATGTAGTTTTCCAGGGTCGGCTTCATCGAGTCCGCGAACCTGCCGATGATTGGAATTGTCCAGCTGTCGCCGGGGAGGTGACGTTTCTTATACCGCCAGACCGACTGCTCGAGGACGAGAAGGCCGAGGACGATGGCGAGCGTGGTGTAGACCCATGTTGCGGCGCCCTCGGGGAGAGTGAAGAGGGAGGAGACACGGGGGATGTGGTCGAAGGCGTCGGCGGTGAAGGAGGGGATGGAGGCAGAGGCGGAGCGTTCTCTGAGAGCGGACGCCATGGCTTGGAGGACGTCGGACTCGACGACGAGCAGGGAAGTGCACAGAGAGGCGACCGACGGAAAGAGAGCCTGCGTTGTCGACCAGCCGGCTGTCCGAGGTACGACCCACCTTACAAACATTAGCGACCCTCTTCACACCCGAATCTACGCGGCCTCTGATTGGCTCTCTCAGAAATCGGTCGATATGCTCGCCAGAATACCGTCACGCGAGCGGCCGCCTCAGTCACGTGGCCGCGTTCTCTCCCCGTCTCGCCCGGCCATCGCGTAACGCCATATACGCTTCCGCTGTTCCGTCCCTCTCATCTCGGACGCTTCGGACATCGCACCGTGCAATCATGATTATATTCGTCCAACGATTCCTCTTTCTAGCTAGCATGATTGATCACCACACGGCAACATGTCCTCATGAGTAAACACTCTTGACAACAAGGGCGAACTGAGACTTCCGAAACAACCAAGTTACGAACGCAGCAAGTCCGAGGTCAACATCCAGCTTGGGCAACTCCCCGCCGTCGCGGGACCCGCGCAAGCATCTTCGGTGCCGCGAATGCCCGGCTTCGCGCCTCCAAGCTGCCGACGTCCTGCGCCAGCGGAAGCGGCAGTGGACTCGGATAGAACGGCGTCGGCGAGCCCCACATCGGCCGCTCCAGGTCTGCGCCTGCTTGCGCCCCGCCCTCTGTCCCGTCGCGTCTCGCCCGCTCTAGGGGAGGACTCGGTGATGAGACCGTCGCGGCGGCACTCCCACGCGCATGCGAGCTGCGTGCTTCATACTGCCGGAAAAGCTCTTGGTAGCGGAGAGCGTTGCTGCGGGCACTGGGATCTCTCCAGGACGACATGGGGTTACCTGCATCGGTGCCTTGTATGCTACTCACGGGGAATATCAGCGAGCGGCGGACATGATCCGTGGGCGGCGGAGGGGGCAGGGTGGTACCACCGAGTGTACGGGCCGATGCGGCAGAGGATATGAGAGACCGTGCTCGTGCCCGCATTGCGGCAAGGTCGCGTTCATACTCGGCCTCTGCTTCTTCCGGCAGCATTGGCTCATCACCTTCAAGCAGACGAACAGCATGTCAAACACAGTCAATAGAGAGATATAGACAACACTCACGCAATCGTCGGGAATCGCGCTGCGGCAAGTTAATGGTGTACGGGCCCGTGGAATAGGTGCGAGAAGAGCCCGTTCCCAACCTCGTCCCTCCTCTCGTCATGGGAGGCGGTTCCCATCTACTGGTTGAAGAAGGGTTCGCGGTGTTCCTTAAAGCCGCGTCGCGCGCCGCTGTCTGTCTCGACATGGCATCCAGTCTCGAGAGAGCCTGTAACCACGCGTCATCAGCGTCCTCCTCGTCCTCATCAGCCTCTTCTGTCTCCTCTCTTGTTCGTCCCATAGTCTCCCCCAAACCAGGTGACGACTCGGGCTGCATGGCAAAGCGGACGATCTCCTCCTCGCCGTCTGCGTTGAGACGCCGGCGCACAACGTAACCTGCGGTCCGCTCAGGGTCCCTGTCATCCTCCTCCATCCCGCGCCGGAGAGACCGCGCACGATCCAGTGCGGCGCGGACGCGGTTGGCAGCCTCGACGAAGTCGGGATCCCGGAAGACATTTCCCGAAGACGCTGCGGCATCTGCTGTGATAGTCGTGCTGGGGGACATGCTCGGCGGCGCAATCGTCCTCTCGGAGAATGAGCCCAGTGCCCGCCAACCAGAATCCGCACGCGGACCAGGTGATTGTGCTATCGAGCTGAAGCCCGTTGAGCTTGTCCGGAGGTAACGCGCACGATACCCCTCGGGTGGGCGGCGCGGCCGGATTACGCTGCCACTCGGAGGCGTGTAGAGTTCTTCGTCGGTGGCTTGCGCCCGAGCTCTAGTCATTTCACTGGACGTCGGAGTCTCGCTTTGGGCAGGGGCGGGCGGGCGTGGGACAGCTGAGACACTCAGTCCCGCTGGGGAAGGGTTACGCGCGTCTTCCGCAGGGTAGGGGTGGCTAAGCGCAATTGGAGAAGTGGCCTGGGAGTTCGACATCTCCACACTGGAGGAAGCTCGTCTGGTGACTTCGGAAGACGCAGCACCAGAAGAGCGAACAGCAGCAGCAGCGTCCAACCGCGAGCGGTGGCCATTGATCCACTCCATGAGCGACTCGCTCTGTGCCGTGATGCGCGCGATATCTTGTTGAATCTCTTGCGCGAGCCTTGTCACGCGCGACGTGATTCCTGAGGGTATGGGCGCCACAGGGGTACGGGTCGTGTCAGCCATCGAGGTAGAAGTCGAAGTCGCGGTGGGTACAACAGAATGAGGAGAGGTGGAAGAGGCAGTGATGTTCGGGGAGGAAGCACCTGCGTTAGATGGTGATGTTGAGCGAGCTGCGACCATCATGCCCAAGGACGTCGCAGATTCGTTTGCAGCGCGTTGCCGCAGAGAGTACTCCAACAGCATCCGTCGGCCAGGGACCCGAGACTGTGTGGGACTGCTCTCCTGCGCACGAGATGCGATCTCAGTCGCGGGTGGCGACGTACCTTCAGCAGGAAGAGCGTTCCGCTCCTGCGAGTATTGGAAGATCGAGCGGCGCAGGTCGTCCAACTCAATCGCGCGGTCGCGTACGCTTTGCGTGGACGCAACGAGCTCTGTGCGTAGTGATGCTAATGGAGAGTCAGAGGGACGCGTGCCGGCTCGTCGTGGAGAAGTGCTGTTTGAGGATGATGGAGGTGGAAGCGTGGAAGTGGAAGGAATGGGGGTTGGGTCTGAATCAGAAGAGATGACAATCACGTCGTGCCCCGGATCCATCGTGCTTCTGCTGCTGTGGTCCTCCACTGGTCCGACGGAGGTTGGGTGCCGCTGAACGGGAGGTTGAGGGAGAGGTGCTGCAGAGCCTCCGCTCTGTACGCGGATGGACGATGCTTCAGAGACACGGTTGTGGAGCGTGCTGAGTCCTTCAAACGCATCCTGAATAAGGGCAGCAGAGCGTTGGAGCTGTCGGTGAGTCTCCTCAATCTCGCTATCCATCGGAAAGAAGGATATGTGGGTGCGCGTGCGAGCCGTCTTGGGAGTGGCTACGTGGTTCCGGGACGTTGTTGAGTGGTGGTCACAGAACCACAGGAAAGCGGCTTCACTGGACGTTGAGTTTAACTGATGTCGATCTGCAAGTGCACCAAGCTGATATGAAGAAAGAGTATAAATGAGAACGGACAAGAGATGGGTATTATGGAACGAGTTGCGGAATGAGTGGTCGGTCTCGAATGTTAAGCAAGCCTTGGTGATCGAGAGTCGTGTAAGCCAACAAGAGAAGATTTTCGAACCAGTGGCAACCAGCGTTGTACGAGACGTGGTAGTGGAAGAGCAAGCTGAGGATACTCAGCCGCGGGGGTAAGCGGCGTCTATACCCGCGTGACGACCAAGACACCGGGGAGCGGTGCACCGCTCCGTCATCCCTGCCTCGGTCTCAAAGTCACTGCCAGTGCAATGCTGGACGTCTCAAAAGTAGAATTGTATAAGAATACTTTCGAGGATGCAATCACTCGCTCTCATCCTCATCCTCATCCTCACTATACTCCTCCGCCTCGTCGTCTATGAAACCGCCCAAAGTCGGGTCGTCGCCTTCCTCATCCTCATCCTCCTCCTCGTCTTCGTCGTCGTCGTCGTCTGTCCCCTCGATAGACTCGCCCTCACTCTCCTCGCCGCCAAGCTCCACGTCTTCAATGCTTCCCTCTTCATCTGCACTCTCAACCTCGACCTCCATCTGCTCCTCGTCGTCCTCACTCTCGCCTTCCACATACCGCCTGGCCTCGCGAACCTGGTTGGCCTTGCTGCGGCTCTTCTTACTTTTAGGCATAGGCAGGGGTGCTGGGGGACCGGAGGAGCGCATCTCGATCTGGGATATCACCATGTCGAGGCGGCCGCTCAACGAGAGAAGGCTCTCCTGCAGCGTCAGCCGCTGTGTGAGGGTGGCATGCAAGCCTGACAAGCGTGCAACCAGATCAGGCATCTATGATAACGATGAACGATCAGTGAATGTTAGCAATGAGAGGTGGTGGTGCACATACCGTCATGAGGTGACCGCTATGCGTCATCAAGGCCGCCTTAACCCAGTTGATGAGAGCCGTCCCTCGTTGTGAGCTCGCACCACCTCCGCCTCCCTTCATGGTGTTTCCTCTTGCACCACGTCCTAACCGCTCTACACACGCAGTAACAAGCGGCACCGCCAGCTGTGGCGGCAGCCGACGTACGGTATTGCGAATCAGGGTAGCATCCGAATGGGCCAGGCATGTCTCAAGGAGACGCGTGTCGGACGAATGCAAGGCTTGGATGAGTGTCCGTGTCAACGAACTAGCGGGAACTGCATCCACCGCTGCGCCCTTCTGCGCCTTGCCGTTTGGAGCTGCGCCCTCCTCCGCATCTGAATCGGCGTCAGACTCGGATGCCCCATTGGCTACGCCCTGGACAGTGGTGAGGCGCTGTCCCAGACTGAGTTCGGCCAAGTCGGCATCCAATGCACCATCAACGTCGCGCATGACGAGGTCGTCCAATTCGCGATCCTGGCCGAGTTCGGCCCCTGTCCCTACGCCGAGTGACGCTGACTCGTTGTATCGCTTGTTAGGGGCGCCCTGAAAAGCTGTTAGAGGGTGGAAAGCAGAGGGTGGAGGGCCGCGCTTACAGTGTCGTTCCCTCCTGCTCCTACTGCTGCATCTGGGGTTGCAACAGTGACTAAGACATCTGAGATGAAGCTCCCAGATCGGTCGCGGTAGTCCTACAATACAATCAGTTGGATGGAGGTCCGAGACAAGGAATTGCATTGCACTTACCACCACATCAAAGGCCAGCTGCACTCCTCCAGTTACACTTGCTATCCGGAGTCGACCAGCGGTGTCATCGAGAGAAGAGACTGTCAGAACCGACAGTGCTGCGGCATTCTTTTTCGAGGAAGGGACGATGACGGACTTGGGCGAGAGGGTAGGGATGGCGCTTTTGCCTTTCGCCGGACTTGAGCTGGCCAAATCCGAGGCAGCGGTGAAGACCGAGACCTTTCCGGACGCAGACAGCGTGAAGAGGAGACGGTCCGTTGCAAGTGTCGGAGAGAGTTGGATGGTACGAACATCTGAGTCAAGAGGGACGGTAGCCACAATTTTGCCCTCGGTCTTCGTCGGCGGGGGCAACTCCCAGATGTTCACAAAGCGGTCCGCGGAGGCTGCAGAAAGGAAACGGGTGTTGTCCAGCCATCTCAACTCGCTCACCGGTGACGCATGGCCGGTAAACTTCGCGAGTGTTTTTGGTTTTTGTGCGTCGGGGGACACAGCGAGGAGGTGGATGGAGTGGTGAGCGGCAAGAACTTCGGTGACACCTTCCTCGTCAGAAGACCGGACGGACAGGGAAGTGTACGGTATTCGATCGTCACTGAAGAGCGACTTTGAAACTTCGTTCGTCCGAGCATTCCACAGGCGGAGAGCCCCGTCCGCGTTCGAAGTCCATAATGTGTGCGAGTGGGTCGACTCATCGTCGTGGCTGGCAACAGCAAGGACGGCAGAGGAACTTGAAGGGTCGGACAGTGTGCGAAGAAGTCTTCCGTGTGTTGGGGAGAAGAGCAAAAGGGACCCGTCTGAGAGTCCCAACACAACAACCTGCGGGGTAGTGCTCGCCTGGGTTGTGGCGTCTGCTGCACTGCTAGTCCTCTTTTTGCGCTTGCTCTTCCGACCCCCCTCTTCGTCCTCTGCACCCTTGCCCTCCGCCAAATCCAGCCGAGCCCAGCAGAGAGAAGTAACACGAGCGGCATCCACGACATGCTCTGCGACAGAGCGTCTTGTAGTCGTGTCGTAGACCTTCAGCGCATGCTTGTCAATCGCAAGCGATAAGAACGCGAAGAGTTTGCCGTCGGGAGAGAATGAGGAGAGGTATGTCGAAGTTGTGGCATCTTCGACCGCGGGTTGGGAAATGGCGGACGTTGCCTGGGGACGTCCGCGAGGAGGTTTTGTGCGAGACTTCTTCGCTTTTGATGGTGTGGACGCCATGATTGCTTCCTGCCGTGTTGTGTCAATTGTGTTCGGGACTCTGCATCGCGAAAAGCGACATACCGCGCGGACTCGGTGCTGGTGAGCAGCGCGAAACGCGCGAGCAAATCTTTTGCGCCTACGGAATGCGTCCACGTGACCTTTCCCGACTGGAACGGACATAGCGCTAGGACGGTCACCCGAAGCGAACCGTGGCCGGCCTTTTCTCGACAACCTCCGTCTTCTCTCCCTTGTCCTTCCGCACGCCACGGCCATTCGTGCAACTTCGCGCGTCCCTCTCTTCCCAACATTCATCTCGTTGCCTCTGCACACACCGCAACCGCGACACACTTCACTTCACCCCTCGAAAGGTCACAGCTCTGGCGAACCCCGATCAACTCCTAGCTATGAACTACGTTCAGGTATGTCTGGCGCACACTCGATCATGCCAGTGGCCCATCGGCTGACGCATATACAAGCTTGAGAAACTAGGTATTAACTGGCGCAGTGACAAGCACGGTGGATTAGACTGATTGGAAGCTCTGTATAGGCGAGGGTACATACGCGACGGTCTATAAGGTGCGTGGCGCGACCACCCAGGACTAACACACATACCAATTGCCTGCTTAGGGACGGTCGCGTACTACCAACGAGATTGTGGCGCTCAAGGAGATCCATCTCGATGCGGAGGAAGGAACGCCCTCTACAGCCATTCGGGAGATATCGCTCATGAAGGAACTCAAGCACGTCAACATCGTCCGCCTTTACGATGTCATCCACACGGAGACCAAGCTTGTCCTCATCTTTGAGTACTGCGAGCGGGATCTCAAGAAGTACATGGACGTGCACGGCGATCGTGGGGCCCTTGACCCTGTGACTGTCCGGAGTTTTATGTACCAGCTATTGAAGGGTACCGCATTCTGCCATGAGAACAGGGTCCTCCACCGTGATCTCAAGCCTCAGAACCTGCTCATCAACCGCAAGGGAGAGCTGAAGGTTGGGGATTTCGGTCTGGCTAGGGCGTTCGGTGTTCCGGTCAACACGTTCTCAAACGAGGTCAGTCAAATTGCATACCTGTGCGTTTCTGTGTCGTTCATATCCGTTGGTTAGGTCGTCACCCTCTGGTATCGCGCGCCAGACGTTCTCATGGGCTCAAGGACGTACAGCACCTCAATTGATGTTTGGTCGTGCGGGTGTATCTTTGCCGAGATGATTTCTGGCGTGCCATTGTTTCGAGGGCGCGATAACCAGGATCAACTCCTCCACATCATGCGTATCATTGGCACACCAGACGAGCGTACCTTGCGGAAGATCGCAACTGAAGGCGTGAGTAGCATAGCATATATGCGTGTTGTCACACAGACGCACACATTAACACCTTATCTCTTCTCACAGCAAACGGAGGGACAGACGCAGAAGCAATATCCGCGCTATCCGAAGATCCCGTTCTCTCAGGTCTTGCCGAAGGCCTCACCACAAGGTATGTTCGCTCCAGTATCGCTGCCACTGATGATACTGACATTATTAACCTCTAGCTATCGACTTGCTCGAGAGGCTACTCCAGTTCGACCCGGCTAAACGTATCTCTGCTGCCGAAGCCCTCCAACATCCCTACTTCAGCACCAACACCCCCATCTACACACAACCTAATCCCTTCACGCCCGCACTCACCACCCCTCAGTACGCCAACCCCTACGCGAACCCCGGGTCACAACAGTATCAATACCCGGCGGCTCAGGAAGCCCAGCGTGCTGCCGCGCAGACGCAGCTCGCTTTGGCGCAACCACAAATCCCTGGCGCCGGGTATGGCATGCAGTACCAGACGCACCAGCCTCACCAGGCGCAGCAGGGTTTCCCATCTGGGTCGAGGTGAGGTGGCTGAGCATTGAGCGGACGCTTTGATGATGAGTGACGACCTGTTAAATATCATGATGCATGTCTCGTGAGAATGGCCGCAGTCCCTTTTTGTATCTTGTCGTCGACCCAGATGTGTCATTTTATAACCGTAGGATGTCCTTCGTTGTATGTTGTCCTGTATCTTGGTCTCCCTTGTACACAATGTCGCCGGTATTAGATTTGTCGTAAAGTATGTATTACTCGGAGCTATAATATACCGATTCAATCGCAGGTACTGTCCGAGCTTTACGCACGATACTCGTGGATGGGCTTCAAGACGGCTGATTACGCGTTGTTCTTCGCCGAGTCGACCGTACAGGCGGTGTTTCCGTATCCTTGAGCCAGGACGCATCAGTGCTATGAAGCTCGCGATTGGGAGGACAACGTACCTTCCTCTTGAGCCTGCGGGTGACCTTCTCCACCTTGGCCTCGTCCTCGTCGTCCGATAGAGGTGTGAGATCACTCTCGTCGGCCTCCTCTGTCCCCTCCTGCATGACATAAACATACACGCAATACGGGTGCGAATCGATAGGGAACGCACACTGCTTTTGACCACAGCACCGCCTCGTTGCAGCTTCTGTAGCTCTGCAACATATGCGGACGTTCGTCCGCCCACGGTAAGCCACTTGATGGTAGCGGGCTCGCCATTGGGCTGACAGGAAGGTGAGCAATTCCGTCATGGGGTAAACGGCAGAGAAACGGACATACCAGTTTGAGAGAATGCTTCTCCTTCTTGCCCTTTCCCTGGTAGGTGCAGCATAACCATCAATATCCGTTCCCTGAGGTTGGTGGTAAAGCACGCACCCATCTGTGCTTGAACAGCCAGTCTTCTGGGAACTTGGAGTCGTCCGCATTCACGGAGACTGCGAACCGGCAGACTTCGGCGGTTTGCTTGTGCAATGTTTTCAGTTGTTCCTCTGTCATGACATTGCATCGCTCTTCCGGGTGTACTCGAGCGTGGTACAGGATCTCGTCTGCAAGACGGTCAGTGAAAGCAGTACCAGTCAAGAGGATGACTCACCCGCAACCCAGTTCCCTACGCCAGCGCTGAAGGACTGGTCTAATAGCAAAGCTTTGATCGGACAGGACCTCTTGAGCACCCCTTTCTTGAAGTCCTCGAGGTCAGGCATGGATATAATTGGGTCGAAGCCGAGTGCTGAGATTGGTGGTTCGGTCAAAGGCGACTTGCATAGACGGATACGGCCAAGTCTCCGTGGGTCCAGGAAAGCAACCTGGATGGTTTCACTATCGCTTTCACCCTTGAGATGTAATATGAACTGCGAATGAGTATGTCAGAGAATAGAAGACGCTACCAGGATGGAGTAGGAGCTAAAAGACCGACCTTCATGAACCGTGGTGGCCAGTCAGTCGAAGCTTTCCTTGGAGCTTCTCTATAGTGCATTGGCAATCTGCCCTTCACCTGTATTACATCGCAGTCAACCACGGGCTGTTAGGAGGTGTGCTGGAAAGGCGCACCTGCAGCATACCCGTCATACCAAAGTGCATGACGGGATGTCTCCCTTTGCCTGTCAACTGAAGATAGAAAACTTTACCTGTCAAAGCTGCAGTTAGCATGCTACCGTTGGAAAGGTAGGAAGGAGGATACCATATCTCTGCACGTCGTCCACAACTCTGCCTAGGACTTCGTCTTTCTAGGTGAAGGAAACGAAGAGCGATCAGTGGCCCTCATAGGCACACACATTGAACAAGTCAATGATTAACTATAAACATACAAATTCCTCGTGGGAGACGCCGGAGAAGACGATGGTATCCTCCGTAGTGTCCACGTCAACGATTGTCTTTCCAAGGGCTACTTCACGCAGCAACCGCGCGGCGCGCTCGACTTCTGCATAATCACAGCACTTGTACATGAGCATGCAATAGCACCGTAATAAGCGTGGATTTTTCTGACCTGGTAGCTCAGGCATAACCGGTAACCGGTGGTTATGAGGTTGGACGTCTTGAGGTGTCGACCGGATGATGTCACAGGGACAAACCCAGAGTTCCGACGAGGTCAGGCAGCTGCGTTGACAGTCTCAGCAGAGCCAAGCACTAGTGCGATTCTGTATGGTATAGATCCGTTAGGTCTACAAACGTACAACAAGTCAGAACTCTGGGAGTAGCGGAACACAAGCTCCTGAGAATGGCAATGAACGATGCCGAGGCGGGCCTGCTGGCAAACGCCGGCGGAGTCTGAAATTTGCTGAACCTTATCTTTGAGAGGGACTGTACAGGACAACACAAATTATCGCGCGTACACCGACACCGACGGCAAGCCCTCCGCTCACACTCCGGACAAGGTACTGCTCTCCTCTGCGCCTGTGAAGCCTTCCGTGCGACTCATTGCCGTGTTCCTCTGTATTCTGTGTAGCTCCTCCATTCCTCAAGACTATCCAAAATGACCCACGACGCCGTTTGGTTCTCTCGTCCCCGCAAGTTCGGCAAGGGCAGCCGTCAGTGGTGAGTATGCGCTGTCCTCTTCGCGAATTCAAATGGAGTAGAAAATATGTGAGATGTTTGTGAAGGTGGGAGGAAAGAGATCAAGAGCATCGGGGTGGACGGGCTGGAGGGTGACCCGGCTGAGGAGCGTATGCTGACCCGCTTTCTTTCGCAGCCGCCTCTGCGCCCACCAGGCCGGTCTCATCCGCAAGTACGGCCTTGACCTCTGCCGTCAGTGCTTCCGCGAGAAGGCTGCCGCCATCGGTTTCCAGAAGGTGTGTACTGTGCCCCCCACCTTGTCTGCGTGCAGTGATATCTGACTAGTACTCTTTGTGTGCTTGTAGACCCGGTGAGCTCTTGGAGCACTTTGCATTCCTGCATCTCGTCGCTTTCGGTTTATTCTCTGTCGTCTCTCCCCATCTTCCGCACGCTGCAGCGGCGGCGTACCACCACGATAAAACGGCTCCCTCATGTATGCAGTAGTATGCTATGCTTAACAGGACTCCACGCGCATGGGCCTTCGCGCGCCGTTGATCTGGCACCTGTGCGATGCCCGTCTTATGTGCCGGCGTAGAACACCGCAAGCAAACGTCAAAGCCCACACCGACGCATATACAATAATGAGTGCTACAGTTGCGTCTATAGTAGAAGTACACAGTGGACGATATAATGACTGCTATAACCTGTAAGTATATCCTGGTCATGCCCGTAAGATGTCGTTAGTATCATCATGTCCAGATAATATGCCCCTGCGAAAGCCAGGAAGACCCATTCCATCCATCCGATTCCCCAGGAATAGTCCGACGTATACGCCCTACTGGAAGATCTTGACGTAGTTAACCTCCCAGTCTGAACGGGACAGCATCAGCAACATAGACGGACTCGAAGACGCAGAAGGTACTTACAGGCTTCGGTGAACGAGGAGCCATGGTTGCGGACGAAGTCCTCGCAGGTAGAGACGCCAACGCGAGCCGCGCAGCTCTGCTCCTGGCCAGGCGTGCCCGCACTGTTCCAAACGTTGCCCGCCCAGTCACCACTGCGAAGGTCGAAGTGAGCAACGAAACAACAACATTCGAGAAGTGCGAACTAACCAAAGGGTGGTATCAAAGATCGCAGAGTGCGAGTCGAAGAACTTGAACGGGTCGCAGCCGGATGCGGGCCAGAACGCCATGGGTGCGCCCCAGTTGTTTGGGAGCGGCGCACCAGAGGAAATGTCGGACGGGATGCCATTGCGGGGGAAGAACCAGACAGAGATGCCGCTGTCAACCCACTGCACTGTACATCGGTCAGCACATGGGCTATGGAATTGCATAGCAGAGAAAAACTCACTAGCATAGACGCCACCGCCGTTGTTGTTGAAGCCCACCCCGTAGGTGTTCTGCTGGGTGGCAGTCATCCCGCATCCGGCGTTTCCGGTCTCCGCGGCAGCACAGTTGGTCCCGCCAACGACATCCCCGGAGATCCCGAGAGAAGAGCTACTGGAGGAGGGGATCGTGCACCCGTGACTGGTATGGATCGTCGCCTGGTTGTTTGAATAGTCGTTCACACCCTCCACAATGTCGATCTCGCCTCCGGCGGGCCAATTGGGACCATTGCTCCAGAACGCGGGCCAGGTCCCGCAACCAGTGGGCATGTGGACTGCGTCGAGCAGGACCAGCCCCCCGGTATAGGAGAACTCGGTCGTAATGCGGACAGACTTGCGGTTGCCCGATATCTGGGGTGTCGTATCCACACGCATGATGGCGTGCCCCGCGGAGTTGATCTCAATGAGGTTGGAGGATTGCTGCAGAGACGTGAGGATGGGTGTGAAGGAGGCATGCGGGGAGGTAGGGACGTACTGCATCGTTCTGGTTCACGTAGTCAACTATACCGTGCGTGGGGTCGTCACCAGTGAAGAAGTCCCATCCGTCGAAGAACGAGTCTCCTTGCTATGATTCACGTCAGTATAATGCTCTCTACAATGCCCCTTCTGGCGAGCGCCGGGCACGGATTGGCGAATTGCTGCCAGGTTATCGACTCTAACCCCCTCCCAGCCCCCCCATCCATCACGGGACGGACAACCCCATTCCAATCCAGTCTTGCCAAAAGGTGCAAGGAGAGAAACTCACATATGACTTGGTAAGTTTCCATGGGGATGTCGCAGTGCTCGTCGAGGAAGGGTTAGACGCTGTCGTGGAGGACGAGTGCTCAGTACTCGTCCCCGATGAGGCCCGGGCGGAAGACGAGGCGGATGCCGACGACTGAACAGAAGAAGAGGATGTACCATTGCTGCTACCCGAGCTTCCTGACGGGCTGGATGAGTTCCCGGAACCTTGTGCGAGCGACGGCGAGTTGGCATTGCTGACGCAGTAGACGCGTTGCGAGCCACCCGTCGTGGCGGCGAGTTCCTGCGTGTACATCCCCGAAAACGCCCTCCGGAGGTCCTTCGCGAGGCCGGCGCTGCGCTTGGCGGCGCGGTGGTGGAGACGGTTCGCTGCACGGGAAAGCGATCCGGTGCCCCGCGCGAAGAGGCTCGCGTCGGATGGCGCGGCATTGGCGAGGAGAAAGACGAGGATGGGGAGATGGAGGGGGAGGGGGAGGCGCATCTTGACGATGTCTGTCTATGGGTTGAACGTTGAAGTAGTTGGTTGTCGAAGGGGCCCGGGAAGAAGGGGCGGCGAAGGCGGTTAGATACGAATAGAAAAGCGACAGCAAGAGCTGAGGTGGCCTGGGCGCAGCCCAGGTGGAGGTGAAGGTTGTGTGGGATGAAAGACCGGTAAAAGGCTCGGACGCGGAGAAACGGTGGGACTACCGGGAGCGCGGTCTTATCTACGGTCGAAGGGTCAAGCACAGGCTAAGCAAAACCAAGCACGGGGTAAAGAGAGAGAAAGGCACTGACCTAGCAGACCGCTTTGGCGAGGCAACGGGATGGAGAAAGTCCGTCTGGGCACAAAAGAACGCCCAAGCGTACACGAGGCTTTTGTTCTGTCAGTGCCGAACGCTGTGTGCCGCCCTCTCCGTTGCTATCCCTCCGCGTTGTTTGTGGCCGTCGAGGCGAGGTGAAGCGTGCAACAACAAGACATCGCGGTGGCGACACGCGGGCGAACGAAGATGAGGTCAAGTGAGGCTCTCGCGCGAGTACTCGTACAGGGAGGCTATGTCTGGGCGCTCCGGAACCCGAAGGCCTTCTTTCCAAGAAATTCATTCACATTCAAGGTGGCGTTCGCGGTCAGTAAGTACAAGGTATGATACATGCAATTGATGAAGGTATGCGGATGTGTGTTTGAAAAGAAGTCGAAGTCCCAATATGTACCAAGAAAGCCCAGATCAAAGAGAAAACCAGCTCCGAGTTCCCGAAGGTCTCCACAAATGAACGTGAAGCAGACGCACTGCACATGTCAAGAGTCACAAGTCAAGAATCGCCTGCCGCAGAGAGATGGACCGTGTTGAGCGTATTAGCCAAAAACTCCACGTCCGAATCTTCGCCATCCGACAGCTCGATGAACGTGCGTGTCCGGGTAGCGGCCACAGCAGCCACCACGCTCTTGGCCGGCGTGGCGGGCGAAGGGAACGCCCCGGGAATGTGCAGTGGAGAATCTGGGCAAGAACACGTATATCAAATGCCCCATAGAACCCGAAGAACAGTGAAGGCAGGTCAGCATCGGTATGGACGCGGACAACGTGGTGGACGTACCGCGACTGCGAGCCGCAGCGTTCTGGCTGTCCGCTTTCGGCTTGGGTGTCTTGGGGGCCCGCCGAGACTCGAATTGAGGCACGAGCTGGCCCTCTTTACAAACTCCACAGGCTGCAGCGCGCGGGAATAAACGGGTCAGAACAGAGGCTAGATGAGATGCGGGAGAAAGAGTGCTACGCACCATGCTCCTCGGGGTTGATCGACTTCGAATGACGGCCGTATCTGTGGTCCAGATCAGTAAGGGGAATCCCTTGCCATGCCGGTCTGGGCAACCTACATCTTCGAGCACTTCGCGCATTCTGTCGGTGATGGTCAGCAAGCGGCTAGGTGTATCTTCGACATGTGTGAACTTACTCCACTCGTATTTATACTTGATATCGTAGTTGTGTTTCGTCTGTATATAGTCAGACGACGACAGAGGCCAGAACAGATCGGGAGGGGACATACCGTCACCTCGATATCCGGCCGCTTTCGCATGACCTTCTGTGCCCTACATCGTTGCATAGTGAGCGGCCATCCACTGTATGACCTGGAAGCGCAAAGCACTCACCAGCTCTTGAACAGCGACCCATGGTTCTCCGTCGGGGCGTTGTTGATGATCCAGCAAGCTAGATGGCACATCTCGTGCGAGAGTGTGTTCCTGATGCGCTCTGAAGAAACGAGTGTGAGGATCCCCCTTTGCCGAGCAGACCACCTGAAAACTGACCGTCGCAATCCAGAATTTTCTCCGCCAGCAAAATCGAGGTAACATGCACGCCCTCTTTCGTCCTTGAAAGAAGATATCGGTATCGTGCATAGGCTGATAGCAAGACGACCAGACATACCTCTTCCAATGCGCCCTTCCAGCAGTGGTCAATAGCCTCTTACTCCACTCCAGCTTCGTCTCCGCAGGGATCTCACCCCCAAAGACTGTCTGATTCATCTCGTTGAAGAACGCCTGCGCGTAGTTCCGCCGCCGCTCGAGTTCAAGCTGTAGCAGCGCCTTCTTTGTCAGCCTCGGGGCCTTGCCAGTCTTGTGAGGAGCTGGACTAGAAGTGGTCGATCGGGCGCGGGCGACGACTGGCTTGGGCTTGATGAATGTCACCTCGATCCTACTCTCGTCTTCAGAGTCGGATTCTGGCGAATCGGCATTCAGAGGTTTGGGAGGGGGACGCCGAGGCGTGGAGGGCCCTGGAGTGCCGAAGATGTTCGCAAGGGTCGAGCGACGGATGGGCTTTTGTGCGCTTCGGGGCTCGTCTCTGAGGCCAAGGCTCAGCATAATGAGCAATCGAACGATATGAGTGGGTGACGCACAAAGTGAGAATAGCCCCATCGTCGAGTGCGAATGGATCGCCCGGCACCCTAATTTGCTCTTCTTCGTCGGTGTCGTCTAAGAACAGTGGCAGCATCTTCTCTGTTCCTCCGGGTATAGGACGAGAGGTCTGCCTGCTGGCCGTCGGAGAGGGTTTCGTCGCACGCGTCTCCGGCTGACTATACGTATCCGGAGGTTCGACGTCCGACTTCTCGCTCTCCGGTGAGCTGAGAGTGAGGTCTATCACGTCGTCGTCTGGGCTCGGGGCTCGACGCCGGGCTTTGGGTGTGCGTAATGGTAGAGCCTTGTCCGCGTCGATGTGCACTTCGTCCGCGTCTTCAGACTCGGACCGAGAGTCGAGAGTGACGTTTCGGCCTTTCGTTATCTCCCCGTACCTCAGAAGCCTCCTTGGAGTGACGGGTGGCAAGTGTTCAACATCGCTAAGCGAGGGTTGGGAATTGAACGTCGGCACATTCACCTGTTATAGGGATAACCTACCTGTTCCAAATGTCATCATCCTGTTCCGCCAAGGATGTCTGTGTTGGCTGTTGAGAGCCTTTCTGAGCCATCACAGAAGCACTATGCACAACCCTCAGAATCCATATTGGCTGTGTCCGCCTTGCTGCCACGTACCTAGACGCATCCTCCTCGTCCGACGACACCACGATAACCCGCAGATCTTTCTGTGCTATAGACAACGGCGGTGCGAGCCTTGACCTAATGCGTCTGTGGGATTGCCAGTCTGGTAAGCAGTACCGCGCAAGCACGACCGCAAGCCACGTACCGTTGCCGCTCTTCCTCGCTGTCAGACACCTCAGTTCTGCTCGGGTAGGCTTTGAGTCGAGCTCTTTCTAGTGGTGAGGAAACGCCTCCAACGCCCCCAGGGCGGCGCAAGCTCGAGTTTGCTTGCATGTCACTTGTTGAGTGCGTGTGGCTACCAGGAGGCCGCGATACTATGGACCCCTTCGCGACTAGTTCTTGACAGGAAAAACGTGTGTGTGTGTCTAGTCAACAACAGGGCTGTGCGAAAGGACAAAGCCTGAGATGTCCACGCGAATGCAAAGCACTGGGCAGAGACGCGTCAGGACGCGTCGCAAACTCGAACGCGGTCTCACAATCGAACAGTGCACCGGCAATCAAACCGGTATTGATTTAGACTCGAGATCAGAATTGTAATAACGCAGAGTAGCGCCCAGTTCGTGATCACCATGCTGGATCGCCGGAACCTTCTGCATATCGCATTCCAGGATGAGCACGGGTGTGATGGACAGCAAGACACCCGGGATGAGCAGGAAGATATAGCAATACTGAAACAAATTTGACTCAGAGCCGAAAATGTAAGGTGACGAACTTCTGATACACGGAGCCAGCTGAGTCTATCGGCCCTGCCATTATCCGGGAGACAGTGGATGAATTTGCAGGCTGAGGAAATGCTCACCGAATCCAGCACCTAGACAGGCGAAGGATGAGGAGCATGTAATTACATAGTGCCCAGAGTATGATACAGAAGACCCAGAGCAATACAAAGCGATCGACACCTGATACGGTGAGCAGTAATCTACTGAACCAGACTTGAGCACATCTGAATAACCCTCCACAGTCCGTGGGCGCAAGCAATACGGATACAACGCGAGGGCATGAGCGTCGTGCAAGTCGTGCAGGGTCGTGGACGGTGTCGACAGCAGCGGGAGGTGGGCGCGGCCCGCCCCTCGCGCCATCTTGGGTCCGGGTCGTAAGAGTCCTCCTCTATGTTACAATGTTCGCAATGTGGAGTGTGCTCATAAGGGATGCAAGGTAAGATTGTTGGTAGCATCGGATCTCGATAGTCTGTGGGGTGCTCCTATTCCAAAGATCCAGATCGATCCTCCAGCGGCGATCGGGAGCGGGTTGTGGGTGACGGTGTGCGCGTCACTTGTGTATGCAAGATCGCAAAATCGGGAATATGACCGTGTATGGTGGTGAACGAAAGGGAGAGGGGGGAAGAGGTTAAGAGCTCGTCTGGTAGATCTTGACGTACTTCACTTCCCAATCTGCGTATGATTGTATGTCACTGGATATTCTTCCGCAAACAAACAACGTTGCACGACTCACAGGCTTCAGCGAAGGCAGAACCGTTGCCGCGGACGTAGTCTTCACAGGTGGCGGCGCCAGTGCGCGCTGCACAGCTCTGTTCTTGCCCTGGAATCCCGGCCGCTGTCCAGACACCTCCTGCCCAATCACCGCTGTGATACACGTCAGCATCCTCTGATCACCGCACAATGACGGACGATGACTCACCATAGTGTGGTATCAAAGATAGCCGTGTGCGTGTAGAAGTATGTAGATGGCTTGCATGATGACGCAGGGAAGTTCGCAATGGGTGCGCTCCAGCCGCTCGGCTGCGGTTTACCATTGTCGATGTCATCCGGGATGGACCCACGGGGGAAGAACCAAGTCTTGATCCCATCGTCGTTCCACAACGCTGTTGACTGTCAGTATGAAGTAAGATGATATGATACTAGAACCGAGACTCACTGGCAAAGACGCCACCGCCATTGCTGTTGAACGGTGCCCCGAAAGAGTTCGTCTGACTCGCACGTACACCGCATCCAGCGTTAGCTGTGGTGGCAACTGCGCAGTCCGTGTTCGCCACGAGGGAACCAGTGATCCCGAGGGTATTGGGGTCCGAAGAAGACATGGTGCAACCCGGGTTCGTGTGCAAGGTCACCTGGTTGTTGGTGTAGTCATTCACGCCCTCCACCATGTCAATTTCACCGCCAACTGGCCAATTGGGTCCGTTGCTCCAAAACGCTGGCCATGTTCCGCACCCGGTAGGCATGTGCACGGCGTCAATGACGATGAGCCCCCCAGTATAGGTGAATTGCGACTCGAGCCGGATGCTCTGACGATTCCCTGAGACCGTACCGGTCGTCTCGACTCGCATGATGGCATGGCCCGAATCGTTGATGTCAATGAGATTGGCCGATTGCTAGAATCAACGTCGAGTCAGCATAACTATTCTTTCGAGTCCAGCTTTGTTCAATAAGTTGGTGGGGAAGTGGCGGGGAGTCGAAAGTGGTCAGTCCCCCTACCAAAGACTTGACCGACTATGATTTTGGAGCAGGGTTTGGCGAACAACTCGGCTCCCGAAGTGTCCCATAACCAGTGACGAACAGGCTCCGAGAAATATGACACTTACAGCGGTTGATTGGTCGACATACTGCGCGATACCGTGCGTCCAGGTATCGGCTGAATTGATGAAGTTCCACCCGTCAAAGAACGAGCTACCTTGCTGCTTGCACTGTCAATACTTGCAATGGAATTCAATGGATATACGTACCCATTGTTGCACGACTTTCCACGGAGAGGAAGCAGTGCCCGTACTTGACGACGACGAGGAACTGGTAGTTGGGGATCCAGTCTTCGACGTAGAGGATCCCGAGTCCGTTTGTGTAGCTGTCGGAGCAACGGAGTCCGATGAGGAAGTTGTGACCGCGTCAGTCGAGGAAGTCGACCCACTCGAGCTATCAGAGCTGTTCGATCCCGATCCTGATCCCGACCCCGAATCGACGCCAGTCAACCCCGTGCCCACATTGTTCGTGCAGTACAGCTTGGACGCAAGCAGCACTTGGGGCTGTTGCTGCTGTCGGAGCCCTGCGTACGCGAGCCGCATGTCCTCCAAGAGTCCGGAGCTTCTCCTGATTACGTGACGGCGAACGTGTTTCGCTGCGCGAGACAGCGAGTCGGAGCTACGAGAGAAGAGGGCGGCGTCCGAGGGGGCAGCGCTGGCCACAAGGAAGAGGAGAAGAGAGATGTGTACAATCATCGCGAATGCGTCCGAGAGCAGGTCGTGATAGTGGACGGGAGCAGAGAGTCGGAGAGCAGTGGGGTCGGAGAAATATGCACCGAGGCGCAGCCTAGGTCGCGTGTTGGGTGGAGGGGACCGTCTAGGGTAACAGGGAGCGCAAAAAGAAAAGCGGGGAGGAAGGGAGGAGACCCCCGGGGATGGAGGGAGTATATGTACAGGCGAGAGAAGGACTGCAGGGGGGAAGAACCTCAATGTCGGTGGAGAAGGTCCACGCCCACCAAGCGCCCGTATGCTTCCCCCAATATCCGGGCGCTCCGGCCCTGGGATGACACGTCCGCGCCCTCACTGGGGCTCCGTCCTTGCCCTATACCTCCGTCCTACTTTTCGGCATGCTCTTCTAGCGCATTCGCGCAAATATTCTAGCTCACAGAAAAGGAGGAATGACGTGTACCTTTACAAGTTGTCGCCAGCTCATCCATCCTGACCCAGATACAGTTTTCAGCCTATATGGGAATATGTTCTACCGTCGGTGTCGTCCCGACCACCACGCCTTCCGAGAGAACCCCATCCATGAGTGCGGCAGCTGCGGGCGATCCACCCAATGCCCACCCTGTCCAAAAATACGCGGTCGTCTCTGGCCAGACCCTTGAAGCAGAGCCGGTACGGACCTGGATATCCGAGATAGCTGGTAGAGGACTGCCTGCAACTTCGCTGACGTTTCCCACGCGTCGGAGCGCATGCGCAGCTCGAGTTTCCGCCCGCCCGCAGTCTGCAGCAACACAGGCCCGTCCGCGCATCGGTGAACGTTGAACGTTGAATCCTTGCTTGTTGCATTGCATTCCACTGGTACAGCACTGACTGACGAAATCGGCGAGGCCCTTCGTCCAGTGCCGCCACGCCTGATGCATGATGCACGCTCACTGGGCAGCTAAGCGGTACTTACCACTTACGGGCGCCGTTGATTCTCGTGTTCAACGCATGCAGGTATGTCCTGATGTTCGGGGTCCAGTAGGAGTTTCGTTGTGCAAAGATGACTGGTGATCGACTAGTGCAGATGCTGAACCACGACGGTTGCCTTCTTTGGATACCGACTTTCTTAGGGCGGGTATTCCATAAGCAGAAAGAGGGGCGCTCCTATGTCCATAGGGTTGAATATTCTTTGAATGATTGCATAGAATGCGCCCCAATCGGTTATAACTCTATCCTCCTGTCTTCTTGGTAACTAATGATGCGATAAAGCATTCGAACGGGATGAGCAATGAAATTGCATTGCGGATATCTACGTTCCATAAATGCATACGGATGGATGAGTGGATGTATGGGATGTATGGCGAACCGGGAAGCATATATATGTACATCGCGTCGATTATACCTCGTCCTACAAATAAAAGTACGCGAAAAAGAGGATGAGAGGGTGTGAACACGCGAGGGGCAGGTCACATCACAAGACAACAGCGGGGAGGGCAAGTGTACGATGGGTGTCAAGTGCAACTGGATACCGAGACTGACGAAAGTAGAGGGAATAAAGATGCGATACACAGACGAAAGCGTGAGCCGAACATCGACATATACATGAACGAGGACAAGAAGATGCAAGAGAAGCCGCACGCCGACAGAGCATATACCCTGCAAGCGCCCTGTAGGTAGTTGGAAAGAAACGTCCCAGAGAGTCCGCTGCCCAAGGTTCACTGCAATCTGGACCCTGCGGTCTAAACTGCACAGACCCGGGCACTATCCAAAACAACAGAGGCTCAGTGACCACTTGAACTTCCAGCGAAGGCTTCTCGCACGCTCTTCCGGAGCTCGTCGTGGTCCCGTCCACCAATGCTCTCGTCACGTTGTGAAAACGAGCTGGCCTGAATCTGCGACGCCAGTGCGCTGGGAGTCATGACACCCTCGCTGTCTGTGAAGTCGAGGATCCGCCGTGCGAGCATTTGGATCTCACCGTGCCCATTGCCGGTCTCGGTGTCCGCATAGGAGTGGCTCTGCGAGTGGTGCGAGTGAGGGGTACCGCCGAGCGAGGAAGTCGGAGTAGAGGTGCGAGTCTCCGCGAGTTGACGGATGTTAGGAATGAGGATCGAAGAGCTGCGGATGTTGCTAATGAGTTGAGGGTCTGTCGACGAGGTCAGTTATGATCTATTTTCCGTCAACGGAGACGCACCTCCAGACTCCAGCAACTGCACAATGGTCCACACGGCGATATGTTGGAAGGTTGCATCCGAGCTCGTGAGGAAACGATACAGATATCTGTGCATGCCGCCATCAGGCTTGTCCCAGACGTCGTTGAAGGCGGAGTAGTCATCAGTGGTCGTACGCCCGTCTATCGAATACTTGTTCATAAGCTGAAACATCGTCAATGGCTGTAATGCGCTTACCCTTGGAAGACAGGTTGCCAAGAGCTGCAGCACTGTTACCCTGTACCTCGGAACTTGGCGAGTTCGTCAAGGGGATCAACACCTCACAGATGCCCATTTCCAATAGCTGTCCCTTCAGCTCATCTGTCGTCGCGTCCAGGTTAGACAACCATAATTATACCGAGAAGCATTTGGGCGCACCGCTAAGAGCCAACACCGCGATGCAGGCCGTCATCTCGCTTTGCACGTTCATCGGAACCTCGAGAACAAGCTCCTTGATGCTCTGGACCGCGCCAGCCTTGACGATTGCCTGTTTGTTCTTTTCGGAACTCGCGGCAAGGTTACGAAGGGTAGAGATCGCGTGACATTGCACCTCCTCATTGTCCTTGAACGACAGCAGGTTGATGAGAGGTTGCAGGAACCCGGACTCGATAATGGGTGACTCGTTTTGTGGGTGGATGGAGACGTTTCGTACGCAAGCAGCGGCAGACAGAATAAGCGGCAGGTAGGTTGACTGCAGCAGCCGGAGCAGAGAGGTGAGACCGTCAGCCTTGACGATTTCTAGCTGGTACTTCTCTGTAGAAATATGCATGATGAGTAGCAGTAATCATGGGTAAGCATATGCGTCAGCCTACCATCACTAGCCAGGTTGCGAAGTGCCAATGCGGCCTGACACTGAACCTTCAAACTCGGGCTATCCATGAGCTGCACCAGGCTCGACACGAGCTTCGGCTCCGTCTGCGCAAGTTTCTTCCGGTTATGAGCTTTTTCCCAGCATTTAGTGATGTACCGAGACAGGCAGAACAGTCGCGACGCACCATCCACCGCAATGTTGCTGAGGGCAGTTGTGCAGTAATACTGAACGTCCGTATCTGGGGAATTGAGAAGGCTAACTAGCACAGGTATCGCACCGGCATTGACGAGCTGCTGCCGGTTTTCATCTACATTCATATGACGCCATTTAGGATTTCATAACCGAAGGGGCCTGTCATGCAGAACGCACCGGAATGGGTCATGTTGAGCAGTGCACCTGTCGCGTTGCGCTGCACTCGCATGTCCTTGGAGCGAGCCAGGCGAGTGAGGGGAACAAGGGCGCCAGACTTCGCAATCTTGGTCTTGTTGTCGTCTAGCAGAATTGAACACCGTCAGTCCAACACAATTCGCACTCTCTAGCATCACATGATAAAGCAGAGCGGCGTACACAGTGCGAGGGAATCGCCTAGCCACACTGGGCATGTCCACTTATATACACCAAAAAATAAAACTCACCATGTGTAGCCAAGTTAGTTACGCATCCCACGGCGTTGCATTGCACTTCGACATTAGGGCTGAGCATCTGCCTGATGAGAGGTTCGAGACCTCCAAGCTTGACGATGAGCAGCTTGTTGTCGGCTGTCGCGCGATGTCAGTGCGGGCGAGAATATGCCTATGGAGGAGCACCCACTATTGACAGCAAGGTTCCCCAGCGCCGCACTGGCAGCCCGCTGCACTTCGGTGTCATGGCTGCTGAGGAGGAAGAGGATTGGGTCGAGCGTGTCGCGGCCGACCGGGCGGACTTCCTTCTCGGTGATTTCGGCAAATGCTAGTGCGGCGCTGCGTTGGAGGTCGACGTTGTCCGAGAACGAGAGTGTAGTCAACGCTGCAAGAGGCGAATCCCGGAAGAAGTCGGTAGTTGTGCGATCTGCAGTAGCGCGACCGCGTGTTGAGCAGATCTGCGCGGGATAGGACGGTAAGTGTGGGGTATGAGGGACGTACTCTCAAGGTATTGCAAAAGGTCTGCCACTGCCTCCCGCTCGTTCTCCAACAACAACGGCTCGTATGTTGACCTCCGGGAGCGGACTGTCCGGACAACGTTAGCATGATATGTCGCTCGCACAGGTAGACGGGACGCACAGCAAGACTCGCAGCAACTGGAGACGACGCCCATGACAAAGATCCGTGGAGAGGACGAGCGGGACGGCGGGGAAGGGGGAAGGGTCGTTGTGCAGAATGAAGAGCACGCTCTCGAACGCGAAGGCAACGCCGGCTACTTGTTTGTCCGTGTTTTGACTTTGCCCAAAATGAGCCACGCGCCCTGCATGTGCTCATCGTGTGCGACGACGATGAGGCACTCATGCTGATCCCACACGACGCCCGCATCACAATCCAGATGTCATCATATATATCCAGATTCCGCGTCCGGTTCCTCTGCTAGTGCGCCCGCGGACTCTAGTTCTGACATTGCCCGAGAGCGCATCGTCGACTGCGGCATCCATGGGCGATGCAACGTCCATGGCGATGAGTGCTGCGCAGTACAGTTACCCTCGCCTCTTCAAGCCATGGGCCAGGACTTAAAGTCCGTGCTGCGTGAGGGGTAACTCGCACAACTACCCAGACAGTCGAATGGCTACAGCGGAAGGCACTGAACCGCTCGTCATTGCTCCGACCGAAGACCATTCGGCCACCGTCGTCTTCGTCCATGTGAGTCAATTCCTTCACCCTGAGTATATGCCATTTATGACTGACTTGAGTCTGCCCTTTAGGGAATGGGGCAGACCAATGGCAGCTGGCTGCCTATACTCAGTTCAGTCGTTGACCGACTTCCCCGCGTGAAATGGATCTTACCTCAAGCGTAAGTGTAAGACCTCTCTGTTGCTACCCGGCCGGGAAGGTTTACAGTGTTGCCTGCCTTAGACCCAACGCTCCCGTAACCTATAGTCAAGGGAGAATTCGTCCGAGCTGGTTCAACATCGAGAGCCTTCCGCCTTGCAATTGTCATGATGAACCTGGCGTCGCGGCCTCAGTCGCTAGGCTGGAGAACCTAGTCATGTCGGAGGTCCGTAACGGGACGACCTCGTCAAAGATCGTGTTAGTGGGCTTTAGCCAAGGGGCGGCACTCTCGCTCATGACTGCATTGACCACTCTGCATGAGCTTGGCGGGGTCGCCAGTTTATCGGGATGGATTCCTCAACAATCCAGACAGGTATGAGTCACTGCTCCATTGAACTCAATGATAGTACATTGACTACTGAAGTCAGGCAATGCAGCAAATGGAACCCAGCTTGCCTGTGTTCTGGTCCCATGGTACCGCGGACCAGGAAGTGCCGCTGTCCTACGGAGAGGAGAGCACAACCTTCCTTCGCAACAATCTCCACTTCCCTGCGGATAAGGTTCTTTTCCAGACGTATGAGGGACTCGAGCATGCCGTGAACGAAGATGTTCTCAACGACCTGGCCGTCTGGTTGGCTCGCATCTTGGCTTGAAGGCTTGGGGATCCTCCTTCTCTTCAGGTCTTGGACATTGATAAATCCGTCTACGTCGTTATATTACCGCCGTAGTAGTTGAGGTTATTGCAAGTGTGACATACGGAAGAGACGAGTTGAAGTTGCGCTGTGCTGAGCTAGTCACTCGACCAATCGGAAGGTTGGTGTGATAATAAGCGCTTAAGCGGTCAAACTTGAAGTCCTCGCACCCAAGTCCTCTTGCACCACCCTCGCATCTTGTTGTGTCGATTTCAACTCCCTTGAACTATAATCAGCTATCCCGCCAGCTGGTACAGGTTGTGGATGCGCTTGAGATCGTTTGTGTGTCCAAGACTCCCATTCCACCAACGCGCCAGGCCCTCTCTATTCACTCGCTCTTTCTACTGGCATCGTGTGGCTACCCCCGATAAGATGGATATCAAGCTGACAGAGGAGGAGGACACGTTGTGCAATCTCCTGGATGAATGTACGCGTGCTATGAAGGCGACGGAGGGGATAGAGACATCATGCAGGATCGCAGGAGGTTGGGTCCGCGACAAGGTACGCACAAATTGTGCACGTAGATCAATTCAAACCCTCTTGTCATGTATTCATGAGCTCTGTCTTGGACAGTTGCTCGGTTCGAAATGCAACGACATTGACATCGCGCTTGAAAACATGATGGGAGTTCCTTTCGCGGAACGCTTCGTCGAGTTCTGTCGGACGCAGAAGGAACTGGTCGTGAAGGACGTGGCAAAGATTGAGAGCAATCCGGACCAGTCAAAACATCTTGAAACCGCGCGTACTACCGTCCTTGGCATCGAGCTCGACTTCGTGAACCTTAGAAGTGAAGAGTACGCAGAGCACAGCAGGATCCCCACGCAAGTGGTATGTACTGCCATCTGAGACTCTGGATCATTGTTCCTCAATGTTATAGGCTTTCGGCACACCCTATCAAGATGCTGTGAGGCGAGACATCACGATCAATGCCTTGTTCTACAATATCCACTCAAGAGAGGTCGAAGACCATACAGGCAAAGTGAGCCTCAGTCTACGCATTTGTTTGCTGCTCATGCTGTCGAAGTAGGGACTTGACGATCTACGGAGCGGAACCATACGGACCCCATTATCCCCTAAGGAGACCTTCACGGATGACCCCCTGCGTGTTCTCCGTTGCATACGGTTCGCGAGTCGCTTCGGATTCACGATGGTGCCAGAGCTTCAGGAGGCAGCGAAGGATCCACTCATCCAGGTGCGCAGGTTGATCGACGCCGACGCAGTCATTTATTCATCGAGCGTGGCTCGTAGGAGGCTTTGAGGGTTAAGATCAGTCGCGAGCGTGTCGGTGAAGAGCTGGACAAGATGTTGGGAGGTAAGCTTGTCCGCCGCTGTGTCACGCAATGCTGAGCATGTTTCGCAGGTCGTAATCCTCTGTTGTCCATTGATCTCATCCAGAGCTTGTCGCTGTACTCTTCGGTGTTCTACATACCTGACAACATAGGCATCAAGCTTTCGGGTTCCCTCGCCTCTTTGGACTCAGCATTGCGCGCAGCATTGATTTTGCATGCACTCGCCAACCCATCCGCTGTTGCAAGCACTCTTGCGGGTCAAACCGTCCCCTCCCTTCCTCCTATCCACCCACTCATGCTATCCGAGCTTCCGTCATCTACCAACCCGCTCCGCCGTTTATACCTTGCTGCTGCTCTGACGCCATATCATGGTCTCACCTACACGCAGTCTAAAGGCAAAGTCCGCCCTGCAGCAGAAGCCGTCATACGCGATGGCCTGAAGCTCGGGGCGCAACATCACTATTTGGACGGCATTCCGACTCTCTTCTCCGGGGCAGACTTACTCAGGCAGGGTGTTTCCGAGTGGGGGAGTGGTCACATGGACAAGCCGGAACGAGCGTGGCTGGGTGTGCTGTTGCGTGACCGGAACGTGCACAACGCCGTGAGCGGGTCGATGTGGGCCTCGTCCCTCCTCTTTGCCCTCGTCCAGGATCTTACAGCACTGTGGGCCGGTGAAGCCGCTTCGATCGATGGTACGAACTATCCGTTGAGGTATATGAGGAAGCAGCACATGCTCAAACCATGGTATTGCAGTCGAGGCCGCGTCAAGCACAATTACCGCCTACAACAAGTTCGTCACTCGGGTGGAGGAGCTCGGCCTACCCGCTGCCGTCGACGCCAAGCCGATCCTTGATGTGCGTCCTCCTTCCCGCTTAGAGCGTTGCATTATCCCTAGGCTGACATTCGCGTGTTTACCTGCTTTCGCCCCGCTTCAGGGCAGAGAAGTGGTGAAGCTGCTTGGTGCGAGTCCAGGGCCGTGGACCGGCCAAGTCCTGGCGCGCGTTGTGGAATGGCAGCTGGAGCACCCCGAGCGGACAAAGCAAGAGTGCGAAGCATGGCTCGTTGCGGAGCATGCTGCGGGTAACATCAGTACTGCGAGCGGGAAGCGTGTTAAGGACGCGGGCGCAGATGGAAAGGCGAAGAAGGCAAAACGTTGACCATAGGCTTCCTTCTGTATGTTGAGGGCGTGCGTCTGCATGCTCCTTGAGGGATAGGATGAAAGATGATCCGCCGTATGTAATCGGTGCTGTTCGAGTCACGCATGCACGTTCTAATGTCGGATGGCAATGTGATGCATTGGGTACGCCTGCGTATGGAAGCGCATGAAGACAATATTCTAAATAGCGATATGTGAGAGCAGAGGGCTTGTGGCGCGAGTATCGGCGTGGTAATACAGGGTATGGTACAAGCAGACGAAGACAACGAGAGCAGAAGGATACGTAAGTGCGATTGGGGATATGACAAGAGAGCTGGGAGATACGTGATGGGCAAAGGGTTTTCAATGGTGGGTACGTTGGGTGATTGGAGGAAGTAAAGGATGGATTGCATGGAAGTGGTCGAGAACGTCGAGAGGAAAGCGGTGAGAAAGCGTCAGGTGCGTATCATCGTGGTGTCTAATGGCTGCCTAGGCGCAGCTATCGTAGCGCATCCAGTCGGAGAACTCCTGATCCGCGGAGGGCTGGTCGAGAGAGGGGTTGTACCCGTAGAACATGCTCGGGGGTTCAAAGCCGCAGCTCCCGTAGGATTCGATCGGATTGACAAGAGGAGTCGATTTGACATCGAAGATGCCGATGAACGCATCGTCAGGAGAGCTGAGCTTCTGGCTGCTGGCTTCGCTGGGGAAGTCAAGGAAGTCGTCCGACAGCGAAAGGCAGCCGGGGGCAGGGCTGAGAGGGTCGTGGCTCGAGAAGGGGGTCTCAGGGCTGCGAGAGAAGTCGGAAGAGAAGGGATCCGTGAACTGTACCTGCACGAGTTCAGCAATGCTACAGTCGGGGTCGTGGGGTGGTGTGCGTACCTCACGATTGTATGCCGGTGCGCCAAGAGAGAACTCGGGGATGTCAGCAGTGGCGACGAACCCATCGACTTCGACGTTGGATGAGGTAGGAGGCATGTCGTACAGCGCCGGAGAGATGGACTGCTGCTTGATGCACGGCTCGGCGACAGGGGAGGGTTCGTACTTGACAGGAACGGGGCCCCAGAGGGCGGGAGAGGCGATGACGTCTTGGTCATGGTCTGGCTCGTACTTGACGTGTGCCTTCGCAAGGCGAGGGGGGCGCGAGCGTGGTGGTGCCATGACCTTCGCCGAAGACTTGCGCGCCTTCTTCCGCCGAGGACCTTCGACGTACTCGTCGGACTCGTCGGACTCGTAGTCGTCGCTGCCTGCCGTTACGGGCTTATTGAGCTCCTTCTCCAAGTCGTCGCCGAGGAAGCCGCGCTGCATGAGGCGCGCGACCTGCTGGCATCGGTGAATCTTCTCGGAGTGGTCAAGCTTGGCCTTGCGCTTAACGCCCCGGTCTTTGCGATAGACGGGAGTGTACTTGTAGTTGGGATAGGTGATGGCGTGTAGGCGCTTGGCCTCGTCGGCCTTCGCGTGGTAGGGGGCGCGTTGGGCGGGAGAGAGCTGGTTCCAGAGCTGGCCGGCGATACGGCTGATCTGACGGTGGTCGCGCTCGACGGTGGCTTTGATCTTCTCCTTGCTCCAGAGTTCGGAGCGGAAGATCATGAAGGCGTTGGGCGGGCGGGGGACGTAGTCGGGATCCCGCTTGCGGGAGTGCGAGGAACGCTGGGTGGGCAACGAGCGGATCGAGGACGGACGCAGGGGAGGCGAGTCGGAATCGACTTCAGGCTCGCCCACGTCGTCGGCCGGGAGATACGGTGTGTCGTCGTGCGACGTGGTAGCGGTCGGAGACGGCGCGGATTCCGAGTCCAAGTCTGGGTACAGGAGGTGAAGGTCATAGAGATCATACTCGTCGGTGTCTACCGAATTGAAGTGCGTCAGTTTGCAGTTCACGATCGAAGGGGCAGTGGATCAGGCACGAGGACTCACTTGGATCGCGAGGCGGCTGGTGTGAGATGCGGCGAGACCGGCGGATGTTGCGGAAGGCAGGCATCGAGGGAGTGAAGTACGAGGATGTGGTTGGGGTGCGGGACAGTGAGTTGACAGAGGTCGCTCGACGCAAGACTTGGATGCTCTGAGTGGTGAAGCCATTGCTCGCAAAGCTGAGGACTTATAGAAGGGTGTGCCACCCGATACGGTGCAAACACGATTCTATGAACGCGATTGCTCGTGAACGAAGCCTCGGAAGATCAACCTCGAGGCAGCCTCGCGGCCGGGGCGGTTGCACGCCCTTGCCGTGACAGAAATGCACTTCATGCTAAGTTTTGGGTTTCGACGCGTGGCGGTTACCTTGTACGGATCGCGGAAGCAAAATGCGCAGACGCCGTGGTCACCAACGCCACCAGCCCCGGAGGAACCACGCGAGAGGGCGGCCACCCATGGGTGTCGTCCACAACGACTGACGCATCATCTGTGGCCACCCCGACGTTCCTGGACCTTGTGTGTGCGTTGTGTATCCCCGCTGGGCACCATATATTCACCGGCGGAGGTCCCGCTAGCGGACATGCCAGATTCGCGAACAAGAAGATGCCGCAGACCCGGCGCCCACGCACCGAGTCGGGGAATGCTGTCCGTACAACCCTTGCCGTCGGTGCGATGTTGTCCGTTGATGCACAATCCCCGCACAACATCCTTGTCGCTGCCAGCCAGGGCGCGGGCCCTTCCTCCCATATGTGTCAAGGCTTCTCACCCGGCTTGCTATGTGGAAAGCCCGCCTGGGAAACTGTGCCACTCATCAACGTGGATCGCACCCAGAACGACGCAGCTTCATTTACCTGAACTACATCGATCCTATCATCGACATCACAACCACGTAAGGTGCGTTCTGAACACCGGATACGCGGAGTTCCTACGTTCCCTCTCCAAACTGAGGTGTGCCACCCGGGGACTATAGCGACCACCGTGGCTAATGCCACCCGGACCTCTCTGCCAGCATGTCAGCAGAACACCCCGCCAACATGTGGAATTGGGGGCACACAGCAGGTTGGGGGTACGCATCGCATCAGAGTGTACGACCAGAACTTCATTCCGACTCCTCGTCTGTTCCGTCTGCGGGAGGTGACGAGGTTGCGGTCCCGCTTTTGCTTTGTGTCTGCTTGGCTTTTCGACGCTTCGAAGCAGCAATCATGTCCCTGTGAGCCGGGTTAAGTTCATAGATCCGCCTCGATAACTTGGGACGCGACACTTGCCTTTTCTTGATGGCATCGTTCCGCCCAATGCGTCTTGCATTGTTGACCGCCTCCGCGCGCTTCACCTTGCCCATTTCCCGTCGCTTCATCTTCGAAGGCTTGGGAAGCTTCAAGATCCACTCCGGTACCGTGGATCCCGATTGCAAAAGAACATTAGCGATCCTAATCCGGTATAGTCAGCGGATTGCTGCGCCCCTCGGCGTAGTGGATCGTGTCTGTGGACCACTTACGTCTTGAGGAAAGGCGCGTCTTGGTTTGTGAAGTACGTGATGGCCTTCCCCTCCCTTCCAGCGCGCCCAGTACGACCTGATGAGGTCTTATGAAGCTTCTGCATTGTTCAACAGCCCATAGGAACTCACCAATCCGATGGACGTAGCTTTGAACGCTCTGCGGGAAGTCATAGTTGATGACCTCTCGGACGCCCTTGAAATCCATGCCACGAGCCATCACCTCGGTGCTGACCATGACCCAGCTCTCCCCCCGACGCATACGCGAAACGGCGTCTTCGCGCTCCTTCTTCGTCATCCCCGCATGCAGGCAGTCGACGTTAGGTACGCCGCCAATGACCAGTTCCTCAGCCAGGGACGTAGCCCTCGGCTGGGATGAGACGAATATGAGTACAGGGGGGTTGTAAGGCTGTGACAGATATTGCAACAGTGTGGGCAGCTTGGATTGATCGTCAGCAACGTAGGTGAGGGATTGGGCAATGAGAGGAAGAGGAGTGTCCCTAGAGACGGTGGTTAGAAGGATAGTCGCTCTTCATAAGGTACGACGTACTTCAGACCTACGACGACCCGTATTGGGTCGCGAAGCATAGACATAGCAACCTTCTCCGCGTTCGCAGGAAGGGTGGCACTGAAGACAGCTTTCTGCACTTCTGGATGCGTACATGCTGCGATGACTTCCTGCACTTGCTCCAAGAACTCGGCGTCTAGCATGCGGTCCGCCTCGTCGAGGACTATATGCCTGACACTGCGCACGCGACATGAGATCGAGAGGCAATGGTACGTGATAGAAGGGCACGTACTTGTCGAGCTCGAGGTTGCCCGCTTGCAGCGAAGCTACAAGTCGTAAAGGTGTGCTGATGATCAGGTCTGGGTCAAGCATTCAGACGCGGTTCACCGATGCTGGGTATATGCTGTCATACTCACCAGTTTTCTCGCGCACCTTCTTGTCCGCGAGTGTTGCTGCCGACGCCTTGCTGAAAAGGACTATCCTCCACTTTCGCCCTTGCGCGAGCTTCAGACACTCGTTGTGTATCTGGTGGGCCAACTCTCGCGTGGGCGCGAGGATGATCGCGCGAACGCCTGAGCCTTGATTTGACTTCGTACTCGCCGCCGGCGCCCCCAACGCTGACATCACGGGAAGTAGGTAGGAGAGCGTCTTGCCAGTACCGGTTGGAGAGATGGCCGCGAGGTCGCGATGCTGCTTCAAGCTCAAAATCAACGCTCCGAATAGATGTATGGACAATGCATACCTCCAAGAGTATGGGGATACCATGCGACTGTATACCCGTCGGTCGCTTGTATCCACTCTGCGCAAGGTTCTGCAGCAGGTGCGAGGAGATGCTATACCGCTCGCGCAATCCTTCAAATGTCTCCACATGTTCTGGGATGTTGTTTCCTTTCGTAGTAACGCGGTGGCGAGGCATCGGTGAGTCGACGTCCTCGGCGTTCTGCTCCGGCTCGTCCTCATTCTCGTCCTCGTCTTCATCCTCATCCTCGTCTCCTCCATCCTCCTCGACTTCTACTCTTCGCTTCTTGCCTTTTGGATCAGCATCTCCGCTGGCTTCAGGCGCCTTCCGCTTTCCCCGGACACCCTGCGCATATTTGAAGAAGTCGAGTTCCGGTGGGAGCCCCCCCTCAACTCGTGCGGACGTCGAGGCTTTGCTTGCCTTGCGTTTCTTGCCCTGGTGGCCCAGTATGAGAACTCCAGAGACATCCCAAGTGCGCGTTACATATAGACGTACGTTAAAGAGGTCTACGTCGGATTTGAACTTCGACTTGTCGAACTTCGCGCCTCCGCGAGAGAGTAGATGGAACGCTTCCATTTGGACGAATGGGCCGCTTCGGTCAGAGTATCTTCTCGTTCTAGGAAGTTTGCGTGAGTTTATGCTTTAGAAGTAACAGAAGCAGAATTGAGATGACAAGGAGAGCAGAACGTTGGCTCGCTGTAGTATAGAGCAGACTTCGCAAGCCCAAGGCTAAGGTTAAGGCTGCACAGAAAAACGCGATCGGGTATCTAGCGTCATGATCATGTGACCAAACCACAGAAGTCAAAACAGTCCCGCCACGGCGGGCATTGACAGGTTTTTGGCCGGGGAAAAGTCATGGAAAAGGCGCGTCACGACGACACCTGTTCCTAAATTGGTCACGCGCGGGGAGAAAAGCCATGGAAAAGGTTACCTTTTCATCCACTTTCCCTTGATTTGGCACGTGGAAGGGAAAAGTTGTCGTCGTGTCGCGCCTTTTTCTCGACTTTCCCTTGGTGGAGAATCTGGCAATGCCCGCCGTGCGCCCAACCTTAGCTACAACTGCGTGACGACTTTTTGAACTTGCGCATGGACATTTTGACAATCCTCCAGGGTAAAATTTCACACATATGAGCATAGCTGGGAACAAGCATTTCGCAAGCGACATGTATAAGGGAGTATGAGGGTAACTGTGATTATATACTATGAGGGTAGTAGCTCTAGACTCTACTCTAGTATACCGACGGTCCTCTATGATCCGTCTAGTCTACGAGCCAAGTCTGCTGGGATACGAATAATGATATAAGAAGTCCGCTGGCATCTAGGGGATATAGTCTGCGGGGTAGAGGAATCTCCAACCCTTCTTCAATTGCTGTCGGGATTTGGCTCAGGATCATACTCGGGAGGGCGGAGAGGAAGGACACAACGTACCTCGAAGAAGATGAACATCAAGATAGTGTTGGGGCCCAACCGGATGAAGGCAGGTGTCCAACCCTTGAACAAGAAGCGCGGGCCCTCTTCACGGAGCGCTGTGGTTAGAACTTCAAGCGGGTGCGTCTTACCATGCTGTGACATAGTGATGAGACCGTCATCGAAACGCGGAGTTGGACGCGAGGTACATACCGCCGCCATGAGCCTGGATCTCATCACGTCCGCAGGAGCAGTCACGGCTATGGAAGGCATGAGTAGTTAGTAGCTGCGGGCAAATTCGAGAGGAATGATGTCGTACTTGTAGCGAAGGTACCGGCTAACACGCTAGAGATGGAGTGTAGCAGCAAGCCGTCTTGTAGTTGGTAGTCAATGAGAGGCAGTTTGTTTCGTAACAATATTTGCTTGAAAAGATCATATCTGCCGACCGGCGTAAGCGGTGGTGAAAATCATGTAACAGTAATCCAACTTACGACCCAACCTGAGAACCCTAGGAAACCACGGTGAGAGCCGTGACGGCAACAAAATGGTAAAACCTATATACTCACGTTCATGAGAATAGCCCTTGTCTAGAGAGACTTGTCAGCTTGTGCGTGGTGTGGGGGCGGGTTTCATCTCACCAAGTTTGTGCCCATTCCTCGGAAGAGACCATGGACCCCCTCATCCTTGACTAGGGTGATCAGACCGCTGAAGGCGTTACGATAGTTATACCTCTCTTTAGGAGGTCGCACAAAGTCGCTGGTCATTCTGACAAGAAGGATGTCTGATGACTGGAGTGAACAATCGCTTCGTTGAAGTTGGTGAATGATGCTTACCGGCCGGGTTTCCAGCCATACCTCCCAAACCTCCTGCAACCATCGCGGCCAGAAACAGGTGGCTGGCAGGTGCCGGTCCGTCCTGGGACAAGTACCCCTTCATCTTCTCGTATGCACCGAGACGAACGAGGGAATACGTCATTTGTCGCATGATGGAGGCAGAAAGTCCAGTGTATAGACTCTTGAAGCCGGTTTCGGTGACGGTCATTCGTAGTATTGAGAGCGTTGATGGGTGTACCGGACCGCCCTTTGCGGAGTGGATGGTCTGCATCCGACTACGTCGTAGACGAATGAGCACGCATGCCTCTTATTCTGCGCAAGACTCAATAGCAATAACTCACACTTTCGTCAGATCCAGAGGATGGGTGAAGCATGCCGCCACTGAAAACGGGCAGCGAGATGAGGAAAAAATAGCAATAACGGGGAAAAATCGGTCTACTCACTCGTTGCGCCGACACCTACGTCCCGACACGCATGGCACTCTTGTGAAACCTTTTCCTCTCATATCTGAAGTGTTGCAGCTCACCTCCAAGCCTCCACGTCAAGCATTGAGTCAGCTACATCGTTCGTCGGCTTTGCGGAGATGGCTCACCAGAAGGGATAACTTGTCTGGGGATGCATGGTGGGTTCGACGGTGCCAGCGGCAGGCTGCGACGGCGAGGCTCCCGAGCTCTTGTAGGTCTGCTGCATGTCGCTCAGACCGCGGCTGCCCGTCAACGCGTGGGTTTCATGGGATGTGGGTTATATAGCGGTACAAATGAGTCGTCCAGGGAGATCAGGGTTCGCTGCACATGTTATTCCGAACGTCGTCTCCGAAATACATTACAAATTCGGATTCGGCAGGCGCAGACGCGTGTAGAGAGACGCACTCTGGAACGTATTTTGCGTCCACGGGACTCCGTTGGCACACACGATTCGGAGTCGGGCGTCGGGCGTAGCGGAGAACGCATGCAGCTCATAGATTTGGTTGCAGTTCAGCACTTAGTTCAGAACACGGCAAGCCTCGGGAGACTTAGGCATGCACGCCCCAAGCTCGAGGCTCGTGACGCGCAGAGGCGTGACTGGGGTCCGTGCGCTCAACAAGGTTGCCGGGGGTCTATTTGGCGCCGCGCCGCGTCAAGCTTCGCGCGTCGTCCTTTTTCTCCCAACCACCACTTCCTCGCCTCCTATCCTACACTCTCCTAGCTTTCTTCTTATTCCTTCTTCCGCCGGCAGCAACTATGAGCGCGCACGACAATGAGGAACTCATCGACTACGAGGACGAGCATGACGTGGTCACGAACGGTGCACCAGCAGCCGCCGCGTCCAACGGTGCTGTCTCTGCGACAGCGCCGGCAGCCGATGGCGAGGGCGAGAAGGACAAAAAGAACTTTTCGGGGATCCATTCAACAGGATTCAGGTGCGTGGAGTTTGCTCTAAACGGGTGGGTGGCTCCGAGGTGTTGACACGCGTCATATGGACAGGGATTTCCTGCTGAAGCCCGAGCTGCTGCGAGCAATCAGTGACCTTGGTTTCGAGCACCCGTCGGAAGGTTTGTGTTTCAACGCGGATGCGTGTGTTGAAGCTCTGATTGACGCCACTCTCGCTTATAGTCCAGCAGGAGTGTATTCCCCAGGCGGTCCTTGGAATGGACGTCCTGTGCCAGGCAAAGTCTGGTCACGGAAAGACGGCAGTGTTCGTCTTGGCGACTCTTCAGCAGCTCGAGCCGGTCAACGGCGAGGTGTCGGTCATAGTTTTGTGCCACACTCGTGAGCTCGCTTTCCAAATCAAGAACGAGTACACTCGTTTCGCCAAGTACATGCCCGACGTCCGTGTCAGCACTTTCTTCGGCGGTACTCCTGTGTCGAAGGATGCCGACCTCCTCCGCGACAAGACCAAGTGCCCTCACGTCGTGGTCGCCACCCCCGGTCGACTCAACGCCCTCGTCAGAGATAAGGTCCTCGACGCCTCCAAAGTCAAGCACTTCATACTGGACGAGTGCGACAAAATGCTCGAACAGCTTGGTTAGTCTCATGCGAATTTCGGCGTCCCATCATCATTCGTGCCTCGTTTGTTCTCGCGGCGTCAACCTTGTCGGGTTTCACATCCACGTCAGCCTGTCTCGCTATGCGGCGCTCCAGCGCTTAGCGACCTCCTGCGACGATCTGGGCCTTGGTTCGGCGGTTACTGTGGACTGCGTGGTTGTTGTTGTTGTCGGGTGCAGGAGTGTGGGCGAGAGGAAACGGACGAAGCATCGACGGTCTCAACAGCTCAAGGCAGCGGTCGTCCTCGTCGACGTCGCCCGCCCAGTTGCCCTGCAAGTCCTTCTCGACGGCGCTGTTAGGCGACCTCGGCCCCCCATTCTTCCTTCGTGCCTTTTTGCTCCGTTTTACGTACGACGTCATCTTACCATCTTCGCCACCGTCCGCTAGACATGAGACGCGACGTTCAAGAGATTTTCCGGGCGACGCCTCACCACAAGCAAGTCATGATGTTTTCGGCCACCCTTGCAAAGGACATCCGGATCACTTGCAAGAAGTTCATGGCCAACGTGCGTCTCCTAGAACTTGATTGTGTAGCTCAATTCTTACGTTCGTTTGCAGCCGTTGGAAATCTTCGTCGACGACGAGACCAAGCTCACACTGCACGGCCTTCAGCAACATTATGTGAAGCTCGAGGAAGTCGGCAAAAACAGGAAGCTGAACGAGCTCCTTGATACCCTGGAATTCAATCAGGTTCGTCTACGCACTGGTTTTATGGTTCCTCCTGTATTCACTTCTGAGTTAGGTTGTCATCTTCGTGAAGTCGGTCGCTCGTGCCATTGAGTTGGACAAGCTTCTTGTGCAATGCAACTTCCCGAGCATTGCCATCCATTCCGGCCTCGCGCAGGAGGAACGGTACGTTACGTGGGTGTCGTTCATTCCGATTCAGCTGGCTGACCTTTGTTCGTTAGTATCTCGCGCTACACCGCCTTCAAGGCGTTCGAGAAGCGCATTCTTGTCGCGACCGATATATTCGGTCGTGGCATCGATGTCGAGCGTGTCAACATCGTGATTAACTACGATTGCCCGCCGGACGCTGACAGCTACCTTCATCGTGTCGGGTGAGTTTACGTGTGGTTGACTCGTCTAGCATTCTTCTAATCCTCCATTGTAGTCGTGCCGGTCGGTTCGGTACCAAGGGTCTCGCCATCACCTTTGTGTCGTCGGAGAGCGACCAGCAGGTGATGGCTGCGATTCAATCGCGATTCGAGGTTGCAGTGCCCGAGCTGCCAGACCATATCGATCCCGCGAGCTACAGTACGTGTTCTGTGATCCCCGTTGCTGGAATGTTGACTGATGGCGGCTGCAGTGACGTCCTAATCCTGGAGCGTTTTGCTCACGCTCTATCGCTGTCCCGCTTTCCTTGTCGTAGATTACCTTGTGCACCCTTGTACCAATATTGTGTCCTACTTCACAGCTCCCACACCTCAATGGATGATATTGCGGCCCAATGTGCCCTTCTTGCTGTATATGTGTGGCGTGATCTGCGGTTACGACATCCGGAATATACTTGCAGTTGTGGAGAAAGGATGGGCCGTTGCAAGTAAAAGCGCGGACGCCGGGTGTTGTTACGGGATATCGAGCAGAGTTCTGGTAACTGAGTCAGCCTCGGATGCAGGCGAGAAATGACGTTGTCTCGCATGGTGGTCTGGAAGAGTCCGCCGGGAGCACGGGACGCTTCGACGGTCCCCACGCGTTTTCGCCGTCTGATCATTGCCCGCGCAAAGATTCCGGACCACAGGCCTTCCATCCTCGGTAACCCAACCCAAGGCAGAAATCCTCCTCCTCGCCTTCCCTATTCCCGCTCATCTTTCTCTCGCCCGCCCTCGGCGACGACCACGTCCTCTTTTTCCCCTCTCTTCTCCCTCTGACTGTATCGCGCGCTCCGAAGTCCTCGTCCGGAGCCTCCTGCGCTACCATGCGCCGCAAGTACGCGCAACCCGCCCTCCCCACGCTCTACTTCAAGGATGGCATCCTGTCGGTGCCAGGCTATACATTCGAGAAGGTACGTGTTTCTATGCCTTTGCCAGTGCGCTCCGGAGGGTTCTGATCATGTCTCTTGTCGCACTCCGTCGATGTCCAGGCGGTACCGTGGGAGGACACAGGCAGCATGACACTCCTAGCGGAAGGGACTAATCTGCAGGACGGAACGAGCGTATTGGCTAAGATCGTGCCCGCACATTCCAATGCGTCGATGCTGCTCGAGCGCGAGGCCCACATGTGAGTGTTTTTGCTTGTCCGGTCGCGCGGGACTGCATGGGGTGTGGGGCCGTGGGCAGCAGACATTGCTGGGTGATGGATGGCCTGGGCTCGCCGCGACCTCTGTCGTTGTGCATGGCAGCACCTTGTCGTGTTAGAATCCGCAAGATTTCTTCACGATAGCCTGCATACACGTCGTTTCCCAATGCCAGTGCCTCCCAGCCCGCAGCGTTCAGTATGGCATATCATGACCACCGGCCAGATATCGTGTCCAGCTCTCGAGGACGTAGTGAAGTGTCAGCGTCCTTGTGGTTGAATGGCCATGCTTCCCGGCTGGGATTGACGTCTGTACTCGTGCGGCTCGGGATGGAGCATTCGGACTTTGCATCCTGATACGCGCGTCATTCGATACCACACTCTGCTAACATGTTATCCCCTCACAGACTGGAGAGAATGGCGACGTCCCCAGAGTCATCCAGTACGATATTGCGTATGATCGACTTCTTTACAATACCGAAGTCCAATGGCGACTGTGTCGTCCTCCTTCTCTTCCATCCCGGGCTCAACATCCTCGGCCGCTACTTCCCGCCTGCCAAAGTAAACAGTCTTCTCGCTGGCGACATCTCTCGCGCCCGACCTGCATCTACTCACCGCGATGTTTTCATGTCTGGCGTCGAAGAGCCATATATGATGGAGGAGATGGAGGCTATTGAGATCATGGACCTTGCAACGTTCCTCGAATTCGCCATACAGGCCACTCATTGCCTGGAGATGATGCACCGCACGGGGCTTATCCATCGAGAGGTGCGCGCGAACGCGTTCCATCTCAATCATCACAGCGGTCTCGTGCGACTGGTCCACTTCGGCAACCGAGCAGTTTCTTTGGAACAGTTCGGTGTTCCTTCGGAATTTGTGCTCAAGGCAGACGCGTTTGAAGAAGGGCAGAAGCTCAAGGTGAAGGAGGCGCTGTGCTACTTTGCGCCGGAGCAGACTGGGAGCATGGAGAACCTTGCTGAGGACCATCGGACGGACTTGTACTCTCTGGGGATCATGTTCTGGACGCTGCTGGTAGGTCGGGGGACCATGCCGTTCGAGGGCGGTCCCTTGGAGCTCTTGCACGCTGTCGTGCAGAAACGGCCAATGCCCGTGCATGAAGTCCGGCGTGATATTCCTCAGGTCCTCGCGATGGTGATCGAGAAATTGCTCAACAAGTCCCCCGACATGCGCTATCAGAGCGCCTATGGACTCAAGCAAGACTTGCTTGAATGCCAGCGGCGACTACTCGCTGCAGTGGCTCTCTCTTCTGACGAGCCCACCGAGCTCATCCCCTACTTCGACATCGCCCAGGAAGATCGATGTATGGAGTTCACTATCCCGAGTCCTCTCTTTGGTCGCGACAAGGAACTCGAGACACTGCGCAACATCATCCGACACACGTCGACGAGCTACTCACGGCAGATAGCGACGTCGCGGGGGTCCTTCATTGTCAGCTCAAACGGTTCGGGCGGCACCAGTACAGTTGGCACGGGCGACGATCCCAGCGACTCGATGTCCTCGAAGAGCGAAACTTCTGGGCAGATGCCAATGTCGCCGGACTCTCCTAGCTCGAAGGTGTCTTCCATGGATACCACCACGATGGGCTCAGGTCCTGCAACAGTGACGTCAGGGTCTACGGTTCCGACGAGTGACGGTCTCCGCAGAGTGGCTCTAGCGCCGTCACATAGTCGCGCAAGGACCCATGCTGCGATCATACTCGGTCCACCCGGTGCTGGCAAGAGCTCGCTAATTCTGGCACAGCAAGCGAAGTGGAGATGTGCGTACACTTATAATGTAACAGTGGAGGTACACTCACCCGTTGCAACAGCGCACGGCTTGTGGGGACAGGCCAAATTCTCAGAAGTCGAGCCTGGTCCATTCGCGACCCTTGTGAGTTCAACCTGGTGTATTCAAAAACGTTACACTTACACTGTCTCTATAGCTCGCATGCTTGTCCCATGTCCTGCGACAACTAATTGTCTTCCATTCTGATCTCCATCGTTTCGTTACGGACTTAAAGCAACGACTAGGACCTCAGCTGCAGAATGTGCCGCTTTTGTACGAGGGCGCTCCAGAACTCAGGACCATCTTCTCCCTCTTCGATATCTCTATCGAAGCTCCTCAGGAATCATTGGAGACAAACGAGTTGCCCGCACGATTCCAGTCGCTCGTGGAGAACGTTTTTGCTGTCCTGGCGCAGACCCGGCTGTTCGCCCTGTTCCTGGACGATTTACACGAAGCGCCCGACTCGTCAGTACTGCGCTTGTCGTCTCTCCGCAGCTTCTGACGATCTCTTCACAGTTCTCTCGAATTGATCAATGCCCTCGTGAATTCACGGACACGATTGGTGCGCAGTTAGTCTCATAAGATGTGATTATTGGCTCTCACATTTTCACAGCTCATCTTCGGTACCGTTCGGTCAGATAGACCGTGAGTGAATACGCCATGTAGCGATGCGTGCGATCCCCTAACATTGTTCTTTTCAGTGAGAGGCTGGACAAAATCCGCCAGACGTTTTCTTCGAAGTCCACTACATGGCTCACTCTTGAACCGCTCAGCTACCCTTCGGTTTCGACGCTTGTTGCACGGACCTTGCATCGCCCCAAAGAGGACATCGCACATCTAGCCCGCATTATCCATGGCTCCTCGGAGGGTAACCCGTTTTCAGCTAGGAGTATCCTCACAACGCTTCATCGGCAGCGACATGTCAGTCCCTTCCCCATGTCTTATATAATTCCTGTTGATCTATCGTGTCGGTCTACAGATCTGGTACGATTGGGACAAGAACAACTGGCAGTGAGTATCATCGGCGTCTACTCGAGTTACCGATGTGAACCAGAACTCCAGGTTTGACATCCTTGCAATCGAGAAGGCCCTTTTTGATAAGAAGTTTACCGCGGCCCCTGGCGACCTCAACTTTCTCGTTAATCACCTGCGCGAGTTGCCCGAGGATGCCCGCAAATTCGTCATATGGGCGTCGTTCTTCGGCCCAACGTACGTGTTAGACAACTGCAATGTGCACCGCTCATATATGATGTCTCCACAGCTTCAAGGTGACCGAAGTCGCACTGCTCATGGACTGGGACGATTCTGGTGGTAGTAGCGACAGCGGGACAGAGGAGGAACAGCGCGACATGTGGAACGTCACGAAGGCGGTCAACGATCTCAAGGATACCGCTTCGTCGACGCGCCGGTCTATCCGCGGACTGCAAAATGCAATCGCCGAGGGTTGGCTCGCCCAGAGGGCCCGCGATATGTGCAGCTTCTCGCATGACAGGTATCGTCAAGCAGCACAAGCTGAGGCCGAGAGTCAGCCGGAGGAGGCTATTGCCAAGATGTCGTTCCGGGTCAGTTTCTTCTTCTGTCCCGTCGAGGATGCTGTGGCTCATAATCGCCCTCTTACTCCTCAGATCATTCTCATGATGCTTCACGAGGCGACGCCCGATATCTATCGTATCGCGGAGCATGCAAAACGGTGAGAATACTTGTTGGTCAGGGTGTCGGGCTGTGTCTAATTGCCGTACAGGTGCCTACCTCTCTTGAGAGAGTACTCGAAGCGGGATGAGCTTCTGGAAATGTCTATCGACGCTGGAGACTCCGCTCGCGCTCGTGGCGCCCACGAGGTACGTGTGCCGCGCGGGATCAGTGAATGAAGCTAAAGCGAGTCTGACAGCTCGCTTTGCAATCCTACATGAATGCTCGGTCGCTGTTGGACGAGAATTCATGGAAGACAGACCCCGTAAGGACGTCTTCATTGTACGTCCGACTGGCAGAGTGCGTACTTCGCTTGTTGTCGAGGTTACACCCGAGGCTGATGACGTCCCTGCAGGCTGTATACGTGGAAATCGGAGTTCGCTCAATCCGACAATCTCTTGCAAGAGTGCCTGATACGATGCGAGCATCCCGAGGAGAAGGCCCGACTACTCCGTCTTCGCTCACGGAACCATTGGATGCGGGGAAACTACACGGCTGCGCTGAACGACAACACGCTCGGATTGCACCTACTTGGTGTCGACGTCAACGCCGCACCGACACGACGGGAGGCGGACATTATGTTCGAGCAGGTGAAGAACGAGATTCTCGCTGTCGGCTTCGACGACATCCTCTCGATACCTCGGGCACGCGATAGTCGAACGGACCTAGCAATTGCATTGCTGAACGATGCAGGTGTGTTGATATGGGCGCCTCTCGGTTCGATCTGATGCTGAGAATTACATGAGGCACGAACGCGTATTGGAGCACGGGCGAGGGCTTCGCCGATATCATTGGACTGACGGTACGCATGTGACCCGTGCAGATCGTATGGAAGGCAGCTAACAGACACCTGTCCACAGACCATACAACTTGCCCTACGGTGCGCGACCCCGTGTTTCATGATCTGCTCAAAGGGCTAAATAACCCTCCACAGTGCTGGGATGTGCCCGGGAACCGCCCTGGGTTTCTTCTGGGCCCTGGGAGGTAAGTCTTGTCACACAAAGTTCTGTCCCTGGGGAACGTCGCTCACGACGGGGCTGGAATAAATAGCTGCTGCCGAACGACGGGAACTGTTCCGCTTCTCTGCAGACCTTGGCAAGCTGGCGCTTCGCATCGCGGACCAGTACGGGACGAGTTTCGAGAAGTGGTTCGTGTCGAGGGCTGCGTCTCAACCAGCTATGTTCCCCTACTCATCGCGATTGTGGTGCTTATAGCCGTGCGCTACTGTTGTTCTCGACCATGGTGTCCGGCTTCGACAACGTGCACATCCGTGCCAATGTTCCACGGCTGGAGGAGGCTATCAAGTACGGACAAAGTGCGGGCGACAGGTGGGTATGGTTTATTCTTGACAGTATATGACGTCTCATGTGTTGCCTTGTAAGGATATACACGAGCTTCTCCACCGCCCACCTGATTGTCACCAGGCTCTACATTGGCGACCATCGTAAGACGACTGCTCTCTTTCGCTTGGGTAATGCTGATTTCTATGTAGTGAGCGAGCTTGTCGTTGCGGCCGAGGAGGTATGTCGTACACATTTATCACTGTTATGCAGATACATGACTGATGTTGCACTGCAGGCTGTCTCCGATATTACGCTATGGGCGCCCAGCGGTGACATCTCTATTCTAGCGCAAGGTGTGTTGCATCTGACATGGTACATTGAACGCTATTCATGGTTCGTGATGATGCAGGGACTCTGAACTGCATAAGGGCCCTTGGAGGATATACTCTCGCCCAGTCCGCCGAGACGGCGTTCGACACGGAGACGTTCAAGGAGTCAGAGTACCTCAAACAACTGGAGTCGCTCAGCCATATCAAAGCTGCCATGAATTGGTACAACGCGTTCAAGGTCGTCGGACTATTCTGCCTTGGCTTCGTGGACGAAGCGGCGGCGCTCGGTTTCTACGTCTACGAGACTCGGGATAGCAACCCTAAGTGAGCACCAGCCGCATCTTTGTTGGAGAATGGTGCTCATATAGGTGCAGCCACCGACATACGCGCTACGCGCTATTCTTCCACAGCCTAGCCCTGATTCAGTGTGTCCGGAAAGGCGGCCTGTCTCAGGAAGATCGCGTCAAGTACTTCAAGCAGATTGAGACGAACCAGTCATACATCCGGAAGTGCGTGGTGTTACTTCCGTTTTGTATTCTCCTCTGACCATCTGTATCAGGTGGTTATCTCCGAGCCCCGTCAACACGAGCACGTGGGTGGCACTCATCGTAGGTTCACATATTCGTGGGTAGCCCAATGGTCAACTAAGTTTTTCCTTTTCCCAGGACGCCGAGATGGCGTCGTTGACCAGCAACCCGGATGCCTTCAAGTTGTATGATGTCGCTGTCAAGTAGGTAGTCAGATTCCGCTGTCGAACGACTTTCTGACAAACGCGTAGGCTGGCTGTCAACAATGACTGGTTGCTTGAGGGTGGATGGGGTCTTTACTTGGTGCGTGTTCTTGCCTCTTTGATTGAGCGCTGACTCACGCTCGAACAGCAAGGATGCCATTTCGTCAGGTGTGGCGTTGAAGGCCTTGGAAGTGAGCTACAACGGCGTGGTATCTCGCGGCAGGCTCAGTGGGGCGCTCGCGGTCTTGTGTGAGCCCCGTTTTTCTTCTCTCATTAGTCTGCTCTCTGACAACGTGGTGCAGGACCTACCTTTCCTCTCTCTTGGAGACGCGCTCTCAGCCACTTCCCCTCAAGCGGCATATCTTCTCCGCTGATGTTGCCGTGCAAACGGACAGTGTTGTCATCGCGTCGCAACCCGCGTTACAAGGTCCCTATGAGCGGACAAGTCTAGACACAAGTGAAGAGGAGCAGATTTCCACTCTCACTGCCGCCGACCTTGCGTCAATCTTGAAGTGGAGCAAGGAGATCTCTGGTGACATCAACCTGTCCATGGCCTTGCAACGGTTGACAGAGATAGCGACGGAGATCTCGGTCAGTCAGAATACTTGCGTCGTCATCGCGCGCGAGGCTGGGGACTACACAGTAGCGACAAGTATGAGCCCTCCTGAAGCTTGCCAGGTCCACGAGTACGTCGCCCGTTCTTCATGTTTGTGTCGCTACTAAGCAAGTATGCCAGGAATCCTTTGCCCATACGCTCTATATCTGACCCTCTACGCCGGACGATCATTCAACATGGTATGTCTCTCTGTTGTGATACCCTTTCCACATAGACTCATCGACGTTATACAGCTCTGAACACGAAGGAACGAGTATATTACGAAGACATCGCTTCTGAGCCTCGTTTCGCTTCTGAAGCCCAGCAGAGCCCTCATCGTTCCGTGATCTGCATCCCTATATTCAGCAACCGAGGGCAAACGTTCGGGGCAGTCTACTTGGCGTCAAAATATGCCTTTTCCCCGAACATCGTGACCATGCTGACGCTCCTATGCCAACAAGCAAGCATCGGAATATCCAACGCGCTGCTGTTCCGGTCGGTCCAGGCCGGGACCAAGGAGAACTTGAAAATGATCTCCGCTCAGCGCGATGCATTGGAGGCTGCTAGGAAGAGCCGCGAGGACGCTCTCAAGGCTACGAAGGTATGCGTTGCCCGTATGCCATCCCGCGAAGCTTGGTCTCACCTCGTGGTGCACAGATCAAGAGTAACTTCTTGGCTTCCATGAGTCATGAGTTGCGCACGCCGTTCAGGTACGAACACAAAGGAACGCTTCATGTATACATTGACTAATGCATCACCAGTTCGTTCTACGGACTGTTGGACCTCCTGAGCGGAACTGAGCTCAACGCCGGTCAACGAGAGATTGGTGAGACCTTCACGAAGGTCCATTGATACTGTGCTCACCACGTGTCTTTCTCTCCAGTACAAACCGCGAAGCAGTCCTGCGAACTCTTGCTGAAGGTACGTGTCATCTCCTATGATCGATGTTTGTCAACTAACGCATGTACACTCAGATCATCGACTCAATCTTGGACTACAGCAAACTTGAGGCGGATGGTGAGCAACTAGCACGTTAGCAAAGCACTGATTATGATGAACTTGCATAGCCGTCAAACTCGAGTACTCTGGTTTCTCCGTGGAGAACCTCCTTGCGGTATGTTGCTATCAATGGTGGGATAGTTCTGTTGGCTAATATCTAGCCTTCTCAGGACTGCATGGAGCTCTTGCTTCCAATGGCAGCCAAGAAGCTCGATCTGTCGTTCAACATCGAGCCCAGTGTACCTCCTTGTGAGTGAGCTCACCACTATGATGATCTAAACGCTCATAGCCTTTTGTGTCTAGGGGTCAAGGCAGATTACGCCCGTATTCGTCAAGTGTTGATGAACTTGATCGGGAATGCTGTCAAGTTCACCGCGAACGGCTCAGTCCGGGTGACCTGCGCCGTAGATTGGACCGCCCCCAAGTCTGTCACAGACGTATCGTTGAAGTTCTCAATACAGTACGCAGCATGCCCTATGTGGTGTTAAAGGCGACTTCTGACACAAGTCTCAGGGATACTGGCATCGGGCTGAGCGCAAGCGATGTTGATCAACTATTCGTCCCCTTCCAGCAGGCCGACAATTCATCCACTCGGCGCTTCGGTGGAACGGGCTTAGGTCTGTCCATCTCTAGGCAGCTAGTCAAGTTGATGGGTGGTGTCATTGGGGTGCAGTCGGAGCTTGGTGTCGGGTCCACTTTCTGGTTTACGATCCCGGTCAAGATATTTGAGTCTGAAGAGTCGCAACAGGTGCGTGTGGGTTGACTAACCAGGTCGAGCACCGTATTAATAACCTCCACAGGTGCAGGCAGAGGTCGAGAAGCTGAAGTCACACCTCATGCTGCCGCGACCGCTACGGCTGCTTGTCAGCTCCGGATCGCCAACGACTCTGGCAATGATCAGTACGATGCTGAGCGGCTTCAACGTCATCCCCGTGTCGTCAATCAACGAAGCCGAGGACCTTTTGCGCAACGCGGACTTTGTCTCCCAGCCATTGGACTTCGTTCTGCTCGATGATCAGTCAGAAACCCGTGCCGATGACTTCGCGCGTGGTCTCAGGTCACTACCGTACCAGTCGGTGAAGGACACTAAAGTTATTCATCTCTTCACGCCGACGACCGACAACCTTGCTGGCGCGCCTATGTTGAGGAACGACATGGAGACATTGCCAGGGATCGTTCGTATGACGAAACCGCCTCGACAGCTCAAGTTGCTACAGATGCTCGCAAGCCTGAAAAACATACTGGATCATTTCCCGACGAAGCCGATGGTCAACGCGTCTGAGCTGCGCGAGGAGGAGGCGCTCGCGCAGCGTACGCTGTTCGGGAATGTCCTAGTTGCGGAAGACAATCCTGTTGCACAGAAGCTTCTAGTGAAGCAACTCGAGCGGTACGACCTAAACGTGATCGCGACATCCAATGGCGAAGAAGCGATCACGGAATGGGAGAGGCACGAGCCAGGATACTTCAGCGTCGCAATGTTCGATCATCGTGCGTATGGAACCATTGATATCTCGTTGCTTCTACTGACGATGAACCCAAGACATGCCCATATGCGATGGTGTCGAAGCATGCAAACGATTACGAATACTTGAAGGGAAACGGAAGGTGCCCATATTGCTACCCAGTAAGTTCTTTCTGCAGGCTTCCCTGACGCCATGGCTGACCATACGCGCGTAGTTGTTGCCCTCAGTGCCGACTGTCAAGAGTCGACAAAGCAGTTATGTCTTAGTGCGGGCATGAACGGCTTTCTGAGCAAACCCCTGAAGAAGAGTAAGTCACATACTGCTCATCTCTTTCACGCCGCGCTGATCTGTTCGACCAGACGATCTGCTATCACTGCTCGGGATGTTTGGACCTCCCATTCAACGCGCAGATCCGCCTTCTACGCCACCATAGCACATAGGTTGATACGTACAGGCTCATTTGTTATTTGTCGCATTGCTTTTCGTTCTTGCCTGCCTTTCTTCATTCTGTACTCTACACCGTAATCTACTACAGTATCCATATGTACCCATCATACCTCGCATCACGATTTACGTACATGTACCTGTTGTCCCCGATACCGCACCAGTAGTCGTTTATACACATGTAGCCCATGTTCTCCCCCTTACGGACTCTACCTGTGTTAGTCACGTAATGACGAGCGAAGGAATATACACGCCTCTCCATACATCTTCTTGGTGTCGAGATATTAGTTTGTTTCGTTTTGTTTGCATAGTCATAATTGGAGTGGGGATGGACTGTATGTACTACTGTACTACATGCTCTGGCTGCTAGATACCACTCACTCAATGCCGTCGTACCTCTCGTTTACACAGCTGCGGCTGTGGCTGCCTCATCGTTTCGATTATGTTCCTGGTTGCGTTCATCCACGTACGCACCACCACGTACTCGAGAGACCGCCCGCTTCAGGAGCGGCCGTTCACCGAAGAAGCATATTACGATGGTAATGCCGAAGAGCACCATACCGAGGTCGAAGAGGGAGAGTGCCATCCATCCACGCTTGACGTGGTCGTATAACTAGAGAAGGGCGTTAGCAAGAATCCGGCTCCGAGGCCCGCGGAAGGAATGTGCACATACTTGTCCGCCGACAACTGGTCCGACTGGCGGGTAAACGTCCATTAAGTCGCTTGGTATGGGCTGACGTTAAACTTGTACTTACCTGCAGAACCGATCCCGTAAGCGACGTTGAATGCGCCGTACGTATGTCCATCTGTCATAAAGCGTCCCGTAAGTCCCTCCTGAGCTCCCGAGACCAAGCAACGAATACGCACAGCCGACACCGTCTAGGCTTCGCGTAACGGCCGCGAGCTCGGCGGTGACCGGAGAAATCAAGGCCGATGAGAAGAAATCTGAAGTGAGAACGGAATTGATTCAGCGTCGAACGGCACGGAATCGTATGCGGACGGGCTTACTGAGGATGGCAAACATCACGAGGAAGTAGGCGAGAGGACCCTTGATGAAGATGAGGACGTAGAACGGAACCGTACAGATGGCGCAGACGAGCGTGCTCGTTACCGTCCCTCCTCGGTCGGCGTACCATCCGCTAAGCGGAGAAGCTATTATAAAGATCAGCGATGACTAAATCGAGGAGGAGGACCCGCATTCTTACAGATGAAGGATGGTATGACCGCGGCGAGGTACACGAGCCCGACTTTGGAGACGTCCAGACCGTACGTGGACTGGAGGTAGAGAGGCAATGCCGGCTCTTGGCTGGTAATGATAACGCTGCATATGATTCACTGTCAGCCTGCATTGCGGGACCCCGACGAGCCTTGGTGACCAACCCGTAGATGAAGGTCAAGTAGACAGGGGCCATCGCTCTCGGCGACTTCAAAAGAGTCAGCAGCAAGCCCACGATTGACAATGATTGCTGGGCCTCGTTCGTAGCAGGCTCCCGAGCCGGCGCCGTGACCGCTGTATTCTCTTCGTCCGTTGGTCGCGTCGTCGTGTTGACCGGCTGTTCATCACGCTTCTCCGTATCCGTGGCAGTGGCGCCGTAGGCCCGGTCCCGAGAAGCACCGTGACTTTGCACGAGGCCAGTGAGCGATGCGTCCCAGCGAATGGCATCCTTGCGCTCGATGATGAGCAGACGGCAGATGAACTCGAGCGCTGTGGTGATGACTCCGAAGATGAAGGGTCCGCGGAAGCCGAAACGATCGTCGAGAGCTCCAGCGACGGGCGGTCCTACGAGGAAGCTGTATTGTTGCTCAGTAAATGAATCTCCGACGATGGAAATGGGCTACGTACCCAAGAGTCATTCCCATCATGACCAGTCCAAGTTGCTCTGAAACGGATATGAGTACTTATGCGAGTTACCCCTATTCTCTAGTTACTCACTGCCCACAATCGTTTCTGGGACGGTATCGCACCTACAAGACGTCAGCAAGGAGCCGCGGAGATCAACTTGAAGGGAGCTTACACCAAGGCCAGTCCGACAACCCAGATGACGGATGCACTAATTCCTTGGCAGATACGGGCAATAACCATGACCGCGAACGTAGGAGCTTCCATAAGCATGATTTGGGACCCTATCAGAGCAAATTGACCGCAAAGTAATGGTATCTTCCGGTTCCTGTATTTCTCAGAGACGTAAGCTATAGGCGGGGTTGCTACATATGGCGGGTAGCATGAGCAATGTGGTCATGCAAGTACTTGAGATACTGGACTCACATACGACAAGAGCTGCAGACTGGTTTACATATGATCAGTCAATTGGGGACAAGATGCGCTTTGTCTGACGAGGGAAGGACCCACATAAGCAAACAGCAGCCATCCGACCAAGCCGGAGACTCCTTCATATCCCAAGCTCTGGAGTCGGAAGGGGATAATAGGGACAATCATGGAGTAGACGAGAATATCGGTCGTGACTCCTGCAACAAAATCAGTTCTATGCTTCGCTGGATCTTCATGAAGTTTGTTACCTAGGCCGACAGCTAAGTATTCGCAGATGACGGAAAGGGTCAGCGACGTGCAAATGGACGACGGTACAGGATGGTAACCTAGCGTGATGAACCATATGGAGCTCCTCCATACCAGACCCCATGGCGGACGAGATCCCTTTTTCTTCTCGCGTATCTCCTCTTCCTGTCGAGCGGGAGGGTATGTCGCCGGAGACCTGGATCCTTGGCGAGAAAGCCCTGCGGCTTCGGCCATCATCAGTCACCGGTCACTAGCGGGTTTTGGTGATTGTGAACGGTGTCTCCACGGCTGAGTGAGGTAAGGACAACCTAGGTACTGAGGACGTGGGCGACCAAGCGGCTTGCTACACGCATGTGTCCCTCTGGCAAGTACAATGCTGACAAAATCAATGAAGGTGGCTGTGTAACGTTGCCAGGAGATCCTCGAGTCCGGCTTGCAAGCCCTGAAACAAAAGTTCGCTGCGCAAGTAGAAATATTGTATTTCCTCCAGTATGACTAGCGCATGAAGGCACGGTTGACTCTCGGTTTTCCGACCTGACACCTGACAGAATGATCAATAAGGCCTTCCGCGAACACTCCGAGTCTGTACTCTTGCATCACTGGATCAGCTTGCCTGCTGCGCTCCAACGACTCTTCAGCGCATTGAGTTTACGAGTGGTTCATTGTCCACCGTCCCGATGTTTAACGATTAAGTTCTAGCTTGCTGTGCATCTTTATGACACTACTATGCACACCGGGCCGGTCAAGGTCTGGTCCGCCAAGTGGCGATGCACGTCATACTGCACGCAGGGTGCCGGGGGTCCCTGTCCCTGAAGGACCCGGAGGACTGCATCCATGTATAGCCGGTGGAGACTGCGTATATGCTACATCATGGACGCATTCGCCGGAAGTACTTGCTCTCAACGCTCTCCCTCATATTCCTGGCCGTCTTGTTCGTCGCTTCTCACGACGCACGCACCCCCAACATCGGCGACGGCGACCTCCGGATAACACAACACACCGCCTAGGCCGCTATCCGCACCGGAAGTACTTAAAGTTAACGGTACAGCCCTCTGCATCACCACACGCCAAGCTACTCTCCTCCTCCCAACCTTTTCCCCTCTCGTGCCAAGCTTGCGGAACTATATTCCAGCCATGCCCATCTCTCTCAGTGAATCGCTGCTTCCCCAGCCGCCTTCCTTCCAGAAGAAGAAGGCGTACGAGATACACAAGGTTCTTGGCGAAGGCACTTTCGGCAAGGTGATGGTACGTACCGCTCATCTCCTCTATCCGCGCTGTGCAGCTCTGACTGCCTCCCTTTCCTCTTATCTGTGTACCTTTGATTGACTCCGCGACCCTGGCACACCGGCGCGCTTCTCATTTTGGGAACCCTTCTCCTGAATACACAGCGAGCGACATGGCACGTCCCACCAGGCCAGAAGAACGTTGCCATCCGCGGCGCAGCAGCCAGCCCTGACGCAGGTATTCCTCCGAACAAGCCCCCCGCACCCACGCGCAGTAGCTCCAGCTCGAGCCTTAGCCCCTCGCACCTCTCGGCCTTCACCAAGTCCTCGAAGCACAGCAGCAGCTCCGAGAGCGGCGAAGAACTCACCGTAGAGGTCGCCCTAAAGGTCATCCCCAAGAAAAAGGTGAAGGGAAACGAGAGCAGCGTCTGGGGCGAGATGGAGGTTCTGCGCGGACTTGACCATCCCAATATTGTGAGTGCCCCCTCTTGGCTCGCGACCATTACGTCATTGTGAAGGTTTCCACTCATTTCCCCACCTCAAGGTCAAGTTCTACGAGTGGTTTGAGTCGCGGTCGAAGTACTACCTCGCATTCGAGCTCGCGCAAGGAGGAGAATTGTTCGAGCGCATCACGAAGAAGGGGAAGTTCACAGAATCGGATGCTGTGCAGGTACTCCAGTACGTCTATCTTCGCATATTCCCATACATCTGTGCGGTGTCATCCGGTATGAGTCTGATTAGATCGTACTATTGATAGGTCGACTCTATCTGGCGTCAAGTACCTCCACGATCACGACATCGTCCACCGAGACTTGAAGTAGGTCGCAAATACACGCGCTATGCAGTTCCCCATATTGATTTTGTACAGACCAGAGAACATTCTATACCGGACACCCGATGAACACTCGGATATTGTCATCGCGGACTTCGGAATGTAAGCATCGCCCCGTTTGTCCTTTGCACTTCTGTGTTTAACGAGGTCTTGTGCAGCGCGAAGCACCTGCACTCGGCTGATGAGCAGCTCTACTCCTTGGCTGGTAGCTTTGGCTATGTCGCTCCAGAGGTTCTCAACAAGAAGGGCCATGGAAAGGCTGTAGACATATGGTCAATAGGGTGAGTAGCCGTGCCTCGCTACAGACGTCATCCGTCGTAAAGCCGCTGTCAATGTCGCGGTGCTGACTTGAGTGGCGATGCGCAGGATTATCACCTATGTCATGCTCTGCGGTTACTCGCCGTTCCGCTCGGATGACATGAAGGAGCTCATCCGTGAGACGACTGCGGCGAAGATCGAATTCCATGAGCGATACTGGAGCAATGTCTCTGCGGAAGGTTTGCGTTCAACCAACGTCGCGATGATACCCCACGCCAACCAGTCGATTCACAGCTAAGGATTTCGTCAAGACATTGCTCAACCCCGACCCTGCGAAGCGGCCATCAGCTGAGGACGCCCTCAAGCACGAGGTGCGTCTGCACCTTCATCTCGCTATCTTACCCATTCAAACCTTACTTCCGTCAGTGGCTCACATCCCACAACCCGTCGAACGAGCACGACCTCACCGGCCTGCGGGAACACTTCGACCCTCGCGCGCGCTGGCGCACCGCCATCGCTGGTGCCCGCGCGCTCCACCGCTTCAATTCGAACTCCTCTCGCACCAGCGCAAGCAGTGGCGGCTGGCGGACCCGGACTGGGACATACATCGATTCCGATGATGACGAGGATGCTGAGGATCACGCACAGCCCGCGCCTGCGGATGGTGCCTCGGGTTCAGCGCACTCGTCGCGGTCGGACCCCGGGGAGAACGAGTACGTCAAGGTCACCGCACCGGACGAGGATGAGATGAAGAAGGCCGGTGCGGAGAAGAAGACGGAGGTTGTCGAGGAGCCTGCGGCCGGTACGCAGGGACGCCCGAGCGACGCGCATGAGCTTAAGCACGAGTCGCAAACTCACCAGCCGTTGCACGAGAAGGTCCCGACGCCGCTGCATGAGGGTGATGACCCCTCTCCGCCGCAGGCGCAGGAGGGCGCGGGGCCGTCGGCGGAGCCTGAGCCGCACCCTGAGGCTCAGGATGGGCGCGAGACTCCCGAGCTGTCGATGCCCGGATCATTTGACGTGCCCCAGCATGAGCAGCATCACCACCACCATTGGGAGGGTGGCTTCATGAGTCTGTTCAGGAAGATGCACATCAAGCAATAACGCTGCAGATAGACTGTCGAGCTGTTGTGAATGCCCTGATATGTGTACGTCGGACTTTCTCGTGTACCTCTGTGTAGGAGAATGCCGTGTCGTTACTCGTAGGCTTGTGTTGTGGTGTGTTCATATCTTGGATAGCGCATGAGCGCGGTACACGATAGAGATTTAATACTCCCTGTCGCAGTAACAGTAGTATGTCGCCTGTATCATATTCATCTTTGGATACCCTTCCTCCAGTACAGACATGTGTTGTCGCCCGACTCGCAGGATCAGACTCTGACCCATCCTCTGCAGTTTGCACTACCGCACATGCAGTGCCTTGCGCCTTCGGGAGTCCTCTGTCGATGTTTGCCCTTGGATCGCCGGGCTTCTTCTGCAGCCTTCGGGTCGTAGTCGATCGTGAGTTCTGTCCGCGGCGGGATGTTCTTCATGGCTACGAATGCGAGGTAGGGCTGGTTGAGCTGGTGTTGACGGGAGGGTCAAGACGAATCACGCGTGAACATTCATGAGCATGGACGTTACCTCCGGTATCGTGTCCCAAACCACAGGATAGACACGCAGGTTAGGCTCGCAAGAGTGGCTGCGTAACCGCGTCAGTGTGGACGATTTCCATTTATCACGACCGACGTACTTGACGAAACGAGTCCAGTTACCTGCGCGTGAGTTCAAGTCAGCTGGGCATGGACATGAGCAGCGAACCCTTACCGTGGGCGTATCCATCGACTGAATACTTGTCGGCTTCATCATCGTCATCTGCGCCTTCGCGGACGTCCAGGTCGAATATATAGGACTTGCGTTCGCCCTCGTACGTGTCTGCCTCTTCACGACGTCTGCGAAGGTGCATAAGGGGTCTGAGTACCGCAGGAACCAAGTCATCCACTCACATCAACAGACTGGAAGAGTGTCAGTGGAGTAGCAAACATACGTTATAGCGGGGGGGAATACTGACCCTGTGTATATACCCAAGACCTTGCCTGGGGGCAGAGCAACGGTCGCGCGTGCACCCCAGCCGCAGTTTCGAGTTCTGAATACTTCGATGGCCACGTCGCGCGGACGTTGTGCGACTCGGTTCGGGCACGTCTCGTCACACGAGCAACTCTGAAGATAGATAGCGGTTCAGCAGTGTTGATTGTCCGGGAGATCGCATAGAATTTACGTCGTTGCATTCGATCGCTTCCATTCCAGGCAGGAGTGCGAAGTTAAATAGGCCCTAGAGTCGTAAGAAGGGACTCAGTGAATCTTCACCGTGAAGCACATCCAAAGCAGTATACCCTCTGCGTGTAAGCGAAAATCCGCTCGCCAGATGAGTTCACGAGTTCAGATGGCCCTTGACACCCGCATTCTGCAGCGTCGTCACAGCGGTCGTCGCATTCGCAGCTCACAAGACAATCAGCAACCTCCACATTCGATGGCACATCTGGAGCTCTTGCAGCATAGTTAGTCCTCACATAACCCGTTGACGTTAATCATGACTTACCGAACGTAGCCCCGCTCGAGATACTTGAAGTTCTCCACAAGCGATGGGACTTCCTCATAGTTCACCTCATTCACAAACGTTACCGACTTCGCTCCCTGCAAAGCGCGCGCCCACTTGAACTCGAGGGATTTGCGACGCTTGAACTGTCTCCGCTGACCGCTCCGAGCAGCCCGGGATGCCGATCCTCCTGCCGGCTCCTCCTCAGAGTCCGGCGCCGCAGAGGAAACGGCTCTGCGCACACCTGCCCGTCTTGGGAGAGGCTTGACAGGCCGGCGCCCTTGCACAGGCGACGGAGAGCGAGAAGATGAGGAGGCAGAGGACGATGCCGGAGTCCGAGTCCTAGGGCCTGATTCCGCGTTCGACCTCTGGGATGCCTTCCGCTGTGCAAGAAGAGCACGGGCGTCGACGACGTGTTGCGGGAGAGACGGCGATGCTCGACCAGGAACCTTCTTGCGCATGCCATCAAAGTCGATGGGCTGCCTCGGGTCCATCCCGTTCGGCAGGTACAGCTTCTTGAGCTCTTCGTACCCGCGCGCCAGCTCGATCGTCCTGTCTTCGTGCAGCATGTGGTGAGGCGCGACGCCAACTTCAATCTCGGGGCTCCTCTGTGCCTTCGCCATGCGCTTGGCACGTTGCTGCTTGTCCCACCTCTCGAAGAAATGTTGGAGTCCTTCGGTTCCGGGCTTTTCCCAGGTGGTGTTCGAACCATCCTGACGGCGCCAGTTGTCGCCCCACTTTACCTGCGAGTAGACTATCAGGGATTGTGTCGCAGTCTTCCAATAGGTCCAGTCACCTCGTATCTGAAGGCTGTTGTCAGTGCGGTTGGATCATAATACTAGTGGCATAAACGACGTACCTATGCTGACCGAAGCCATCGACGCTCTCTCCGACAACGCCGGATACAGTCCATTCCTGCTCATCGGCGTCGCTGCCGTAGTCTTCCACAGGTGACGGCGACGGCGAGTACGCGCGAACAGTCCTCATGCTCGTCGTGGTTAAAAATATAAGGCAGGCAACACTACGAGAGAGCCAATATATTGCTGCGGCAGCGATGTGTAACCTCACGTGGTCGTGGTACACCTCTCTTCACACACCGTCACACATAGGCCACAAGGGCGAAGGGGGGTATCCTGGACCTAATCAAACGACTCGTAGATTGCAGAATAAGTACAGGATGACAAACAAATAATGCGCTCAATATACTATAACAAATTACGGGGCCTAGGAATGGAGGGAGCAGGACGGATTGCAAAGGTTGGTACGCTGTACAAGTGTGAAGAGTACGCAGTACAATGTAACAAAATGGAACAGTATAGGTTTGCGCGAGCAGCAGGCGATATAAAAGGCGAGTAGTAGAGATGGACTGTCGATGTGTGGGGTTTGGGGATGTATGGGCATTGTGTATATGGTGCAACGGAGCGGGAGTCAGAAAGCGAGAAGAGCGAGTTATATATGACGAACACCTGTGGATGCGGGGATGGCAAAATACAATTGCGCGATGCTGGTAATATATTCGAGAGCCCGGAATGCATGGTGCCGACGAGCAGCGGTGAGATGAAGGAGCCCGGGAGGATAGTAAACAGGGTTCATAGCGAGCCGACATAGGTATAATCCCGCATGCGTCGGGATGGCACGCGGGAGCAATTACGGGGACGATACGGGGGGAGCAAAGGAGCGACTTGAGATATGCATACGTTCTTGGCTTGAAGGGACCGCTAGCGCAAGTCCGGAGGGGCCAACTAGGACCTGACCAGCTTACATGCCGTAGCCGAAGGAACGCTGGTAGGGATCCGCCGCAACGCCGACAGGGAACGAGTTGACGCTGCCGTACGACGACACGCCAGAGAACCCACCCGCACCAGCATGCGAGTGCGGCGGGGTGAGACCGGGGCTGTGGTTGTTCGAACCCTGCATCACGTAGCTGTCAATCGAGTGCGACTGGAGCCCGTGCAGCTGGGGCGCGTGCAAGCCAGGGCCGCCTTGAAGCGCATACAGCCCGTTCTGGGCCGTGTATGCGTCCGCCAATGCGCCTGCCTGGAGGTGGGACATATGCCGGCCCCCGGCGGGGCCGTGGCCCATGCCCATGCCCTGATTGCCGAGGGCCATGTTGACGAGCGCTGCCTGCTGGTTGTGATGGTAGCCTGCGCCTCCGCCGCCGTACGCGTCGTTGTGCTCGCGCTGGAGCTTGTTCTGGATCCTCTTGCCGTACGGGGTGTTACGGATGAGGGGCAGAACAGGGCGGATGCCCTCGACGAGCAGAGCGCGCTGGCTGGGCTCAGCATAATCCAGCGCGGTCTGTGATACTCACGCTCAGCAAACCCTGCACGTTGACTCAGCGTGATGATGGGCGGACACGCACCTGCACACAGTAATTGCCATAGGAATCTCTCAACAGTTTCTCCAGGCGGGTTCGGTTGAGAAGCTCGCTGATCAGCATCTTGCGCGTGTTGTGCTCGGCGACTCGGATGCACTGCGGGAAAATATTGATAAGCAGCCACCCTGGCATCTAACGTGGGCATGTACGCACCTTCTCAATCACGTTCGAGCTGAACTTCTGTACTGACAAGGCGCAGACGTTTCCGCTGAACTGCCGGATGACCGCGTCGCTGAAACGGTTGTCGTTCAGGTCCAGAATGTATTGCACCACCTATATCCGGCATCAGGATCAGAACGTCCGCTATAACATGCGCTGCGCGTGAAAGCGGACTTACATAGTTGCCATAAGGATCCTGCACGAGCGTGAGCGCGTTGTACGTGATCTCGTTCACGAGCTGGACGCGCTGGTGCTCCGATGCATGGTCGATGCAACGCTGCAACACGCAGCAACCGTGGCGGTGAGTGGCGACCTCAACGCAGTTCGCCGCAACGGCATTGTAGATGAACTGCATGTCCCACATGAGGTTAGCTCGCTCACATGCCAACTTAGCCTACTCAGCCAAGCTTTACCTGGTTGTCCTCGGGCGCCAGCTTGTTCAGGCACTTCTGGATCACGTGGTTGCCGTTCAGATCCTTGATGAGCACGACGACGTGCAAGCTCAAGGCAAGGATGATCGAGTGGATCTGCATGTTGCAGCTGAAGTCAGCCTGACGGGTCTCCACCGTAAGTGGTATAAGAGAGTCGACTGGTCTGACACTTGCCTGCCTGCGGGTAGACAAGAAGTCAATCATCTTCTGGACTGCGCGGGTGCCGTGCATGTTCAGGGAGATGTTGACGAGCTCCTGCGCAACAGACTCGCAGATGACGTTCCTCTGCTCATCCGTCGAATACTCAAGGAGCTTCTGGCACAGGTAGTTCCCGAAAGGATCTAGAAGGCAGGAAAAGAGTGAGTCTAGTGAGAGAAACGGGCGGCGATTACCACATACCCGTCATGAGGTCCGCGAAATGACCGAACGTCTCGCGGAAGATCATGTCACGATGCTCCGGAACACCTTCCTCCAGCTTCTTCTGCAGGTAGCGGCATCCATGCTGGTCCTTGCAGAGCTGCGGAATCTCGCCCACAAGGTCTTCCAGGCGCGTACCCGCAAACCGGTTGACTACGGAAAAGTGTCAGCGCGACGCCCACTGATGGAAGAAGCTGTCAAGAAACGACGTACACTCACGGTCAATGTCACCGCGCTTGTGCTTAGGCCCGTGCAGACCGTTCATCTTGCCATCCGCACCGTTGGGACGGCTGTTCATGTTGAAGCCGTACTTGGCGCCGTTGTGGTGATAGAGTGCAGTCGATCCAGTGGCACCGACACCAGCTCCGCGACCAGCGGCCTCAAACCCGTACGAGTTGAAACGCCCATTGTCCATGCCACCAGACAGGCCGTAGACGCCATCTCCACCATATTGCTGTGATTGCTATGAGCATCATGATCCGAAACAGCACTAATCAGCGATCTCTGGTGCTCACCTCGTCGATCCCGTTCTGGATGGAGTTGAAGCTCAACGGGCTGCCATCAAACTGACCCGAAGGCATACGGGATAGCGAAGGGTTGAGTTCGCTATCCTCGCTCAGCTGGCGCGAGAGCTGCGCACTGAGGATGCCGTTGATGTTGTGCGGGTCGCCAGATAGAGGAGTACCAGGAGCTTTCGCGAGAGACCCCGCGGAGCCAGGCATGCCGGGCAGGGGCGTGGCGGGGACAGAGCGGGCAGAAGTGATGGAAGACAACGTATCACCTAAGCTGAGCGGTGATCCGCGACGCGACGACAGACCCTGGGCAAGGCCTTGCGACACCTGTTGAAGAAGTGGCGTCGTACTGCCCGACACCGTACCGTTGCCCTTGGGACCAGCGAGGTCGTTCAAGCTGGGCGAAAGGGTCATGGTCGGGTTCGTAACGTTGCGGCGGTCGCTACGGCTGAGGGTCTCAGGCATGCGTCCGCTGCCGTTGAATTGTGGCCACTCGGAGGGCTTCTGGAAGTTTTCCGACGGGCGTCCAAGGTAGGATGCGCGAGGAGGCGTTTGGGAAAGCGGCGCGAGATCCAGCGCAGCAGCAGATGACCGCTTTACGCGTAGGTAAGGGATGGGAAGGAACGGAAGAAAGTTGCCACGCACCTTGGCAAATCCGTTGGTAAACTTATCCTCGTCGGAGGTAGGGAGATGACGCATGGCATCTGAAACAAATGAGAAGAAGATCAAGAACAGAAGGGTCGAATACGCACTGTGCATCTCCTGATCCAGCTGCTCGTCCAACATCATGCCGGCGTTGTATACGCTTGCGTGGTCGTTGGTGAAGCGGCCGCTGTTCGAGCGGAGGATGGACTGGGGGATACCGCCAGAAGGCGTCGAAATCCGGTCGGCCCGCTCACCCGCGAGGGAAAGACCCTGCAGATGACCTGCGAGCTCCTCGTCGTGCTCGCTTGCGGAGGTGCGACGGCTGGCCGGCATGCTCTTCGCGCCGCCAGGGCGGGCGAAGGACTGGTTGCCAGAAGGCAGCTCCGGGGAGTGGTTGACGGAGGGGGCGTAGGTGACAGACTTGCGCTTGTCCGCCTTGCCGACCGCCTGGGACAACATGTCGGCGTCTACCACATGGCGGGCGAGACTGGAGGAGTAGGTCGGCGAGTGGTCGTCGCTCAACACCGCGTTGACACGCGGGGGAGTCGTAGGCGCCGAGACAGCGAGGTGCTGGGAGGCCTCCAGGGGGATGCTGAGCAGCTCTCGAGCCTGCTGCTGCTCCAGGGCGCGCATCTGGTCTTCGAACATCTTGCGCTGCAAGGCGCGTTGACGCTCGTGTTCCATGCGCTTGATGGCGCGTTGCTGTTTGCCGATGGGTAACAGGTCAGCTTACGCAGAACTGAAGTGGGTGTCGACGGAGGAATGGACGCACAGCAGTCACGTCGGACATATTACCACCGAGTCTCGCAGCCTGAAGAGCAAGGGACGCGATGTTGAGAGGTGGAAGAAAAGGAAGAAGGAAGAGACACGTACCGAATCCGCGAGGTCCAAGAAAGCGGGAGGGCTCTGGATCCTCTCGACGTTGGACTGACGAGCGTCGGTGGGGGAAGTAGAGGCATCCAAAGTAGTACTCATAGTGAATGAAAGACGGGGAATACTTTTGCTCCAAGGTGGTCGAGAGAGAACAGATTGAGCAGAACGGGTAGAGTAGCGAGTGAGATAAGCCTAATTGCACAAGGGTAATCCTGGGGAGGGCGACGCCAGCAATGGAGGTGCTGAGTGTCGGGAGGTGGGGGGTGGATGATGGGACGCACCTGCCAGCTGATTTTTAGCCCGTCTATAACGACTATGTTGGTACAATGTATCGGAAGTACTGCTGGCAGGCGGGGTGAGGAGGAGAACGCGCAGGAGGACAGGGAGGGCGTACGCTGGGGCCTTTTGATAGCAAGCGGATGGCGAGAGCGGTGACAAGGACTATTAGCGGTGTACAGGAGCGTCCTTACTGGGGAAGAGCAAGCAACTCTAAATGCACGCTCACCCCCGATTTTAAACCTCCGACTACCAACGCGGCCGAGCCCATATTAGCGCCCCTTGAAACTCTCATCAATCCTTCACTTTTGCCGTCTCCTTTGCCTTTGCCTCGCCAATCCGCCTTGTTTCCTCCGCCTTTCACAGCCGTCTTCTCCTCGCCCTGCTCTCCCGCGGGGATTGGCACCACCGCCCCAGCCCGACGCGGCACTCCCCGGTTCTCGCACAGGCGTCTATCCTGCTCCCCGAAAAAGGAGATTCCCGATCTTCAGGTTGGCGCCCGTCGTCCCGTTTACACATAATCGGCTCTGGCCTCTTTTCTCCGTCTTCGCGCGCCTTCCCTGCGCTCTGTTCTTCCGTCTGCGCTCACAGGGCCATATCCATAGTGTGCTGCACACCCTACCGAGTGAATGCCCGCCCCAAGAGCACAGAACAGCCGATAGCAACATAACCACTGTTCAGTCAATCAAGCAGGCTTTATTTACATCCGTCGGTGCACCAAGCCCGCCGACGTTATCCTGCATATGCAGCCGAGCCTTCGTTCTCATGCACACACAAACAGATCCACGCAATTCCCATAGGGTCGCCGTCTGGCGAGCACAGATCGGTCCACGCCCGTTCTCCCAATCCCCAGCCGGCACTCGCGCCAATGTCGTCTACCCGACGTGAAAGATCGCGTGAAGGGCAGGCGCAGGAACGGGAGGCCTCCCGGGTCAGCTTTTATTCTTTCGCGTCCGGACTCCGCACCCTCTGCATGCGGCACGTCTCGCCTCTCGCCTCGCCCGCCCGCAGATCTATTAGTATTACAGCCTGTCTGCGAGTCGCGACACGGTCGTCAGGACTAAATGCGAATACAATTTACGATGCCCGCTGGGTCGTCTTCGCCCGACACAGCTCGCGGTGCGGCTACCCGCCGCTCGTCGTTCGATGGGCAAACGTTGAAACGCGCGATAGTGTAGTGCGCACCGCTGCCATAGAGACAACCGGCCAAGATGGACCTCTAGTGGACCCATCGTGCCTTGTCTGCGCCCTTTCATTTCCCGCGCAGAACCGTCAGAAGGTCCCCCGCTGCGCCACAAATTTCCCTTTGCTTCCGCGCACCACATAAGCGAGCACGGGCTGATTCCGGACCCGGGTACGCGGCCGGGGCTACGGCAACCTACTTACCGCCCTATTGCGTGTTGATCGTTTGTGAGCGCACAACCGTATGGCATGCGAAGCAGAATATCCATTGGCAGTGACACTGCAGTGAAAGTATGTGTCCGCAAAGGAGCGTGGGTGTGTAATGTTACAGCACAACAGATGACAGCATAACCACGAATCTCGTAAGGTATGTAAAGGTATGATACTGCGAAACAAATAAGCAATAGAGTATGAGCGTACCCGCATCTCGCATCTCTGAACCGTTGGCGTCGGGAGTGAGCAAGCCATGATGCCTGATGGACGAGCCGCAACGGGTAAACAGCGACGGCCGCATGGCGGCCACGGTCACTATGAGCTCACAACCAGAGACGGCGAGTGCGCCACAGCGTCCGCGACCTTCTCCCGACCATGGGCAGCGCCGCGTTTCGCATGGCCGTTCGCAACGACCTTGCCCTCGACGACCTCGCCGGAGTCCTCGTCGCTGCTAACAGTCCCGCCGGCTCTGACCCCACGGATGGTCCTCCTGTCGTCCTCGTCGTCCCCGCCCGCACCTTCTTCCTCAGCACCCACCGCGGCGCCGTCAGCCGACGTCTGGGCTTCTTCCGGCGTCTCCGCGGCCGCCTTCGGGGGTGCTGGCTTCTGCCCGGCGCCGTACCGGCCGCGCAACGTCAAGAAGCCCGTGAGAGGCGCAAGGTCCGGGAGGTACCGCGACTTGCGTTGGGTCGACGCTTTCGTCGGGGTCGTCGCGCCGCTCGCTGGTGGCGTGCTGCTCCTGCTTGAGCCTGCCGCAGCAGCACCATTCTCCGATGCTGACGCTGACACGGACGCAGATGCGGATGCTGATGCGGAGGAGCCCGCCGCATCCTTGTCCTTATCGACGCTGTCTGGGGGTTCCGCGGCAGGTTCCGTGCCTGTCTTGGAGTCCGGAGGGAGCGATGAGGTTGCCGGGACTGGCGACTGCGACTGCAGGGACGATATTGACACAGACGAGGAAGCAACGTGGTGGCCACTGCAACCGAGGAATGGGAGCGACGTGAGCATCAGGATCCAGGTTCCTCGGAGGCTCGGAAGCGGGAATCAAATAGACTGCTTACGGGATTGTGCGTTGGACGTTGTCTGTCAGCGTCAGCAGCAAGTTCTTCAGGTTCGGCAGGGTATGGCGCATGTCCAGCGCGCGAAGATTTCGCTCGCTCATGAGCTAATGTCGGACATCCGTCAGCTAAGACCAGTGGAATGCACGGAAGCCGGACATGCGAGCGCTCACCAGCTCAATGTCCTTGTTGAGCAGGAACACACCGTACTCGAACCGGTATGTGTCCACACCCTTGGAGAATAAGGGAAAACTGTGATGACGTACTCCGGTCAACGTCGACACGCCAAGGACGATCAAAGGATAGGACTCACTTCCTTGGGCCCACCATCGCAGAGATGCCGTCCTTGATCATGCTCCGGCTGCCCACGCACGTCACAGGGTATACGAGCCTGTGTCCCATGTACGCGGAGAGCAACTGCACAACCTGAGCTGAGTATCCAAGGGCTGTGGCCACGCTATCCTCCGTCACATCCTTGTAGTTGGGGAGTGTGAGAGGTGGCGCAGGGTCCGTGGCTGCAACCGGGATGGGTAGAGGAACATCGAGGATGGAGAAGAGGAGGTCGGGTGGAGCAACGAGTTCTATGGGGTATATAAAGGATACGATAGAGATGAGATTGCTACGCATAATCGGAATCAGCGCGCGCAGGGACGACAGTCGCGTGCTGGACGCAGAGGATGTTAGCTTCGGCAGGCAATAGCGGCTAAATCAACTACATACCGATCTTCGGAGATGCTCTCTTCCACGCGCACCTCTTCTGCCAAGTCCTGTTCATGCAGTTGCCGCGCTTCCTCGAGTAGCTCGCGACGTCTCCGAAGGTCCTCGCGTCGGGCAGATATTCGGTTTCGCACTACAAGTTGAGACATACGCGTAAGCGAACGCGTGAATATCGCGCTGTTTGGATTACCGAGCTTACATGATTCCGAATCCACTTCGACCTTCGAACGCTCGTGTTGCAGTTCAGCTATCCAAGCCTCGCGCTCGGAGACTTCGCGACCCTGTAGTCACAAATCAAAACTCGTCAGAAAAGTGATCCAAATATGTAGCGAAACCCTTGGACGAGTCTCCAAATATGCTAGAAATAGATCCGAAGGCCAGCGGTTTGACTCACTAGGATGACTGCATCGTTGTGCACAACAGCTTTGTCAATCTGACGAACGACCTCGTTCAGCGACTGCTGCGTGTCCAGGATCACCGTCTGCAAGTTGATCAACCTGTGATCATGTCAGTCTCGAATATAGAACAGAAGATGATCATGGACGTACTTCAAGAGATCATGCCAATTGGCAGATTTGACTGCGCGCTTCCGACGGTGGGACCCGTCCAGCTCGCTGGTAGTTGGACTCGTAGGCAAGCTCTCCAAGCTGAGATCTAGCCGGGGAGATTGCAAGTCAATGTCTCCGGTTCCTCGGGCCCTGTGCACTTCGACCTCAGGATCAGAGTTGTAGCCGTTTGGCGACGGCGCTCGCGAATGCGAGACAGAGCGTAGAGAACGAGGGGGCAAGTAGAGCGTCTCTCCGGAGGACAGAGTGATAAGCACTGTGTTGGACGGGATGTGGGCAGGATTGCGAGCAAGCTACAGATGGTTAGTCATGACGCCCTGTGAGGAGTGAGAATCCATCCCATCACTCACCTCCTCCGGCAATGGTTTCAGCTCATTCAGACTGACAACCCATGACTCCAGGACCTTCCAACCCGAATCGCCTTGCGTCGCATCCACTTGCTTTTCTTTCCCCTTCCCGTTGGGCATCTCTAGCGAGCTGGCCGATGGGCGGAAGATGCTGCCGCCCTCGTGGCTGGAGCGGCCCCATACCTCGACTCGCATCTTGGCTCCACTGAGGTCTGTGCCAGGCGCGAACTCATACTTACTAAGCTGGAAGACGGGATTCGTAGACGGCCAGTGTATGGGGGAGATATAGTCGGGAACGTGTAAAGTATCATCCGAGGGTGTTGCAACATAGTCTGCTTGTGGGAATGCATGAGACAGGGAAGATGACGCGGAAGTAGATTGTGACGGGGTGGAGGAAGCGGGAAAATGTGCTTTCTGCGGCGAAGCTGTTGAAGGAGACTTCGGTGTCTTGCCGTTGGCAAGGGAAGTAGACCCTGACTTCTTATGACCGGCTACTGGACTCTTCGCAGAGGATAAGGATCCTGACGGTGCGTGTCTCGTGGGAGTCATTGGGGAGCGTGGATTCGCGGTGGCCCCAACCGTACCTCGTCTTGCTTTGGCTTTGGTAGATCCATCCCGTAACGTGTTCTTGTCTTGAGCGAGCGGGGATGGACTGGAATGCCGCGACGACGAAGGTGAACCCCGGAGACGATCCACTGATTCGCTGCTGGGTGCGCTCGGGCGCGTGATGTTTGAAGAGGAGCCACTGGGTAGCAACGTGATAGTCACGAAAGTTTCAACCAAGCGCGACTGGACAATCTTCTCAAGATTCTTCTGGGATGTGTCGCGGAGCAGGCCAGGGAAGATGGAGGAGCTTGAGGGAGCAAGCTCGCCGGATAGGCCGGATAATGTGGTGTGGGTATGTTGCGAAAAGTGCGAGGCGGTGGACAATGTGCGGGAACGGTGGGAGGGCCGAGTGGATGCGGTATTGGAAGAACGCCTCGTTAACTTGGTGCCTGAAGAACCAGCGGAGGTGGAGAGTGGGATGCTGGCCCGAGAAGACGTCCTCCTCAGGGTAGGCTCACCGGAGTAGTCAAGACTCCCGGATAGTCCCTCCTCGTCCCCTCTGTGACCCGAGTGTATTGAACCAGCAGCCGACATGCGCCGTCCGCGCTTCCTACCGACAGTTACATCAAGGTCGTCCGCGAGATGTCCGTACGGCGTGAACTGAGATTGCTCGGAAGGTTTGGTGAGTGCCGAAGCGAAAGCATCACGAACGGGGAACGGGGTCAAGTTGCGGATTTGGATGGAGGTTATATGGCGAATACGGCGCTATGCGCAGGCGTTGACGTTGAGCGCATGCAATTAAGTATGATATGGACCGCACTCACTGGTAGGGTGGACGCCGCGAACGCAGCTACATCCGCATCACTTCCACTCCATGACGGTAGGGATGTCGATTGCATGTTCAAAGATGCAGCCTTGCTGCACCACTAGGGGAGGAAGATATGAGAGCAGGAATACAGACTTGGAGCGGAATCAGGTGGTTGCAGCAAAGTCTCTAGCAGGCATGTGTCTAGCAATCACAGAGCGATTGGTGGCAATGAAGCAGCAGTAAATCTGATCCTAGAGCCGGGGTCGAGGTCTCCGTCGTCGCCGTCGCGAATGTCGAAGAACGTGGTGGTCAATGCAAGGGGTCATGAAGCCAAGGGAGCGCCGTGACGCGCGAACCGAGGCGAGAGCCGCGCCGCGGGAGCTCGCGTGCTTGAACTTGACCCAACCGTCTCGTAACCTTCCTTGCCTTGCACGCTCATCTTCCCCTCATGCCGCCTAAGCCACGGCCCGTACGCAAGTCATCCGCGACGTCAAACGCCCTGACTACGGCGCTGGCAGCCAAGGATGCTCCTGCCCCTTCAGCGAGCACCTCTATGCCTCCGCCCCCGGTTCCTGTTCCGCCACTCGGCATCTTGGAGGCAGAGGTCACCGCGCTTTCACAATGTCTGCAGGTACGTCCTACCTTCACTTATATGGGTCATCTATGAACATGTCGCGGGCAGAATGCGGTCGTCAAAACAGGACAAGTGTACGGCTTCTACACGGATGTAAAGAGACTGTGCGTTACACTACATGGGGCTTGCGCACTTTCTGAACCGGTTACAGTGGCATTCAACAGTATGCACCGCGTCCTCCTCGATCTCTCATGTCTTCCCTGGGTAGAGAGATAGTGAAGTACGATCAACTCTGCGATGCAATGGAATCACACCTGGTAAGTTCTCTCCTACTTGTACCTACCGCTTGCGCTGAACGCCCCACAGTTGCGAGCAATTACCGTCCTTCAACGGGACCTCGCGCGCGAAGAACAACGTATAAAAGCCGAGGAGGAGGCTGCTGCGGCTGCGGCAGCAGCGGCGAGGGCTTCCTCTCCCACCGCCGCTTCAGTGACAACCCCACCTGCTTCGCCTACCCCTTCGACTCAGACCGACGTACCCATGGACGGTACTATGCGCCCGCGCCTCACCACCATAACTCCTGCTCGCCGCCAATCAACCATCTCCTTGTCATCCCTCTCCCGCCCTGCCTTCCCACACAAGCTCGACCTGTCTGCCTCCGCGCTGCGCATTCATCCAGACGAGATGATTCCCAGTGGATTGTCATCGCCTGTGACTCTCGCGCCACGCTCTGCACGTGCTTCCTTGCCCCCAGACCTTGTTATGGCAGCGTTGGGAGACGCCGCAAACCGTCCTGTCGACATCGACTTGACGTTGGACGTAGACATGGACATGGCAGGGCCAAGCAACGACGGGCAGGTCAGGGAGATGGTCCCCCTGGACCCCACACTAGGAAACTCCGCAGATAAACCTATCGAGCTCGACCTTGATATGGACATGGAATACTTCGGACACGCTGCGCAAGCCGCTTCCGGGGGTGCCGATAACAACCTATTCAGACCTGACGCTGGATTGCAGATGGTCAAGCCTAAGGAGGAACAGATCGACATGGACATTCTCAGCTCATTCCCATCGGTCGAGCATGCAGGCGACGGCGAAGATATTTTCGCGGGACTCGGAGATGCGACTGCAGGCGCAGGTGATGCTCGCGCCACCGCGCCCTCCGTATCCGATCTCCAGAAAGGTCCGGCCTCCGCACCGTCTCCCGGCACTATCTTGGCAGGCCTCGCTGCAGGAACGTCACACCCCGGCGACGGTGCAAGTGCGGCGGCCTCAGCGGAGCCTGGGCAGGGAGCATCGTTCGACTTCGACATGTCGACGCTGGGAGATAACTTCTTCGCCCAGCCAGCGACCGGTGGTGACATGGACATGATCGGTATGGGCGTGGACGATATCTTCAACATGGGTGTTGACCCCAGCGAAGGTGGGGCAAGTGGTAGTGTCACTGGCACCAGTGGCACTTCGTGAGCATGTGCGAGATGGACGGCATTACATTGTTATAGCATTATAGCTGGTGATACTGAGGGGTGGGGATGACAGCAACAACGATCTGTACGATATACGCAACAACATTGGTCCACAATCCGTACGTTAGGGAATTATGAGCACAACCACTATACAACCGTTACGCGAGATATCGAGATGACAACCCTGGAGCGTTGAGCTCCAGAATACATGCATGGTCGTTGCGCCGAGGCGCATTCGTCGTATCAACGGTCAGGCGCGGGGCCCCTTCTTCTTCTTGTTGACGACCTTAAACCCGCCCCATTCGTTCTGGGCAGGCTTAGGCTGCGCCTTGACAACGTCTGCAATGGAAATCTGCTTGGCAGCACCTCCAGCGGCTGCGCCCTTCGGCCGCGAAATCGCATCTGCCTTGCGCCTGCTCACGAAGTCGTTCGCAAAGCGGCGACCGTCGAGAGTAGTGCTGCTGGCATAGATGAGGTCGGAGATGATCTCCATTGTGGTGGAGTCAGGATCGAGGGGGAAGGAGAGCAGCATAGACGTGATCTCCTCGACTGAAAAGATAGGACATACCGTCAGTTTGAGGAACGAGGAGCGCAATGGAACCCTTACGGTTGACGGAACTATTCAAGCCCTTCAAGGAATCACCTAGCCATTTGAGGAACTCGAGGGAAGGACCGGGAGCTACGGAGGTATCTTCTTTCGAGGGCGTGGACTTCATGCTGACACCAGCTGGCCTAGCAGCTTGCGCAACGGAGACAGGGCGGGCCGCGGCAACCGGGGATGCAGCAGCAGCAGCAGTGGGGGCCGCCTTCGCGGCAGGAGTGGCAACAGCTGCGGGGCGCGCTCCAGCAAGGGCGGTTGCGGCAGTTTTCCCATTCGAACCAACCATGGTCCATGCACCTCCTGGCTGAGGAGTTGCAGCAGAGGCCTATCAGGAAAGTTAATGATGTTCAATGCGGACGATCCACCGCCATGCTCACCTTGGTGGTCGTGTCGGCATAACCACGCCTCGCCGCAGCCGCCATCGACTCCTTCTCCTTCGCTGCAAGCTTCTTCCGCCGCTCCTCCTCTTCCTGAATCTCCTTCATCGTTTTCTTTGCAGCGGGCGCCTTGGCAGCATTGGTCCATACGGCAGGCGTAGTTGGGGTGGACGCTGCTGCTGTAGCAGAGAAGGGCGATGCAGCGGGGGTTTCCTTCACAGTACCAGCGGCGCGCGCACCAGCTTGCGACGTCGGTAGACCCCAAGAAGTGGTGAAGGGTTGGAAGTCCTCGGACTGGGAGCTAGCGCGAGCAGCACGCTCACGCTCACGCTCAGCAGCTTTGCGCGCCTCCAGCTTCTTCGCCTCTGCTTCTTGGATCTCACGCAGGTTCAGCGTGACGCCGGGCCCCTTGTTCTTCTTGTCGTCGTCGATCGCCCAAGCAGCCTTGGGCTCTGACTGAGGTGTCGGAGAGGGTGGCTTCGCAGGTGTGACTGGTGCGGGAGCGGGAGGAGCGGGTGCGACCTTGGGTGCTTGCAGGGTCTGCGCAGGTTGAGCACTTGACTTGCGTCTGGTCTTTTGAGCAGCGGTGGCGTCTGTTGGGGACGGTGCAGAAGGGGCGATAGGGGAAGAAGCTACTGGCGGTTGTGCCTCTGCTGCAACTGACTTCGGCTCCGGAGCGGGTTCCGAGGGCGCTGTCACAGACTGCTGTTGGAGCTCTGCCTGGCGCTGCTGCTCGTCGTGCTGTCCAAGGTTCGCCGCTGTTAGGCTTGCAGCCGGATGACCCCATGGCTCATTTGCGACAGGCTGAGGAGGTGCCGTCGTCTGCCAGGGTGACTGGTCAACAGGAGCACCGCCCGGCGTTCCTCGTCCAAATGACTGTGACGGCGTGATGGGCTGTGCGATGAATGTGTTATTGACCGTAGGATGGGTGGGATCGAAGGGACCAGGACGACGGAAAGCGGGAACCTCCTGCGTGTGCCAAGGCGATTGCGAAGTCGCGAAACCAGGACTCTGTGCGAAAGGTTGCTGAAGTTGCTGAGCAAAAGGCATAGGCGGACGGTCAGAGAGAGGTGTGATAGGATGTAAAGAGCGGCCGTCCTGCCCCGCGAACTGCGAGAGAGGGGTCTGAGGGAATGCTTGTTGAGCATGCGAGATGAAAGGAGAGGAGTGATTTGAAAACGAGCCGCCTAGCCCTGCAACTGGCTGGATCTCCTCCAGTGCAGGCTTGCCGAACGCATCTCGGTTAAGGACACGAGAAGGGGTACCCTGGTTTGAATGAATGCCACCTATGGCTCCATACTCAGGTCCATTCAAGGCAGACGAACCACTGAAACCGTTCACTGTTCCAGGTTCTTGCGCCGTCCTTTGCGTAAATGGACTGCCGCCAAGGCCCTCGTTGAAGACAGACGGACCGTCGTTACCTAAACCTACTTGTGAGACACGGCAACCGAACGAAGGTGTTGTACACGAACCGTTATAACCCATGCCATCCACCGCAGCCTGTCGACCTACTCCAAAACCACGATTGCCAAAGACCTGATCCATCGGGTCAGTCACCGTAGCTCGTCGTTGCCCCGGTGTGCCGATGGCACCAGCCACAGGCGTTGCGAACGGCATGCGAGACTGCTCGTTCTGATCGAAACCCGCCTGGCTGCCAAAAGGTGTATGATCCGGAGAGCCATTGACGAACCGACCGCCGAAAGACGAGGCAGGAGAGTCGGGCGCGATTGAACCATTTTGTAGGTAAGAGTCTAGCGTCGAACTTCGTATGACAGACCGCGTAGGAATAGGCTGATAGGGCGAATGCTGGTTACGCTCTGGAATAACGCGGTCCACCACAGTTTCTAGAGGCCGTGACAAACCAGGCGGAGCGACGGTGTGTACCAACGGTGAGAGGAAGACAGGTTGATCTCCGGCGCGACGAACCATCTCGCCAACTGGTGTGAATTCGGAGTCGAGATGAGTGCGTTTCATCAGTAGTGTGGGCTGGAAGTATCCCTCGTTGTACCATCGCTGCATGAGATCAGCCTTGAATGGTCCTGGATGTCGATATGGCGTGAGGGAACCTGTCGAAACGTAGCTTTCAGCAAGTACCCACCTTGTATGTTTCCTTGAGGATCAAGATATGACCACTCGATGCTCGCAAGGTCAGCCAGACCAGGTGGGGGACCACCAGTTCCAGACGAGCCACCTGCGCTGTCTCCCTGGCCAGGGGTGGACAAGCCGCTAAGCTGACCGTTTACCTGATCCACCCCATTCCCGCCTGTCGCGCCATTCTCCAAGTTGGAGTTCGATGATAGTTCTCTCCCGTGCTCAGAAGCACGCAAGGCGTCTTCCTCCTCCTCCTTGATGTCGGGACCCTTGTTCTCTCCATCCGTCTCCTTGTCCTTGTGAGGAGGTGGGCCCACCTTGGCGATACTCTCAGACGTGCGTCGTCTGGATGACCACGTCTCTCCAAGGACTCCCTCGAACCCAGGGCGAACACGCGGCGAAGGAAGAGCGCCATCCCTGGGAGACGCAAGTCCGCCCTGCATGTTAGACAAGGAGAGCTTTCGAGGAAGAGCCATCGGTGCTTGATCTTCAAATGGAAAGCTTGCACGGTCAGAACACGTCCTGGTACGCAACCAAGCACGTCTACGTCACCTGTACTATCCCCCCTTCGCCTTCCCATAAAGCTCCCAATCCGCTCGCGCATGGGGCTTCCGGCACCCGAGGTCGCGTGGTTAAGTTTCGGCCGCTCTCCGAGGCCCGACGTGTTGAGAGGCGATAAGAAATCTGTCGACTGGCGTCGGCGCACTTCCGAGTTGAGAGGGCCCGCGAACAGCTTCATACATATGGTATCAACCACGGGCGCAATCGAATTAACACGAGTTGCGGAAAAATTGAGAAGAAAGGGGGAGATAATTTCAGTGTCACAAGTACTTCCTCGACCGTGGACGAGGCTGCAGCAAGGCAATTTTCCGCACCTTCTTCTCCGCGTCACCCATCTCTTTGAGGCCGACCGGATCGTACCCTACCTCGCGCACGATCCCTTCCCAACGCTCGACCTCGAGTCCCAAGCCGCCGCGTCCCCCTCCTTCCTTGTAGATCCTAAGCATCTCTTCCTTCGAATAGCGGAACGGATGCGCATCGTCACGACCCTCCTGGGGCGGGTTGCTCGCAGGTGTAACCAGCGCCGAGTATGTAGAGTTTCCAGGTGGCGCTGGAGAGGTAGTCAACGGCGGAGACGGTGCAGGGCGCGAAGAGCCCTTGGTGCGCATCCACTCGGGACCAAAGTGCATCGTTGTCGTAGTCATTTTGCTGGCAGCAGAGAAGTCGCAGACAGTGCTCGGTGTGGGGCAGTGCGTACGGTTAAGCGTGCAGAGCAGACTGAGAAATGTGAGAAGGAAAAGTCGCGCAGGCGCAAGTCCACAATCAGCGTGACCCAACCTCAGGGCCGGTCTCGCTGGCGCCCTCCCCCAACACGCATCGCACACGTTGTGTATTTCGGCCGCGTGCCATCGGCAGACCACGATGGTATCGTCGGTGAACGTCCATGCTCTACTAGAATACCGCGCGGTACAATATGTCTAATTTTACAAGAGTCCAACACACACGAGCGAGTTTTCCCCCAGACGCTCGTACTAGGAGTATATCCTCCACTTGCTGATGGGGACAGCTGCAGACTTGGTTTAGCATTGTTTGCGACCGAAGCAACATTGACAGCATACCTTGCAGCTTCCTGGCTGTCGGGATCAGGAAGAGCACAATGGTGAGGAACCCGAACCCTATGCACAACGCAGAGACTATGTAGTAGCCGTCCTGCTCTGTCACACATTCCCCACCCAGCTTCGCACAAGCAGCCTTGCCATGCTCGGAAACACACTCTTGAGCTGGAAGATGTCATGAGCAACTTTCATGAGGAGGCGATCGGGTTCTCCACTGTACCTTTGACTGAAACGGAAAGGTCGGGGTCCCTGATCTCACAGGTTGCCACGCTGAAGTAGTCCACGCCTGTTTTGCCATACGCATCAGAATAGGGGACATGCTGACAATAATCAAGTACACAGACCCTTCAAAACGAAGTATCGCGGCCACGTTCCGCCGAGGTTGGTGAAGGTGTTCAGTAGCTAAACAGTACTGTTAGCGTCTTCGATTCGACCGTTGACCGAAACATCACATACGGTCATGTATGTACCGCCCACAACAGGGTCGGAAATGCGAGTGTGGAATGCCGACATCCCACCAAACTGGATGGTACTGGGACAGAGGATGTCACCGAAATATGACGTACAAAAGGGGTAGAGACGCACCTGGCGAAGGACTGGAATATCGTGAGGATAACAAGACCAACGAAGAACCCGGTCGAAATTGGGGGCGCAGGAAAATAGTAGACGACCAAGGTTGCGACGAGTGTAAGAATCAGTCGCGGCCAGAAGGCATAGATCCATGCGCGCAGTGGCCTGTCTCCTCGGGCCCACTTGCCCGCCAGCCATCCGCCAATGATTTCGAAGGGGAAGTCGATGAGAACCGTGATGGCGAGGTCCTCTCTGCCCAAGCCTTTTTCAACCATTTTGAGCTGCGTGGCAGCGTCGCTCGCTTGCCAGCCAATTTTTGCCAATAAGTGGACGCCAAGTAGAATTTGCACGTCTGACGGTTATTCATAAGACTATGCTCATAGCACGACAAAGTAGCAACGTACGTCTCAGCTTGCAGATCTCCCACATCGTGACGTAGACAGCCTTGATGCTGATGTCTTCAGTCGTTGACTCTTTGTCCTGCACAAATGGGCATGCATCAGAGAACGGAAATTCCTGTTAAGTACAACGCAAGCTTACCTCCTTGATGAAGAACAACCAGAGAGTTACCGCGAACGACATAAGCGCACAGAAAAAGAGATACGAGCTCAGCGAGAGTCTGGGAATCCCCCATTTATTCCTGCAAAGCCATGAGCTGCGACGAATGCTGCAGCGTGAAGGGGACTCACGCGAAGTCTTCACTGTTGAGCGCAAGGAACACTGTATAGGACATCAAGTACCCTGTGTTCAAACCGATCGTCTGGCAGGTCGACGCGTATGCTAAGTTCTCTTCCGAAAGGAGCGTAAGGGCCCATCCTGTAGATGGCACGTTAGCGTAGCTCGGCGACCACATTATATCTCTAATCTCACCGTCTACCGCGATGTCTATGCATATGATGAGTGTGAAGACATGAAGAGAGTACACGCAACGGCACTCACCCTGCGTGGCTGAGAAGAAGACGAGAGATGTGAACGCGAAGCTGAGCATGTACAAATGCTCTCCAGGCTGCACGCAGAAAGGGCGAATCTCAGCAAGCCCCCGACGATAACAGGTGGCCGGAATACGCACATTATTCATTAACTGCTCAGCCCGTAAGGATATGAGGAGCATAGTCGTTCCGATGATCAGTTGCATGGGTATGATCCAGGATTTGCGACGACCGATAGAGGGGAAGAAAACGGAGTCCACGATGGGTGACCAGAAAAGCTTCAGAGAGTATGGATAGCCAGAGAGCGAGAACACGGCGAGTTCGGAATACGACAGATGTTCCCGGAGAATGAATGGAATGGATCCCAGAGCAAGACCTAACTAGAGGGAGGTCAGCAACTGCGAGCATAGGTTCTCTGCGATGGAATATAGCGTGAAGTTGTGTGGGAGAGAACGGAAGTGACCATGCTGGATGATTGCGCGCATTCAGGTGCGACAGACCTTCACCACACAGGGCAGGCGTCACCTCGTGAGACGCGCATCCCAGGTAGCAGAGTGTGAGGCTGTATGACCATCCCAATAGCATATGCTGTCAGAGTGACAGTCTTCCAGGAGCACAGTATGAAAGGTCGATGATCGTCGTCACCCGTGTCCGTCTTGTGGGACCTAACCGCTCGGAAGAATGAGAACTCACTGGGAATCCTTGTATAAGGTCTGCATACGTGTGCACGTCAGAAATCGTATGTCAGCGCGACACGAAGTTGGAGAAAAACGCACAAAGAATGATGAGCAGGACTATAGCCTGCTTGTCGCGCGCCGACATGGGCCTCTTCCCGTCCGCCTGAGCCAAATACGCCTGCTCCTCATCCAGGGTGAGATCACTCGCGGCAGCATGGCGCTCTTCTTCCCCAAGCAAGCTCAGCTCGACTTCGTTCACGCCATCCGGCGTGCGTGGATCATGGGAGTATCCGCGGCGCGCTGTGACGGGAGTGCGTGGCACGACCTCGATGCTATCGAGCGAGGTGGCAATGGCGCGAGGTGGCATGGAGTCCGAGTCGGCAGCGAGCGGGTCGGTCTGCTTGGCTGCTCGCCGGCGGGGTTTGTGCTTGGAGTTGTTGGGATGAGAAGTCATGCAAGAGTGTTCGGGTAGGAGAAGTATGTTATCCTCGCCTCCACGTACCTCCGCTTGTCCGCGGGCGCGCGCGGTCACGTTGCGCGCTTAGCTACCGCTTCGGGCTTACCGGCGCTTCACTAGCGGGTTGGCTTGTCGACAGCACACAGTGGGGCAAAAATGGCTCGTATCACGTAGCTACCATGGCGGCGATGATGTTCTTAATGAAAAGGCGGCTCCTTTCACTGCGACCTGCCAGCAGGCTGGTACGCTAACGACAGTCAACGGACACTCACAGCGGCGCAGAGACGTAGTGAGAACCAATAAGAATATTTTGTGCCCCAAGAAACGCCAGTCCAGTATGTTCGACAATCTATAGGTCATACACCTCACGCCCCGACGATACATAGAACGCGAACTCAAACTTGGCCTAGGAGGCGGGAATTGCCTTCGTGACGGGAGCGCGCATAGCCACCGACGCTTCCTCCGACTGAATCGGGAGTCAACTAGCAAAAGGCTTCAACCACCGATTACCGAGTGCCTGCACGGTATACGAATAGGTAAACTCTTCGGCGCGATAGCCAACCTTATGCGTGCGAGGTTGTTGGCTCAGTAATTGCTGGCTGTTCATCGGTTGGATACGTGTACGGCGCCGGACATACTGCGCACAATTCGATTGGCCCGACGCGGGCTGCGCCCGGGCCTGTTAGATGGGCAATGCCACACACATGATGTCTAAGTCACGGTACACAGGCATGCTTCACTTTGGAAACCCAGAGGCCAGCTACGATCGGCATGCCATGCTAATGAGTGGCACACCCCGAAACGTCGCACGCCATCGGGGACGTAATGTCTGGATCCCGGGATGTGAAGATGCACTTCAGAAGAAATTCGATGAGCACCATAGACTTTCTGTGGTGTATTAGCAGCTGCTATGATGGAATCGAGTCCCGGGCTGACGAACATCATCATGCTCGCACAACTCTCTAGCAAAGAGGCGGAGGCGAACTGCCAGGCACTACCGCATCAATAAGAGATGATTCGACAGTGTTACCTGCCCACATGGGAATAGCCTGGACGGGGAGAGACACACTAGACTGCATAACTCGGGCACAGCGGAGCCAAAGGGATATTGGCAAAGGGAAAACACACGTATGAGTATCAGTGTCAAGGCATGGCCGAGTATGCGAGCTGGCCATGCGCAGGGACTTGCTGTTCCGCGCCCGTTGGACCGGTACCGTCGACGCCCCCGACCGTACGACCGACCAGCATTGAGCGTTTCTGCCCTGCGGCATCACAACGAGGACGATATGGTGAAAGGGTTGTGACCTACCTGGAGGGGTGGAGGCCGTTGCACGCGGTAACGAGCGAGATTGCTCGTTAGATCTGACAGCGTCTGCCAGATCCGGGTGACGCATGACCTGCCTTAAACTGACGAGGACTCGGGAAGGGTGCGATGGGTGAGGGTGGGTGGCACACGCCCGCGTCGTGCCGGAATAATCGCTCCGGAAAGAAGCTTTGGACATCTTATCGGATGCGGCTAGATGCGTGGAACACTGGGCAGAATGAAATGTGAAGGAGTCGAGGGGATTGACAAGGGTGACGGTCTGGACAACATCCAGGAACAGGGCCCGACGCGCGAGATGCGTGCGATCTAGGATTTGCGGTACTAGTCATTGCGGAAGCCAGTAAAGTATCCGAGCGCGACCGAAGACGTGCTACAGTGCTGAGAACCTTCCGTCAGACAAGAAATTGGTGAGGTATCCGGTCGCTGGCATCTGAAGGCAAGGCTCAAACCAGATGCCCAGTGACCGGTCGGATGACACGAGTACTGTGGCCCGGAAACGAGGGGCCCAAGCGAAGACGGGACGTGAGTTGATGGTGAGCCACCCGCGCAGTAGGAAAGGAAGGACGAGGACGCTTGTAGCCATTAATGGTAATTTTCACCGTGATGGAGTCCGGCAACTTGATTACTTGCCTTGGCTGTCCCTTTGCTCATCTGTGCCACTCGGCAGAATTGCAGGGGATGCGGCTCCCCGCCGCGACCATTGCGCGTGCAGGTGACGATGTATGTAGCCAAATTCTAGCGTCGGAATGGCCAGCCTAAGAGCAACGGACCTGGAGTACCGAGGGTTGTGTCAAAGTTTTGGGCTCGCAGCCTGAGCTGCTGGAGGAGAGGCGCGGGGAAGTCCGGACGCTTGGCCCCGATCTCGCGAGAAATGAACCGAGAGTACGGTAAGGGTGTCCAAGAACGAGGGCGCCCCCTGGCCCACTTTGGTTTTATCGCAAGATCAGTTGCCCGTGTCCCACACGGAGGTCTGCTGTAAGTCTGTTGTGCATGCCCGACACGCATCCGAGTGCTCGCAGGGCGGTGCAAGTAGGAGGGAGGGGGACGAGGGGCTGTCCTGCATTGGGCGAACAATCGCACGCTGGGGCGACGGTGCTATTCATGCACGAATCGGGAAGAAGGCCCGATGCAATCGTGACACGGCGCGTGGTGGGCAGCGTGGTGATTATAGCGAGGTGTACTGAACGCACCGGGTAGAGGATGCATTGGCGCCCGAGAAAGGCATTGACGCGCCTTTGTCGCATACCGCGTCCTCGCCCTGCACATAAAACGGACCAAGATGAACGTCCTTTCTCCCCATCCCCCTCCCCCGAGTCCGCGCACCCGCATCCCCTCTGTCCCCCGCCTTTCCGCCATTCAACATGCAGTACGCATCTTCGCCCTTCACGGATGTCCACTCTGGTAGGTCCCATCTGGCTTCATCTCGCACTCAGCACTCATCACATCTCGTGTTCATGCAGGACAAGTCTCCACATCCTATGGACCCTGGTCAGACGCGCCACTGCCACTGCCCGACCCCCGCGACCTGCTCGGGCCTTCCGTTCCGCGTCCTACTGCCGCCGAGTGGCACACCTCTGATGGGTCCATGCCCTCGCCCTCCTGGCTCACTCTCCAGTACCCATCGTCCCCAGATTCCCCCTCGACTTCGGCCACATCTCCTGCATCTTCATCCCGTGCCTCCTCTCCGAGCACCTCCTCGCCCGGTTCGCCGCGGCCCAAGAAGAAGTCTCCTTCGCGCCGGAACAAGGATCCGTCCCACGTCCCCCGCCCCCGCAATGCCTTCATCCTCTTCCGGAGTGAGAAGTGCGAGCACTTCCGCCAGTCCAACGTTGAGACCGACCACCGCATCATCTCGCGGATCATCGGCGACTGGTGGAAAAACGTCAGCCCCGAGGAGAAGAAGTACTACATGGACAAGGCCGCCCAGGAGAAGGAGGAGCACGCCCGCCTCTACCCCGACTATCGCTACAGTCCCAAGGCCCGACTAGTCCCTCCCAAGAGGCGCAAGGTCAAGCGCAACGGCGAAACCGACCGGCAGCGCTGCAGGCTGATCGCCGATCTCCTCCAGAAGGGCGACAGCAACAAACTCAAGGAAACGGTCGACGAGTTTGACAGGAAGACCCAGCAGGAGAAGAGTCATCACGCTGCGCACGAGGCTGGCGATGTCTACACCACCGCCGTCTTCGACTCAAGTTCGTGGGTCCCTCCCTCGACTCCCCCGCTCTCTTCTCCGTCCGCTGCCTCGACGTGCAGCGAGACGCCGTTCCGTAGCCCCCTTCTTCCCCCATCTACTCCCCCGTCGGCTCCGACGTCCAACACTGTCGCTATCCAGGAGCAGTCGTTGGACCCTCTCACTCCACTCCAGCTCGGTCCGGGCGTGGAGGACTCATGCAACGTGAGTAGTTCATCGTTAGTGTTGTTCCCTGTCCAGTTCTGATGACGACGGATGCACCAGGGTCGTACCATCCAACCTACCCATCTTCCCACCCCCGAGGTGGTCGACAACACCGCCTACTCTCAGCCTGCCAGCTTCCCGCTTCCCCCCGCTGTCGGCTTCGGCGCCTTGCATTCGCAGCAGCAGGGCGTGCTCGGCATGTCGAACTTGTACTCGCCGCCCCGAGTTCCCCAGTTCGAGGTTGCGACTCCTGCGCACAACTTCCACTTCCAGGACCAGGCGCTCTTCTCCGTCGACCCCTCGTTCCACGAACCGTCGTACGCGCTCGACGCTGGCGCCCAGATCCCGGACGCTAACCTCGCACCATACCAGGGCGACTTCCAGCTCCCACCCCAGTCTATGCCGCAGCAGCAGGACCACTCCCATCTTCCGTTCGGCATCGACCCCCTGGCTTACTCTTCTGGTTACGCCGGCGGCTTCGGCATGCATGCCCCGTATGGGGCGACTCAGGAAGGCATGTACCCGATGTGGCCTTCGGGCCAGGCCAGCGGGCTCGAGGGCTCCGTGCAGGCCGAGCCTGTTCACTTGGGTGGCTACATGGCACCTTACTGACAGGTTCACGGGAGACTGGTTCTCTCGATGCACGCGCGACACTGGCACCTGACAGGCCTTCATCGGGCCTGGGTGGAGGGCGGCGCGGGCGAAACGACTTGGCGGCTACTGCGGCTGGTCTGGGGCATCGCGCACGCCTCGGCCCCGTCGGAATTGGTGGTTTGTGTATGGTTGGTTCTTCCCCGGGTCCTTGGGTCGGAGTATCGCTGCGAATAGCTCATTTGGTGCTCACGGACAGTACGATATCTCCGGTGTTTTCCTTTCTGTCTGCTCTATCTCCTCTCTCCTCTCTCAATGTTCCTTCTCCCACATGATGACCCTGCTCGATTCCCTCGGCGTGGTCTCGAACGCGTGACCGCCCCTTTGCCTATGCTTAATCTCGTCTCCTTGCCTTTCCTGCTGTAGCTATAACTGGATCTCTCATCTCATCTCATTCTTCCTGTCTCGTTGTTGTGGCCCAAGCTTACTGTATGCTGTATCTATTAAGAGACGGCGCCTCCAATATTTTGGTGTAGTACATAGGACAATAAGATGCACACTGATGCACATGAGTACTGATACAAAATTTTTCGGATTGCGATGATCCAAAGTGGTACCCAAAAATTCAACAATCGAGAACAAGAACGTGCGTGCATGGATGTGCAGTGGTAAGGTATGTACTAGGTACTAGGTGAGATAACAAGAACTGGGCCTGCGCAGAAGCAAGAAGTCGAGCAGAGTCGAGATGCGCGCATGCCGTACATGGAAGCCGAGTACGATCGAATGCAGTGCCAGGGCTACGGCACCCCCGCATTTTTCGAAACGTCACGTAAGTTACTACAAATACGCCGCAGCGGACACGAGAACTTCAGCATAGCGTCATGGCTGCCCAGCCAGGATCTCGAACGCCCGGACCCCTTCTCGCCCCAGGAGGGTCGCACAGCCCACTACCGACGCGCCCGCAGCCCGCATACGCGCGGCGGCGGCAGGGGACGTGACGCCCCCGATGCCGATGATGCGGATACGCCGTATAGCGTGGTCGGGGTGCGCGGCGAGGAGTCGGGCAAAGGAGTAGACGTTCCCGAGCGCGATGGGGTGCATCGAGTCGCCGCCGAGCCCGCCCAATGCGGGTGGAAGGGCAAAGGGTGACGGGGTTATCGTTGGCGAAGGCGGCGCGGGAGGAGGGGTGCTGCTGGTCGATGACGACGGAGACGGCGTGCGCGGCGGCGCGGGCTCATCGGTGTCCATGTCCGTGCTTGCGGAGCCCCCGATGTATGTAGACGACTCGAGCCTGTCGTGGAACACCTGCTCGCCGAAGAACAGACAGTTGCCGAGAGTGTTCGTGCAAGCGAGGTAGGCAAATGGATTGAGCGAGCGCATGGCCTGTCCATCTGAGTCGAGAGGCTGCTGCTGGGAACCTTTCACGAAGGCGGCGGGCCGAATCTCGCGTGTGTACGTGTGAACGAACCGGACGACCTCAGCGAAGCGTGTTGAATAAAGGTATGGTGGGAGCTTGAGACCGATAGTGAGGCTCGGGTCGGAATAGAACGCCGAGGAGAGGACATCGAGGTACGGCAGGAGGAAGGGGAATGTGTACGACGGCGGCGGCGCGTCCTTGATGTTTGGACAGGACGTGTTGAGCTCGATGCCGACAAGTGTCGCGGGGTCGATGGTAGGTACGATAGCGGGAGCGGTATGCGTGTGAGTTGGCGAGGCCGATGACGCGCCCGGAGAAGTGCGTCTTGCCTGGCTGGGGGTAGGCGGCGCGAAGTCGCCGTACGTTGACGCAGAGTACGATGCGCGCAATTTCTTCCGCAGCGTCTGAATATTCTCGACCATCTCGGCGAGCACGGTGGGTGTAGAGGCTGTGATGCTGACGATGACGGGCTTCGTCGGCGGACTGCCGTCAAGCATCGGGGTGGTGAGCAGGGTGTAGACCCACTCGAGGTACTTTGAGAGTGAGTGTGGGGAGTATCCGTAGGAGTTCACTGAGGAGACGGACGATTTCGCGAATGCGACCTATCGATAAGATACAGGCCGTCAGTACTTGCCAACCCAGCGGGTAAGACACCAGGCTGCGTACTGTGTTCGTTGCATCCTCGCTGTACCCATTAAACGTGGCCGTCCGAGTGACGACCGCACCAGTATGTGGAGAGTCGTACAGCTCACGAAGCTGTTCGTACTCGGATGCCCATGCGCATGACGCGTTGACGACAGGGGGTTCGATGTGCAATGTGTGTATCCTGACCATCTTTATCGGCTCGTTTCTTCTGGCAGCAAGTCACAGGCAGCGGGACGGGCTCCGCAGACAACGTAGGTGGTAGCAGAGAGGGGAAGGGGTGGTATAGTCAGACTGCACCCCGCGATACACAAAAGATATATGTATTGGTATGGTCTGGAACGGGATGTCCATGTCAGCGCCCAAACAGGCAACGCCGGAAAAGCGGTAAATTGCGGCACCCATGGGCTGCTCTCGAGCAGTGCGAGGACGGAAAAGGCACCCGTCCGGAATCCCATATCGTCACGAGTCATCCATAACATCGCGTATGAGCCGGCTTATGCGGCTAATATGAGGCACCGCCGGTATCAGCTTAATGGCGCATATGCACAGAGATATGCACATCGTCGATCGCGGATATGAGTGCCATCTCGAAGACATGCTGACACCTGAGGGCACAAAATGTGGTGTCTAGGCGAGAAGGGAAGCAACCGCTCGGAGGTAGTACCGAACAGCCGCATTAAGTTCAACGCAGTGAAGTCCCACGATCGCGGACAGCGTCGTTAGGTTATGCGGCCTAGGCCGCCCTCAAAAGTTTGGGCGCCCGGGTACATGCACACGGCCACAGTTCGTGACGAACTCGTGGCTGATAGTCTGGATGAGCCCAAGAAGTTTACCGGCAGCTGGGTGCGGGGTATGGTATGCGTGTCTGTCCAAGTCGCTCCAACCAAGCTGGAAAAATGGTTACTCGCCTGAAATTTGCGTATATGAAAGCGTAGGTGGATTGTATCTAGATCTGCAACTTATCGCCACCTGCTGTCTGCCGTAGAGATAGGAAGGTGGAATTTCGGGAAGGTGGAAGGAATACAAGTACAGTATCTAAGTGTTGGCGCGATACGGCAGTATAGACGCCTAACGGATCAAGCTTCCGGAGCGCCTGTCAGTGAGAGTCTAGACCTGCCTTTTCTTCTGGGGTTATACGAGGTTATACGCTGCGGGACCACGTCCTGCCTTACAGCTTAGGTCGATAGTTGGGCAGGCCACCATAGTGAATAATGGGTAAATGCGATGGTCCTGAGTGCCCTGACCAACTATGACCAGAGTCAAACCGCTCGGGCGAGAGCCATTGTCGTACGTCCACTCAGCTCGCACAGAATCTCGTGTGGTACTCGCCCAATCTAGAACAAGACATTGGGAAGGCAATCCTTGTCAGCCCACAACATCTCAATACAAATACAGAGTGCACTAGGCGTATTAGCTACACCGCCATTGGGGTTACAGGAGGTTGCCGAGACCGACCGGCGAGTCACACTGTGTTGATAGAAGGCCTCTGAGACAGAGACCAGCCAACTCTTGGAGCATCATGCGTGCCCAGACCAGTGCTCCATAGAACACACGGCACAAGGTGGTATTCGTCCGGATGTCCAACGCGGAATCATACTACGTCTTCAGCGCCTCCTCACGCTCGAGAACGGATTTCTCGAGCTTGATGAGTATGGTGGTCCGATTCGGAAACTGTTCAGTAGGTGTGTTGTGCGCAGTCACGCGAGCAGACTGGAGCGTCGTAGATTAGCCCAGCATGCACTGGAGTGGGAGGGAACTATGACGCACGAAGCCGAGGCCGTCTAGGACGGCCTCCACGATCCCAGCGGTGAAAGACGAACAGCTTAGCGAGCTCATATCTCGGGGAACAGATATATTCCGCGTGATGGGTGGGTCATTGTCGATGATCATGTCTACGTGACGGGTTTGAGGTTCAAGCGGAAGGGGTAGGCAAAGTAATCGACGTACATTCGTCCGCGTTCTCGACGCTCTTCTCGATCGCGTCCGCAGGCTTCCCAAAGACAGCACGCCACACATGCGTGTGTATGGACATGAGAGCGGGGAGGAAGCGTGTCTCTCGCTTGGGTGCTTTCGAGGCGGACTCGTTCCTCCATGCCATGAGTTCTAGAACTCGTGTGCCAATCCGATATCCGAGAGTGTTCAATCTGTATATAGCCAACATGGACGTGTTCCAGCTCACTTTGTATCTCGGTATGACTTGTTGCACGTACCTCCGCTCCAAATCATTGATACCACTGACACGCTTCTGCGTGTACTGCACGATCTCCGAGAACAGGAAGGCGAACGCGGCAGAGGAGACCTCAGCATTCCTTGTCTTGTTGAGTGGTCTATCATAGATATTCGGACGCGTTCCAGGCTTCGGTGTCGACGCGGTGTTGATGGAAGGGGCAGATGGCAGAGAGAAACGGGACGAAGATCCAGGTGAGAGATGTTCTGCTGAAGACAGTGAAGATGTTGACAGAACCGAGAATCTAGGATGAGGTTGAGGATATGCCATGATCGTTTCGAGTACCCGCGAGTGGTGCGTCTATGTCGTGGATATTGAGCGGGATGCGGTCGCGGATGAGTGCAAGGAGCGCCTGTAAGTCCTGTTCGCGTACCACAGGCTCGGTTGCTGTATATGGCAGCCCGGCAAGGTCAAGGTTGGACGAGTGCGTGCATGCCGCCGGGCACTGACCTCGTCCTCGATGTCGGCAACGGCGTCGAAGCTTGCTTTCGCATCCACGTCTCTGCCGCACTTCGACCGGACGCTCCCTAACCTCGGATCTCTGTGATTCCGCCACGGTCTCGCCAAGGCAGCCATGTCAGGAATGGCAGGATTCTCTCTGGAGCGGTCTCAATCCTATACCCACTCGCCACGCCCTCCCCACATCTCGAGCTCTTCCTTCTCCCATCCATACTCCTCATCTCTGCGTACTGATGTGATGACTCCTCCGCCGACAAGTCCTTCGCGTCCGTCGCCTGGTGATCTGCAATCCCACCTCTATACGTCATTCCTTCAGCGCAAGACGGCGGATGTCGCGCTCCGAATATCCGGATCCTGGCATGCAGTTTACAAATTGCACAGGGTTATTCTCATTCAAGCTGTATGTACCACCGTGCTACTCTAGATATGTGGTGGTCGCAATGCTACAACTCGTGTGCAGGGTTTCTTTCAGTCGCTCTTCACTTCAGGCTTCAGTGAATCGACCTCCAAGTTCTCCAGTCATCGAGTGGGACCGGACTATATCGACGTTGTTCTTGATGATCCTAATATAACACGAGCTGGTGAGTACATTTCTCATGTCAGTAGGAGATGGATGGGGAATGTCTGTCTTCCTGCCGCATTCCAAAGGTCACCATTCGCCCTGCCGCGCTTCCGTTTGGTTTCTTGTCCCTGCATTCCATGCACTTTGCTGACTGACTTCACATTCACAGCTTTTGAGTGCGTGTTCCCCAGTGTGTCATCGAGAATCAATCAGCTGACCCATAACAGAATATGTATCGCACGACTGTATGGTGGTGGTCCACCCCTCTGGATATCCCCTTCCTTGATACCCACATCAGCCCATCCACTGACGCCTGTTTTTGCATCCACCGGCTATGATCCTCCCTTGTCGCAATCATCAACCGTTTTCCCGTCAACTCTGGACATATCTTCGACACCGGCCCTGCCATCCGGACACCACCCTGCTACTCCTCGCTTTCTGTTGTCGCTGCTTGCTACTGCTGTATTCCTCTCTATACCCTCTGTCGCATCTCAGGCTCTCTCCGCTATCGTACACACCGTTGGACCACACACAGCAATTCGCTATCTCAACTTCGCCATTGGCCGTGGAATTGGGCCAGTAATCGACGTGGGGACTGGAAATGCAGGGGTTGACCACGAGTCCGAGGCCGCGGTTGGGCTAGAAAAGGTCGCGGAGCTCGTCAAGGAAGATGACGTCTCTGCTTCCTACGACTCGATCGAGCCTCCCGCAGAGCTCGTGCCAAAGCGTGAGCACGATCGAGACAGTCCATCAGGCACCTCAGGCACATTGAAACGAGAAGCTCTTAAGCACTCGCACAGTGGTGACGCACCGCCGGACTCGGACTCGGATTCTGAACATGATTCAGACACGCATGGGCAAGCGGAGAACGGTACCGGTTCCCGCAGCAAGGTCGATCTTGAGGGACCCTGCTACTACTACGGTGCTGTCTCTGACAAGGTTGGCGAAGCCGCAGCATGCTGGCTTAGCCGATGGGGCGTCGACATGCTCCGGTATGAAGAGCAGGGTATCGTTCCTCCACTGGACGGGGATGTCAAGAGCAAAGACGTCATATGGTCGCCCTCTCACCATGTGCAGGTCGCTAGCGAACGTCCTGGCTCTGCGCCTCCAGACATGGCCGGCTCGAGGTTCGGCGAGAAGAGTAGGTTTGGGAGCGGGAAACATGTCGTGGCACCGATCATATGGCGTAGGGGCGGACTCTCCGCCCGATGGATCCGCGGAATTCTCTCTTCAGATGGTTTCTTCGTGAGAGGAGAGAAGGAACGGTATGAGGTGGCTCGACGTGTAGTCGAGATGAGGAGGGCGGCCAGAACGGGCCACCCCTCGGGGGATTCGGAGGAGACTGAAGAGGCGGAGTTTGAGAAGTTGTTCAGTGAGGGCATATATTACGCGAACATGGTACGAATCCTCCTCTACATATGGTCGTATCTGAGGCACTAACATGAGATGACGTCGTAGCACTTGGACGATTTGATGGCCATCTCACGCGACGTCTCTTCCTCGACCGGGAAGCCCGTCGTTCCCCTCGCGGTGCTGCAGGCAGCCCTGTGGAGCCAGTCCTCGCTGTATCACCGAATCACTTACAGACCTCCTGGCTCGGCATCGCCTTCTCTATCCCCGGCAAATGCTACGAAGGAACTTGGGCTCGGTGTGCCTGCCGGTGATATTGAGAAGCTCGCTCTGCATCCCGAAGAACGTCTCAAGGCCTTCTATCCTGTCCCGGGCGATTCGTCCCTTCGTCTTGGAGATAGCACCGGTCTAGAGGGCGCGTCCATGGACCAGCTCTTTGAGCCCGGTTCGGTGAAGAGTGGGACAACTCGGGCAACCGAAGCCAACTTCTTCGGGCTCGAACAGTCCCGTAAGCCCGCGTCTGCATTCAAATCAACCTCGCCTCCCGACTTGCTGTCACCTTCCTCTCCAGTGGATCCTGAGACGAAATGGACGGCCCACCCGCCCCTCCGTTTTGCGGTGGAGTTCTGGGACGTAGATGCTCTGAAGGAGAAGAGCCGTCTCCACTCGCACACCATATGGTATGCCGGGAGCTTGTACAACGTGTACGTCCAGGTCGTGCGGAAGAAGGGCATACAGCTTGGCATCTATCTGCACCGTCAGTCCACGGTCGATCCCATCCCTCCATCCTCAGCACCTGTCTCGGGGATCCTCCCTCCACCGCCACGGGACAGGAGCATGATCGGTCGCGGCGCGTCTGCATCGGTTTCGAGCCCACGCCCACCATCTGCTGCTGGGAGTGTATCGCCGTCGGTATCGGCTACGCCAATATCGCCTCTCGCACGGGTTGGCTCGACCCCAGGTACACCCATCTCGTCATCCCTTCCCGGGACGTCCGCTTTCTCTTCTCGTCCATCGACATTAACGTCGGCAACGCTGCATTCCCCATCCGGGAGTATCGGGTCCATCACGGTGTCACCATCTGTCTCCTTGCCCGCTACTGCTCCCCCGGTGACGCCGCTGCAACCGTATCGTGATCCACGCCCGCAAGTTAGCGCGTACTTCACCATAGCGTGCGCGAGTGCGACAGGGGCGAGCTTGACGCGATTCACAAGTGCTCCAGATGTCTTCTCCGTGAGCCAGAGTTGGGGGTGGAAGTCTAGCTCGTTGAGGACGGAGGAATATTTGGAGGTTGACGCAGAAGGTCAGCCTGCAGTTGTGATGATACCTGCCGCAAGAGAGGTCAGTTTGAGGGCGACCGTGGTGTTGGGAGTTGTGTGATCATATGCGGTGGTGATTATATCTGCTCGTGGTGTGCTTTTTGTGTCTCCCTCACGATTCCATGCATTCTATTTCGTCACGGTTGTATCTCTAGTGTTTTCCTTTACTCTTGGAACAGCTCATTGCAAGATAGCTTCCTATTCTCGTACATACATACACATCCTAGAACCGATTCCATGATCCATGAACACGAACACGATGTCCTGAAACGGGTGTCATCTCCTGCGCTTCCCTTTGCTCGCATCCAGTACTTCCTCCTTGCGAGCTTCGACTCGCTGGAGGAACTCGACCTTCTCGAGGTACCCGCCACCACGTCTGTTGGCTTCGAGCTCCTCCTTCACGGGCTGGGACGACTCGCCCTCGACATGGGCACGCCAGTCCATGGCAGACTTATCGAGCGTCGTCAGCTTCTTGACGGGTTCCTTCTTTGAAGGAATGTCCGCCAGCTTGCTCTTGGTTTTACGAGGCCCGGGACGTTTCGCTAGAGGTTTCACCGGGATAGGCGCGGACGTCTCGACGACCGGTGTTACGTCACTGGCCTCCGAGATTGAGGCGGGGGCAGGCGACGTTGACGTGCTGGCATTGGTGGACGGTGTCCATCGCGGCCATTTCTTTGCGTCGTCGGAATTGGCGGGTACTTCTTTGACCTCGCTGACGAAGCGACGGGGAATGTTCATGGGTGAATGGAACACACCTTCATTAAAGAGAGCGTCACGCACGTTACTTCCTCTCCTGCGAATCGATAACGCTTGACAACCTTCACCATCTCCGGCGGTGCAGGTGCCTCGGCGGGCTTAGACGACGCGGTCAAGGAAGCCTTGAACTGAGCGTATATCTCGTCGCCGCTCCTGATCTGGGCAAGTCAGAAGGCCGATGTCCGTGTATAAGTCTCGAATAGAAACGCACTTCTTGCCATTCGTTGTCTTTGACGACGTGGATGCCTCCGGGAGTGCGTCCGTCCTGGCGCGTTTGGCAGCACGTCCTTGAGCCTCCGAGCCCTCTGTTGCACAAAGCTCTAGCGCACGCCGACAGGAAAGGGTGCATGCGGTTTACCGTCATCCTTTGGCGGTACATAGTCCGAGTCGTTGTCCGAGTCTGAGTCCATTGTCAGAGATAGTGGTGGAAGCAGGGAAAGATGGAGGAAAGACGGGGTATTTGCCGCTCGATGTACAGTGTGAAGTTTGATGAACGCGCGCTGGTCGTTACTTTTACCTCCGGCTCTCCCGCCTCGTCTTCCGCTCTCCCACCTCGCCTCCGCTGCCTCATGCCAGCGAAGAGCACCGACAAGGCGTCGCCGCCGACCGCAAACGGCGTCGCGAAGCCCGACGCATCTCTCGCGGTGCCTCCACCACTTCCGAACCCCTCCACCGGCAGCGCAAACCCGTCAGCCTCCCTCCACTCGCTCTGGGGATACCTGCAGCCCGCGCTCGACCACATCGTACGCTCCCCGACGAACAACCCCTCCAAGGCCCCCGCCATCGATGTCAGTTACCACATGGGCGTCCACACCGCTGTCTACAACTACTTCACAGCTCACTCCGAGGCGTCTCCAGCTCCAGGCCTCTCCGGGTTCCCCGCCCGCTTCTCCGCGCAGAGCGAGAAGGCGAAGGCCAGCGGAACAGACCTCTACGATCAGCTTGACCGCTACTATGCCGACGTCGCGCGCGAGATCTTCCTTGGGGCGCCGACCGACGACTCTACACTCATCCATTACCTCGTACCCTGCTTCAATCGCTACTCCGCGGGCGCGCAGTCCGTCAGCCGCCTCCTGAACTACGTCAACCGACACTATGTCAAGCGCGCGGTGGACGAGGACCGTGGCTGGCTCCGCCTCGCGGACGTTCTCGACGCTGTCGCGCGCACGATCCGCGAGGATGACACGCGGGAGAAGGTGCAGAAGCGCTTGCGCGAGCGCAGGACGGAGGAGCTGAAGAAGTGGGGGTACCGCGAGGGCGATCCGCCTGCGCGCGTCGCACAGATCGAGTCGTATGCGGAGGCGGCGAGTCCACCAGACCGCGTTGTGCCGCTTACCGCCGTGGCGTATCGAAGATTCAGGATGGAGGTGATGGATCCTTTGCTCGCTGTGCCGAAGATAAAAGGGAAAGGGGGAAAGAAGAAGAAGAGACCACCGCCCGCGAATGGCGACAAGCCGCCGATGCCGCGAGGTCGGTTGGCGCGAGCGGTGAAGGAGCTCTTAGAGTCGAAGGGGGGCGATGAGGAAGAGAAACGAAGGCTGGCAGGGGAGTTGGCGATCGCTTTGAGGACTGTTGGAATCAAGGTAGATCATCCGCTGCGCAAGAAGTTGGACAAGTACTTGCCTGCGGAGGACTCTTGATTCTGCTCGATTGCTCATGGTTGTTCGGACGTCTCTCGTGTCACCCCTTGTGTTCTTATTGCATGTTGACTCAGTCATGATTCATCCACGGGATGCAATGTTCCCGGTGCGTAGTGTGGTTAACACATAAGCGCTTGCTATATGGGATATACAGGTGGAGCTGCGGGACCTTCTAGCTTTTAGATGGACACTGATACCTACATCCCTGTTGTGATGGTCATTCTAGCATCGGCGACCCGCACAATCTATATCATTGCCGTCAGTACGTACCACGCCTGATGCGCATGCAGATAAAACGTCAGGGCCCCGATGCAGTAACACAACTTTGCTGTGAAAATAGGAATGGGACATAAATGCATGATGACTGGTATATTATTAAATGGTACTAATAGGAAGTGGACTCTAGATAGCAAGATACATAGCAATATTCCGGGGTAACTTCTAGTAATATATATCCAATCCGAACCTCTAGTTACCAATGTTCTTCTCGGAGAGTTTACCCTCAGTCAACGTAGTCTGCGCTTCCAGGACTGCTGGTTGACCCGACGCAGCTGGCTGGCTCTGACTCTGGGCCTTCGCAGGGACCAGGTCCTCGGGAAGCAGAACTTGAGAGAGGATCGGCGTCAGCGCAATCCGAGAAGTCGACTAGAGAGAGGACTTACTTGCTCGATCTATTGCCACGGGCAGACCACGATGCCGCCCGCGGACCATGATTACGATGACGACGAGCTTCGATAGAGGTCCGAATGCGCCCGAGAACGCGAAGTTCTCCGTGGGTATACCTAGCGTCAGCCCGATACCACCGAAGGCTGATACGAGCTCGAACACTGCATTGTCAGCCCAAGGCGGCTGGTTAGTACCTTGATGAGAGAAATGAAACGCGGACCGACCTATGCGGAAGAGGTTGAACCATGGTGCGTTGTCGTCGTCCATGATCTTGGTGCGCTCAATGATGCAGATGAGGAAGATCGCCCATACGAGCCACCAAATGTCGAACGCGACCTGGCGGCGCAGGTGCCAGCCGAAGTACTTGCCAATTCGCTCGCGGCGGGGGACCTTCTCGTTGAGATCTGGCTCCTCGTCTTCGTCCTCAGGCGGCGCCTCGAAGACGCCCAAACTCTTCTCCTCGTAGCTGTTGTTGTGCCCGTCAGCAGAATGCATGAGCAACTGGAAGAATGTGAATGCTTACACGTTGGTTGAGCGGATACTAAGTGCAACCTTGCGGGAGTTGAGGGGGTAATCACACTACTGGAAGAGTCTTGGGACGTACCGGGTAGACAGCGATGTACATCATGATGACACAAAGGAACCTGGTTTCACGCATAATGAGTACGTCTGCTGTCATGTCCATGAATAAATACATACTGGAATGAAGGTGCCAGAGACGACAAAGCCACAATCGCGAAGCCAGACGCACGTACAGCGAATGACTGGAACAAACCCGCTACCGCACGGGTTCCGCCAGGCAACGAATCCGTGACCTCCAGGCCAATGTCAAGGACGATAAAGCATGTCCATTCGATGATGCTGGCCAGGGAGACCATTAATAGGATGGCCAACACTATGTCGTGCTGATTCAAACTCACGTAAAGACAATCAGTGTCGCGGTCAAATACCAGGTGACATGCGACGGGAAGAGGTACAGGAAGCAGCTGGATAGCCGGTCAATTCGCGAGGAACAATGGAGAAGCATCGTTCGTAAACGTACCGACGCGGATGATCCATGAGGAAGTGAAGCACTTGGTCTGTTTGGCCTTCGTCCTTGACAAACTTTGTTTGAATCCAGCTAGATACGGATCAGCCGCACAACTCGTATATGTGATCAATCATTACGCACATGATGAGCCGCAGACTTCGCGTTGAGAGCGCGGTTAGTTCGCGTTTGCGAAGTTGTGGGTGTGGAACTTACAAGATGGGCTGCTCTACGATTAGTACTACACGGGACAGGCCGACGGTTCTGGAGCACTCACTAATCCGTGGTTCCCAGCCAATATGGCAAAGATGAGTGCGACTATCCGGTTGATGATTCAGCACATCAGCACTGTTCTCATGCTCGGAATCGAGCCTTGGGCCTTACAGATCATGAGGTACGCCTGCTGGAATGGCACCATCCCTCTGCGCGCATGTTAGCCAGCACGTCGAAGAATGGGTAATGGCAGTGACTCACGCGTCTACCAGGCTCATGCCTCCACCTGTATATGCGCCAACAACTTGACTGAAATACTTGTCACTTAGGAACGTTGGCTCGTTGGCATGTCAGACGTACAATATAGTGAACCTAATTCACGTCGTCAGCACCTCGGATCACACCGACTGTATGCAGCGTAGACGTACCATGACTTGTTGACCAAGCGAGGCTGACTGTTGAACACATCGTCATATGTGTGGGTAGTTGAAAGCCAGGGTGCGATCATGATGAACGAGATCAACTGAGTGCCGATGAAGTACTGCAACAAGGTCAGGAGAAACGTACATAAGACAGTAGGTTCGACGAAACGTACCAGGATGACGATATAACTGAGCATGCGCAGTGCCCGATACCTATCCATGCATCAGCATCAGCTCATAGCAAGGGATGCAAAGCACATACTCGATACCGCCCAACTCTTCCAATTGCTCATCGCTCAACTCGTCAGTGTTAAACTCCGAGTTCCTACCGATGACGAGGTCCTTCAGACTTTCACCAATCCATTTGAGGCTTTGTTTGCGCGCAGGATCATCTGCACGCCCCAGCATCTGAAGTCTTCTGTACGCATCTGGAAAGTACCTGCGTGCCAGTCGCCGGCCGAGCTGGACTGGACCAGGGAAGCCGCCTAAGCCCTGGTCCTTGTCGCGTTGGCCAAGGATATAGCGGTTGGACTCGGTGTACTCCATCTTCGGTGCAATCAGCGTGCGCCGGCGTGGTACGGGTACGCCTGCACGGCCAACCTGCGGTTAGTGACGGCTAGACAAACATGACATAAACCCGATTATTGCACTCACCCGGTCGTCTCCTCACCATGCCGTTGCTCCGAGCGCCCTCGAAAGCAAACTGGAGGTGCTGCGGTGGTGGCGAAACGGGTGACTGCGGCAATGGCATTGCGCCTGAGCGTGGCGACGAAGTAAAGGAATGCGCGTCCGCGATGACCCCTTGCTCCCCGTTCTGATCCTCGTCAGGATGCACCGTGAAGTCTTCCGAAGGGGAGAGACGTCCCGGGGAGTCAACTGATACTTCGACGTGCGAAGTCGAGCTCTTCCGGAATCCATTCGTCTGGTCGTCCTCGTCACGCCGTTGGACGTCGCCAGCACCGAGCGCGATACCCAGACCGAGGCCGGTCGTTGCGCCTCCTGCCAGAGCGGCGCCAATGCCGTCGGAGGCCTGAATGCCGTGGCTACCGTGGGTCTTGTGCTTCTCCGTGCCGTCCTCGACGTGCTTCTGCAGCGTAGAGGACGCTCGGCCAGTGATGACGCTACCGACGCGGTCGCGAATGGATTGCAGCAGGGTTTTCTTCCTGTGTGTAGCGATAATGTGTTGTCGGAAGTAGCGCATGCGGATGAGAACCATAACCCATGCCACGATCGTCTGTAGGGTTCATAAACCATGCATCAGGTGGACGAGTCCGCATTCCGGAAGAGAAGCACTGACCACATTGCCGACAGCCATCAGCACAAGCAAGATTACCTGCTGGAAAACGGTCAACGTGCTGAGGTTGACCGTGGACAGACCCGTCACGGTCAGGGCGGAGTAGCATAGGAACAGGGCATCTATGAATGCTGAAACTCATGTCAGTACTCGCCGTAGTACTCCTCAGGGAAACACAAAGAGTGCGACTCTGCGCGGCGGGTTGGAAGCGGAAAGGGCGCACTGAGCGCCACATGTGGCACGGCGACACGGTGCGGAGGGACATTCCGACCACAGCTGTGCCGGACGTCGATCATTTGTGGTTTGTCTCTTCCTTCTGGACCATGGTGAGTTGCCCTCCAAAGGACGCAACAACGTCCAGACCCTCGGCAATAATCAACCGCCACAGCAAACCATGCATACACCATGTCATGGTCAATCTTCCGATTCAAACCCATCCACCCATCCACTACCTCGCCAGACGGGGAACACTCACGTATGTGGAACTCCCCGTTCACAGCATAGAAAATCGCAGCGGCGACCAGAGGGGTCAATGTGAAGAAGAGGAGGTGCAGTCGGAAGAAGTTGACCTCTTCTTCGATCCATTGGCGAGCACGGGCGTAGGTGTCATGGAGCGAGTCGAGCAAGGCCATGCGCGTGCGGCCGCCGTCAAGAACAATCGTCAGAGACTACCCAAGGGGTTATGAGGAGTGCAGAAGGGGTATACGGTTGCAGATAAGTCGGATGCTGGGGCGGCGGGGCGTGCCTGGCTTGCAACGCGGCACACGCGATGGATGCACAGGCCCAGGGCGCGCGCTTCTCCGGTGGAGCGCGGTTATAACATTGTTGAATTCAAACAACAACAGCATCGCGAAGTATCCATCGAGCAAACGATGTCCTTCCGCAGCTCGGAGGACCGAGCTGAACGAAACTTGCTGGAACATCAACTTCAGGGTGGTGCCGAGAGGCCAAGTACATGTATGCAATCGCAGGCTTTCCACCTTCCACCGAGATTATCGCGACCTCGAGCAATACAGATACGCCCTTAAAACCAGGTTAATAACCACCACATGAGCAACGGATGTCTTGGGACCCTCCCATGCTCTCGAATCGCTACACTGACCAGGTCCAGGGACCAGAGGACGCGATTCGGGGATGCACGTGATCGTGTGTTCCGGGCCGCGGTGACGGGAACGATGACGGGGCCCGGGTTGAGGCTTGTGGACGACGGCGCGCTCATCTTGCTCGACTTCGACGATGCCGCCGCTAGCAGCGTCTGCATATTGAACTCTTCTTCGCCTACTACTCGACCGTCCTTCGTGTGAGCATACTCGCCTATACCACCTCTCTTGCCGGTATCTTCCCACAGACGTTGTCCTACTTCCGAGTAAAGCCCTCCTGGACGCTACTCGTTTCATCCACCACACACCAGCATACGTGTCATGGCTGGTCCAGCTTCCCCCGCCGTCGACGAGGCCATCCGCGTCGTTGTAACCCCCTCCCAAGCTTCCTACTTCGCCGGCGAGCCTTTCTCCGTATCAATCACGCTCACCAACACTCGCACTCCCGAAGCACCCGTCGCTGCTCCCCGTTCGTCTTCTCATGCTCACCGGCGTGGTGCGCATTCCATCAGTTCTGTGCCTTTGTCTCGTCCTCCGACTTCACCTGGTACCCCTCGAACTGTCGTTCCTCTCTTCCTCCCCAGGTCGAATAATGGTGCAGGCAGCTCTACTCTACGCAAGGGTCTCATCGGCCGTAGTCTGTCCAAGTCCTCCGACGAACCCCCGTCTGCTGAAGTGCTAAGGAAGCGACTGCTTGCATCCCGCTCCCTGTCCGCCACACTCTCGCCCAGCGACCTACCGACTCTCAACGAGTCAGACGTACCTACTTCTCCCGCTACCCGCCTGCCGGCCTCTGGAAATGGTGACGGTGAGTATCTTGCACCGTTTCAATGCCCGCCTCGTCATACGGCAGCCCTGCTCACGTTCTCTCGTCACAGCGCCAGTGCCAGGAACACCCTCTCCTCGCATTGTTGCTCCTCTCGCCAGATCGCCCAGTCTTCCGCCTAATCACCCGCATGCGCGTAAGCAATCTGTCATGGACGGACAGTTGCAGTTACAAGACCTCCGCCCGCCATCTTCCATGTCTCCTTTTGCACCCTCTCCGAATGCGTCCATGTCGACATTCTCCCTTTCCCTCGATCCTATTGCTGAGGCAGGGTCTACCTCGCCTGACGCACCCGCGACACCTTACATCCCCTCCCCGGCACCTGAAACAGATATGTCAAACGTCCGAACCCAGATACCCTCTGGCCCTACGAACGCTTCCTTCACGAAGAAACCGAATGGGCAGCTATACCCTCCTGCTAACCCCCGAGGTCCACCACACAGGCCTTCTCAACTCGGCTTGGGGCATGGCCCACCTCCAGCAGCATCATCTGCGACTCACCTCAAGCCGCCCCGCTCAGCTTTCTCATCCACGTTCCCCGCACCGAACACAGAGCTCATACTGTATGCGTATGCTCAATTACTTGGTACTTTGACCATATCGCCGTTGGAGGACGCTCCCTCATCCCCTGATCAAGCACGTAACTTGAACCGACTTCGTGCCAGATTGCTGAATCCCAAAGCCATCGGTGGTGGAAGTATGGACATCACTTCTTCCGTCGGCGCCCCCGTATTGCCGACCACTGGAGCCGGACGGAGAGGGTCTCATGCTCGATCATCCTCGCTTTCTGCAGGACTCTTGTCCATTATCTCCCCTACGTCCGCTGCCCCTGCGCCGAGCTCTCAACCCTTCGTACCAGGACACCGAGCGCGGACAGCGTCAGTGTTCTCATTGTTCGGCAATGGACAGGGTCCCCCAGCCAGCAAATCGGCGGTCGGATTGGGGCTGAGCACTACTAATGTAGACGAGGAGGAAGTCGACCCAGACACACCACTTCCCACCTTGGATATTCAGCCTTCAATGCTCGCAGTTGATCTCAGTTTGGCTCCAGGAGAATCGAGAACATGTGCGTGTAATGAAGTTCGGGTTCTGCAATCGCGAAGGCTAACTGCGCGTTAGATACGTATTCGCTCACGTTGCCGGAGAACCTCCCACCCACGTTCCGCGGACGTGCGTTGAAGTTCTCGTACCAGTTCACTTTGGGCATTTGTCGTTCCGGCGGGAGCGCGCCTGGTGCTAGTCCGACGAGCAACAGTAGGGTAATGAAGGTGCCTATACGTGTGTACAACAACGTCGCAGGTGCGAGACCTCTTGTTGTCGCAAACGACTTGACGCTAATATGCTGGAAACGCAACTACAGTTGGCAGACCATCGTCCTCGTACAATCTCCTGTGGCCAGTCGTCTCGCGAAGAGGTCCCATTCCGCCTGGCAAGGTTACAGAAGGTTCGAAAGAGTCTCCCAAGAGCACAATTCCGCGAGCAGTACCGACCCTTGCACCGAATCTTGGGACGTATGAAGACTTGCAGGAATATTCGCGCAACCTGCTTGCATCGTTCCCTGATCCCAAGGCCACCGGCGTGCGGATCAAGTTACCTATCGATTCCATTCCCTCGACTAGCAGTGCAGACCTGGATAGCGAATTGGAGCGAGATATGGACCACCCGACTGGATGCCGAGAGGCCGTCGAGGTTCTCACGCGCAATCCGAAGAAAGGTGTGCAACCTGTCTTGGTTTTGTCCTAGCATGTACTGAGTAGACTGGGGAACAGCGTCATACGATGTCAACAAGGATGGGGTGAAGGTCGCGGTCCTCACCTTCCCGAAGAGTGCATACCGTTTAGGTGAGACCATCTTAGGTGTGGTCGAGCTCAACGATCGTCCACATCGAGCGCGCGTGCTCAAGGTATGTTGAATGAATGTACGGCGCCTGTGGTAACCGGGCTGACAATTCAATGCTGCAGTTGTCCGCAATGCTGGAAGCTCACGAGTCTCTCCCGAGTGCTATCGCCTCTCCGACGATGTCCCGGCACCTGCGTCGCGTGCATGCGGAGCATCATTCGTGTTTCATGCCAGCGACACTACGCACCACCTTCTCGCTTGATATCCCTCCAGATGCCAGCCCGGCATTCGAGACGACCTTCGACGAGTCGTCCATTGGTGGGGTGGATCGTATTAATCTGAGGAAGCCCAAATCTTCTCCTGGTGGTCTGGAGTGGAAGGTTCGCTTGTGCCTCCTCGTTGCGATTGCGTCCCCCAATGCACGGGAGGGTCCCGAAGGCGGTCGCACACGGCATCTTGTACGGGATGGCTCACGGGGCCAGTGGGGATCGTCGTGGAAGGCTGCGCAGACCATCGCACCTCTCGAGCGTCCTCTGCCCGTTTCCGCAACCGCCTCGCCTACGACGCCGAACGCCAACGGTCAGCTGGCACCGCCGACGCCCAGCGCAGCGCTCTCCTGGATGTCCTACTTTGCGTCATCGCTGCTCGGGCCAGCGAACGCCGGGTATCACGATGGTGACGAGGATCTCGAGGATGCAGATGGGGAGACTGAGGATGAGATCGGTGCGGAGGAGGCATGGCGGGAGGTGAAGGTGGAGATGGTCGAGTGCGAAGTTCCCGTGAAAGTGTGGCCTGGAAACACAGCGTTCAAGGCAACCGAGGTCGTGTTCGATGTTTGAGTCGTCACAAGCTCGTCCAGGTGAGCAGCTGCGGCTCATGTTGTCTGCAAGCCGTCTTCCTCAAGTGGTCTAACCCCTTATGACAGTTTGCTCTCTCGATCGTACGTGCAGGCTTCGGACGGATTCACACCGCCGGACGAGTGGAGCCCTCATGTCTTCCATCAACATCCTCCCCAGCTGCGTCATTAATATCCATTGTGCGCACTGGGTGTACCAGTGCCACGGTGCGGGGAGGTAGCCGAGAAGCCAAGTGGGCCGCTATTCCTCTTCGAGCTGTGCTCGGAATGTTGCGCCGAGGGCCACCCTGTGTCCGACGCGGACCTCTCGCTGGTCGACCATATCTGTCGTCTCCAGGCACGGAGGCAGAGGATGGGGCCGAATGGAAGCTGAAGTGGATGTCAAACATGTCGCACCACCCATAGGCTGGCGAAAGGCTAATGCGGGGAGGGCGTGAGTACAGCTCTCACTGGCTGTCGGACCATTGCTGCGATGTAGGGGTCAGATGCGGGCAGGGTCGGTCAGGTGTTGGGGAAGAAGGCGGGAAGGGGAGGTGGAGGGTTTGCGAAGTTCTGCGTGGACTGATGGCTGGTGTATGTTAGGTTAGCATTTGAGAATGAGAGGGGAGAGTATGGGAGAGCATGATCGGCTGAATAGACTACGGCGGACAGCGCGCGGCCTTGTGACCCGCAGTTGCCTTATTAGGGACAGGGGTGACCGAGCCACCGTCTCTCGCGCCGTCAGGTGAGCGAGCAGAGTCTACACCGCGATGGCCATGGCCCCGACCGACTGACATTCTCTTCCTCTCCCTCCTCTCCGACATAGACGACTTGTGAGTGCCACACATCCTCCTCGACGTGCTCGACGGCGCCGACGCTTCCCTCTTCCCTCTCCCTTCCAGCCTCCTCGCACGATCCGTCTAGACCGCTGTCGGAACATCGTAGAGTCGACGCGTGTACAACAGCAGAGCTCACGACCAGGTGTGTTCCAATCTCCTCCATCGTCGTGCGTGCTGCTGAGCGCGCCCTCCAGACTAACGACCCTAGAGGCAAAACGAGCGTGTACGCTATAGTCATCTAGATCCGCTACCCCGCACAGGCCACAGGCCGCAGACACCCCCTCCCCGCCCCTCTCACACGACTTCTCAATCTGGCGACCGTCCACAATTACCAGCAGCTTCGCAATCTCGGCGTACCCTCCTTGAGCGCGATGCAGACCCCCACCCACCAGCAACACGCGTCCGACGACGCCGACCGCCAGAACCGCTTCCTCTCGTCCCATGGATCCGAGACGCCGAACAGTCTCAGTCTCCGCGAGCGTGCGGCAAGCCAACCTCCCCACTCGCAGAGCTTCGTCCCGCCCCCGCCCCAGCCTGTCCGTATAAACTCCGGAGGTGCAGGCACTGGGGCCTGGGGCCGCTTCTCGTCCGGCCTCAATCCGCTCGCTCAGTCAGTTCCCACGCGTAGTGCTTCCTTCTCTTCCTCCCCTTTAAGTACCCATAGCCCCTTCTCATCCGCAATGCGCGACTCCCGCTTTGCGTCCACGTTCGAGGACGACGAGTCCGAGGCGCTTAGCGACATTCAGGACCCGTACGATCCCTACGACGAGCGCTTCCAGCGCAACATGTCGCTGAGGGGACGGACCTACACCGGAGATCTTACGCGGAGCAGGTCCCAGTCGCTCGCGACGTCGCGCCCCGGGGCTATTGGCAGCGGCTTTCCTGGTCAGGGTTTTGGGCAGTGGGATGGGTCCACTCCGCAGAGTATCCCGACGAGGTACGACTTCAAGACCCCGACGAGTGGCAGTCGGTACGGCTCGCTTGGCGCCCTAGGACGCTCACCTTCAAACGGATACTCCCAAGGCTCGATCACGGACCCATCAAACATGAGCCCCTTCGTGCGGGACGTGGGCCAGATTTTGTTGGACGACGGCTCCGCGTTCCGTGAGTTATGGGCAGGGATGAACCCTCCGCGCGACGAGAACGGCGGTGGAGGGAGCGGCACGACCAGTCGACGGCACAGCGTCAGCGTTGTGCAGCCTCGGCGACCGATCGTTGGTTTCAATGCGCCCAACGCGGACGTCACAGATGACTCCAACAACGTCGGGTCGTTCGCATCCGCATCGTTCGGCGGTGGAGGCGGTCTTCTGCTCACGGACGACGATCTAGCTAGCGATCTCGGCCTGATGAGCATCAACGACCACAGGACGGTCACGTCTGTGCAGCCGCCTTCGCAGCCGTCCTCACTGCCGATCTACGCACCCTTGTCCAGGAGCCCGCCGTCTGCGGATCGCGTTTCTCCCTACCAAGCGCTTCACCTCAACATCCCGGGCGGCGCGGGAAGCTCGTACTCTCGCCAGTCAATCGTCGGTTCCCCTAGCGATAGCGGCCTGTCCGGAGGGAGCCCTTCACGCGGACATATCGACCAGTTCGTGCAGGAGGGTAACCTCGGCCGTGAGCCATCACGGCCGCTCATGGCGCGGTACGTCCCGGGCCATGGCATCCAACAGATACCCGAGGGAGGCGTCATGCCGTCACCACTCTCCCCTGCGACTCTTCGCAGCCCCTCGCATTATGGTCAGCAGCAAATGCAGCGACGCTCGTCCGATGCGTCCAAGCCTCTCAACGAACTCGGGAAGGGTGTACCGCTGCACGCGGTCCCCACGTCGTGGCCGCTCTACATTGTCGAGTTCAAGGCAGGGCGCACGGACCTCTTCTACTGCACGGACCTCACGCAAGACATTCGTGTGGGAGACTTGGTCATCGTGGAGGCCGACCGGGGCAAGGATCTGGGCAAGGTTGTGAATGACACGATAACTCTGGCTGAGGTCGAGGCGTTCCAGAAGCAGCAGAAGCTGATGAGCATGGGACATGCTGACGTGCATGGGGTGCCGACGAGCCCGACCGGTGCGGCTGGCGGCGGTGTCAAGGATATCAACCCGAAGATGATTTATGGCAAGGCTCAGCACCGGGATACACAGTACGCCACTTCCTCCGTTCGCGAATTGTGGCGATGGTATATTGATGCATGTTCGGCAGGGGTCTCGCTGCGAAAGCGCAGGACGAAGCAAAAGCACTTGAGTTGTGCCGCAATAAAGTCCGACAGAGGAAGTTGCCCATGGAAGTAGTTGACGCGGAGTATCAATGGTGGGTATCGCGCAGTTGTGTACGTACTTCTGTCTGCTGACCGGTCTTCCAGGGATCGCCGTAAATTAACGTTCTACTTCGTCGCCGAAAAGAGGATTGACTTCCGAGAACTCGTGCGAGAGTTGTTCCGGTACGTCATAATCATCTCTGCCTACCAGCTCGCTCTGAACGTGCGGTTTGTAGGTTGTATAAGACCCGCATCTGGATGGCCTCCCTTGGAGGCACCGGCAACTACGAACAGTGATTATCTGGGTCGCTGTCAAGCCGTCGCAATGGCCGCATCTAGTCGTGCAAGATCTCCGATTATACCTTCTCGCTGCTTTTTACCGCATGCATATACTCTCCCGGTCTTCTGCATCGTCTCACAGGGGTCGTGTACGCTATCCGCCGGCCGAAGATAACTTAACAATGTGTCGCCCATCCTACCACGGACCTATGACGATCCTGCTCTTCCCACACGCTCCGCAGTCTACACTGTCGTAATTATCGATATCGTCCCTGTACAACAGCATGGTCTGTTTTCGTCGTTTGCTGGCTGTTGTCTGGTTGCTCAGACGGACATGTGTCTCACGCCGTATGCTTGCTGCTTGCCCCCCAATCTGCCTCCTAATAAGAGGCGAAAGAATGTGGCCTGGTCGGGTCTAGTGGATACCACCCGCTGGTGCTCATAGTCGTCGACTAAATAAATGTATCAGTACTTGTAGTCTAGTGGTATATATGCCTTCGTCTCCCTACTCCGGTCAGCGGGTGCCAGGGCCTCAAAGGCGTTCTCGAGGCTTATGACATCAAGCAAGCCGTCCATGGGCACAGTGCACAAGTATCCCTGGCCGTGTCGATGAAGGCGCAAGCGGCCTTCTGACCTTCTGGCCCGAGGGTCTGCAACATTCTGCACTTCCCCTCGACGTCTGTTATGATTGCGCCTCTGGTCCTGCAGCATCTGGTCTCGGTTCAATGCATGCAAGCCAAACTTTAAACCAACCCTGGCGTCCTGTGGTAGGGTCAATACCTTCAGTGACACCCTCCCCGTCCATAGCTGGGAGCAAGAAGCCAGAACGCCTGTACACCCTCTCTGCATCTGCGACCGCGACGTTGAGGTTCACCTCTTCCTTAAACCCCACGGCGGGCCGTCCTTCCTCTATGGGGCGGACGTCATACGGCGGCGCATTGAGGTAGTACCGGGTCACGCCCCGGACCATAGCCTCTGCGATGCCCTTCCGGCGGTGCGCCCTGGACACGAAGGCGTTCCGAATAGCGATCGTACGCGGGGTCACCCGTCCGAGCACAATGTACCCGGCGGGCTCGCCCTCGACGCAGACGTACCACACCAGCCCAGCTTTCACGGGCCCCTCGACCGCTGCGAGCGCGGCCTCGCGAGTGATCACCCGGTGCCAGAGCGTGTCTGCCTCGTAGCCAATGTGGAGCTGCGCGATGGCTTCGAGATCGTGTGCGGTGGCTTGCACGATGATATGCGGGGATGGGGTTGAAAGAATAGGAGGGAGAGACGCGCGGTTCACGTAGGTGACGCGTGAACCCCAGTCGCCGGGAGTCATGCGGACGTGATGTCCTTGTGCGCCCAGGAGGGTACACCAGGCGGCGACGAAGGTCTTGACCGCGGCATCGGGCCCGATGAGCTTGTCGAGGACGAGTGGGTTTGGGGTGAGTTGAGCGAGGGTGGAGTATACAAGCAGCTCGATTGCAGGGCCGAGGATGCCTGGGTTGGCGGATGTGCCCTCGACGAGTGCTTGAGCCGTGGTAGGGACAGACATCATCCATGCGAAGTCCGTCTCTGTGTGCGTCATGGAGATTCTGAGAAGCGGTGTTGGTAAGTATTCGAAAGTATGAGGTGGCTTGAAAGCGGAGTGAATACTCACAAGAGGTCGTCTCCACGGTAGATGGCCAACAGGTACACCGGGAGAGCCTGGGACACAGCAACGCTGCTGAGGTAGTTGTATAATGAGCCGATGCAGAAGTTCATAGAGGTGTCGTCGAGCTTCGTCGTTGCTTTGAGAAATGCTTGTGGGCCCCGGAAGCGGACGAATCGAAGCATTTCCGAGTCAGCTGTAGACATCTTGTGCCTGTCGGATGCTGCTGTGCGGGTGCTCCAGAGCATAGAGTGCCGCCATCTTATAGTGCGGGTCCAGCTGGTAGCAAGAGACGCACAAATGTCATGGTGCACATGGTGGACACGACAGTACTTACTGATTTACGGTATAATTCGATCATCCGGAGTCCGCAGCTTTACCGCGCTGTACTCGTACTTAGAGTCAACAGTCACAGACAAGAACTTGACAAAGTTCATCGCCTGCGGATGCACATATGCAACTCCGGCCCCGGGCCGTCCTGATTCATAGCGCTTAAAGGGAGTTGTGTGGGTCCTCGACCCGGTTAGTTCCAGCTTGGCCTTTACAACTAGACACACTTATACCGTCTTTCTCTTGACTTCTGTTGCGCACCTGGTGGCTAACTTCATGTCCTCCGAGCTGGCTCGATCGTTTAGGCCTTCGCCATGGTCACGGATGTCTCCGACGACCTGGACGTCTTCAACCACTGTCCCGGCCGCGCAAACTTTGAACAGGGCCACCACTTCCCAGCATCACCGCGTTCATTCACTATTCCTTGCGTTTGCTTTCGTTGTTGTTGGCGCGACGTTGTTCAGCGTGCTCCTACGCCTACATTACCGCAAGATCGGTACCCGGTTCTTGTACTGTATACGCCTTGGTGTCGACTTCGCTGCGGTCTCCGGCAGGTTCAAGAGATTGTCACATCCTTGCCGCACCATGTTGTGGCCCCTTCAGAAGCATTCATTTGCCTCACGGCGCACGACCAAGGAGCCAGATCTCAGGCTCGTGTGGGCGGCGATACCCCACAGTCTTCTCTGTCGGTCGGTGTATGCGACATCTCTGCTCTACTGCAACTCGGACGACTTCTCGTGGGCTCTCTTGCACGCCGTCTACCTCTCGCTCGTGAGCGTCGAGCTCGCCGCATCGATACGGACACCCAAGCGCGTCACTGCAGAGGAACTGGGACCGTTTGCCCGGCTAAGAGCTGCCGATGGGGAAAGTGCGGGCAATGGAGCAGATGGTATGTCATCGTTTTGCATGAAGATGTCGCTATCTCATGATCGACATCTGTTCACATTTTTAAATGGTTCTCTATATGCTCCTCATCCCAACTAGTGCGATCTTCGTCCACCGGGAACTGCCTCTCCATTCAGCGCGTCAAGCCGTCCGTACTGAAGTTCCCTACGACCTCCAATCTCGGCTCCTTCCTGCGCGCAGAACACATGAAGACCCGGCGTGAGCTCTCGGACATCGTCTGGACCTCCACTACCGACACCCTAATCCTTCGCGCCGTCGCATCTACGCCCTCCGTCCGCTGGGCCCTAGACACGAACGGCGTGCTTGTCGACCGCCTCTGCCCGCCGCCTCTCGCCTCTCTCGTGTCCTCCGCTGCTCGGGTCCACGCCGCTCTTGACGACTTCCTGCATGCGGAACACTGCCGGAAACCCCGGAACGATTGGATCTGCGCCGTGTGGGATCAAGGGCTCGCCGCACGCGGGACAGACTGCTGAATATCCTCCCGTCTCGGCGAGCAGAAGAAGAGATGTTCGACTACACGCAGACCATTCACGGCAGAGGGCAGGCGGGGGTAGCCGGGGTTAGCGGAGAGATAGGAGCGGATTGTGGGCTGGTGGAACCCGCTTGTCGAGGCTTGGAAGCACTGTTTCCGGTCTGATGTGCATCGTTTTGTATTACATTGTAGAAATGTTTGATCACAGAAGCCAGATCACTTTGACATTATGGCGTGTCTGCAGACATTGCACAACTTATCAGATATTTCACCTCAAACCAGGAGGTCGATTAGACTGTGAAATCCAACATATGTAGTACAATAGCCTCTAGTACTGGAACATCTCACCGAACTCTTCTTCCTCCAAACTCATCCTAACCTGCCCACTCCACCACATCCTCGGCATATACTGCTGTAGGAATGCTGCCATGCCCGCCTTCGTCTCCTCCACCTCGGTACCGCGCCCATCGACGTCGCATAGCATGAACTTCACGTACGAGAGCTCTGGAAGGCCCGCGAGCACGTTGTCCAGTTCTGTCCACCGCGGGACGCTTGACGATTCGGCACTGCGCCGGAAGTTGAACGGGGCTACTGGTGCGTGGAAGACCTGGAACGTGACGATGCGGAGCGTCCGCTGGACACTGCGGGAGGAGAGCAGGTGTGTGTAGAAGCGGAGGCAGGTGCGCACAACTTCGAGGCAGACACAAGCCGGCTGTTCTTCGTCTTCGAAGTCGAAGGAGAATGTCAACGTCTCCAGGCGTGAGCAGAAGTCGAGTGTGAACGACTCCCAGCTTTCCGGAAGACCTGAGATAGTAACATAAGTACGTACTTACAACGCAAATTGGAGCACTCACCGGGGGAGTCGTTAATAGCGTAGTAGATATCCAGCTCGAGGTCAATGAGATTCGGACCAGCGTTCTCTGCGAAACCGAAGAAGGCCTCCATCTCTTCGCGAGTGAAGCCAGTAAACCTGATGGACTTGAGAGGCCCGCCGAGGGAACCGGATCTCCGGAGCGAGTCGTAGAACGCGATCGCGCAGTTGGTCTCTTCGAGCGCGCCGAGAACGAGACCACAGATGATGGGAACACGCGACACCAGGCACGGTTGGTCGACTCTCCAAGGACCGCCGTCGACACAGAGCACTTGAACTTCGGAGAACAAGCCAAGTACCGCAAAGAAGTGGTTGGCGTCCTGTCCGGGGGAAGAGCAGTCTTCGATATACAAGCGTTGTATCGTCCGACCGTCGGGCGTTTCTGGTGCTGCAGCGGGGTTGCAATAGGTTGAAGTACCATGGCAGAAGGAAAGCTTGTCCAGTGAGAGTGTCGCCAGAGAAGGTAGTAATGAAAGGAGGTCGCGCAGGCAGTGCAACGGCAAGCGCACGTAATCTGCAGAGAAGTCCTCAGTATCCGAGTCGGCGCCTTCGCTGTCCGTGTCTACATGATCGGGTCCTTCGTCATCGTGACTCATGCGATCCTCGTCGGTCGAAAGGTCTATCTTCGTCTGTGGACACAATGCAGACAGCGAGCGAGATGTGCCGTCCCAAGCGTGTGGAGGGTCGTCCGACTGGAAGGAAGAGTATCCCGAATCACTATCTTGGTCAGAAGAAGATCCATGCGAACAACCGGAGGACGTGGAGGAAGATGAACCGAGGTCGTTGTCCTGTGGAGGAAGCGGTCCGCGATCGATAGACAGTGAACTGAACATGAGACGGCTGTAAGTAGAACGTGGTCGCCAGGACTTGTCGCCGAGCACAGTGAGATCGCGGACATACTTCGCCACGTTAGACGTCGCTGTGGGACGAGTAGAGGCGGCCAGGAAACGAGCAAAAGAATGAACTTGAGCGCCAGCCTGGTCCGGTACCCGGAGGATTATGGTGTGGAAGAGGCATGCCCGACTGACTTGCAGCCAGGCTCGGCAAACGAGAGAACAACAGGATAGGGTCCGCTTGTCGTGTACGTGTTCGATGATCATGTATTCCACTTCTCTGGGTAGCACCGTCGCGGTTGAGAGTGTCGCCAGAGTCTGTATCGCGGCGTTTGGTACCGACATCCAGTGCACCATTTCGAACATTGCACTCACCGAGCTGTGCTGGCCGATAGTCCCCTTAACAAAACTCCCATCGCCTCCGCGCATCGTTTGGAGCATTGTATTGATGTCCTGCGAGTCTTCAAGTCAGCCGTCCAAGCTCGAGGACCAAGGCTTCAGCTTCATCAACTGGTATCGTCTCGACGGCCCAGACGGACGATGTCGATAATAGTAACGAACGAAGAGCTTGTCTCTGCGTAGTATAGCGATGTGTAGGGTATATTGTAGTGGACGCGGAGGCCTCCTACCAGTGAGGCACGAGTACTAGGTCAAGCAGAACTATAACTTGCGATTCAACATTTGTAAGTGAGTAGTGGGTTGATCGGAGTTTGAACCTCGATTTACAATGACATCACTCCAGTTCACTTCTTACTTGTTGAGCTTTCTTTGACATCAGTACTTTCTTCAACTTCAAAGCAGACGACAAGTAAGAAAACCGCGGCAAGAACAGTAAAGTTCATGGTCACGTCGAGAAATATTCGTAGATACATCTCGTCGAGCGGAGAATACGCATGTGTTCCTGTTACCCGAATCGCCGATGTGTGTATGAATACTACGGGGTATATCTGAAGTCTTTCGCCTGTGTGCCGTGTTCACTGAGCTAAACGAAATACGGCAGAGATACCGCACTGCCTACTTACCTCGTCCGCCAGCACAGAGGTGTCCACAATTCCGTTCTTCGTCGGCTCGCCATACAAGCAATCTCTCCGCTTGTTCTCGCGACGATAGTAGACCTGGAGTAGACTGAACAACACGAGCACACCGAGAAGTAGCCCATGAACCCACAGTCAATACGAGAGCAGACAGAGCTGCTAAGAACAATAGTGCGGCGGTGACAGCAAAGCCTTTGCTGGTTGGTGTTGTCAATCTCATGAGGTAGATCGTATACCCATGAGGTAGACTTACATATATCGCGGTCCTTGTGTCGACGGGAAGAGGTGTGACCCAAGGATGCTCCCGCCCTGTCCGAGGGACATGTACAGTGGCGTTCCCGCAGCCTTCTTGGTTTCTGATCCGAAGTTGTGGGCATCTGAGGGCAGATTCAGCATCTGACGAGCCCGTCTCTTCCAGGCAAGCATACACCAGGATATGATGAGTCCAATTGCACAGTATGCCCCAATGGTGATGCAGAACGTTGCGAAGTATCGGACATGGTTATTCGATGGTACCGCGAGTAGAAGGCTGTTCGATAGTCAGCAGACTCGATAATGACGTGAAGGGTGCGACGCACACGTAACCGATTCCTGCCAAGATGCAGCTGCCAACCGTCAAGCTGCCTCGATCTTGGAGCCTGTCAGAAGCGTAGGATAGGAGACATAGGCAGACGGCGGCCACCGCATAGGGAGGGACGGTGAGGAGCTGAGCGAGGGCGTCCGCTATCATGGAGTTCAGTGTTAGTGCAATCGCCTCTCCATGCATACTACTCACTGAACCCGAAAGTCTTGATGATGGTGGGTAGAAACCCAGTTATCCCAGCAGTGGCGCAGTTCAGGCCAAAGTACATGATTGCCCCGGCGTAAACCTGCAGCCACGAGTTGGAATTAGTCTAAATATAAGTCGGATGACCCACTCACCTTCCAGTCCTTGAAAGCGACCTTGATGTGGTCTAGTCTCGAGTTCGATCAGCCGTGAGAATCAGCATACGACTGAATACTCGCTTCGCTGCAGCATGCGCCCTACATCCGCTTTAGCACCACGATTCATCCTGTCGATCGCAATCTCCCGCTCTTTCTCGTTGAACAAACTCGTCTCCTCCGGTCTATTCGGCAGAATCACCATAGCACACAAGCCAAGAAGGATTGTCGGAATGCCCTCGATGATGAACAGCAGCCTCCAATTTGCGACAGATGTATGAGCGTGCTGGATCCCGAAAGCGATCAGGCCGCTCAAGGCTCCCGCGATTTCCGCGAAAGCGAACCACCATGCGACGCGCATTCCGATTTCCTCCCTCGTATAGAATAGTCCTGCATAGCGCATCTCAGAACCGCCAAGGGACGGAGAGCATACTGCAGGCGTACCGAAATAGAGCGGGAAGCCGGGCGAGAAGCCTGCCTCGAAGACCCCCAAGCCGATGCGTGCGACCATGAGACCGGAGAAGTTGAATGCTGCAGCCTGACAAGAAGGTGAGTAATATTACTCAACAAGAATAGCATTGGAGGATTACTCACCATCAGTGTGGAGCATAGGCCCCAACCGACAGCTACACATCCGAGCCAGATACGCGGGGGGCACAACTTCGACAACAGGATAGCGGGTACTTGGCACAGAACCTGATCAGTCATTCCGAGTTGAGATATGCGCACAGAAGCATCATCTTGGAAGTACTCACATAGGGAAAGTAAAAGGCGGAATTGACCCAGTCGAAGAGTACGCCGGTGGGATCTCCATGCAGCGTGTCCTCGGGAAGGCCCTGTAGACGTGCGTTGCCTAGGTTCGTTCTGTCCAGGTCTTCCGTTTGTACAAGCTTGATCAGCTACGAAAAGACGGGGCGATGGAGCCACTCACATGCGAAGAAGTACATCGCACATATGATGGGCAGGATTCGCTTGTCCAGTTTCCGGACGAGCCGCCGCTCCTCTTCCGCCCTTGAAGCATCTGTCTGGGTGGAACTTGGGGCATATTCCACAAGGCTTTCTTCGACCTTCGGACCATCCTTCTCATCGGCGCCACGGGAAATGGCATCTTGGCACTGCGGTAAGGAAGACATGGTCGAATAGCGAGAAGGTGAGGTCGTTGAGAGGCTTTCCCAGCCTCGTCTTCACCCACTGACTTCTTCGTCCTATATAAACGCAAAGTTGAGTTATTCCCAGACGCAGAGTTCAGCCTCTCAGGCGGGCGCCGGACGGGGCCGAATAGAGTTATCCCTCAGAACTTCTACGTCATGGAGAGGTCACTTGAGGATACGAACGTTTGAGCGAAGGCTGTCGGATGCAGCAAGCTCCAATAAGCTGCAGTTATGAACTTCACGATAGTACTGTTGCTGAACATGCAATCGGATGGAATGAACGTCAGAACTTCCATGTTATGGAAATACCAGTTGACGATGCGTACCTGCAGGGATCTTTCCTATACTCCAGCAGTCGAGGTCGAGGATGCATCGAGGGTCGATACACGAGTAGGAATGCCAGCTACGTACGCGCGCATGCAGCTTTGGCAACGTAGATAGAGGCGCAAACCTCAAATTCAAAGCAGAAATAGCAGTTGATGTCTCGTCCATAGTCATACACGGATACACTGAACAGATAGAGACACCTCAAGCAATCACGCACCCTGTGCACATAAGACCCTTCCGGGGCTTCGTCACATGAAGCACATCCTGCCTCTTCTTCTCCCTCGCACCCGTGTTCCGATGTTCCCCACGAAACGAGTCCTCGAGTTCACGTTTCCCTTTGACAAACATGAACCAATGCGCCGCCGGGCTCAGCGTGTCGTTCTTTGACAGTATGGACTTGCTCCGGCCCGTGCCCGAGCTCGACATAGAGAATCCGACAAGGCCCGCGACCATCATGCACTCGAACTGGGTGCCGTTGTCGTCAAGGAGCACGTCGACCTCGCAGTAGCTGTGCGGGATCTGGGACGCAGAGAGCGCAGGGTACGAGATCCCGTCCAGGAGGTACCGCTTACTTAGCGGTACACTATCAGCTGCAGAGCGGGACGCGTCATTATTACTGCTTGAAGACTAAAGGAGCGATTTGCACGTACGCCTCTCTTCCCAGCTCATGTCGTCCGTGACCGGCCGCGGCTCACGCGGGGACGTGATATCGCTCAGCGCGCCCGCCTGCCACTTGCCCTTGCTGGACCACACGCAGAACGCCGTGATCCACCCGCTCATGTCTTCCGGCCCATAGAACTGCGGGTGCGAGTGCGCGACATCGCTCCAGAACTTGATGTCGGGCTCGCCGTCGAATGCCGCCAGGAAGCGCGTGAGGATCGGGCGCAACATGCTTGCCCAGACGGCCGGCTCTTCACCGAGCTCGGGAAGGCGGTCCAGACGAGCGAGAAGCTTCTCCCAGTCAGCGCGTTCTCCCTCGAGGGTGACGGACGGGATGCCGCACATGCACATCATGCGGTAATTGAAGTAGCTTGAAAGACCAGTCAGATGGGGCAGATGAACATGTGCGTTTAGAGAACGTACGACTTGAAGGAAGACATCATCATAACCGCACATACAGTCGTGTCTTTGACCGTCGTTGTGGTGAAGTTGGGCAGAATCCAATCGACCAGCGTCCCGTCAACGACCTATTGACCGTATTAGGCAAAGCCCAGATCATCAGCTGGCCGACACGCACCTTGTCCTGGATCTTCAAAGTCATCTGGCGAGCCATGTCTCCGAAGTCGACCGTGTACCGATTGCCCACAGCGCTGACTGTCAGCGTCACCTTGTGTTGGTGCGCGACGAAGTGTTCCCGCAGCTCCTCAGCATGCGTGTTAATACTGGTCACATCCTGACATCAGCGCAGGATTTAGGAACAGTTGGACGCATAACTCACTAAAAGTTGAGCTGGCTGAGGATAGACATCCACACATCGTCTGGCCTAGTCGTATATGAGCACCGTTCGTTTTGAGTCCCACAAAGTGAGAACCATACCTGATCTTCAGGTGGTGATGCTGCTTGTATGCAGCAAGAACCGCTTCAACGAACCCATTGTTCTTTGGAACCAGGGCGGAGAGGTCACCAGTCGTGACGGACGACTGGAGGAGGTCCGTGCATTGCATCCATTGGTCCCGGCAACTTGACTCTAGCACATCCTCTGCGTTCTGCGGGACAAAGTAGCGCTTGTAGTCTTCTGCAGGGTGGGGAGCGACTTGGAACGTGACGGGCATGGCGACAGAGAGCTTGTATAGAGATACTTCTCGTCTGAGCACGAAGGAGATAAGAAGAAGACGTAGAGCAACACCGGCGATGCAGTGAAGTCCGAAATTAAGAGCACCCGAGGAGGACTATGTCACACGGCCACGACATATTTGACAGCGTGGCCGTGTTGACGCCAAGTGGTCGAAGTTGCATGGGTCATGGACCAGCTCCGACGGTCTATGATATATATGACCCCTCGCAGAACGGTGAATTGACATCGAAGACTGCGCATGTTGGTCTCGGCCGCTTGGTACGTGTCAGTAACGGTGGACGCTATCCATCCTGATAAGCAGTGCGTCTTTGCGGCGATGAGTACTCAAGTACGCACATGTTCTGACGTATGATGGAATCGACATAAGCGACCTCAAGGATAGCCCAGCGATGCATGAGCAGTATGACTGAGATGGAGGGAGTACATGAGTTACAGTAAGCGCCTGCATCCTCAACGCGACTCGGAAACAGCTGAGGCCGGTCTTGCAGGAGCTTCGGATGCCTTTCTGCTGGATACTTTCCTTAGCTCCACCTCAGTTGTGAATTGCGTGATTCTGTGTCCTTCGAGCGCGGTCTTTGCGCCGAGTCCGCCATATTCTGTCCCTCACGGCCTCAAGCCTCAAGGCCTTACGGGTACGGACCGTGCTCTCGATCGATGGTGGGGCGAAGAAGGGCGAAGACATTGATATTGTCTGCGACGACTTGGGAACACGGCAACAAGGTTCGAGGGTCGATCTGCGACGCAGCACGTCTTGTGCCTCGATGAGATGCCTCGTGAGCTATACACGGAGCGGGAGAAGGTAAGAAGTGTTGCTGCAGCAAGCGAAGCAGCGCCTGATACAGCTCAGTGATAAGTCGCGTCTCCCGAGTCCCCACGTCGCATCGCCCCGTCTCCGTCGCGTCCTACTCGTCCACTCTGCTTTCCCCTCAGTCGCGACCATGTCTTCATTCTGTACTTGCGGTGCTCAGATCGACGCTGGGATGTCTTCCTGCATGTACTGTGACTGGGTCGGACTCGGAATGGGCGAGAGCCCCCACATCAGCGAGGCTCTGACCAGCCTCGATGGTGGGGAGGGCTCGATCATCAAGTTCAACAACGAAATCGAGGACATATTCATGCATAACGCGTACAACGACGCGCTACCCTTCTCCTCGATGTATGCCGAGGCCGCGTGGAACTCGACATCGTGCGAACCTCTCCCCTTTCTCTGTCCATCTCCTCCTTCGGACTACACAGGCTCCAGCGGGGGCTCCTCCCTCGACTCTCCTTCCCCAACCCCTATCACTGACTCTCTGTCGGACACCACGCTGGTAAATGAAGATGAGCCCGGCTATGACTGCAGCGATGTGGCAGGTCTTGCTGGCATCGCCTTCACATTCCAGTATCCATCACCATCGGTATTGTCATATTCTTCTTTATCCACTCCGCCTGTCGCCCCGTCCGCTATGGACTTATCGGACTTCGGCTATGGGCAGCAAGTTTCCCAGCACGACGGTGCTGAGGCAACTGATGTCTATGGCCTCGGTTGCCAGGGTGTGCAAGGGGTCATGGACGACTTCATGCTCCCTTCCACGACCCCGGCTCCTCCCTCCACAGGCGAGGGTTGTCTCGCGACCGTCGACGACAAGGTGGTCGTCAAGAAGCACCAGGACAATGACGAGGACATTCGCTTGTGTGAGGACGAGGACGAGGACAGGAAGCCGTCGCGTCCCACGAAGCGACGCAAGAAGCAGGACACGACGCCAAAGTTTCTGTGCCCAAAGTGTACTTCGAGTGCGTATACCCACAGTTCGCGTATCTTGTTACTGACCTTGGGAACCAGAGTTCGCGCGTACGCACAACCTCAAGGTGCACATCAGGGCTGTGCACGAGGGGAAGCGCGAACACGAATGCACGCATCCGGGCTGTGAACGGTCGTTCAGCCGCAAGCACGATCTCACTCGGCACTTTCAGTCGAAGCACACCTCCCTGGGGTCGCCGCGAAACAAGGGCGCCAAGGCCGGCAAGAAGGAGTCCGACTAGGACAGCCAAGGATGGCTTTCCCGGTGAGTTTGCACTCGCCTGCGCTCGCCGTTTGCATACTGACGTTGTCGCTCCCTAGGCATCCGCGGTCGCGCGCACCAGTCACATAGGAATCCTCACATTGGACGCCCGCCTCGAGTGCTCAGCCGGCGAGCTGATCACTCAACCTTGGCGTCCAATTTTCAGCGAGGATTATTATGCGGCTGATGGACGGGAGAGGAGGCGCGTGCGTTCGCGATGGGGATTGGCTTCCTGGCTCCGGTGGCCGGGGGGTGCGATCCCTGAGCGGACGTATGTGCGTGGAATTAGGGAACGGTTTCTCTTGGTTTATCTTCGTCTTGGATGGAACGTTCACGGTCTCTGGCTCGTGTCGTATCACGTACGTCGTTGTCTGCTCTTCCCCCTCATGGTTTCGGTATGTCCTCTGCTCGTCTTGCTTACATATCATCTTGATCGCTCGCACATCTGTTCTCTTGCTTCTCTTGTTTGCTGTTGTGTGCTTACCCCGTTCATTCGTCATCTTGGCTGCATCGCATACCCATTTGTTTGGCTTTGGACTGGTGTTGCTATGTACGATTCCTGTCTTGCTTTCGCTGTTGTGGCTGCCGTTCCAAGAAGTTCTTGCGAAGTTGTGTGTACGATACTGCTGCTGTGTCTCTGATCTCTGGTCGATCGTTCTCGAGGTTGTGATGAAGTATCTATCTGTTGACTTGCTCTCTCTGCTCGATGCGCCCTCAACTCAGTGCGCCCAGCTGGCGCGCACCCGCAGGATTCTTCCCTACCAGTAGGCTTGAAGTGGCTGTGATCTAAGTACAAATCGCTTTCCTCCTTAACAAACTTCTGCACAAGCTGCCATCTCGAACTCCACTAGCTGGAATGCCAAGTCATCCACTCAAGGTGCGATTTATGTCCTTGTTGTCGATGTGGCATCCAGGAATGACATAATAAACACTAGGTGTGGTTCCTCGGATCCCTAAGTTGTCTCGGCACTCGAAGAACGTGTTATAAAGGCTCTTGTACTCGCTCAATTTCCCGGCGAGCCAATGCGTACCAGCTCTTGCGACCAGAAACAGGATCAACGCCTCCAGCGACAACGTCTCCACTCCTATCCGGGAACAAGAAGCCAGCACGCCTGTACACCCTCTCCGCGCTCTCGTCCGAGACATTCAAGTGCACCTCCTCCTTGAAGCCAACAGCAGGCGGGCCCTCCTTGAGAGGCCGGACCCCATGCGGGGGCGCGTTCAAGTAGTACCGGGTCACACCCCGAACCATAGCCTCTGCAACGCCTTTCCGCCGGTGCGACCTCGACACGAACACGTTCCGGATGGCGATCGTGCGCGGGCTCGCGCGCCCGAGCAGCACGTACCCCGCGGCCCCTCCGGGCGGGCCGTCGATGGGGACGTACCACACCAGCCCGGCCTTGACGGGCCCCTCTATGCATGCGAGCGCGGCGGAGCGCCTGATGGTTCTGTGCCAGGGCTCGTCGGCCTGGAAGGCGATGTAGAGCTGCGCGATGGTCTCGAGGTCGGCGGTGCTGGCTTGGACGATGGGGTGCGGGAATGGAGGGCTGGGCGCAGGACTGGCTGAGGGAGGGGGTTTGAGGGACGCGCGGGTCGCGTAGGAGACGCGGGAGCCGTTGAAGGCTGTGCCGCTGCCCGAGTGGATGTGGACGCGGAGGTTAAGCGAGAGCAGGAGGGCGGACCAGGTCGTGAGGAAGGGTTCGACGACGGTGTCTGGGCCGACTATCCTGTCGAGGACAAGTGGGTTTGAGGAGAGGTGGGTTAGAGTTGAGGATGCGAGGAGGGAGGTTGCGGGCGCGAGGAGGCCCGGAGTTGTACCACTGGGTGTGTCCGTGCCAGTGAGGAGTTGTTGTGCGGTGGTGGGGATGGATAACATCCATGCAAAGTCGGTGCTATTGTGTGATAGGGTGATCCTGTGGGAGCCGAGATGGTGAGTTCAGGTTCTGCGAGATTATGGCGATGCTGGTGAACCGAACTCGGTTGAGAGCATGGAGCACTCACAAGAGCTCGTCTCCGCTGTAGACGGCTGCGATGTACTCATACACGGGTGCTGGCGGATCTGCAGCAGCGTCCGACGGCTCGCTGCCGAGATATTCATGCAGTGACCCGATGCAGAATCTCATGAAACTGTCGTCGAAGCGCTTCGTAGCCTCGAGGAAGACGTGCGGGTCCTCGAAGTGGACGAATCGGAGCGTCTCAGCGGCAGACATTTGGTGGTCGTTGGGTGGGGTTAGAGGTTCCTGAGGATCAGGTATGTCGCAAGTGATAGTTATTTAACACAGACATCATGTTGGTCTGCTGGTAAGTACGAGTCACGACTATATGTGATTGATATGACTCGATCACCTGGCAAAGTCAAGCATATAATGGTGATTCAGGCCAGACAGTGCTCGATATCAGAACCTTGAAGACCATGTAGATACAGCAAAATACATTTATGTCCACCATTGCCCCGTTTAAGATGACGACGACAGAAACCGTCCTCCTCTACTGCGCATGCCCTTCTGAGGAAGGCTCTGGCTCCTGTTCAACTCCCCGCCAGATGGACTCATACCAGCCTTTGCGGCCGGTCGCAGGATCGATTCCTCCAGTGACGGCGTCCCCATTCCTGTCCGGGAACAAGAACCCAGACCGTCTGTACACCCTCTCCGCACTCTCGTCCGCGACGTTCAAGTTCACCTCTTCCTTGAACCCGACCGCAGGCGGGCCCTCCATGGCGGGCTGGACGCCGTACGGCGGCGCATTGAGGTAGTACCGGGTCACACCACGGACCATCGCCTCCGCGATCCCTTTCCGGCGGTGCGACGGCTTCACGAACACGTTCCGGAGGGCGATCGTGCGCGGGGTCACCCGCCCGAGCAGGACGTACGCGACCGTCTCGCCGTCGACGCGGACGTACCACACGAGCCCGGCCCTGACGGGACGGTCGACGAACGCGAGCGCCGCTTCGCGGGTGACGACCCCGTGCCAGGGCGTGTCGAACTGGAAGGCGATGTAGAGCTGCGCGATGTCCTCGAGGTCGGCCGGCGTGGCTTGCACGACGGGGTGCGGGAAGGGATTTGCGGGCGGGGGAGGGAGCGTCGCGCGGGTCACGTAGGAGACGCGGGAGCCGAAGGCGCCGGCTTTGGTGCCGGTGTCGATGCGGACGCGGAGGCCGCGTGTGGCGAGGAGGTCGACCCAGGTGGTGAGGAAGGCGGAGACGGCGGGGGCGGGGCCGATCATCTTGTCGAGGACGAGCGGGTCGGAGGAGAGCTGGTCGAGGGTCGAGGAGGCGAGGAGGGCGATGGCGGGTGCGAGGAGGCCGGGGGTGGTGGACGTGCCCATGAGGAGGTATTCGGCGGAGGTGGGGACGGACATCATCCAGGCAAAGTCCGTGCGATTGTGTGAGACGGTTAGCCTATGGAAGTCGGAGATCGTGAGCCTGAGTTCTGCGAGGATGGCTATCGCGGCGATGGATATGTGCAGGTTGAGGGATCACCAGCACTTACAATAGATCCTCTCCGCGGTAGACGGCTAGGAGATGCACCGGCTTGGATGGATCGGCTGCGGCGTACTGCGGGCTGCTGAGGTAGTCGCACAGTGCGCCCAAGCTGAAGTTCATGAAGCTGTCGTCAAATTGTTTCGTCGCCTCGAGGAAGGCTTGTGGGTCCTCGAAGCGGACGAAGCGCAGCTCTTGAGCACCGGACATGTTGAGAGATTATTGAAGAGATTGGGAGAGCGTTGTGGGCCGCCATATCTTATAGTAGTGCCTGGAGACGCACAACGGTCTACATGGGCCATGGTGAGTGAGTCGATCAATTGGACGAGGTGACTCGATCGACCAGAGTCCGTACTAGTCGGCATCGGCAGCTGGAATCCGGCTGTGTGGACGATTGTAAGACCGACCACCGCATGCGTCTACTTAGTAGTATGGTGCAATACAGCGTGTGGATGTCAGTGTGCATTGTACAAGCAACTTCGCCGTACCAGAGCTGTTTGAACTAGAAGGTGCTTGAACCAGGGTTGAACTGTTTGAAGTAAATATTAATACAGGGGGTCTTCCTGATGTTGGGTTCCCACTGGGGTGCTGCGCCGTCATCGAACGTGGAAAATGTTACCAAGATTGACAGGACAATGGCAAGAGGGTCTCGTAAGTAATGGATGTACTCGTACTCGTATGGTTGCCAGGGCCCTGCAGGGCGGTGGCGTTCATGGGTTGATGGGCGCTACGGATCCATGTGGCTGTGAGCCCACAAGCGCTTGAGCAGACGGCTGCAGTTCTGTGACTCTGAGGTCGCCATGATGCCGGAGCTGCTCTGCTTGCTCCTCCTCCACCAGCTACCATCACTGCTGAGTCACACGCCTGAACAATCTCTCTGTGTGTACGTTTGAGAGCCACCGACGCGCTGGACATGGACCCAAGGCTGCGGATGATGGACGTACGGTGGACGTATGCCACGACTACCGGTGACCGTCTAGACTGAGGAACCGGAACAAGCCCTGACGATATCGATGGATATTGCGCAGGAGAGGAGGCAGGCTTCTATGGACGAGTTCTCTGTGCTGACGCTGAGGAAGGGGGTTGCGTCGAGAGGATGGAGGTGAGTGCGCCGGTCGCCGATGGTCGCAGACCAAGAATGTGCTTACACTCTGGGCAGGTCGGTAGACACGTGTTCGCGTCGGCGGAGAGCGCCATGGCTGGTTCCAGCTTGGCTGCAGGACGGCCTTCACGCCGGAGAAGATGTGTGACGGATGGTGATCGCAGATCGTTTGCTTCTCCGGAAGGGGCAGCGAGAAGCCGGCGGGAAGTGGTTACCTATGGCTGGAGAAGCTACACGGCGGGCTCGAGGCAGCAACGCAGGGCCATCAGGCTGCGCCGGTCTCCAAGTGCGCCCAAGGGCCCAGCTTGCGTGTGCATAGGTGAAGATATTAGACTATTCCGAGAGAGCGGATGTGGACGCGCCGGATTCGGAGACGAGTAACGGCACGGTGCTCGACATACGGACGCGGTTCGCAGGGATTGATTGGCATGCACGCTGGAGCGGGCAGCTCGTGGACCGTTCGCAGCAGCGCGTCGGGAGTGATTCGAACGCACGGAGGCCGGAGATACGAGCATTTGCAGCGCGAAGGCGGACGGCGCAGTGGGGAGTGGCAGGCCACGGCGCAGGAGCGAAGACGCGGGCGAAGAGGGAGGGCGTTTGCCTGACGTGTGCAGAGTGATTTGTCCCGATGGGGCAGGTGTCATTGCTGCAGACGTCCGGCGAGGCTCTGATCCCTCTCGCCTTGTCACCGCCCTCGCTGCCCTCCGTGGACAGCACCATTCCACCGTCTCGCCCGCTGCGGGGGCCCACCGCGGCGTGCGGCCCTCGTCTCTCTTTCTCTCATACCACCACCATCTCTCTACTCGTGTATATAATTCACTCCCACCCTCCTTTCTTTCTTGTTCATCCATGTCGCTCTCTACAGACCCGAGGCCCTCGCCCTTCAGCGTCGCCGAGTTCAGCGAGCTCGTCTCCTCCGCGTTCAACATCCACGACGCGGCCCTCTCCTCGGGCCTCACCCAGCCTCTTCTTTCCTTGACTCCTCCTTCTCCCGTCTCCGCCGACCACACTTTCGACGACGAAGACACTCTCTCTTCCCCATTCGACACGGTCTCTCCGGCTTCGTCGCCTCCGAGTCGCAAGTCCCGTTCCAGAACTCCCACCGCCTTGCGCATGTTCCATCAAGTCCGCACTCGCGCCTCCGCGCTCGTGCTGCGATCACGTGCTCCTTCTCCCTCATATCCCCCCTCTCCTTCTCCCGCTCCTTTTGAGCCCCTTCCCCCGCCTTGCATCTCTCCTACTCCCTCATCTTCCTCTCTCGCTCAGGCTCTCTCTCCCTGGAACATGGCCGACCTCTCCCGCGAACGCCGTCGCTCCCGCGCCGACAGTCTCCCGCGCTCCCTCTTCCACTTCCCCAAGCGCGACGACACCCCACCTCCTCTTCCCGAACAGGATTTAGGTTTCGACAGGCGCTCTCCCACCCCGGTCCTGCGTTCCTTCTTCGACGACTCTCCCGCCCGGTCCAAGCGCGCATACAGTCGGCCCCCCACATCGGCCTCCTCGTCTACCATCCACCCTCTGTCCCGCATAACAACTTCCAGCAGCACCCAGTCACACGAGACCATGGACTCGCTCCCTTCTTTCTTCGAGGACACGGGCTATCAGGTCGCCAACCCCCCTGCACCTCTATATAGCCGACCCGCCACTCCCTCAGGCGCCCCTCCACGTGCACATACTCGTCTTCCTCCTCTACGCAAGTCCAAGAGTAGCGGCCACGGTCTCGTGCACCGTCGTTCCTACTCTAGGTCTACCATCTGCGAGCCCCCAGTTGGGTTTGGGTTCCAGGATCTTGCAATCTGGAACAATCATCGGGACAACGGTATGCCGTCTCCTCTCACTCACCCGAGGGACGCGCCGTCGGTTCCAAAGACCGGTGTGATCGCCGCGCTCTCCGAATTTGACGACTGCGAGCCGCCGTTGCCTCCGCCGTACGTCTTCGAGAGGCGTGGAAGCGCCACAAGTACCTCGACAGTGAGTGTGCCATTCGTTTTCGTCCGCTTGCATTGCTCATCGACTCGCTCAGGGCAGCACCAGGTCCACCTCCAGTTTATCGGCTCGCCTGTCCAACCTCGTCGCACTCGCCTTTCCGAGTAAGATGCGCAGCCGTGGACGTTCCAAGCTGAACCTCAGTATCGCCACGAGTTCACAGTCCTCTTCTGCCGACTCCTCCCCTTCAACAGGATCCTCGCACTCCACGCCGTCAACACCAAGCTCACCTACTTCGGCTTTCTCGCACTCACAATCTCATGTCTACGCTGCCAGCGCGGACGGACATACACAACAGAGCTGCAGCGACGAAAGCGAAGAAGATGCGGCAGCTATTGGGCGTGTCTTGACCCCGGAGGACGATCCGTTCGCAAAGGCAGAGATCGCGGTGTCGCTCCATGGGACGCCCCGACCGCCAACACCTCCTCTGTCTCGTGCAGCCTCCTTGCAGCTTTCTCCTCCTTCTCTCAGTACAACAGCCGCGTGGAAAGTAGAGCGTCAAGGCAAGAAGACCCGGAGTAGTCTTCCAGCGACCCCTGTTTCCGCCGCGTACACATTCCCGTCGTCGTGTTCCATATACCCGGACGAGTCGTCCCAAGAATCCGAGTCCAATACCTTTCTTCTCGTGAGGTCAGCTACGTCTACTCCAAAGCGGCAGGGTCCCCCATCTGCATGGTCTCCCTTCACCCCGCCTGCAACGCCGTCGGATACTGCCCTTCCATCAACTCCTCCATCATCTCAAAGTCGCTCTCCACGTTCACCGTCGTCGCTGACTAGGTCCACATCTCGCCGAAGCGCAAGGCCCAAGTGCCTTGTCTTTCCTCTACCGCCGTCGGGCCTTCCTCCTCCACTTCCTCCACCAGATCGCCCGCTTCCTAGTCTGCCTTCAACACCTAGAACTCCGCCTGTGCCCCCAAAGGATCGTGCGGTCCGTGTCGCGCGAGCTCACAAGTCTCTCCCGCCATCTCCCCATCCTTCTTCAATAACTACAGGTTCTCCGCTGTCTACTCGCTCTCATGGTAGCGTTCAGCACTGGAAGAATCTGTCTGGCCGTACTACGGATGGCTGGACAGAAGGCAAGCTCAAGGCGCTCACGGAGAGGCATGAGCCCGCTGTAGTCCTGGAGGTACCTCCCTCGCTCGCGGAACCATGGTCGGGGACCGTCTCGAGCGACTGGCCTTCTCGTCCCGAGACTCCGGTCATATCCATGCGTCCAGTTGCGAGGAGGCGTTCCTTCGATTCTACGTCCACCGTCACCGCCTCGCCCACTCCTTCTGCCGTGCACGACGCAGCGCAAGAGTGGGGAATCGAGTGTGATTCCATCTCCATTGACGGAGATGCTCTCCTGGAGGGCGACAGTTGCTCGATGACTGGTAGCTCTTATACCCTTTCCTCTATCGGTCCCGATTCTGCGGAGGATGCGACGGACGTGTTCTGGAGCCCGGTTACCACTACTGGTTCTTCTGCTTTCTACAGCGCAAGGGGGAGCTTGGTGTCGTCCCGCACGTCCCTCGAGACTGGCGACGTCCACCGTGCCCAGTCATCGGACGCTCATTCGATTCATGCCCCTGTCTGGCTTTCGGGAAAGTCTGCCAGCGCGGGGCCTTGCGTCTAAGATTACCACTCGTTTCGTTCTTCTATATCACGCTCTTTGGTTTTCATCGCTTTCGCTTTCATGCATCGCGTTGCCATTCGTTTTCAGCTCTGCTGTCCCTAGAGTTAACTTATCGCTTCGTCTTATTTTCAAGCAGCATCTCCGCATGCGTAGCGTGTAGTAATCCGTGTAAACCGTTGTATGTCTACTGTATTCTATCCTACACTTAGGGTTGTCGTTATCGAGGCTTGAAGCTTATAGCTTGGCGGTCTCCTGTATGGACGTTGGTACTACTCAATCGCGATGGTTTAATCTGCCAAACACACGAGTATTATCGCCGCAAAGGAGTACATCGTCATTTCCTCGTTAGCCTCCGTGCTACAGCATCGTACAGGTCTCTCCCCGCAACCCGAGGAGACGGCGGGAGCGCTTTGTCATACTCCGCATTCTCGGCATACCGCCTGACGTGCAGCCGCTCCGGTATAGAGACATGCGACGTATCAGCCCGGGGAGCCAGAGGGGAGAGGGGAATGGGCGAGAACTCAAAGTAGCGCGACATGACCCCGTCGTTCACCGAGGCGTTCACGTCGTCGTCATCGTCCTCGAGGACGTGCTTCCCGCCCGCACTCGCACTCGGAAGCGGCTTCTCATCCTCGTCGTCTGGATGCGGGACGCGCGGAGAGAGCCCGGCGCGGAACAGGACCGCCGGGACGGTCACGGTCGGGCGGCGTCTCTGGGCCGGGCGGCTGCTCGCGCTCGTGTAGAACGGCTCGCGGGTCTGGGGGCGCGGCTCACGGCGCTTGGGGAGGGAGGACCGGGAGGACCGGGAGCCGAGGGAGGAGCGCGAGAGGACGCTGTGCGCGTCGTCGTCGGCGAGCGTGTGGGTGCGGCTCGCGTCGCGGTCGTGGTCGTACTGCGAGACGTCGCGGCGCCAGGCGCGCATCATGTTCACGCTTGTCGTGCGCGAGTGTGTGCCGCCGCCGCCGTGGTGTGGGGGCGGGCCGCGCCCGAGGGCCATGAAGCCGCCGAAGCTGAGGGTGGAGTGGCGGGAGAGCGTGGCGCGGGTCTTGAGGGCTTCTTCTTCGAGCTTGCGCTCGGCGCGGAGCTTGCGGCGGTGGTGCAGGGAGAGGCCGCCTGCGGCGAGGAGGACGGAGAGCACGAGGGAGAGGGGGACGGCGTAGGCTGCTGTGGGGGCGGGCATGCGGGTCTCGTTGAGGGACGCGGGGGTCTGGGAGGAGGTGGATTGGAGGTTGGCGTTGGATATTGATGCTGTTGCGGAGGATGGGGAGGAGGAGGAGGGTACTGAGGCCTTCGCAGGAGATGCAGAGGATGGGGAGGGCGCGAGGGAAGAGGCTGGGGAGTCGGCAGCGGTGTCGGTAGAGTCCGCTTGGTCCGCATTGGCTGCACTCTGGTCGTCACCGTCTGCGTCGGACGGCCCAAAGGAGAAGGTTGGGGAGGATGACTTCTTGTCGTTGTCGTCCACCATCTCCAGGTAGCAACCCGCGACCGTTGAAGTGACATTGGGCAGCGCCCTAACAAGACCTCTATGAGCCCTGTACGTTGCTGGGCGCAGGGTATGACAAGACTCACATATGAATCAAGTACGAGCCGTCTGGGTCCGACTCCTCGATGGTTGGCCAAACGTCTCCTCCGCACGACCCATTGTCGTCAATTCCTTGGGACACTCCGCCTACTGATCCATCATCCTCGCTATCGTCACCATTGTCGTCGTCGTCGGATCTGCGACTGAGGCCTGTGACGCACAGTCGGAACGAAGGAGAAGGGACCGGTTCGTCCGATGTCCAACGTCCGACAATGGTGTCTCCTGAGTTATAGACATCCCCTTGCGAAGGGGCCAGCCAGGTTACGCTACCCGCCTGAGCGGGGTCTACGAGAGAGACGAGGAGGCCTGAGATGGACAGCAGAGAAAGCGTGCTCCGGAGCATCGTCGTAGAAACCCTCTAGGTTAGGAAGAGTGGAGATAAGATGAGGACCAGCCAAAAAGCAGGAGCTAGCGACCGTCCACGGCGCAGGTAATCGTGTAGAGTAACGGAGGAGGGGAAGGACGGTCAGCATGTAGAGCACAGACCTGAGGCTGGCATGGTGCGCCACGGCTCCGCTGTCGCGGTGGACTCGATTGAAAGCCAGTCCCGAAGGGCTATCTTGGTTTGGAACGCGATTCTTGAGTTGCAGGTTTAAGCATCGCGTCATGCGGGGGTCGATGCTGTCGAGTCGACCTCCATCTGAAGGCTCGCCTGGGAAGCTTGGGATGATGAGATGTTGCCGACTCTTTCTGCGAATTCAACCAGTTGTTTTCTGACACACATATCGTTAAGCATACAGTCAGCCCACGAGGTTTTGTTAACGCACCTTTTCCGCTCTTTCAACTTCTCCAGCATCTCAATGACCTCGTCCTGCTCTTCCACCGATAACTCGCCGCCAGGTAGAGTCGTCGCGTACTCATTTGCCTCCTTCAAGCTGTCCTTGAACGCTTTCGTCTGTGTGCATGGTCAGCTCATCTGAGAGATGCTACCTACAGGGATGTACTCACTGCGCGTACGAGGCCTTGCTTGGCCTGCGGCGTGAGGTTCGTACCTTGGTCTTGGGTGGCCAATTCAACCACATTCGCAAGTTTGAGGGTCAAAGACTCGTACAAGGAGGTCATACCAAGGGTAGCTCAAGTATACTGCCGAAGTGAAATAGTTCAGAGATATGCACGCCGCAAGTGGTCTTAGCTAGCGCCAATTCCATCGGACCGGGAGGTTGTTTGCGCATGTTTGCCAAGAGCCCCGGATCCTAACACTACCAAACACGGAACGAGGACTGTGGCGTGAAGCCGCGCACTTGACGGTGTTCGCACACTTGGGCCAGAAACCACTTTCCTATTCTCTCTGAATTCAGACGCCATGGAGGTCGGAACGCAACACATCGCCAAGCTGGAGCCCTTCCTGCTCATGTCTAAGGCTGCAAAGGGTGCCGCGGCCGCGAAACTCGTCCAGGACGCCACTTCCGCACCTGGCGTATTCGTCTTTGCTGAACTGCTTGAACAACCCAACGTCCAGGAGGTACGCTGCCCTTGAGGTGTATGGGTCGAACGATACGTATAAATCTCGTATTGTAGTTGGCAGGAAACGAGCAGCACGCCCCCTTCTACTCCCTCCTGCAGCTGTTCTCGTACAAGACATATCCTGACTACCTGCGTTGAGTGAACTCTTCTCCGACCAATGAACGTGCGTTGAACTTGGTCCTCATTATAGAACACAAGGATTCCGTGCCTTCCCTGAATGAAGCGCAAATCACGAAGCTCAAGCAGCTCACTCTGGTCTCGCTCGCACAAGACAGTCGTGTATGTCCTAATAACTCCCTCCTGCGCCCCCGTAAGTTGTTAATCGTGTCCTGTTGATCAATCCAGATCCTGCCCTACAGCCGATTGCTTAGCGCTCTCGAGATGCCCACCATCCGCGAACTAGAAGACCTCATCATCGACGCGATCTACCTGGACGTCGTGCGAGGTAAGCTCGATCAGCGCGAACAGCAGTTCGAGGTGGAGTACACCATGGGTCGTGACCTGGAGCCGGGGAAATTGGAGCAGTTGCTGGTGTCGTTGCAGAACTGGTGCGTGATACGTTTCATCTGTTGTTTGTACGATTACCGACCCTAGTATCAGGGCGTCAACCACCTCCGCCGTCCTTGCCACCCTCGACGATAAGCTGACGGAGATCTCGAACCGCACCGCAACCGCGAAGGTCGAGAAGGAAGTATACGAGAAGAAATACCAGGCAACGCTCAAGGAGGTCGTCGACAAGCAGAAGGAGGCGCGTAACACGCATAGACCACCCAGCAACGGTCTGCGTACGGAAGTTACCCCTGCCGGACAGGCCGAGCTGGAGAGAGCGCGCGAGAGGGAGCGGGAGCGGGAGAGACAGCGCGAACGCGAGAGGGAGAACAAAGACGATATGGACGTGGACGAGCCGACAGATGTCAAGGGCAAGGGCCGGAAGTAAGTGCGTGCGGACAAGGGCTATCTTTGACTTAGCTGATGACATCGTCGTCTAGGCCGCCCCTGTCTGAATCCAAGCTACAGCGCAAGAGGAACCGTCCGTGAATGCTGAACCTGTATCATTGTTATCCTACTCATCGCTCTGCCCATGGCCTCATGTGTCTCTACCACCTGTAACATCAGTACCTCACATCCAAGTTTTTCAGACATCACTGGATTGTGTCGTCGCATCTGTGTAAAGGGCCGTTCGGTATGGTAGGCATTCTCCTTGCAAGTAACCTCCACAGTGAGTGCTCCTGTTGTGACCGGCTTATTCATCGATTACTTTCACGATGCTTCGTCTCTCCTGCCGACTACTGCCGTCTTCTAGGATGCACATACGCGTCTCCTTTAGACAGCATAGTGTCGAACCGATCAAGGAGCCGTCAGAACATAGGCTCCCTTTCTCCGCTCCCGCTGACGAGAAGGTGTTGCGCAATCCTAGGATTGCATATGGTCGTGGGATGATATGGCCGAGATGTGAAGAAGAAGCTCCCCACGCGGCTCGTAACCTTATGGCTCGCAACCAGGTGAGCGAGGCTGAGCGGTCCGTTCGAAGCTGTCGCTCACTCCTCCGTCGTGGCTCGGCTATTGTAGATGCGCTCGGTTTCATACTGCGACGCTTCCCATCCATTTGCAACCACCCAGTGCGATCTTGCCGCCATATATGGTTCTTCGAGAACGTAACGATGTTCAGTTTCCCCGTTATCTGCGAGAGCCGCGTGATCTAAGGTGTCCCACTCTATCCCGCACGTACGTTGTCGAGTTATTCTTACGGCACGCCGTGCTCCAGCGGGGGCGGACCGCCCCAGTGCTTGCGTCGAATAAAAGGGCTGGGGATCAACAGGCGAAAAGGTCATCGAGTCGCCAGTGGCTCGCTCAGACTTACGCTTGCCGCCATGGTGTCCTCTCTGAAGTTGCTGCTTTCTACGCTTCTGCTGTATGCGACGGGTATGGCTTTCGCGAGGTTCGCGGGAAGCGCGATGGAGGGCATGGAGATCGCCGAGTCTATCCAGCGCGAGCAGCTCGAGCGCATGCATGACTTCCTGGGCCCGCGTGCTTCGTTCGACTCCGAGCCTGCTGAATCGTCCCAAGAGAAGGTGGTCAAGAAGAGGGAGGCTCCCATCTCTTTCGCTAACCCGAGGGCGAGGGAGTTCTTCGTTGACGGGACGAAGATTCCGGATGGTGAGTGTGCTTGACTAGGGATGCTGATGCGTGTTCTGGGTGCTGACCGATTCGATGTACAGTGAATTTCGATGCCGGTCCTTCGTGGTCGGGCCTGATGCCCATCTCTGGTGCCAAAAACGAGACACGCAAGCTGTTCTTCTGGTGAGTGTGGTGTGTGCTCTGTAGATTCAACGAATTGAATGTGATATTTCTAGGTTCTGGCCTACCAACAACGCGTCGAATGTGAATGATCTCCTGTTCTGGACGAACGGTGAGTCGAGACCGTAAGCGAACTCGAACAGAGCTGAACGGAAATACAGGTGGACCGGGTTGCTCTTCGCTCGAGGGTTTCTTGCAGGAGAACGGTCCTATCTGTGAGCTGACCTGTTCGTTGACGCTTTGGAGATCGACTGAGTGTCGCCTTCTTCCGCAGCTTGGTCCTGGGGACAGGCAGAACCAACTCCGTGAGCACTTTGTCGCCTTGCACCGTACAAACCCCCACTAAATTATATGCGACAGGAATCCGTGGAGCTGGACGAACCTTTCCAACGTACTCTGGGTAGAACAACCTGTCGGGGTAGGTCTTCGACCTGACTATATGCGTGCAAGGACGTGTCGTTAATCATCCCCAGACTGGCTTTTCGCAAGGACAACCGAGCATCAGCAACGACGACGAGCTGGCAGCGCAAGTCGCCGGTTTCCTAGAGCAATTCTTGGAGGTCTTCGGCGAGCTCAAGGGCAGTAACTTCTTTGTGAGCGGAGAAAGCGTCAGTGTTCCCAGCTGTCCTTCATTTTTGGCGCTCATGCTACTCTGTTCGCAGTATGCTGGCTTCTGTGCGTAAGCTGGTGTGCGGGCTCTATTGCCTCGATTGATCCCTTCTTGCAGACGTTCCGTACATCGCCAACTTCCTGTACGAACACCCGAACCCCCACCTCAACCTGAAGGGCATCTGGATAGCGGACCCGTCTCTCACCTGGGGTCTTGTACAGCAGGAGATTCCTGCCCTGCGTTTCGCTCAGGTCTGTCACTTCATATGTTTTCCAATTGTTGACTCATGTGCCTGAACTTGCTCCTATTCTAGGCTAACAAAAACGTATTCCCGTTCAACTCGACCTTCTGGGCACAACTCCAAAACATCTCGGACTCGTGCGGCTACACGGACTACCTCGACAAGTTCGTTACCTACCCTCCAGCCGGACAGCTGCCCTTACCCGCGGGCGCGACGTTCAACAATGTCACCCGCGCAGTCGGCGTTACGCCTGAATGTAGGATGCATAGTCCGATCCAACGCGCGGTCGGAATGTGAGTGTTCCCGAATCCTCTACTCCGTGCATACTCGTCGGCTGACCTGCTCGCAGCATTAACCCTGTCTTTGACGTGTACCGCGTGACTGACACGTTCCCGAACTTATGTGGGTGCATTCAAGTCTGTGGCGCAGTGCGCAGGCTGACACGGAGTTAGGGAGCGTCCTTGGTTTCCCAAGATCAACCCAAGAGTTCGTCTACTTCAACAGGTCAGTATAATGTTGCTTGCGTATGGTGCACTGATCGACTGAAATATACACATCCAGGACCGATGTGAGGCGCTGCAGCTTGTCCGTAATGTCTGTTGTGCTGAGAGTGAACATAGGTGCAAGACGCAATCCATGCGCCGCATATCAGCTGGGAGACCTGTGGAGGCCCTGTGTACATCAACCCCGCCACTGGGGGACCCGGTAACGATCAGAGTGTAGCCTCCACCCTGAGCGTTCTCCCCAACGTAATCGAGAAGAGCGAGAGGGTCGCCATCGTGCATGGTCTGGCGGTAAGCTCCCCCATCGTTCACGATCAGTACGTTATGAAACCTCGCATTTTAGGACTTCATCCTCGTTGCTGAAGGAACCAGGATCGCCATCCAGTACGCTTCCGATGCTGTCTCTTTGCCTCATTACCTTGCTTACCTGTGATTGCGCCTAGAAATATGACTTGGAACGGTCTGCAAGGATTCCAGACCCCAATCGAAGACGAGAGCTTCCTCGTCGACAACATGGGTGTCTTCGGAAACATGCATAGTGAGCGAGGCTTGACCTGTGAGCTACTCCCATTCGCACATCTCGTGACTTTGGGGCTGACGGAGCGGACCATGTTAGACGTCGAGTTCTTCTACAGTGGACACATGACTCCTCGTACGTTTCCGGGACAGTGTAGTCGAGATACATATGCACTAACAAATTGTGCCCGCAGAATTCGTCCCGTGGGCGGCTTTCCAGACGATTGCTTACGTTCTGGGTAAGCGCGATTCGCCGTCCGCGTGATGCTACGAAGAAGGTGTAGGAGATGTGCCGGACGACGTTCATAGCTTGCTCTTTGGCGCACTCCCGTCGACTTGGTACGCGATCATATCTGAGGACGGATGTCCGAAAAGGGATTCAGGCGAGAATGTGATCGATGGAAATATTGTATACCTTTGAAGACGGGTGGTCCGTAGCGCTTCAGAATCCTGTGAGGGATAATGCATCATGAGCGATGCGGTCCTCAATAGCCGGGAAATATCTTACTGCAGATGTTTCGGGTGCACGAGGTAAGCACTGTGTGGACACGTCAGCCAGTAGTCAGTCTTCCAGAGCTCTTTTCTTTCGCACTTAAAATCTTGTGGTTTGTCGAACGTCATGGCTAGCACTAGACCTCGGTCAGACTAGCCGCAAGTCAACCTTGTCCGGTCATACCTACTGATATCATAGCCTCCAGTAGTGGAGGGGTTGAGAGGAGGTCCGACACGAACATCGTGCTTGGGGACTGGGATGGCGTCCAGCAAGAGGTGTATCTGCCTGTACACGTCCTCTCTGGACTCCTTCAAGCACGAATCGTCTATCTTGGCCAAGACTATGAAAATTAATGCAGGATGGAGTTAATGCTTCCACTAGAAGTGTGAGCACCGCATATGATACGTGCCTATGTGGAGGATCGCCATTGGTATAGGTTTCCAGGGGTTGCAAAGCCAGGTGAAGCTCGTGTATAAAGAGGCTCAAGCCCAGCTCATGGGACCGACCGGCCCGGCGGTTTGCCGGTTCCGGCTAACCGCATCTGATAAGCCGAACCTACTACCAACAACTTGAAGCGAACCAGGCGTCTCAGGACTTCATCTTCCTGCTCTTGACTGGCTCGATTTGGACAACTGTATGAACCGTCTACGATCTATGACATGTCCGACCTCATCAGACAAGCGGAGTTACTCGTTGCTGGCATACAGAACAACGTCGGTGAATCAATGATATCGTACGTGATGCTCCGCGGTATCGTCCATCTTGGCAACACTAGACTTACGAAACGCCCTCAGATTCACCGAAGTACGCACATAGACTGGGTACTACTTCGTGAATGACTTATGTTGCCTCTGTCTAGACCGAGCGACTTCTGTCCATCCTCAGGATTGCGGTCAGCGCCACCGGAAGTATCCGCAATTCTCATCTCTCAATCCATAAGCTCCCAAACGAGACACTAGCTCTCATCTTCAGCCACGTACCCTCTGGTCTTGTACCCGGAAGCATCATCAATCCCAGGGGCGAAGGGGGGAACTGGGACTGGTCATTCGTCCTTATAGGAGAATTGTCCCGAGTTCTGCTGGTCTGCCGTCGCTGGCATGATGTCGCGATCTCAACGCCAACACTCTGGACCAGCATCTACGTATACAACCATATGCTTTCCATTACAAAGAGACATCTACGTCGTTCTGGCGTGTCGCCCCTCGTATGTTTCATCCGCCTAACTCAAGACGACGGGGGACCCACTTTGGATTTCCTGAGCGAGCACCATGATCGTATACGCGAATTGCAGCTGACAGCCCCATTCACGTGGAACCTGCACGAAGTCCCTTCTACACTTCGATTCCCCATGCCTTCTTTGGAGCAGGCGGACATCCGCCAAGTGCCACGATATCATCTTCCTGATTTGGGCCCGGTCCTCGAACGGAAGTTGCTATTCAATGGGCGTGCCCAACGTCTCAGGAAATTAAGCCTCCAAAAGATCAGTGGTTTTCCAGGAAATCGCTTCGAGAGATTGACCGACCTCGACTTGGAACCTGCTTCTGGCCACAAAGTGGAAGGAGCCAATTTCCTAGCGTTCCTATCCCGATGCCCAATGCTACAGCATCTTGTCATACGTCACTTCTCCTTCAGCACAATGGGGTTTGCACCACGGCAACCGCTCCCTCATCTCCGCACCCTCATCATATGGCAGGCCGACAACCTTCTTACATGCGATGTCCTTCTCTCCTCGGTCACTCTGCCACGAGACATATCCATCGTGATGCTGCTGCCTGGAATACATACTGTAACCGGCACAGATGTCGGTAGCCTTGATCCAATGACACTGAGTCCTCAGTGCCAAGAAGCCACACGGATAGCCATCACATTTGACCAACACGGCATCATGGGAGTATCCGCTGTGGGGTTGGCTGCCATCCACGCGAACGTCGTCATCAATGGTCACGACCAGTCGGATTGGATGGGTATCATCTCATGGTTGTCTGCCCACGGTTCTACTTTTACAGAGCTGTGGCTCAGTTTCAGTGCGAGTTACTCAAACTCATCCCACATCCCGGAGACCGTGGCTACCATCATCAATAACTTCCCCTCCCTCGACTCGCTCATTCTGCTCGTCGATGACCGTGCTGTGTGCAACTCACAGTCCGGAGATAATAATTGTTGGCTTAGATCTGGCAGTTTCCCAAACATTCCACCCCGAATCTCGCGCCTTCGTCTGTGTTTATCACACGACATCAACCCGGGCCCTGGATTGGAGGGGATGAAAGAATACCTCACCTCTCGGGTTCGGAACGGTAGCCGCCTCTCAAGTCTCGTCCTCGAGTTTCCGCCAGTCGGTCCCCAGTACTCTACTGAGGCGACCTTCGAAGGGTTGGCAGACGTCGTTGAGGTGAGGCGGGCATGGAAATATACATGGATGGAGGTGCCCGACATGCATCGCGATCCGCCTCACAGTCTCTGGCCGAAGTGGAGTGAAGAGTTGGCCTGGCCCGGTAGCGATCGTGTCGAGTAGAATATGTAGAGTAAAGTGACGGTCCCATCGATTGCACGCAACGCAACCTCGGTCAGACTAATCGGTGCTTGAATGCTACTACTGAATTCCGCCAACATGTACTTGACAATTATCATCTACTCGTTCTCACAGCGACGCTTGTTACGCCGACGCAAGTCTTGCATCTGGACACCCTCAGGTCCCATGGTAGGATGCGTGCATGTTATTATGCATAGATGACCGTAGTCGTTTCAAAGCCAAACTCTGTGTGGCCATCCGGCTGACGAGAGAGACGATCAGGTAAGTGAAACCTAGGTAAGTAGATTGGGTACACACCGGGCAGCTGAGGAAAGTCTCTACCACAGTCAAGAACAGCTCGGTGCCATCAGTAACGCCGTCTAGAGTAGGAGCGCTCGGAGTCCCTGGCGGAGGTGGAGGCATGCTCATGGCCGGAAGCCCTGGGCGGACAACGACAACGTCAGTATAAGTAATACATCGTTATGATCGCACACGCACCGAAGTTAGGGATGAGGAAGTTGCCGAAGTCGAAGTCGAAACTACCATCCACCAACCCTCCAGACGTCGTTACGTCTGCGGCAGTTGGGGCGGACGTAGAGAGGTAGATGTGGATGGGGCTGTAGCCAGATTCGCAGAAATTGACATCTGAGTAATGGAATGGGAAGGTCGACCCGGGTGTGATCGTGCTTCCGTCAACAGGCTCGGTGGTCGTCCCATGAGCGCTGACGACCTGCTGCCGTTTATCCAGCCGAGTCGCGCCGTAAGCGGTATGTGCGAGGGCGAGGGCGGCGAGGACGACAAAGGAGAGGAACTGCATATCTTGATGCCGATGAGGTAGCTGCGCCAGGGTGAACGCATTTATACCTGCCCGGCCTCTTCTTCCCGTGAGTCGAGTTGTTAATGCCAACAAGTTTCGATAGATCCCCTGCAGATATGTCAACGCGGTCGGACACGGGCATAAGTGAAGTAATGCGCTCATCGGCATGACATGGGAGACGCTACAACTCCCCAAGAATGGTCGGCGCCCGTGGGCGCGCGGCCAAAGATCGACTAGCCTTGAAGGAACACTGGACACGGGTGCATATGCCGTTGCTCATCCATGAAGCATCATGCTGAGACAGCACGAAGATAGACAAGGCTCACCGCCCAGGTTTCGGTCGACAGATTGTCGCTGAGGAGAGAAATACGAGTCTGTCTTCGCGCCTGTCACAGTGTCAGCACCTCGCAAACACCGACGCAGCAGGGAATACGTGAGAAGAGATATGAGCAATTGGAGTTGGTCATAGGCAAGGCTCAGGCCGGGAATATACTTGCCAACTTCTTGTTGGTACCTGCATGGACTCGGATGCGCTGTATGTTCTGGAGGTTACGGCATTGGTTCGGCTGTCTTTTGTCGGACCGCATAGCTCTCTGACAGTCGTGCCTCTTCGAGTTTTCCCGACTGGAATCTTGGAGAAGCATATAGAAGACCTGATAATTCATCGAGTATGTAGCAGTATGAAATCAATGCATGGAGACTTCAGGCATACACGACGGTGGTGGTCTCGAACCCGGTGTACCCCTGATGCCACTGGACACGCATAAGCGGGTCAGCGTCCGGAAACTTGATGAGAGAAAGACTATGATATCACCTACCGGGCAGTCATCAGTTTCTACCACGGTCAGGTAGAGTGTGGTACTGTCAGGAATGTCCAATGTCGGCATCGTGAGCGACGGAGGCGGCGGCTGTGGGGAGTTCGGCGGGAGTGGTGGGAGACCTGTAAGCACCGGATGTCAATCGAGTGGCGTTCTCCGCGCGCGTCTCACAAAGAGTTCACCTACCGTTGTTTGGATCGACGAATCCTCCGAAGTTGTATATGTAACTCCCGTCCACAAGTCCTTGGCGCGAGACGTCTGCGGCGGTGGGTGGGGAGATGCTGAGGTACACGCCCACGGGAACGTAGGTACAGAAGCAATAATTCATCAATTGGTAGGAGAAGGGAAAGCTCTGGCCAGGCGCAATCAGGGTCCCATTGGTGGGTTCGACGGTGGTGCCATGTTGAGGAACGATGTTGGTCTGGCGCTTTGAGAGCGCGGAAGCATCGACCGCGTAAGAAAGGGTAAAGACACAGGCGGCGAGTGCGACGAAGGAACGCATTTGGGTCTGCATAATGCAAGCCTATGGAACAAAGCTTTAATACCGGAGGCGTCGAAAGCGTCTGGTACCGGCCACCCACGCCGTAGTCCTGTAGAAGCCAAAAGCGCGCATAGAGTGGGAGAAAGAGGTACAATCAAATGGCGCGAAGACAGCAGGCACGCACGGCGCCGATTCAGATGGTATCGCAGCCATTCCAAAGGCCGGTCTTGGGCTTCTGGAGCGTTCAACACACAGCATAGCAACTAATTCTGTAGGTCCTCCCGGATGAAACGTGTTAAGACAAAACATGACCCGCAGACGGAGACTTGGCCATGACAGCGTGAGATGCGATTGACCGTACAGTACCGCCAACCACTCAACAAGTCCAGAGTCTGCCGTGCCCGATGGATTACGGTGACTAGATAAAGGTGTCAGCGCGACGTACTAGGCTGGCCCAGGTGGATGCTGACACTACCGGGCCCGACCATCCATCCGTTCGTTGGCGGGACGGCACCGAGTGCCTTGTTCACCATCTCCGTTAGGCCCGGCGCGACGTGCTTTCCAGGCATGGCCGTCACCCTAAGTTTCGCGTCTCCAGCAGAGATGTCCGCCGCCTCCCAAGTGTCCAAGGCGGTGAGGGCAGTAAACGGCTCACCCTTGTACTGAGCGGTGATGAGCGGCGTGTGGCGTGGTGATGATTGGGATGTCACGGCGAAGACGGTCTTCAACCAGCTTGTCAAAGTGATCTTCGTGATAGTGCGACAAGAGAACAAGGTGGATGGGTGGAAGCTGGTTAAGTGGAACGGATGGGTTTGTGAGGCGTTTCGCAGTTACGCCGGGGCCAAGGTGAACGTGATCTTCGGCAGATGGAAGAAATCAATAAGCAAGCAGGAAGAGTGTTAGGTTCAATTACTCACCGCCGGCACGCAGGAAGTTCGGGTCGGTCATAATGCGTAATCCGTGCCACTCGAGAAGTGTAGTCGCGGTACCGATGAACGTCAGGGTCGCATTCTCGCCGCCGGGGCTCGTAGGGTGCACCTTGTGCTCATGAGGGATAGGCATGGGGCCGACCTGGGCTTGTGCATTCGCCTCGGGCTTCGTTGGCGGCCGCGAGTCGGCGACGTCGAGAGTCAACTGCGCAGTGAGCTTGATCTCTGGAGCGGCCATGTTGACTTGGTCGTCGTTGTATGCGGCGAGCTCGTCGTGCAAGTCCAGGAGCGACCACTGACGTCACGAACGCGTCGAGGTCTCGCGACCACGTGCCCGTGTACTCAGATAACGATCCGCGGCGCGCTAACCGGGGTCCCCCCACAAATCCGTCACGGCCACTACATACATACTTGGTTTCCGAACGCGATGGACAAGATCGCTGACGAGCTGTCGCAGTATATTCTTGAACGCTTCAAACAGTGAGCAGGGCTTGAGCATACGAAAAGTAGCGTGAAGACTCACTATATCTCTTCCGGAACAGGACTCCTCCAGATGGCCGACTCCTCGTAGGCATCGCCGGTGTCCCTGCATCCGGAAAGTCCACTCTAGCCCAGCTCATCGTGGACAGAGTCAATGCGGCGTCACAGTCGTCAACGGTTACAAGTTTCCCGGCTGAGAATGCCCGAAAGGCGGCTGTCAATGACGGGACTTCGGCAAAGCCTATCGCAGTATACGTAGGGCTCGACGGATGGCACCTCACCCGCGCACAGCTCGACGCGATGCCTGATCCCAAGCTGGCTCACGATCGTCGCGGTGCGCATTGGACGTTTGATGGCGAGGGATACGTCGCTTTCATTCGCGCACTCCGCCAACCAATCCACCCCTCCCAGTCAACAGAGACCTTGTCTGGGACACAAACGATTTACGCACCATCTTTCTCCCACGAGAAGAAGGACCCCATCTTTGACTCTATACCCATATACCCTCAACATCGTCTTGTTATCATCGAAGGCCTGTACACGTTCTTGGGCATACCACCGTGGTCCGCAGCGTCTGAACTGCTCGACGAACGGTGGTGGGTAGATATCGCAGAAGAGGAAGCGGAAAGACGGTTGGTGGTGCGGCATGTCAAGACTGGCGTGGCCAAGGACATGGAAGAGGCGATTTGGAGATCTAGGGAGAACGACGCACCAAGTGAGTGTTTGTGACGTCTTGCATCAACCCAGCTGACCAGGGAATTCAAGACGGCCGTTTCGTCCGGGAGAACATGATGCAGCCCACCAGGATGATCCGGAGCGTAGACGATCCCATCTATAGCATATGAGCAATACTCAGTGGCACGGAAGGTTGCCGTTCTGGAGCCACACGCATGGCGCACACCCCGGCGCGCGTAATAGTCAAGAAATAGTTAGTATACAGGATGATCCTCCGGTGGGTATGGATACAAGGAAGGGGTGCTCTGTTGTTACAATGGCACTGGTGTCTATTAGTCGACTTTCCGCTCTGCGGTAACTGTAGCACTTGGTTAGCTACATAGGTTCGGAGATGCAAGAACACTCACCCCATGGTCTCCTATCCATAGGGCATTGCTGCTTGGACGACGCAGTCCCAATCCATTGTAGTAAGCAATGCATATGAAAAACATGCGTACACTCCCCCCATACTTGACCACCGCAAATTGGTTAGCAAAACACGCTCGCTGCGCACAGTTATATAGTAAGACTCACTCAAAGGGCAATCGTCCCCAGGCATTTTGCATGAAGGACAGCAACCCTCGAATGGGACGCGACAAATACCACAGACGTCTCCTTCGCCATCGTCTTCGGGGTCATTGTTGCCCGTGTCCCAGCGCCATTGGGCAATCGCGTGCCACTTCTTGATATTAACCTTCATAGACGTGGAGTGTAGGAGAGGGTGCAGGAGAAGGTGCACAGTGGTGTGGTGGGGGTCGAAGTTGAACCAGGCAACGTTGGTGCCAACCGCGTCTGAGCGCTTACACGCTGATCGCACACTTCGAGACGTGCGTTGCTTGGGCGCGTCGTTTCGTTGTCATTCTCTTTCTCTTCCATCTCCATGTTCGCCCGTACTTACTATCCTCGATAGACGTGTATCATCTTCGTCCCCGACAATGCGAGATGGCTATACGGACAGCAAGGATGTTATGCACAGCTCCTTCCATCACGTGTGCAATCCGATGCAACTCGCGGAGCGGCAGAGGGAGTAGAGGCCTCAGCCAGCCCTCAGGCCTCAGGGTTTAACGCCCCAATATTCCTACTCTCCTCTTCCATCCCTCCTACATTCTTGTGCCTTGGCTTAAGGCTGTCTAGTGCGCTACTCGATCACCATCCTGTCGCATCGCCTCCGCAGCGATAGCTTGACGTCGCGGCGCCTGTGCAACAAGTCTCTCCTCCTTGTCCTTCCGCCACACGTCTCCCTAGCCTATGGCAAGCTCAAGTCAAAGCCGAACGCTCAAGCGCGCTGATCCTTCCACAATCCATGACAAGTTCCTCGTTGGCTACCAAGGCTGGTTCACATGCGCCGGAGATGGCGAGCCTGTAGGCCCGGGACACCACGGTTGGCTTCATTGGTTCAACTATCCTATACCGGATGGTGGACGTCCCAACATCGACCTTTGGCCTGATGTTTCCGAGTACACTCCTTCCGAGCTGTTCCCAGCCCCCGGTCTGAAGCATAGGACTGGTGAGCAGGCGTTCTTGTTCTCTTCGCGCCATCCCAAGACGGTGCAGAGACATTTCCATTGGATGGCGATGCACGGTGTGGATGGTGCATTCCTGCAACGCTTTGCCGGTCAGTGCGATCTGGAGCAAGGCAACGAGGGTATCAGGAAGATTAGGGATGAGGTCGGGGATAGAGTCATGGAAGCGGCGGAGAGGGAAGGACGCGTATTTGCGATAATGTGGGTCCCGCCTGAAGTTCAAGCCCGAGGGTTTACTGAATGATGCTGTGCTTGCCACGATAGGTACGATGTCTCCGGGGTGGCACCCGACCGCATTCAACGCGTCCTCGAGCATGATTGGATTCACCTCATTCGCCGCAAAGCAATCCTTGACAGCCCAGCCTACCTTCGTGAACAAGGTCGCCCTGTCGTCGCCCTCTGGGGCTTCGGCATGTCCGACGCACACCATTCTCCCGCCACCGTCCGGGCCATCACGCGCTTTATCCGGAACAACACTCCTGGAGGCGCATATATTATGGCTGGCCTTCCCGCACATTGGCGTACATCTGTTATGGATGCGGACCCTGACCCAGAGTTCGTGAAAGTGTGGATGGAGGAATTCGACGCGATCTCTCCGTGGACTATCGGGAGGTTCAGCGATGAAGAGGGTGCGGACCGCTTCGAGCAGGAAAAGATCAAAGGAGACGTGGAATTCATCAAGGAGCACAACGATAGGTGGGAATCTAACAGGGGAACCATGAGGAAGATTGACTACATTCCTGTCGTCTTTCCCGGTGGCTCGGTACGTACCATGTTTTCCGATGAAACAGTGACATGCAGAACAAACGGAACTGACTCTGACCCAGGGCTACAATCTGTCGGAGGGGAAGTGGTCATGGAATGATTGCCCGCGGAAAGGGGGCCACTTCATGTGGCGGCAGCTGTTCAACGTTCGCCGTCACAATGTTCGCACCATCTACGGCGCCATGTGGGACGAGTATGTTCAATTCTCAAAGATCTCGAGGACCATATGCACTGACTACATCGAACCAGGTACGATGAAGGCACCGCGTTCATGCCAGTTGTCTCGCACAAGCACCAAGTGCCCATGCACGAGAAGTACCGGTTCATGGCTCTCGACGAAGATGGACACGATCTTCCGCCAGACTGGTACATGCGCATATGTGGCTTCGCCGCGGAGGGTCTCCGCGGTGACCGCTTGATTCTCGGCACCTTTCCCTCCAAAGAGCTCCAAGACTACTGGTCCACACGCCCCAAATACGAAGATGAAGCTGGTCCATCGTCGGCGGGTGGTTCCGGAAGCAAGGAAGAGAAGGTACAATCGTGGGAGGACTGGGAGAAGCTCATGCAGAGCAAGGAGAACGGTGATGAACCGCCGCCCCCGCCATACAGTTTAGAGACGGAGGAACCTCAGAACCAGTCTAGTGGGCCACCACCTGTACCCCTCGGGCGCCGACCATCGACGCAGTCGCAAGCACCGCCTGCGCCTCTCTCTACGCGTCCTGCACCACCAGCAGTGAACAATGGATCGCGTCCACAGAGCCTCGCCGGGTCATCTACTGGCCCTCGAACCAGCCATCCGAACAGTCCCCTACCCTCTCCGCTGCATGTTCCCACTGACGAATTCAGCCATCTCGGTATCTCGCCGTCATTACCCTCCTCTCCGCGTCTAGGCCAAGGATACAACGGTCTTCATTCTCACTCTCCTTCGCCACGCCCGATCTCACCCGCACACTCGCACCATTCGCACCACTCACACACATCGTCGCATTCTACCTCGGGCCTACTTCCCCCAACAGAGCCAGACTTCACCTTCCCTTCTCCGTCAGTGGCACCATCATCTGGTCCGTCAGGCCCGCCTGGGCCCTGGTCTCAAGCTCAGTGGCCGCCGCCTGAATGGAGTAAGCCTCAGGGTCCTACAGCGGTTATCGAGCAGTTCTTCCACCGTGATGAGCAGCCACATAACGTCCAGACCGCGACCTCCTACCACCAACTTGGTTACGCTCCGTCATATCTGTCTGATCATCAGTCTAGTACTACGTCACCCCCGCCGCCGCCGCTTAGACCGAGACCGTCTCTGTCTCACCAGAGTCGTCCACCCGTGTCACCCACGAGGGACGACTATGGGCGTGGGTCTCACGACAATGTCGGAGGATTTGCCTTCCCAGAGGCTCACGTTCCTGCGACTGACAGTAGTCTCTACGGGGGGGCGTCGAGTCATTCATTGTTCCCGTCTTCGCCTCACGACGCGCCCGCCCCGCAAGAATCAACGTACTACCCTGGATTGGAACCTAATACATTTCCGCACCCGGCAGGCCCCGCGCCACCTGCTCCCCCACGTAAGTGTGCCTTCTCCTTCGTTCGCCTTTTCCCTGCTGTCTTCTAGTTCGCGCCCGCAGGGCGGATCTAATGGGATCGCTGTGAATTCGGGGGCCTCAGCCCAAGGTCCGGCCGCGTAAAGTCCGTCCATGCATGTCTACATGCTTATTCCGAGCGTGGCTTTCGTCCTTCCAGCAGCAGGCTTCCGTGTTATCTTGTCATCGTGAAGTTTTCGCGTACGAAATCCTGACCACGGCCCCCTGCACTTTCTGACAGGTCCCTACCCGTATGGCAACCCCTCGATGCAAAACGAATACTACAGCCCGATGCCACCGGAGACGCATGCAATAGGGAGGCCTGGTGATTATGCTATGCCCTCTGCCCCTGGGCATGCTCCGTACGGCGCGCCTCCGCAAAGTTTCTCTCCGCCTCCTCCACCCCCGCCGGTGTACAATCGTCCACCGCGTCCTCCTGCTGGGTATTCGGCCAACCCGTCCTCGGGATCATCCAGCGGACCTCTGGGTCAGGCACTGAATTTGGTGGGAAACGTTGCTGGCCAAGGAGCTAAGAATTCAATCCAGAACTTGGCCAATTGTGAGTGCGATGACGCTATGTTTCCACGAACGCCGTCACTGATGCAATGCGACGTGCGCAGCGGGAACGAAGCTGTTTAACAAGTACCGAAGGTGAACCAGGGCTGTGTCAATCGAGGACGCTAGACCGTAATTTATTGCCAAATGTTGCGTACTTGTCTGGGTCTACATGATTGATTGCGTACGCCTATGAATATCATTGTTCAATTGTTCGACTAGTGGGGATGAGATTTAGCAGAATACAGCACAATAAACTATGTAAGATGCGAACACCACTGTTGCCAATGGCAGGTGCTAGGCATGCTGCGTATAGTAAATACCGCAAACGAAGAAATGAGTTGTACATATACTGCACACGAGCCCAATCTACCTGAACGAGGACGTCACCGTTTATGCCTAACCTTTAGAACACCGACCCGAGGAAGGAACCAATCTAGCTTGTACAACACCGGGGTTAGATGACTCAGAAGATGAGGAGCTGTCCGCCGCTCCTGTTCGCAACATTGTTACCCATCAAGCCGGGACCAGGCAGGCGTCCCTTCCAGCCGCGGGGGTGGTACGGGGTCGCGGACGCGTTCTCGTCGAACGAGTCACGCTCCTCGATGAGGTGGTTGTAGGAATCCGCGAAGGGGCGGACGGGAGGAAGAGGGACGGGCGTGCTCTTCGCAACGGGGGTGAGGTCGAACGTCCTGAGGCTGTCGGGGACCCAACGCTCAGGCGAGGGTGCGCGGCGTGCTCGCTTCCGGGGTCGGGGCTGCTGCCGCTCCGAGGATGGATCGGGGACGCTAGGGTCCTCGCCGTCGGACTTGCGCTTGCGGGGGGCGCGGCGGGGCACGGGGTTAGCGGTAGAGGTGGAGGAGGCGGCGTGGGCGTCGTCGGCGACAGCGGGTGCGCTCTCGCGCGGGTCGGAGGCTGACGTCGGGCGAGCTTCGTTGGGTGCAGCGGGCGTCCCGGACTCGGAGGCGGAGGATGGCGGGGGAGCTGAGGCTGAGGAGGCGGGTGCGGCGTGGGCAGCGCGACATGTCTTTGCGTGGCGGTTGAGATTGGAGGCGACGCCGAACCGTCGCCCGCAGCTTTCGCACGAGAAGGCTGGGGAGAAGCGCTGTGAGCGAAGAAGAGCGTGCAGCGGTGCCTCTTACGTACCTTTCTCCCCCGTGTGTACGAGAAGATGCTGGGAGACCAATAAGCATTGCGTCGCGGCAGGCATGCAGAGAGTTCGCAGATGGGCTCACCTTCTTGAGCGTGCTGGGCCTGGTGGATGAAGGCAAGCACCGCGAATGGCAGCGTCCATAAGTCTGTCTGTCTGGGACTCGCAGGACGAGCCATGCACGCACCGATCGAAGGACTTGTGACACATCATGCAGGCGTGTATCTTCTTCTTCACGTCCTTTGTGCGCTGGCGCGCAGCAGGCGGCGGCGTGGGCTCGCGTCCGCCGTCTGACCCACTGCCGTCGCCATCGCCGCCTGTGTGCGAGGACCTCCCCGAGCTGGAATCGGGACAGTCGTAGCGGGGGAGCGTGATCGCCATGGCAGAGGATGTGGTGGCTGCTGTTGCCCAGTTGGTCGCCCCCGGCTGGGTTTTATGCCCAGAGGCTCCGTAGCTGGACACTGGGACCGGGTAGAGGGCAAGTGGGTCCACGCCCTGCAGGGCATACGGGTGGCTGATTTGGGTGGGAGCGCTGTGGGAGGCGCTGCTGGTATTGGACGGACCGGCGTGGATGTAGACCGTACCGTGATCGACTGGCGGGGATCGCAGCGAGAAGCCTGAGAGCGTGTAGTGTGCATGGCTTGGTGCTTGTGGCGTCGGGAACATGTAGGACGGCGGCGAGGGACCGTTGTGCATGTCGAGCGCTGGGGCGAGGATCCAGCGGAGGCTCGTGGTGTACGGGCGGGAGGCTCAAGTTAGAGGGTTATATATCCAGAAGAATGACGACGATTTTGAATTCAAGGAAGCACGTCCACGTTGTCGGCAATGAGGTGTCGTTCCTTGCTCTGCTGGTTAGGGACAGGAGATCGAGACTCGACTGCTGGACAATCAATGCCGCTTCTCGACATTCGCGAGCTTAGCCTGATAATGGAACATCCCCATTCCAGCGCACGGATATCTTTGCAACATGAGAGACGTGACGCTCGCTTGGGACTCCCTTGCCTTCTCTCTCCTCAACCCTCCGGTTCGCCGGATTCAGGCCTCCCGCGACAGGCGCGCCGATAAGAGGAAGCACTCACACCGTGCCCTATACTTGGCAAATGAGAACGTCGACGAAGCCGCACAACTGCGAGCGCGTTGGCCATCAATTGCTCCGACCCCTCCCGGTCCTGCGCCGTCTAATCCCAATGCGGGTGCGTGGCGAGCAGTAGACCGCAGAGCCAAGGGTCTCCGCAGGGCGAGACGCATGCATGGGACGCATCGTGGTAACGTGGCGGCCCTCCCTGCGTCCGACGATCCATCACGAGACGACGCGCCCGTCGACGCCCCATGGGCCGACACGGACGCACTCCTGGAGCGGCGTTGCCAGAGCAAGACGGGTCTTGAGCGAGTCTCTGCCAGAAGGGCGACGTCGAGGCGGCTGCGACGACCAGCACGGCGTGCCATCGTCCGTCGGCTGTTTCATTCGCCGCCTTCGCTGGTGCCGTAAGAGCAAGCAAGCCGCTCAGAAACATGCATTTGACAGTTCCGACAACTGACTCACACGCACATACTGCGGGCAGAGTCTCAGCACATGCTAGCAATGCTCACGCCGCTGGGTACACCCACCCAGCGCACATTCATTTGCAAAGCCGACGCTGTTCGCACCGCCTTGCGCCACAAAACAGGAGGGAGAATACATGCCCCCCTGGGGCGTACATGAGGGCACTACGCCTCTGTTTGACTTGGAGGGGCATACGAAAGAAGACCGGGGGGCAGGTCGGTGAACCAAAGACGTCGCTCTCGGCAGCTCGACGGGCGCAATCTGGGGATCAGCTTGCACAACGGTTCGCGGCAGAGCCTGAAACGCTAACAACGACAGTACGTCAACTCACATCAACGTCATCTTCCTGCGCCACAACAACTGGTTCACGAACCTCGTTTGGAAGGACGATTAACAACCAACAATTACCGACCTCTAAGTCGCCTCCGGTCCAGCACGCCCCGGCTTCCAAGCCTCGCTACTCAATTGCTCCGCGGACCTGCCTGGGGAGATGAGACAGCCTGCAGGGACGATGGGGGTTCTGCGGGGAAGGAGCCCATGTCCCGGCGGCAAGACATGTACTGCACCTAGGACAGCAGAGGCTTCCTGGTGCCCGAAACCAGCGATGGTGACCGACGAAGGCCGCCTACGAACGCACAAACAGTACCGATTTGGTTGTAATTGCGTTGCGTTGAAAGCCGGAAGTCGCCCGCAGCAGGGAATGTTGGTGCCAGCTGCAGTCACAGTCGCGGGAACTTGTGCCGGGGGCGAAACTGGCCACCAAGGCTGCGCGGCAGATGTTCCCGAGCTGCGTCCCCGACTTGGTCGGGGCGGTTTAAGTAGGCGGATCCAAAGCGAGTCTCTTAGAGTCCGGGAGAGCATTCGCACCGTTGGCTTTGTGGATGAACATGAATTCAGGATGGCAGCGCTGCATGGCAGAGCGACGAGATGAAGAGGCAGATGGAGGCTTGGGTTGAAGCTAAAGGTGCGAGGAGAGCGCCACGTGGGGCTGATCACGGCGTTTGCCGGAGTGCCTCAGCAGACGGGCCGGAGACGTTCACGCTGCACTGAAACTCTCGCCACCGTCGCGTCCTTCTACTGCATCTTGTCCTCCTCACCGCCATGCCGGTCACCGCAGCACAGAAGACCGCAATCAACGAGGTCATCGGCGCGCTCACCGGCGCAACTAGCCGCCGTGCAAAGCGACGTTTGGCGGACATGTTTCTCGACCTGGTGGACAGGGCCTCCTGGCCTGAATACTACGAGGTCTCTCGCCTCTGTGGCCGCATCTAATACGCGCTTATTCAACGTTTCGCTCTACCAGGTGATCCCTCAACCTCGTTGCATCAATGGGGTCAAGGCGAATCTTTCCCAGAACAAGTACAAGCACGCTCTCGACGCCTTCCAGGACCTTAACCTGGTCTTTCTCAACGCGCTCTATTACAACGAGGAGGGGAGCCAGATTGCCAAGGATGCATCCATATTGAAGGTGAGTATACGCGCCCTCAATGTTGAACCCTTCTTTCGAACACCTTCCTTCTCGAAGGGCATCCTTGGTAACGAGTGGAGAGCACGTTCGGTCCTCCCTGCCCCTCCCACCTCCCCTCCCACGTCCTCCGCCCAGAAAACACAGCCGAAGAAAGAGCCCAAGGAGCGTGCTGCAACTATTCCAGCACCTGCAAAGTCCCAGCCCTCGAGCAAACCCACAACCACTGTACACCCACCCGTGCATGCCACTGTCCCTCAAGCCAGCTCGTCACAGACCAAGGAGGTGACCAAGGCCAAGTCACCTGAACGTACTGCGACACCAGACATGGATGTGGACATTGGGGGAACACCAGAACCCGAACTTACCGGTCACGACGCCGCTAGGGATGGGGAAAGCGAAGAAATTGTGAGACAATTGGAGAAGGGGCTGCCTCGCTGGGAGGGCTTCTCGGACGTTGGCTGGGCTCAAGGTATCACTTCTGTGAGTACGCGCGCATACACAGCGAGGCTGGGGCCTCCTAACCGGAGGTCGACAGGATCGCATGGTGGAAATCGTGGTTACCCTCTCCAAGTATAGGGATGAACAGTGAGCTTCCCCCCTTCGCTGCGTTGGGGAATCACACTTACGCGTCTTCCCTGCAGCGGCAACAAGCTCGCAGTCAGTTTGGAAGCAGTCCCGGAGGAGACGAATATACCAGATTTGTCCTTCTCAGTGAGTAACCTTGGGCCGATCGTGTTGTCCTGCCTCTGCGGCCGATCTGATGCCCCCCGATTCGACAGTCCCCTCTTTCACTTCAGCTCATAGAGGTAAGACTGCGCGTACTCGCCAGCCGCCGCAATTCTCACTGACGTACAATACAGAGTCGCGCTCGGATGAACTATTATGAGAGCTCACAGGCGTTTGACAAGGAAATGGCCCAACTGTTCCTGAAGGCTCGTCGCTGGTACGAGATCGGTACTGAACCTTATGGGAATGTGGTCGTGTTACAGGTGCGTGTTGTATGCAGTACTTCCTCGACTGTTGTCTCACATGCCTGTGAATATTGGCAGCGTTTCTACCACGCGCTCACGTCTCCAAATCCGCCGGTGTCTCCTTATACTTCGAGCACGAAGTTTGCTGCCCTTCCAGCCGGCCCTGGGAGGGCCACCTCTTTGAGTGCCCCACCTCCAGAGGGCGTTACTGGTCCAGCGTTGACAACGATGCGCATATCTCTGAGGGACAAGAAACTCTTGGACGAAGTCCAGTACAAGGGTTGGACTATCCGCATAGCGGACTGGCTGCATCTCAGCAACCCAGACGATTCCAGTAGACCGATTATCGGTCATGTCTTCAAGTGCTTCGTGTCGGAAGAAGCGTAAGTCCCGTGGTCATGATTGCACGATAAGACTGTTGATGACCGCCCATTTACCCAGTCAGCGGAAAGGCCAGGTGGGCGTGTCCGTGTGCTGGTATTTCAGGCCAGAACAGGTGAGTCTTCGGCTTCGCCGGTCGAGGCGCGACGCGTTGTTAACAGACGATGTCGTAGACCTTCCACCCCGCGGATCGGCAGTTCTTTGAAAAGGAGGTTTTCAAATCGAGTACGCACGATCCTCGCAACGGCTACTTGCGGGACTAACGCCAACATTACTTTGTCCAGGCCACTTCGCGGACCACCCGCTAGAAGACATCCTCGAGAAGGTCGCCTGCCAATTCACTGTCCGCCATGCCCGCGGTCGGCCACGCCCCCCATTCTGGTACCCAGGATGGCCCCTATACATGTGCGACGCGCGGTACAACGACCGCGAGCGCGCGTTTGTCAAGATCAAGAACTGGAACGCGTGCATTCCCGAGGAGGTCCGGAAGAAGGAGGAGTTCATGCCGATCTACCCGTTCGAACGTGCCGTCCTCCCGCGACGGGTTCCCAGCCCCTTCCTCATGAACCCGAGGCTGAAGGGTCCAGGCGGTCTCATCGACGCGGTCCCCGGCGACAAGGAGAAGGCTGAGAGCGAGAAGCCTGACAGTGCCACTGGACGGTCAAAGCGGCCCAAGAGGGCTGCTGTTACCAAGGCGGAGGCGGAGCGCGCGGCGGCCAAGGCTGGTATCCCCTACGTACATCCCACATCGCAACCGTCGACTTCGATGCAACAACAAGCGCCAGCTCCGTACATCCCAGTCGCGCCGCCGAGGGAGGACCGGTCCATCATCGCTGCTGCAGGCGGTCTTGCGGCTTTAGGCAGCAGCGCCGCCATGGAGGAACTCCCCGCTGAGACAGGTATGTCCGTCGCCCTCTTTTCGGTGGGCGTACGCTGACATCTCTGTCTGTCTTCACTAGCGAGGCACTTTGATCGCGACCCGGAGACGAACGAGGTGCTGTGGTTCGCCGCGCCACCGGTGGACATCGTGCATACTCCTGCCCCGCAACATAGCTTGAAGTACTTGGCGCACTTGGCGCGGAAACGCAAGACGGCTCAGCAGGGCGACCGCGACCACTCTATGGACGTGGACGGCGAGCCCCCAGCGCCGAAGAGGCGGAAGATGCCACCTACTGCGACGGAGACGTTGGAGGCGTTGTTGAAGGAGCATGGGTTGTGGACGTAGTTCGTTTATCATTATCCCATTTACTACATAGTGAGTACGTGCTTGTACTATCCATTTTTTCGGCATTTTGTACGAGGGAGCTCGTTGCTCCAGACGTCGTACTCGGATCTTATTAGCCAAGTATCTCGTGGAGCTTAGGGTTATCTTTCATCGACGACTGTCGATAACTATACGACCACTTCGGCACTTCCGTGCATGAATTCTCGTGTCGTGCGCGTGGGGCGAAGTCTAAGCCATCCAGCTCGGGTGCATTCATACGTGCTACCTCCATGATTTCCTTTAGCGGTCGTTTCCGGCACGCATCCGGGGCGTTGAGATAGTAACTCGATGAGGACGATGTTCACTCCAAGGTGGGCGCGGGTTTAGTGTAAGTGGTACGTCTGTCGCTACCCCCTCTCCGGAGCCTCATAATTCGCGCCGTAAGCTCGGACCTGATGCATACCTTGTGCAAGTCACAACGCCGACGTTCTTCGCGAGATGTTCCACAGAGTCACCCCACACGGGGTAGAGGATCATATAGGGGTCGGAACTTGTCTTTCATATTCACCTGGACGCGGGCGGAGTCATGAGACGACCACAGGAGCAGTGCAGTGCATTGCATATTGATATATGACTCTAGGAGTGGTGAGGAATACACCGGGGTGGTGAGCGACATGGATACAATATTGGCCGGTATGATGGGAGTATAGGGTGTGCGCTTTCTACAGCAGAGGTCCGCTTTCGCCTGTAGTTGGAGTCGGTCTAGAGGAATCGGCACTCCATCCCCATCTTCGCGACCTTCTCAATCTCAGCCTCGGTCAGCCCAAGGCCCAAGGGCGGCTGCGCCATGAGGAGCGCATACTCGCCAAGCAATGAGTTGCGGAAGGGCAGGATATCGTCCGTCTGGGGCGCAGGAGTTTCAGCGCGCATGCACGTACACCGAGGCAGCTGCCAAGAACGACTCACGCATATCGCGATGGGGTGGTTGTGCCCAAGGTAGTAGCGGATGTGATGCGCGTCGAGGGTGGGCACGGTCTTGGTGATGAGGTTGGACGAGAGGCAGAGCTCGATGGGGATCTCGTAGGTGTGAACGATCTTCTTTGCGGCTTCGTTGAGGTACGTTGCATGCCCCAGCCTATCGGGCTTGAAGGACAAGAGGAGTAGCGTCTCGTCTGCGGGACTCTCTGCTACCTGCATTGACATCAGGTCAGCGTCCATCGTGACATTCACCTTGGATGACCTGCCTCTGCGATGTGGAGGGTGACTTTGAGTCCGGCTGCCTTCGCACAACGGAAGTGCCCCTCAAAATCGGCCATGTTCCCTGCCTAGACATAACATTCAAGCAGCCAGAAAACATGACAGTGACAGAGTAGAAACCGTCCTGACCTTGATCTCTCCGCAAAGGTCGACACCAACGATCCGCCGACCCGCATTGCGCAGGCTGATCGCGCATTCAATACACTCCGCCGCAGCGCGCGCGTCCATCCTGCGGTCCAAACTCACTATAAGTGCAGCCCGTTCGGGCGGGTACTGCTCGACCTCGTCCAGCACCGTCTCGACGTACTGCCTGCGAGTCATCGCGGCCGTCTCGCGCGGGGTGCTGCGCAGCTCGAGGTAGGCTGCCTGTGGGTGGCCGTCGCTGTCTGAGAGGAAGTGTTCGAGGACGGCACGTGCGGCACGGCGGAGGGCCGGCGGGTTGGAGGTGAGTGCATAGATGGCGGGGAAGAGGGCGAAGAATTCGTGGCAGTCAGAGAGCTGGATGCCGTCTTGGAGGGTTTGGATGCCTGAGCGGACGACCTCTGGGAGGACTGTGGCTGTGCGATCGTTCGATGAGGCCTGGTAGTACTCGTTTGCGAGCTCCTGGAGGAGGTGTAATGGGATGGAACCGTTGAGGTGTGCGTGCAACTCGGCCTTTGGGAGCTTCTGCAGGAACTCAACCTGTGAAGGCGTCAAGCTCTTCAGGGCCTCCGCACAATAACCAGTAATTTCCTGGGACATCTTGAAGCTGTGCTGAATGTATGAATGGGACGGTTGCAAAGGATCTCGGTAACCTGCGACAAGGGACGTCTAGTTGTTTTCTTGTGCTAGGGAAACGCGCTGGTCTGATTATGACTCGGGCGTACAGGAAGACGGAACCGCTGTACTTGGAAGCGGGTGACTTAACAACAACGCAGATGATGGTTAGCGTATAGCGGTTAACACATACCCGACGTCGAACGTTGCGGTAGACTTCCGATGCAGGCCCGTGGATTCGATCTGCAGCAAGCTCGAGCGCCGGAGAAGGCGGTCCGGCGTACCGGAAAGCGCCACAGACTGGCCCAGCGCTTGAGGCCTCTCTTGTCTTCAGCTTCAGTGGCAGCTTCACCGCTCGTTCACCGTCCTTTTGCTGCAGGACGTACTTGGCACATACTATCTAGCGCCTGCTTGAAACATGATTGGCCCTGAAATTCCGGCTTCCCTCTTGGCACCGTCTTCGTCGCATGAAGAAGACGATGGCTCTGACTCTGAAGTAGGACCTGCACCCATCGGGCCCCAGATTCCTCCTTCTGTGTCTGCCGCTAAGCCGACCTCGACCACTCCACCACTTGCTGAAGAGGAAGAGGACGACGAGGATGATTATGCACCCGCTTTGCCACCGGAACTCGCTGCTGCTCGAGCCTCTACTTCGAAGAAAGTCATTGGCCCGGCATTCCCCCCGTCCGTAGCGGCTCCTCGTTATGACGATGAAGATGACGAAGATGATGTTGGACCAAGGCCACTACCCGCAGGATATGTGATGGAGGAGAAGGACGGTGTGCAGGAGTTCTTGGAGCGCGAGGAACGCAGGAGGAAACAACTCGAGGTGCGTGTTATGCTCCTGTGTGATTCTTGCTTGGGAGACTTACCAGTCGCACTGGCTGGTTTTTAGGAGGGGTCCAAACCCAAAGCGCTACAACGAGAGGAATGGATGCTCGTCCCGCCGTCCTCGTCTGACCTTCTTGGCTGTAAGTCCTCTCATGCTCGGACGTGTCTGTTGCACATCTCGCTGAGCAACCACTCTTTCCAGCCATTGACCCCACAAAGCTGACGCGTCCGAGGCAATTCGCTCGTACGGCACAACCCTCACGGGATGCGGACTCATCACTGTGGACGGAGACACCGGCAGAGCGACAACAGCGTATAGCAGACGAACTCGCGGGCAAACGCAGACGTGCTGTTGACGTCGACCCAGCAGAGGACGCAGCCGCTGACGCTCGGAAACGGAGGAAGTACGAAGAAGAGGTACGGCGGGGTGTTGAGGAGCATACGGTATGTATGAATACGCTTCAGCGGTCACGTTGTTGCTGATGCCCATACAACAGAAGAAAGCCCGTGGCCCATCGCTCTTGAAGCAGCACGAGCGTGTCTCGGCTGCAAAGGATGCTGAGAAGAAGCGCATGGGCGACGAGGACGAGCCACCCGCGTTCTGGGATCACGGCCGTGACATGGCTGTCGGTGGCAAACTACTGGACGACAAGACGCGTAACAAGTTCATCTCTGAGGCGAAGGGGTTGGGAGACAGGTTCGGGTCTGGAAAGAGCGGTGGATTCCTCTGAGCCTTCGCTGTGCCCTTGCGCCAGCGTTCTGTTCTGACCAGCAACGTCGTGTAGCTCACCGCGCAGTAGATCGCTTACCTAGCATTCGTGTACCTGTATGAACCCCAACGTCGATTGCGTGTGTGTCGTGTACCATATGACATATTCAGTAGTCAGTTGAACGGTGCTCATGATCGCATGGGGATTGGCGGGAGGAGGAAGTCACCGAGACCGACGTCGGACCTGGGGCAGCGCGGGGGACACAAAACATGCGCGCAAGCACGCGCCCCCGGACCGGGCAATGCGGGGTAACCGGTCGCGGCTATATCGACCCTCGCCCGCATTCAACTCTCTCCCCGACCACCGTGTCTACCTCCTCCTCCCTCCTCCTCGTCGCCTTCTACCGCTCGAGTTCTGTTGTATAAGATGGCCGATCGTCTTGCGCAGGTTGCTGGCCACCTCTCGGGCTCATACCCTCGTGGGCTTCTCGCCGGCGAGGTTGCAATCATCACCGGTACGTCTCCTTGTTCTCCCTGTGGACTGGCCTGCTCCGGATCTATGGAGACTTCTGGTGTCCCTGTCATGTTTAGAACTTGCTGACCTGACCTTTGTGCCTATTTCTCTCAGGTGCCGCTCAGGTATGCTTCGTCCAGCGTCTTGTGCTATGACGGCATCACCGTTTCCGTTCCCAAGACTCACTGTCTCCGCCGTAGGGTATCGGCCGAAGCTGCGCGTTGCTCTTCGCGAAGGAGGGCGCGAAGGTTGTCGTGACTGAGTGCGTGTTTTCTTGTCTTGTCGTTGCTTGAAACTTCCATCTGACGAGTCCACTGCGCCTTGTACGTTTTCACGTGATTGTGCTGTTTACGCAGTCTTGAGGAGAAGAAGGCACAAGCCGTCGTCGACGAGATCAAGCTTGCGGGCGGTGACGGGCTCGCTGTCGGCGGAGATGTCTCCGCGGACGACTTCCCTGAAAAAGTCATCTCTGCGACAATCAAGTGCGTACCCTCTCTCCGGCGTGCGCGGCCTTCCGACTGGCCCGTACCATTACTGCAGAACGTTCTGACCGCGGTGTACGTACGCGCAGGAAGTTCGGCAAGATCAACCACATCGTGAACAACGCCGGCTTCACGTACGACCGCATGCTGCACACGACGCCCGACGACGCATGGGACATCATCATGCGCGTCCACGTCCGTGCGCCCTTCCGCCTCATCCGCGCTGCGGCCCCGTATATGCGTATCAAGGTGCGTGCGCCCGTGTGGCCTTTGTGTATGCATTCTGACGTTCTACTTGACTGGGGATCGTGTGGTGGCGACGATCCAGGGCAACACCGAGAACCGTTCGGTGATTAATGTGTCCTCCACGTCTGGTCTGCACGGCAACGTCGGGCAGGCGAACTACGCCGCGGCCAAGTCGGCCGTTATCGGCCTCACCAAGACCCTGTGCAAGGAGTGGGGCGCGTTCGGCGTCCGTGCTAACACTGTCGCGTTTGGTTTGGTCCAGACGCGGTACGTGCCGTCTTCTGTCTCGAACGTCTGTTTGCGCTCATGGTTGCTGACTCGACGTCGCCGCGCAGGTTGACGGCTGCGAAGGAGGAGGGTGCGGCGATTGAGATCGACGGCAAGAAGGTTGCGCTCGGTATCCCTGGCGGTGGTAACAGCTCCGTCAACCGCTTCGCGCTCATCCCTCTTGGCCGTGGCGCAACGCCCGACGAGGCCGCTGGCGGTGTCCTCTTGTAAGTCCGCTCTCCAAGCACGATATGGCGAGATACTGAAGGGTCCTCTTTGACAGCTTGGCTTCACCGCTCGCCTCGTTTGTCTCTGGACACACGCTGGAGGTTACCGGTGGTGCCGGTATCTGAGTGCCTGGGTTCTACTGTGGAGCATCTCCTCGTTCAACAACAGCATACTGGATGGTTCGGCATGTACATTGTATTGTACGCACAAATCTGGAAAGTTCTACTTCTGTTGGTTGGCCACGGGCACACATTACGCAACGAGAGCTTCCATTTCCCCGCGCAGCCGATTTGCTCTAAGGAACACGTCCTTCGGCGGAATAATGCGGACGTCAAGATACTTATGCCAGACAAGTGATGAGAGCACGTCACGCCAAAGGGGACCGTCAGAGCCGGACATCAGAAGAGCACAAGTTGAAAATGGCCTCAGAACGGCCCTGAAGACGAGAATCTGCGGCCGCCGAGACTCGAGTCCTGCGGAATGCATTAACATGAGGCTAGCTGCTAAGTACCCCGAGCATCTATCCGCTCACACGGGGATCATAGGGCGCCGCCGACGGTGAATTCTACTTGAAACGCATGGGGTAAGCTGAGCGAGGCGCGCTGCACGGATGGCGCATGGACGTTCAAGTGGCGACGGCCTGCACGAACGGCTAACACGTCGACGGAAAGGAGTTGAATCGGCCGCAGAGTGGAGAAAGGGAACTTGGTTCAAGGAATACAGCTATCCATACATCATGATCAAATGCGGAGTTGCTACCATGTACATGTCAGCACGTCAGTACGGCGCGCATGAGGCCGGTACATATGTCATCCGCCGGTATCCCACTACATACTTAGACTGACTCGAGCACATGTACTGCGCCCCTGCCCAGTAAAACCGTAGATGCTGATGGACCCGAGGGCACATCATAGATGCCAGATGGGCAACTCAATCGTCTCACTCACCGAAGTTGATACAGATGGTGAAGTATGTATGTGGACCGCTCCAGGAATCAGCCTGAATGCATGGGCATCGCGAACTGAGGCACGCCCGCGCCGGGGAGAAGAAAGAGAAGACGAAGACGGCGGAGCCGCACGGCACAGGGGGACGCATATGGACCTGACGTGGAGAGTCACTCGTGCAGGGTCTTCGCGAGCTCGAGCTGCGTCCGGCGGGGGGTGGAGATCGCAGGAATGCGCAGGCTATATGGGGACGGCGTGGGCATCCTCGGCCTCATGCTCGCACGTCGGGCCACTCTTGTGCTGTCCGGGGACGTTGGGCAGGAGCATGGGACTGGCAGACTGACAGATGTGCGATCGGGGCTAGTCTGCGGGGCAGCGAATGGCTATCCCGAGGGGTGAATGGAAGTAGTAGAAGACGCAGAAGACGCACTGTGGACGAACGGCCCCGGAGCTTGTATGGCGGTACCTAACCTTACGTACCGGCATTCAGTTCTTCGACGCAAGTGGACGCAACGGCTCAATGGGGGCGTGAATGGGATCCTGGTATGTATTATACAGCGTGGCGGTAATTAGCCACTGATGGGAGAAAGACAGGAGGAGAGAAGCGGCTGAGACGAGCAGGCTCAAGAGACGGGACGGGAATATGGTATAGAGGCAACGATGCATAGCAAGACGAGAACAACGGCGCAAACGTGAACATGAACGTAAGGGCAAACGGGAGGATATCCACCCGCATAATGATAAACATCAGCGCATGGAGGAGGGTGGTGCAGTTCCGGACGAGCATGAGAAGAAAAAATTAGCGAGCCAGTGTAAGTAAGAAGGATATGGCAAGAGTGGTTCGTGCAAGGTACAATATCGTGACCGGGGCGGCGATCGGTGAGGGGAAGGACGAAGTATATGTACACGTGCACGCGGTGATGGTGAAGTGGACGCCAAACCGAAAACGAGATGGTACGGATGCAAAAGAGGATGCGGGTGTAGTGGCATGGATACAACTAAAGTACCGAGGCGTAACAAGATGTGAACAAGTCAACGGTGGTGTCGTTGTGGTGGTGAAGCAAGTGGTCGCAGGCGCAGATGGGAAGAGAAGTATGGAAGGTACGAAGCCGAGCAACGGTATGTGAAAGAGTACAGTACGACGACCGCGGTGCGCGGATGTAATAAGTATCGGGTCGCCAGCGCACCGACCGACTATTGACCGTGGCGCAGATGCTTCCGGGCGCATGAGTTGATTTCCAGAAAAGTCCTGAGTGCGCCGCGCGTTTTGAAGTCCCTTGGACCTCGCTCGCGAAAGCGCGCCCCGCCGCCCGTCACCAGGGGGCGCGCGATATTGAGGGAGAACCGAGACGTCCGATACGATAATTGCCGCGGGTACTAGTGACGCAGGGATTCCGTAGGCGTCTTTGGCGGACGCCACTCGATCACAACATTATTTCGCGGATCTGAGACAAATGGTATTGCAGTCGCGGGAAGATGCAGAAGGAGTAAGGGGAGAGGGGAGGACGAATGATTGTCAGCGTTCAGGAACACGATGCGATGGGGGAAGAGAAGACGGAGGGGCCACGTGGTGGGTCCGAGGGAGGTATATATAACGAAGAGGGGGGTACTCACGTTCTTGCTGATGATCGTGCTGGAAAGGGCGACAGCAGTGCAGCGGTGTTTCCATTGCAAGATTCGAGGAGACAGGCCGGAAGATGTGTCCGTTGAGGGACCGGGAGGGCCATCAGCCGGAACGGATTTTGAAGAGACGCGCGCGGACCAAGACCGGGCGGCGGACATTGTCGGAACCAGGCATAAAACAGAGCGTCATGATGAGTTACAGCTTCAGACGTGCGAGGGAGAACACAGAAGGCGAAAGGTGAAAGCAAGGATCGGGATAACAGAGGGTGCCGCGGGGTGAACGAAATCGTGGAAAGGAAGGCGTGTCATGTCGTGGAGAGAGAGGGGACGCATCATGAAACCGCCAAGTACGTAGCATATACACACACACAACATAAGTAATAGATAATGATCCAATAAAAAGTTGATGCCAGAACGAGACTAGATCAGAGCGGCTGTTTCAAGGCTCGTTCGCAGGATGATGCTGCATGGGATCGCGCGGACCGTAAGCGCAATGTTGTGGGTGATGGAGGGCGGGTTCAAAGAAGGCAAGAATGTGGAAAAGGGGGTGGCAAAGGGAAGGAAACACTCACTCTGCAGGATCGTGATCAGCATACCGTACGAGGGCAGATAAGACTATGGACGTACCTTCTACTGCAGCCATCACCACTCGGAGCATGGCCGTGTCCGTTGCGGTCGTCACGCTTGAATAGAAGCCGTCAGTATATGGCATCCACGAGGGCGGAAATGAGGTTATTGAGATGGTCCAGGCGGTTGACGTACTGGATATAGATCTCCCTCTCCTTCGCGTTCGCCTTCTGGGCCAATCTTGCGAATCGTTTCTTGAAGTATTCGCGGCCGGCCTTGGCATCGCCCGCCTCGCCATCAAAGTCCTGGACAACATGATCAGCAAAACGCCAAGGGAGCACAGCACGACGTGTGTTGCACGTACGGGGAAGAAATTCCGGATGTCTGAGTGCTGGACTTTCTTCTCGAACAGATCGTTCTTGTTCAGGAAGAGAATCTACGAGCGCGTGTGAGACGCATTGATATGATTGTTGCAGAGGCTATACGGACAATTGATGTCTGCTTGAACCATTGTGAATGGCATATTGAATCCCAGATCGTCATGGCATCCTGCATTTGGTTCTATACACTCCAATCAGCATCGCCACAGACAGAGATCGACCCACAACACATACCGCATCCTTGTCCTCCACAAGACACTGATCGAAACCGCTCAAGCTGACCAAAAACAATATACTCGTAACATCCTGGAAACAGTGAATCCACTTCCGACGCTCGCTCTTCTGACCGCCAACGTCGACCATGAGCATGTCGTGATCGCGCAAGGTGAAGACCGTCTCCGTGATACCAATTGTCCGCGCGCGAGCGTGGACGATGTCCTGCTCGTTCGGAACGTATGCAGGGTCGAATAACCGGTCGAGATCGGCGAAGTAGTAGAGCAAGCTAATCGTAGCAACCCGACGTCATCGGCACAGCTCGAGCGATGATGGAGGGGAAGACTCACTTTTCCGGAAGCGCTGCCTCGTTACCTCGCGCATATGCGGCCTGAATCTGAGGATCCTCCCATAGCGTCTTGAGCACTTCATGATACTCCTGGGGGAAGGGCTCGCCGTCTTTGATGTCCGACGCATCCTCGATCATGGCCACAAGGTGATGGTTCTCTGGCGAAACCTCGAGCTCCATGTCCTCCATGGCGTCAATGACATACTTGAGACCGTGCGTGAGGTTGTTGAAGACGAGTTGGCGATAAGACTCAATCTCTTGGGAGGAGAAGGGGACGCGGTGGATGAGACGCATCTGCTTGAGGATGGTGGACTTGCCAGAGTCTCCGGAGCCGAGCAGCAAGACCTGACGGCCTTTGAGCCTCGACGTGGGGGTGGGATGGGACATAGCGAGTAGAGACGCACCTTAACCTGCTTCTGCAGCTTGAGCTTAGCCTGCATGGACGACAGAACATGTGAGCAGCGGCATGAGCGGTGAGAAGATAGTGACACACCTCCTTGAGGCTCTTCTCTGCCTCCCTATGGAGCCTCTTGTCCTCCTCACTGATTTCGACGGCGCCCGAAGACATACATGCACCCATGGCTGGAAAGTAGGGGAGGGGAAGAAGGAAAGGAACGAAAGGTGGGAAAGTGGAGATGGGCGGGCTGAGGCAAGCCTACGAGGCCGGAGAAGGCGTCAAGAAGCGGGAGCTGCGAGAAGATCAAGTGGGACGGTGATGATGAGAACAATTGAGCGGGCGTCGCTGTCAGAGCGGGCGCGCGATGAGACTCGGCGGATAAACTTACGGAGAAAGGAGCGACGGCCTGGCAGCGGTGGGGGCGGGAGGAGGGGGGGGACGAGGAGAGAGATATAGAGCGATATCCGTCCTCGCGTCCCTCCCATTCACTGAGGCCTGCATCGGCAACCACGGATTTCCCTGGGCCCGCTCGTCTATCGGAGCTTGAAGTTGCATTGACAGGCGATTATTGGGAGTCAACAGCGCGTTGAACGCGCTGTATTGAGCCCGCACGCGGCGCCCAAAACTTCAGGACCGATCTGAGCGGTGCCTGAATTGACGCCTTCCATCCCGAGTCCAAATGGCTAATATTGTATTGCCCTGCCACATTATCCTGCTCGTGCCTGCCCCCGGTCCATCCTCCAGTCCTTCCAACCCCGAGCGCAGAGGTCGCGTCGATATTTATCAGCGTCGTCACCCGCATCTCCGTGGTGGACCTCCGTCGTCGCGATGCTCGCTTACCACACTCCTGACGCGGACGTTTCGCGGGTCTGCTCAAGTTTGCTGATCCGGCATAATTGTCGGCAAACATCCATTGTTTTAATCTGGCATAATGTTGGTTGCACCAGCTCCACGAACCGAGCCACAAGGCCCCTTGCCGACCATCCGCGGCTCCCGACACCTCGCACACCTTGCTCGGTAACTTGACGGCAGAGTGTCTGGACTGCGCTAAGTACTATCCAATATCGCTCCAGTCCGGCTCGTATCATTTCGCATGTCCTCCCACGCGAAACAGGCAAATCTGCCAATCCATCGAACCGTGCTGGCATGGCAGACGGGCACTGCGCGCAGACACATGAGACGGCGCAGGAGACACTCTTCTTCCGACTTCGAGCGCACATCAGTCGTCTGTTAGACACGCACGCGCAATCATCGCAGAGAGCCCTACATCATGCTTCTGTCCGCTGGACCCAACCGTGACGTCCCAACCCCCACATGTTGCTCTCCTTCTCGACGTTGCACTGGGCGGAATAACGTAGGTTGGGCACGGCCACTCACTGTGATCAGTGTTCTCACCTGCGCCCCAGTACGTCCGGCGCATACGACCGTAACTAGGCCAACTCGATATTTTCTGTTCGCGAAGCTCTCGGGAGTATACCCGACGGAGGTATGCGGCAAGCGAAAATGCTCACACATGGAACGGACGCAGTTCAGACTGTGTCACCGTCGACGCGTCAACTTGAAGCCTGGAGGACAATTCAGTGGGTGAGGTGCGTTCCGATATATACGCTGTGGGTTCTGGGAACCGAGACTGGTTCCCATGCATTAGGACGCATGTAGACGTGATCAGTTTGCGTTTTGTGGATCTCTGCCCCGCGGATTCAGTTCCTCGTCTCCACGTTTTATTGATTCCAGTCTCCTTCTTCACCCAGGTCTTGAGCAGGCATAATGCATTATCATTCCAGAAGCCGAGAATCCCGGTGAACTGCATGTACCCCGTTTGACGGCTGGTTCATCTGCCGCTTCGTTCATGTCGCCAACACGCAAATCATCGCGGTGCCGTGGACTGTCGAAGGATACGTCCCACAAGTGACATCCTGCGCAGCACTGATGTCTCAATGACATGTTGGCGGAGGTAATTGGTGATCACGCCACATTCTGGATCTCATAATGACCGATGGGCTCCATCTGGCAAGAGCAAGCGTTAGTGTAATGCTTGCAACGCAAGTGCCTCAAGCGTCGGGTAAGTAATATGGACTTGGCTCGATCCTCTGACACCGACTTACAAGTTACGACCTCCCAGATCACCGCAGGCTACACCGCAGTCCGTAATAGACCGTTTCACGGTGTCTACGGGTCATCAGTCATTGACGACGTCGCTCAGAAGTCGCGCACCGTGGCAACGAGTTCAACTTATAGCTGCTCTGTTCTCGACGTGACAGTGTGCTTAGGTGCGTCTTCATTCACTTTCCTTCGTTGAACTCAACGAGCGAAGTTGGTGAGCGCAGGGAGTGGCGTCTGTCGCGCCTCGGTGCTGTGCTGTAACATACAGTACTCACCAGCACCCGCTTCCTCCGGTGTTTCGTAGCGCTCACCTATTTCTGTGCTGGATGGTTCGTCTGGGATGCATTGCAATCTTCATGATGGCCCATGGGCAGACCTTGATCTGCGTAAGAGCCTTTGATCCGCCGAACTCCGATCCGAGAGTGTTCCGCTGGTCGAGTTAAATGAGCTGCATTACAGAAGGCAGAAGGCGCCATCCATAATTGTGCTCTAGACATCAGAAGTGCAAAACTCGGACGGTGATTGTCGCGGCAGTCACCGCCAGTTCGTCGCCGTGGTCATGACATGCGTGGGACCAGTGGCATGATGTGTACACGGCAACTGAGGAGGCCTGGCCGAGTGTTTCCTCTAGTTAGTGCAAAGTAAACACATTGCGTGTAAACAATGAAAGAGTGTGGATGCTTGTGGTTGAACTCGACGTTGACGTTGAGTCTTAACGCCACCAAGCCCAGTCAACCCTTGTGGCGATGCATCCGCTCCACCTATACTAACCATATCCAGCAATACGCCTGCCATGCGGACTCGAGTCAACTCCAGCTTTCCATAGGGTTCAGCAAGGCCTGTACATCGCCCAATATCTCATGGCCTGCAAGCTCTCTGCATTCCGAAAGCACACGGCCAAATCCCTGGATCGAGAGCGAGCTAGTGGCGCACCACGCGTGGACAAATTCACCGACTCTGCAAAGCACAAATACGCAACCGTTGATCCTCAGAAACATATTTGTGTTCGCGATCACGATCGGTGCAGCCCGCTGCCGACACCAATGACATACATACATATTGAGGTATCACGAATCTCTCCGCCCGGCGACCAATGCCGACGCGATATCTCGCGGGTTTGATGCGCCCGCACGCGACGTCGATCCGCTAGCACCGTCTCGTGGTGACGCCACCACAGGAACACCTCGAGGCCGCCACCGTTAGCCACCAATGCAGACCTCTGCTTACGGTCATTTCGCGGAAGCTCGGCGTGGCTCGGTACCCGTTGATTGCAGGCTATTGCGGGCCAAGTGCAACGTTGTAGACACCGGCGGGATGGACTCGGAGGGGCGTTGCGGCGGTCGGGAGAACTGTGTGGCGCACCTTTAACGTTCGAAGGAACAGGCAACGCTCAGAGCAGATAGCAAGTGACGTCGTCGACATGTCGGGTGGCGGGATGCGGGGAATTTATGAAGACCAGATTGGTTCCCAGGAGAAGTCGAGCACAACTGACGGAAGGTGCATTCGGGAACTAGGGTATATGCGCGTCCCAGATATCCAGGAATCATGCAAGGTTCGATTATAACCAAGTGAGGTCAAGGATGATATAGTCACCGACGGCGACAACCTCACGAGTGGTGGGAGGAGCTGATAGTCTTGCCACATGAAGCCCACAAGTTCGTATGGTCACACTGGTATATGGTCCTGAATGGACGAAGATATGTTGGTATGTTCCAGTGGGATAAGACGACAAGAGACGGAGAAACGGTAATATAATACATACAGAGGCAGGACGGAAGGGGAAAATAATCGAGAAGCCCGCACAGCGCAGATCCAGCCACGACAAGCCCAGCAGTATTCCAGAACAACAGCGACAAAGCGTGAAGAAAACCGTGCGTAATATGGTGATGTACAATGCGACGAATCCAGCAAGACGGGAACGAATAGGTATACGGTAATGTACAATGCGAGAAACCGAGTAAAACGTGAACGAACAGGTATATGGCTATGAAGTTGGAGGTGGCAGTAACGAAACCTGAGCGAAACAGCGCGGGCTCGTCCGAACGTAACTAGACCTACAGACTCATGGGCGTGCCGGCCATCTCGCTGATGCCTTTGAGCATCTGTGTAGATGCGCGGAAGATCGATCCGGGTATTGTCATGAGCGGACTCTTGCGCGACGCTGTGGGGGAGCCGAGCGTGGCAGTTGACCCCGCGTGCTCGATGCGCGGCGAGGATGACGGGGAAGACAAAGACGGAGAAGAAGGTGAGTCCAGAGAGACGCCGCGCGCGTGACCGGTGAAAGGGTCCGAGAAGTAGGAGGTTGGGAGCTCTTTTTCCGACACCGGCTCAGGAGGCGTCAAGGACATCGGAGAATGGGAAAAGGCGCTGTCGACGATGTCAAACCGGGAGTTCTCCCGTCCGGGTGATGGGGTACGCGGCGGGATAGGTATTGGGCTTGACCTGTACACGGTATGCGTGGGTGGCAGGTTCGTGGTTGAGCCCAGAGGGCTGGATATGGGCGTACGCCGCGGTGAGGGCCTGTGCTCGTCTTCTTCCATTATGGGCGGTGACAGGGTGCACGGGCGAAGATCCGGCAGCATCCTGGTGCTGCTCGGGTAGACTGCATCAGGCAAAGACAGCGCGCGGCGTAGTGGGATCTCTTCCGACCCTGAGTTCGTGTGCACATTTGCGGCGTGCATCGCGGCAGTGAGCGCGGTGAGAGGGTCACTCTCGATGGACTTGCGACGCTGCTCGACTTCGTCCACTGCTACGATTGCGTCGAAGCCGGGCATAGCATCTCGCACGCAGTGGTGCATCCGCGAGGGTGTATGCGCGTCGGAGACGGATTTACGCCGGCGCATTGCCCCGCGCGAGAAGCGCACCTCCCAATGGTCGCCCTCCTTCATGCATTTGTCGATGGACTGGTAGCACTGAGGACAGCAAGAGCGCAGGGGCACGGTGACCGCATCGGTGTGCACAGGCGCAGGGAGGGAAGCTCGTCGTGGGCGACCGCGGGGTGGCGAAGGAGAGTGCGCGGTAGCGGAGGTGCAAGGATGGGGATGCACAAGGCACGAGACGAGTGGTATGTGCCCTGCCTCGCGGGAAGGAGAACGAGCCTTGGTAGTGATGCTGTCGTGATGAAACATGTCGGTGGCAATTCTAATTGTAGCATGGGATGGAAGTGGGGAAAACGGACCTCGGAACTGAGACTTTGAAGACTACATGGTCTTCCGGGGTCTCGTCCTCAGACTCTGAGACTACAGACGGATCTCGTTTCCGTTTCCACAGCGGAAGGCTGTAGGATTTTGTGACGAGACGGGGCATTCTTGACATGGGCACTGGGTCCGGGATAAGGACACATTCCTGCTCGAAGCGGACCCTGGATGTGGGTTGTGCATCGTCGGACTCTGAGGAGGAGGCAGTGGCGGTGGAGAGGGAGACGAAGGAGGGCGAGAGAGGGAGGACGGCGGACATGATGGCGGTGGAGAGGGAGGAGAGAGCCAGTGGAGGGCTGGCGGTGGGAGAGCACTCTCCGGAGACTAAATTGACGACGTTCTCGGTCACAAGCCTCTTCTCCGCATTCCTTTCTTGGCATGGCTCTGCTCTTGATCACACGTGACCGTGTCCCGTCGGTTCCTCTCCTCTGGCTCCCTCCTCTCCGCCCGCTGCCCTGCATGCTTCAGAGACAAATTCGCTATCCAAATGACCCTCGCAGGTGCGCTCAGCACAGTCTCTGTTCATGTCCGCCCAACAGCACTCGCGGATGCATCCCCGAAGTAGCTCTGGGCAGTCTCCAGGAACACAGTCTAGACACCGGGGGCGCGACCACGATGGAATCAGGCGCCGCCTCCGGCAAACTATTCAACGTCACCAAGAACGTCACAACACAACATGCACAATCGCTACTTGTGCAACATCCTGCATTCCGAACGGCAGCAAGCCTCCCACGTAGTATGGACATTCCGTATGTCTTGCACAGTCTATCATACAGTAGTCCTACACCCCATGACATCCAGCGACAGCAGTAGTGTGCATCAGGAACCCGCATGCAGAAACACGAACGCACAGAAAGCGCACTTGAGCTACCCTCAGGCGACGTAGAAGTACTTGTTGAGGTCCTCTTCGTCCCGCCGCAAGTACTCTTGCTCCACCAATCCCTCAATCCGCTTCTTGATCATAGCGACATCCGGCACGAAGTGTCTCTTAACCGCCTCGATCGTCGCCGTCTTCAGTTGCTCATACGTGAGCTCTTTCTTCCCTTTCATGACCCGTACAATTGCCGCATCTAGCGCATGCTTGCGGTCCTGCTCGATCGAATTCTGCGTCCGCTTCGTCTCCTCGGGCTACGAGGGAAAACAGGTCAGCATGTCGGGCTTAACGAGGAGAACGTGTCTACAGCATACCGTCTCCTTGGCTTGGATCGAGTTGACGTGCACTTGGTACCGGGGGTCGGTGAAGTCCGCATTGAAATGGAACGTGTCTGTCTTGTGCACGTCCTTGCCCAACGGATTCTTCCTGACTACACGTTTCTTGCCGCATGCCAGACTTTGCAGGGTCCGTTGGAGCTCCGCATCGTCTGTAGGACCCTGAGTGAGCGTCATGCTTGTACCAAGCTAGCAGATCTACTTACCAAGACGGGTTTGCTCCTTGATCTCTGCATAGGAGAGCGAATCGCTGTCGTTGAAGAGGAGCAGAATGACCGCTTGATACAGACTGACGGAGAGCTCCTTCTCCCCAGCCTTGAACCGGGCCTTCAAGGTCGCAGTCCCAAGCGAGTGGTCCCAATCGAGCTTCCTCCCTTGGAACTTTTGGTGATAGTACACCAAGTACGTCGCCAGATCATCTTGCATCTGAACACTCCCGACATGAGTGAGAAGCGGTTGGACGAAAGGGACTACGAGACGTACCCAACGAGGAAGGTCGATATCAGCCTTGCGCGCAGCGAACGGCCACGCGCTACGCTGCAACACCATGACGTTCATCTTCTGCAGCCTCGAGGTATCACCACGCCTCTCCTCTCCCTCCAAGAAGCCCATCATAAGCTCGCGGGAGAGTGTAAGATCCGTGAACATGTGGTCGCTCATCCCAAACTCGGGATCGTACTCTGCACATTCGTGAGTATTCCCGCCGATATAGCGGAGCTCCAGTACGTCAGGGTTTGCAGAGAACACTCACTCTCCTTCAGTTTCTTGAGGATGGCTTTCTCAAAGTCGTCGCTGGCACTCCGCCCGAGAAGCAGCCGCTTGGCAAGCGCACGCTGGTAGAACGTCCGGAAGACGTCCATGTCGTCCGTGAAGCGATACAGCGCGAGGACCCGGTCGAGCTCCGCTTCGAAGTCCTCGTCGCGCTTGCCCTTCTGACCCCGTCTCATCGCCTTGTCCATGTACTTGGCAATCATCTCGGCAGGCTTGTTGCGTCGCGCCTTGAACCCAGCTTGGAAGGCGTCAATGAGGCCGTAGGAGAAATCGCGGTTGGGGACGGCAGGGGTAGTCAGAGGTGCGGAGACAGATGCAGATGAAGAGGAGGGGACAGGCGGAGCGGGGACTGACGGAGCGGCGGCAGACTCTCTGTCGACGAAAGCATTCGCGACAAGGCCGTCAGCAAAGGCTTTGAACTTGAGGAGGCGTTCCACCATTTCCTCGTCGTGCTCAGTATCGGTCACGATCGCTTTCACCTTGAACTGTGGGTGTAATCGCTTGGGTGTGAGCAAGATGGTGGAGATGGCGATGAACGAGCTACGCACCTGAACGTACGCCTTGAATGCAGCATGGAGGACCTTCAGCCCGCCAACCTTCGCAAAGTTCTCATACATTCTCTTGAGCCCTTGATGGTCTTCCTTCTCGAACAATGCTTTGATAGCTACGTCTCTCGTGAGCAAGCATATCGCTGGAAATATAGACAGGGCAGGCTTCACTTACCATCTGTAGCGAGCCATTGCAGTCGGCCGGTGAGAAGGGCACTGCGCGTGGTATCCTTGACAGCATCGATGCTGCTCTCCACCAGCACTGCTCGCGCACGCTCCTCTTCCTCCTTGATACGCTTGTCCATCTGGTTCAGAAACTCGTCGGCTGGGACGTCGCCGCGTGCCACAAGCTCGTTCGACTCCTTCGTGTAGAAAGTTTGAGTGAGGTTGAGGTAGGTGAGTTCTATCAGGTCTGCGTAGAGGTTATGTGCGCGCATGTGTCGCACGAGCTGTGGGAGGTACGGGCGCATTTCGTTTTCGTGTCTGCGGTGGACCGACCGGTCAGTCTTCAAGATCATGCAGAATCAAGGCTTCCTGCTCACCTCTTCGTCCGCTCGTCTTCCAACCAGTCTGCGAGGCCGTCCATGACAGCTTGGGTGACGCGCGCGCTCTTGATAACAGTCCTGGTGAACATGGTATACGCAAGAGGCCTGCATTTCTAGTGTCAGCTCAAAGCGGGGACAGTCAGAAACAGGAGAGCGTACTTGATCCTGGATAAGTTGGTCTTCTCCGCAACATAGAGCGTGTCGAGATATGCAAGTAGAGACTGCAGCAAGCTCTGCACGAGGAATGATCAGGGATTAGGATGCATATCGGAAACTGCGATGCTCACCACTTGTCCCTCAAACCACGCACAACTCTTCGTGAACGGTTTTAGCCACTGCACGCTCTTCTCTGGAGCATTCACAAGCTTCTTCTCAATCCCACCAACGCAACGCTCCAGCTCCATCTTCACAATGTCGTACAGGCCCTCCCCTCTGCCCGCATCAGCCACAACGGCACGACACGCGCGGGAGATACGGTCATAGGTTGCAGGTAGGGCAGGCCTCTCATCCATATCATCCGGCGTAAGGAGCACCTTCACGCTCCTGCGAACCAGCGCATAGTCGGCATCGATGGCGGAGGCAGGGGTAGGCTTGACTGCACCTCTTACTGAACAACTTGGCGATACGGTGGTGGAAGATATGACTCACTGGGATACCCAATCACCCGGAGAACGACAGGACCTCTCTTGTCCGCAAGCTCAGATATGGCCGCGCGGGAACTGGAGGCGGAAGCGGAGTGAGTATCAGAGGCGTGGTCCAGACGGGCAATCTTGCGCGGGGGAGAGGCAGACCGGGATGTGTCTCGTGTGCTGTTCACGCTCGCGGCACCGTGGGGCTGAGCCGAAAGCTTGCTGAAGGCATCAGATGTCTGAGGGAGTGTGAGCAACGTGAATACGTCCGCCATCGCGACGAGGGCGAGCGAGACAGTGGACGCAGTCAGGCTGGAGGACTGTTACCGCCGGGCGATTACTGAGCCTGCTACAGGCGCTCCGCCTCCGTGCATGTCTGGATATGGCAGGTATCGTCGTTGCAGGCTGTTCCCTTCATACAGTATATAGCAGACTTGTAGTTCCATGGTGAAGCGATGTACAGTATGCATTTGCCAGTTCATAGGTGTCACGTCTCTCGACAACACTGCGATACATCGAGAGACAACATCATAGACTTTCTCGGAAGAGCGCGACTACCACATGTGGATGGCAGACGACATTCAACGGCTTGAAGTTCGCGAGGCGACGGCAAACTTTGTACCATACTTACAGCAATGTCGAACGGTCTCATCCGCGATGCGGAAGATCGCACGATTTTGCGGCTCGCCATCGTCATGAGAATGTGAGGTGCTTCCATAACGCGAAACACTCGAAATATCACTGGTACGGACAGCGTTACAATGAGATAAGATACTTCGCGTAGCGGCAAGAAAGCGACGATGAGCAGCGCAGACGCAGAGAAGACGACTGCGTATATAGAACAGTGTCGGCCGAGCAACCACAGAGCGAGAGCCAAGACGAAAGCGGACACAAGAAGCAGAGCTCAAGACAGACAGCCAAGTAGCCATTGCGAAGCGACGGTTCAGCGCGAGTAGCGTGCCAGCAGTTGCGTGTACGTCTTTGCAATCTAGGGGCCCGAACAGTGAGCGGGTAAGGAGAATGCGAGCTAGCGGCGAAGTGCACACCTTCTCCGAACGAGCCTCTCCGTCGGGTGCAAATCGGCAGATGGTCGTAGCCGCCTCGAACCACCTCTTCGCCTCGTCCAGGAGTGACGCACTAGATGAGTCAGAAAAACGTCAATGTAGTCCGAGAGCGGAGCGGTGGCTACGAAGCGTGCGACGAACTGCAAGCACTCTATGCCCGTATTGTAGGCGGTACCCATGAGCCAGTGCCGTTCGTCCATGGGGTAGCCCTGGGGTAGAGCACGGGAGACATGAGTTAGCGCATACGATAACCCCTATTCACAGGCATGCGCACCTGAGGATCGTCCTCTGCTGCGTGCTCCTGGAGCACGCCAACCGCCTGTTCGACGTAACCTATTGCCTTCGTCCGATCGGCCGCTGCATTGCGTGACAGAAGTATCGTGCATATTGCCCGTAGCCACCTTGAGAACTTCTCCACGGAGAGCGCCGCACGGTCGAGACTGGCATGTAGAATTGCCTGCGGATGAACAGGGTCCCGGGAGAAGCCAGGCAGGCAGAGACGACAGGTCAGGCGGGAACGGAGGTCACGTTGGTTCTGGGCGGCGGCGGCACGGGCAGTACGGACTCACCTCGAGCGCGGCGAATAGCACTGTGACGCGAGGAGAGAACAATGGTTCGTGTTCCATGTAATGTCTGAATGAAGCTGCGGCGGAAGTGAGGGGGAACTGCCGTACCTTCTACGGGACAATCTTTTTCGACCCACTGATAGCGGGTAGGGTGTTCGGTATCATCTGACTAGCGCGAGTCAACGGAAGGGCCTACCAGTATGTCTGTCACTGCTTCGAACGTCCCCAAGTCCACACTTTGCGTGCGAGTCGTTTCCTTACAGAGGATAGTACGCGTCGTCAGAGTTAAAATGTGGCCCGGTGCGGGGGAATGCTTTACCTCTATCACTTCCAGAATCCGGCCCCAGGTCTTCAGCTGACAAGCAATTTCCGTCTCGAATACAGACAGGACATTGAGGAACGAATGCGCGCGGAGGATGTCTTCTTCTCCGAGCGCACCCGCCTTTGCGAGCACCTTCTGGATCCGATCCTTGCATGCGACGATTTCTTGGGCTACAGCCTTCCGGCGGTCCGACTTGGCGAGAATAAAGGCGTAGTTAGGGCGCAGATAAGTCCTTCCGGTACGCACACGGCTTACCTCCTGCGCGGCATTGCTTGACGCCCGATGACGAGATGCGAACACTGGAAGCAGTAGTAGATGTGACAGGTGTTGGGTGGGAATGAAGACTGCTACTTACCTCTTCCCGCGGCCCCCGCAAAGGAGGCATTAATCAGGAACACGTGAAGCCCCGTCTCGGATTCGACCGCTGGGAAGCGCAGGTATATCTCCAGCAACTGCCAAAATTTCCGGATGTGAGCGTGATGTGATGGGCCCTTCCTAGCATCTCTGGCACGGGCGCAGAACGCAGACTCGGAGATGGAAGGATGGGGACGAAGTACGGGTGGGGCCACCGTTGCGCCGACTTACCTGTCGCGAGATGTCGAACAAGTCGGAGATGCTATCTTCCTGGTTGTCCCATTCCGAACATCCCTGGACGGCGGTGTTGTAGGCGGTTCGCCATAACCACGAGATGTCCTTCGTTCCGACGGCGGTGTTTTGCTTTGACTCAAGCGCCGTTACCAGTGACAGAGCTTGGGCGGCACCTCAGTGGCGATCCCAGGAACAGGCTAGCCACGACACGGATAACGTACCGGTTGTGAAATGGCGCAGAATCATGGGAACGAACCGCGCTCTGGATATGGGTTATCAGATAATTCGGCCCTGGCCTGTGAATTTAGCAAAACTAACTCACAAGTCGGCCCCGGGTTCTGACATCATTCTGAGAACCAACCTGATGATGCAGCGAACCAACGTAATAGCCTCCGCTTCCACCTCCAACTTGCTCCCGGAGCAGGCGTCTAGCAGCGCTTCCAATACCGATAGGAGTAAGTTCTTCATGCCGGACTCATTTGCCAACCGGGTGGCAAGGAGAAGCATCTTCTTGTTGAAGTTGGACGCATGGACCATATCATGGACCGCGGCAACGGCTGTGGGAGAGACGATCGGACAAAGGAATTCTCCTGAGACGTAACAAGATACCTTCATCCTCGAGGCCTAGACGTACGAAGTTGTCAGCTCCTCAACAGGGCGTTGTCAGAAGAGATCTTGCCTTGATGGGCTGCAATCAGCAGTGCGACATAGTGAGTTGCCGCTTCTGTAGGTGGACAGCGGCGAATGACCGCGCATGCCTGGGCATGTTCGCCACATTGAATGTAGCAGAGTGCCGCCTTGCGAAGGCATTTCGGATTGGATATTTGCGCCATCGATCCAAATACACCATGTGTTCCGACCAGAAACCAGTCGGCGGCTTCCGACCAGCGTTTGGCGTGATAATGCCGATCTCCGAACTGCCACAGTAACTGCGTCGGAGGCTCAGGCAGGCCGAAGTGACATGCGAGGAGCGCTGGCTTACTGTCAGGCAGGCTGTTGTTGGGATCTTTGGGAGCTCGTAGTCTTTGCTATCCAGGACTAGCCGAGATGTGTGTCTCTGGTGAGGAACGCGCGCGGACATCAAACAGTGATGGGACACATACGGTCCAGGGCGTTCTCCAGCTGTTGCATTGTCCGAGCATGGTCGTCATCCTTGGAGCAATGAAAGATCAGAGAAAGGAGCAGACGATCCAGATAGACCAAGCCCGAGCTATTTTGGACCTCAAATGCCCGCTGTAAGCAATGGACGTGTATAGCAGTGACTAGTGAGCTGTAAAAGAAGGGCTTAGCACACGTGGTCTCTGGGCGGTGATTGTGAGGCCATGAGCTCAACTGGTCGTGCCCGAGAGTTCTCAGCTCCTGTAGAACACTTCCAACGTTCCATGAATATGTCAACTCGACTGCTTTGATAATCAGGGCGCAAGGGACACGTACTCCGTGATGTTGCCCTCCGAATATTCCATATGATCGATGATGGACCGGAATGCTATGGTATCCGACTTACTGACTGCGGTCGGTGCCAGTTACGCCCTCTGAAACTTACCTTCAAGAAGGGGGCCGTGCGGCGCTTTGCGCCGCTTGAGAATGGCGACCCTCATCCATCGAAGTTGTTGATATTCGGCAGATGACTGGAACGACTGTAAGGGACAGATAGATGACAATACTTGCGGACCGCGGACTTACGTGACCCAGGGATGTATCAACGGAATCGATGAGCTCTTGTAACGATGCTTCTGCTCTTGCCAAATTCTCTGGATCTTGGGCCGATGACAAAAAGTATGCACGGGCTGTTCGCACGTGCCAGAGCCGGCATTCAGTGGCATGCCGAGACGATAAACAAAAGAGGTCAACGCACACAGACTCCTGAGAATGGATCGCTAGGACACATGGGTGCGTGTGACTGCCAGTGAGTGGTACAATACTTGACTTACCCTTAGTTGGCCGTCTCCGGTATCAACCGCATCCTCAAGCGGCTCGATGATAGAGAACGCACGCTGGATCCACTTGACAGAGTCCTTCGCGCTATTCCCGGGCGGGCCATCCTGGGTACTGGACCTGAGAAGTTCCTTGCCTATGCCCAGCAATTTTCCGGCGAGCGTCCTCCGCTTGAACCAAAGGGATCAGCACCCCGCAGCGGCGAGATTCATACCGGCTCTTCTCACATCGGATGGGGTCAGAAGCGAGAGGTATTGATCGCTCTCTGCGCAGTGGCACATCACGAGTTCAGCGCCCCGGTGGCATGACGGCGACGCACCTGTAGCTTTCTCAAGCATAAACTCAGCCACACCTGTATTGCCTTCCCCCCATGCCTGTCACGATTGTCAGGCGGAGTTGCGGAGAGGTATAGCATCAGCGCCGCTTACGGCTTCCATTCGGCTGGAGTAGTAGAGCACGACGGCACGAGCCCTGGCCTGTGCATTCTCGCCTTGCGGGTCTTCTGCGGCCCGAAGGAGATCCTCGTACTAAGGTTAGCAGTTTGTCAGTTCGCGCAGGCACTTCGGACAAGTGGGGGTATGGGATTCGACCTTTGCTGCCGACCCTAGGACGCCTGCGGCAAGGTCGAGATCACCCGTATCTGCGTACGAGCGCATGAGGACACGGATGGAGCAAGCATCATGAATACGCGGTGGAACGGTCTGGTGTGATGATCTCACCTGCCAAGCTTGCACCGGCTTTACTGGCGAGTTGGAGCACATGAATGAGGGCTGGTGGGAATATCGGAGGTTACGGGGTGGCAAAGATGGGGAAAGTGAGGACGTACATTCTATTCCGGGTTTATGTTCCATTCCAGCCTCGATAAGACGGAAACCGGCAAGCCTCACTGACGTTCAAAGCCGGATATGGGCATGTGGGAGAAAGGTAGCAAAACAAGACGCACATGCTGCGCAGACGGAGCGATATGAATCGTCTGGGACATCTCTCTGTAAGACAGAGGCGTTCCATAGGGCAACTCCTGGGAGGCGACGTGTGGTTGGACCAGGCACGCGAAGCGGCGAGGCTGGGCTGACCTTCGCGATCTAACTCGTCCGCCCGATGGGACCAGTCCTCCCTCTTGGCCCGCGGGCGGTGCTTTGATAGAGATTCGGCGAGGGTAGATAGGTGAAGAAGATCCGAGCGCAGAGAGTTCCAGTCCGGACGCTTGCCATTGAGTTTTGGCTTGATTCTAGCCAAGGCGGCTGTCGGAAGTGGAGAAGTCAGCAAGAGGAGTGGGTGCAGATCAGAGGCGAGAACGGACATTGGATGTCGGTGTATGCTGTTCGAGAGTCCGGCGAGAGCTTGCGTTTCTTGCGGTCGGACATTGCTGGCGTCGACGGTGGCAGCGACAGCGAGGAGAGGCAGAGAGACGGACGCGACTCGGAGTGCGACGCGTAACGAGACGCGTAACGGGACGCGTACGCGAGTCACGCCCGCGCGCCGGCGCCTGCGGGACTTGACGCGAACTGCGACGACTGCGAGTGCCAGCATGTCTGACCACGAACACAAACGGCCGAGCGGGCTTCCCATCGATGCCGTCGCTGAAGCCACACGCGTACGTATCGCTCTGTGTGCCCACATGCCATGCTCTCACACCCAGTCGCTCGAACAGCAAGCACAGCGCGATGGCGTCTTCGCTGGTCTATCCTCGGGTCTTGTAAGTGGTACGTGCCTTCCCGCCATCCGCTCCGTCGTCTCAGCTCGGTGTACGCTGCGCATCCCAGACGGCTGAACCCCTTTCAATCTCATCTAGCCATCCTAGGATCGAGGTTCTTCCGCCTCAACAGGAATGCCACAATCCTATGCGGCGTTGGTGAGCAGGTCTTCCCCACACAGCTTTCAGAGACCTTCTTCCGAGCGTTGTTCTTGCACGACGTTCCATGGCACTAATGCGCACTTGGCCTACAGTGACGGGTATTGTCTCCGGGTATCAGTTCACGCAGGGGTTCCTCGCAACCAACATCGCCCGTCTTGAGGCGGAAAAGGCTAGGCTTGACAAACTCGCCGCGGAGCAGGACACAGAGAACCCTTTCTGAGTTCGCTCATCTGATGCCTCGTCTGTACAGCCCGACAAACAAGCTACAGCTCAATTATGGTGAGGACGCCTCGTGTCCATCCCCTCCGCGTACCTATTCATCTATTCATCAATAATATCGATATCTGCGGCTTATTGTCTCCCAACCAACCCCTAGCACTTGTCTGACAAACTTGTCTCGAAGCAAGTCCCGTTCCGCATTTCACGAGAGTCGCGTGCCGATCCGGTCTCGCCGTGAAGCAGCGGCCTCGAGGACGAGGACGCTCATCCCCACCAGCCGAAACCCGCCGCTCGCCTACCTCCTGGCGCCCTCCTGCCCGGCGCCCTCCCCGTCTGCGTCAGAATCCCACCTTCGTATCCAGATTGCTTTGTTCTGTGAAGGTCCATCCCTAATTCAGTCGCTCGGTTGTCCAGCTTCCCGCACGCTACGGCTCGCACCTATGACGCGCCCATCCAACAATCCATCCACATCTATCGAATTCATGCTCGCAGCCTGTCGGCGCTGGGGCGGCGAAAGCTTGCTCATGCTTCGCATCGCGCCGCTGTCGCGCAGGCCTCGGCTAACTGGAACGTAGAGTCTCAAGGTAAGATTCGAAACGGGATCCCGGGACCCGCAACAGCTTCCGCGGTCTGTCATCGGGCGCGCCGTGACCGTCGAACGGGGACTACCAGGGGACTACTGCAGTAACTGTCCAACAACTGCCGCGCTGTTCTCCTCTGCGTACGTCGATACATTCCCCCGATGGGCCCTTCTCTATTACACGGGCAGTCAGATAGAGCTCAAAGAAAATGGTACGACATGTCTTCCAGTGAATTCGTCTTCCGTAACGGATGAGCGTGCTAGGTCCGCACGAACCACGCAGCGTGAACGGGGTCGCGCGTCGTGACATGGACAACTGACCAGTATACTGTCGATCGGGTCGCAGTGTTCTCATTTCCAGACAAGCGGCGTGCCTTGAGCTTGGCCTCCGTTCAATAGCTCGATGTTACGATCGCCCATGTACGTGTACGCCGCCCGTTTCGTCGACGCTGATCGTCGGTGCGCAGTCTTGGTGGCTCTGACCTCCCCGTCGACACCAGCGGAATACAAGAGAACAATGCTAGCGTGATCAGTAGGTGCCGAAAGTGGAACCGGCGGCATACTGTAAGGTGCGGGCCTCGCCTCATATCCAGGCAAACCATTCAAGGAGGTTCTCCTGATCGCGGCCCATGGTCCCAGATAAATATGTGGTGTTAGGCAACTTCCGTCGGCGCAATGTCTCCGCGCGCCATAAGTAATTATTGTTCTGACTGAGGCGTAGGTCTGGACGCCGCGCGGCGAGCTGCTTGTATGTAAGAGGCGTTGCGGTTGTAGGGATCCGGACGTGGATGCCATGTCAGCCATGTTGTCATGATCGCACTGTATCGGATACGGGACACCTGGTCACGGTGGATGTTTTAGATACAGTAATTCGTTGCCGATGGCGTTGGAGATTGGGGTCGGGTGCATATTTGGATAGGTGCGCTCGGTGTCTGAGGCTCTGAGCTACGGTCGTCTAGGATGAGGCCAGGCAACGCCTCCGCAGGAGCACTACTAGCGCGCGAGCACATATGCGGTTACGCCAGCAAGTAGCCAAGCGGTGGTGCGGGAGCATGTGTATGTGCGCGGCGAATGAATGGTCGATTATGAGATGGGCAGATTGGATGACCACGCAGTGATATGCGAACGCACCGGGCAGTCTGATCTGCCCTGGCCTCGCTCCGCCGGCTGCGCTGCTAAATGGTTTGTTGTATCATATGTTTTGCGCTGTTTCACCGCGCGCGAGCCTGGCGTTGGCGATGGACTGTCACTGACGTGGACCTGCGCGTAATTGCCCCGTCGAGCACATTCCACCCCGTTCCATCGTGCTTAGCCTGATCAGAATGCAACGACGTTTGATAGCGAATGTCGCCGAAGTCACCGCTCGCCTTCCATCGCGTGTTGCGAGCGACCGCACAGAACCAACCTCGAGCTCCTCAAGTCCCGCCCGCGCCGGCCCCGGGCAATGATGCAGATGGATCATGTTTGCGGAGAGGCTGAGGCCGCTGAGCTCGATGGAAGATCACCCGAGGCCTAGCCCGATCCCACTACGTCTCCACCATCTCGACGTTGCTGTTAGCTTCCCAGAAGGGCATGCTACCCCTCCTCCTCCACGACGACTTGTGATCCTTTAGCCCGCATCTATCTCAGACAGGGCTCAGAACTGCGGCGCGGGGGGAGCAAGGGGGCGCGCAGCCATAATCCCTCAGTCAGACCGAGCCAGGGGGGCGTGCGCGGGCGGAACAGAAGGCACCTCCTAGACATAGGGATGGATGCGGAAGAGGACAAGTTGGAACTTGCAACCGTTCAGATAGAGACATTTCCGGTCGAGGACGCAACTGCGCGCGCACTGCGGCTGTGCTGCATTCTGGGCTGGCTGCCGTAGTGCGAAAGCCGACGACTGGCCGACGTCCCTCCCTGCCTCAACAAATGAACAAGAAAACCACCACCCCTAATGGTGAGTAAGACGAGGCTCGCGAGGAGGATGAGATTCGGAATACGTGTCACTGTCACATCAGAGCCGACTGTCCGACCTCCCGACCTCCGGCTTCGCTGGCGAAACTGGCAACGAGCCAAATTTCGTCGGAAGAGTCAACGTGCCGTCCTGGCGTCGGCATGGCGGCGGTGGACAACCGTTGTGCCTATGCAGAGCATTGTGCCTATGTAGAGCGTCGCTAATACCGAAAGAACTCACCCACAAAGTCACTCGGACTCGATGGCTGGACTAGTACTGGCTACTCGGACTCCGGAGAACGAATGACGATCTCACGCGTGCGTATAGCATATGCTTAAGCTCCGTGGTGGACCACAGCCATAATGCAAAGCCTATAGCAGTAAGCGTACGGAGAATAGGAAGGAGATGGATGCGAGCGGAATTATCCATGACTTACTTGGCGGCGTAGACATGTGCCCTGCGTGCGGGCTGTGGCGGGCGGAGCTCGCGGCTCGTAACCCGAAGGGCTGCACACACCGTTGCGCTCGGTGTCCGCTCTCGAACGATCTGTGGCACTGTCGCATCGACGTCTCCTGAGGCTTGTCTCCCGCCAGGGGCCCGTCGGGAACTCGGGATCAACTGGCTACCCGGAAAATGCTGCTGAGAGTCGGTGCCACCGAATCGGTGTTGCATTGCGTGTGGGGCGGGAACCCAGGTGGCAGGAATATGATAACTCCCTGCGCCCTGGCAGTGGTATCCGGATGCTCGTTGCTGACATGGCCGCGAAGTGACTCGTTCCGAGGAAAACTTTTGCTGATTCACGGCAAACCGTGGGTACCTGGCTCGTCGGAGGTGGCCATGTCATGCATGATGGATGTGCAGCAGCTGCAGCCGCAGCAGTGGTGATGCCAACTGAGCGTCGTCGCACCTACCTATTGCGCTTGAAGGAAGGCATCTCCATCTTGGATGGACGTGGCACTGGGCAGGGACGCCGTCTGCGATCGGAGCTGGTGGGCGTCCTACTCCAGGCAGAGGCTCGAGCCTAAGGGACAGAACGCCCATGTCCGGTCCGCGGAGAGGACCCTCGTCAGTGTCACCAGAGCCTCGAGCGTCCGGGATGAGCGCGAGCGCAGAACCTACCCTCAATGGCCGTCCTGCTCGCACGATGGTCATCGGGAATCGCATGAGCACGAGGAAACACACCGAGGGGCGATAGACGCTTCTGGGACTTCCCGCAGGATCCGTGCTTGTATCATTGAACGTAAACATGGACGGCGACGGAACGAGATGAGCGAACAGCGTAGGGAGATGTGACTGTGTACAGGCGCACACACATGAAAGAGAGGGGTGGGTGCGGCGACAAGGACGAACCACGAATCTGATGCAGGAATGTATGTATGCGGCATAACGACAAATGCGGTTACGGATGCGAATGGGACGTGAGGGACAACTACAATGCACAATTGCAATGGGCGAGGACGAGGCGGTGACGATGTGATCATGATGAGCGTGAACATGGGGGGAGAATGCTGGTGGTAATACGTACGATATGCGATGCGGTAATAATAACTACTATGTTCTGCGTAGAGTCCGTGTTCAACGACAATGAAAACCGAAGCGAAGTGCGAGGGTTCTAGGCCTATACTATACTACTATACTGCGCCCTGGATTATTATAGCTGCCGCCCACGCGCCCTGTAATAATGTGGGCTGGGGATCGGCGTAAACGTAGAGTAGAACTGCACTCCGGGAGGGCCTGCGTTTGCGAACGGTGCAGATGGGATCATCGAGGTGTGATGAGACGGCTGCTCAACCAGGATTGGGGGCAGCTGGATCGTCTCCGGCGCAGTCAGACCAGTAGCTGTCGACCAGCCTTGCGACACTTGCGAGAGGGGCGGCAAGGCAGGCTGTGATGTGTGCACGTACGAGTGGACCTCGTACGGGCTCGTCGAGGCCGACTGGACGACCATGGGCATCGACGGCGGGTACTGGTAGATCGCAGCACTAGGCAGAGGTGCCTGGTGGTAGCGAAGACGCGCCTTGCGCGACCGGCGCTCCTCCTCAGACTCCATGGGGGAGCCAGCGAGCGAGTAGAAATACAAGTTCTGCAGACATGTCAGCACATTATCGTGATCAAGGAGAATGAACGCTGAACTCACCTGCGGTGCGACGGGTGGACGCTGATCGTCCATCCGGTATGCGGACACCAGTGTCCGCGGATACTCCTCGTGCCGGACGGGCCATTGCTGCACAGGAGCACTGTCGACGGGGGACGCACCCAGGGAGAGCTTCGAGAACGACTGCAACGACTCGAGGGGCGATGCGGAGTTCTCCCGAGAATGCTGGTGAGCAGTGGGCTGTGGAATGTCGAGCGAGAGGCCGTGCATGCGCCTTGGCACCTGCGTCGGTGGCTGATGCACCGCCGCAAATGAAGCAGAGGTCGGGGAGAAAGCGTCTTCCGCCGTGCGCTTGCAGCCGGCTGGTATCTCGGGCCGCGCGGGAGACGAGTACGCAGGTGGCTGGGCTACGAGCTGGGGTGGTGGTGGAGGAGCGGGAGTGTAATGGTGCGGATGAGCGGGATAGGAGGCGGAAGACACTGCGCATATTGACGCGCGACGTGGAGACGAGGATCGTGCGCGGTGTGACGGTGCACGTGACGACGTGAGGTGGGCGTTCCTGTGACACCCTGGCCGGAGATGCGAAGTCCGCACAGGACAACGCGACCGCTTGTACGTCTTCGAGTCCTGTTCCTTGTGGCTCACAAGACCCTTGAGGAGGCTCAGCCAACCCTCATACGTGTTCTTGTCGACGTAGAGGTCGAAGTCAATCCCCAGCAGGAACTCGCGCTCCATCCGGTTGACCTCGGTGAGGTCAATGCCCGAGACCTCGGACCAGGTCTTGTTTGTGTACGTGTTGCTGCAGGGGGAAAGCGCGTCAGTAAAGACGCGTCGGAAGGTCGGAGAATTACTCACTCGTCCACAAACTTGTTCGCCAGCATGAGCGCGGCGATGGCGACGCGGTACTCGCTTCCGGCCTGGCCAGAGGTGTAGGGATTACGCCCCTTGAGGCGGTATATGTAGTGTAGTGAGAGTACGATGACCGACTGGCTGACTTGGGTAGTCTCGAGTACTTTTTGCATGAAGCGGACGAAGGCGGGCGCGACGGAGAACTGCAGCTTCGCGGTCGAAGAATTACTGTGAGGGGAGAAGGCGGCATGCTGGGGGACGGCGGAGCGGGTGCGCTTGGAAGGGGAGGCGGATGTGCTGGAGATGGTGGAGAACCAGAGGTAGCAGATCATCTCGCACGTCTTTTCCGCAATGAAGCGGGCAGAGCGGTGGGAGTCACTGCCGAACCAGTCAAGCACGTACGAGTTGGACGCGAAAGGGTCTTCTGGCAGCTCGAACTGGGTGGACGAAGGAGAAGGGTCGAGTGAGCGGGAGGGCAGAGGGGGGAGGACAGCAGGTAGACGGTACGGGTGCGCGTCATACTTTGTGTCCCATTCGTCGGTCGGTGGTGGGGTGACTTTGTTCGCCGCGTGAGGAAAGGGGTGCATGCGCGAGTGGGAGTAGGAGGACATACCTGGTGAATGGCGCGAGATGCTCCTGTCAAAGTGGGAGATGGGCGGGAGTACTGTCGGGGTATGGGCAGGGATTAGGACGCGTCTTTGCGGGATTGAGGAGAGCGGCGGGGTGAGGGGAGCCTCGGACTTTGTTGGCCTCCAGTGCTGCCAGGTCGAGACGAGTTCGAAGGGAAGGGGTAGAGCGGCGGTAGACATTGGGGACGGCGAGGGGGAAGGAGGGAGAGACGGGAGGTGGCCATGCATAAGTATGCTATGGAGAGTTTACGGACTTGAGGGAACGAGAGGAGGAGTATTAAAAAAGAAGGACCGAGGCGACGCGCGAGCACCGTAACCGCAATTTTGTTCAGGCCATGTCAGAAAACAAAATCCGAATCCAAGCACATCCCTAATCCGGCCCTCATCCCAATCTGGCCTCCCATCAATCTTCGTCCCCTTTCGCACCCCGCAAAACCCTCCGCCATTTCCCCCTCCTTCTTTTTCGCCTCCAAACTCCCGCCGTCTCCCACGCCCCGCCCCCGGCATCCCGGCCGCGGCCATCACCCAGGGATTCCCCATAGCCTTGCCCCCCCTTTCGCCCATACGCGGCAGGTGCACACGGCCCACGAGGCCTTCTGCGCGCGTGCACGTCACGTTATCTGCTGCAGTCTCCCCGATATGGCAGGCCGCGGCTCGCTCGCGCAGGCGTCCGTCGTGGAAAATGGGCGAGAATGGGGTATTTTCCGATGGCAGGGGGCTGATGGGACGAGGTCCGGTCAATCTGGGGGAGATCTGGTGCATCTGTGGGTGGCACAGCGGAGGCGCTGGGACGAGTCGCGACGAAAGCGTAACGGTATGCGGCTTCGGTTGGCGTTCGGTCGCTGCGAGCTCACTCGCTGGCTCTCTCGCCAATTCCAAGTAAGTAAGTAAGTGCTGTCGTAAGTCGTCTACTTCCTGATATGTCCCTCGTCTCTGCCCCATCCTTCTCCGCTGACGCCTTGCCTGTTGCTGCCCCGACCTCTCCGCGCCTTCGCATCCGCATCGAGTGCCCATCTCGCCCATGTCTCACCCGCCAAAATAGCTGCCGCATGTCGCCCTCCGTCCGCGGGGCCCCAATAATTTTCTCTCGGCCTGTGCGCTACGCTTCCGGTGGCGGCCTGCGCTAGCGCGGTTCGTGAGTAGTGCTAGCAGTGGATCTGGCCTCGAGTGTAGTGATAGCCTCGTGGCCACCGCTGCGGCTAAACGTCGCGGGTCCCTCCGTCCGCGTGCCTCCGTTCCATTTCGCCCTGCCATTCGCGGCAGGTCGCCTGCCATACGGGGCTGCGCCTGGCAACTTCCGCTCACGGCGCGTCGGATATGTCCACGCAGGGGCTTATCCCGCGGCTTATTTGGGGAGGTTACCCAGGGGTTATCTGATTTCGCAGAAGCTAGTGCGTGTAAATCCAGCAGGAACATACGGACGTACCAACGCGCCGACCGCAGCCACGTCTCGCTCGCACTCCCTGCCAGTGCCACCCGCTGCCACTGGCTGCCCATCCGAGCCCATCTATTGTCTCCGTCTCTGCCGCTCACTCTCCTTCGCCCCTCCAGCGGAAGCGTATGCGATCTCCCATCAGTTTCCCCGGACGCCCCATACGACCATGAAACTTTGACCAACACGCTCCAGCCCAGCCTCTCCCTCCCAACCGCGCCCACCACCTCCCATCTTCCGCCGGCCCATCCCAGTTCCTCTACCCGAATCCGACAATCCGTCCATTTCTCCCCAGGCGACCAATCCTCTCCTTCCAGCCCGCAGAACCTTCCCTTTCCCTTCTGATCTCCACCTTCCTCCTTCACTAGCACCCGCAGCTTGTCCCTTTTCGCCTCTCTCTCTCACCCTCCTCACAGCACCCGTACCTTTGTTCTCTTCGTGCACGCACTCGCCCGCATCATGTACTAGTACCATCTCCTTGTACTGCTTCCATCTCAGGCGCTCGCCCACCATGTGCACAATCTATCTATTATTTACGACATGTCTCGATCAGTATACATATCCACACACCTCATCAGACCTTTCCTTCGCAGGGCCGTCCGAGGTTCGAATCCTGTTCGAAACGCATCCGCAACACCACCCACGTAAGTAGACACGGGCGTGATCTTTTCCCCGTTCTGTCCCCGCCTCCAGCCGCCTCCCTATCAATGTCATCGTCAGTTGCCGAGATGCTACAAACTGTATGTGCCACTCCCGCATGTGTGATTCCAACGGTGACTCTGAGCGGGGCCAACGGTGCGTGCTCAGACGAGGTTGGGCTTCGGGCCCCCCACCTCCAGCCAACGAGCCGGTGAAGCGTTTTCACGTCCAACAAGTGGGATCGCCGACATCCGTGTGTTGAACGTTGCACCGTCCGTGTCGTGTCATTAACCAATTCGCCAGGGTGCGCCCCCCGGGTGGCGAACGCCGCGCGATAGGCGTAATACTAACATACGGGCAAGTACGAGTCACGACGAGTCCAGCCCAGGGCGACAAGACCACGGCAGTGGGACGGCCCCTAGTGTTGCGATTTTGGACCCCCTCGTTCCGTTGCAGCCTGCAGGGCGGTCGGCTGTACATATTGCACGGTTGTTGGGCGAGTGGCAGTCGCTGTTCGCAGCTGCACGCGTCCCGGCGAGACATTGAGACAAGCGCAAGCGCTGCAGAGACGGTCCGCGATCCAGGTCCCCGGCGACTTTGCGACTCTCGCGACGCCCAGAGGGTGATCACAGCAGGTTCATATGTGTCATTCCGCATCCGGAAATGTCGCCGTCAATCGAGGCGATGACTAATCTGCGGGGCCCGCTGTGTCGGAGCCCGGACGCCCGAAGGAGGTTTGGCTTCGACGCCGGCCGGCGACCAGTCCCAGGTCATGTACTGCAATCAGTGCGAGGATCAGTCTGTAGCCGTTACTACACATGTCAGTGTATGTATGTACTTACTCTATCCAAGTATGTCGTCTGTTGCCAGCTTCCCTCAGCCATCTCCGCAACGCTTCTAACTTGCAGAACTCTCTGCGAATTCCCCGTCCCTGACTCCCCTCATCATCCGGGTGACCACCGCGGCGACGCAGCGGTACAATCCAACCAGCGGTGCGGCTAGGACGCATCTCGCCGATTACCATACCTGCCCTCACCGCCAACTGCCAATCTCTCTGATCAACACGAACCGCGGACGCTCACGGAACTCTCTGCCGAGTCTCTCTTCCCCCCTGTCCTTCTTGAATCTTCGCCCAGGTCCATCTTCGCGGCCACTGCGGCGCTCGGGCTCGGTGCATCATTGTGCATCGTGTGTGTGCACACATGCACGCTGCACGCGCGCCGGAAGCTTCCCTGGATAAGTGGATAAGTGGGTTTCAAGTAACATTTACCCACCTCTGTATCCGGCACGCCTTCCCCCACGTATCTGCTATGTATATGCACTGGCTGATGTCTGTTTGACAGCGGGGACGTCCACCGGGGACACGCGAACCTAAACCGTAACGCTACGCCGTCAGCCTCACGCGCAGCGCACACGTCCGCTGTCAGCGACTGTGCACAGAGTCCGAGTCCCGAGGGTCAGTGGCACCGTGAACCATGATCCAGATTCCATCCAGCTACGTACTCCGCACGGCGCACGGGCTGCCCTCGGTACCAGTTACTTACTGTTACATACCCTGCGCCGGCATGTCTCTGTCTGATACGCGACGTGAGGTATGTTCAGTTCCCCAGGCTTGTGCACCCAGATATTGATCGTGGCTTGCGCGCGGCTCGGAGCGTCGGGACTCGGAGCAGTGTTCATTGCGTGGTGTGTAGTGCCCGTAATGGCTTGGCTCCGCTCGTCGCCGCGCTCGGGCGACGTCTCGGGTACTTGGTCACTTGCCAGCAGCTGCCACACGGAGTCTCAGCCTCTCGTCACTTGCCAGGTCATATTAGTCGCTCGTCGCTCGACGCTCGCTCGGGGTCTGTAGGCTGTAAACAGCGTGGTAAGTCTGATTCTTCCCCAGCTGCAGTATTAGCTCTGGCGACGGCCGACGGGGAACCCCCAGGCTGGCCAGTGGCGGCTGCGCTGGAGCGGTTCTGAACCCGAACCTTGTCACGGTGCATACAAATACATGTGCTGAAAGAACGGACTTGGGCATCCGGGGCTTCCAGCTTCGAAGCGAAGGACAATTCCACACTAGTACTGTAACCGGGAGTCCTGCGCTCCCAGGAGCCTGAGCGCGTCGACAGCAGCTGGAACTGAGGATCAGCTTCTGCGGCGCACTGGCGCCGCTGCCGCGCCGCGTGCGGTGCAGCGATAGAACTTCGAAGCAAGTTCGAGAGCTCTGAGGCTGAGACCTGAGGACGTCGGACCACTGTTGCGTGCGTGGGGGTTTGTGCGTCGCTGCTAGGACGGCCTGGCACGTAGTAGGTTCCGTCAGACTCATACGCATCCGTGCATTGTTCGCATTGAAATGATATTGTTCACGGGTGTTCATATCAGTTTTACGCTAGCGTTCAGGTTGCCACTGGCACCTGGCAGTCGAGCTCCGTACTCCGCCAGCCGCCAGCCGCTGAGGCCATGTTCCGGGGACCGGACAACGGTCCGTGGAGGCGGAGCTGGCGCTCGCGTGGATGCATGCAGGGTCGCACGACGCTGGGGGCATTTAACTGTTACTTGTTTTACTGGTTACTGGTTACTGGTTACTGTAAAGTACCAGTTTCAGTATACTTACGCGACGCCGTGCCGGTTCCTTTTTAGCTCCAGCTCCGGTCAGGCAACCTACACGTGCGCCCTAAAATAATAGGATGGGGCTGCTGGGCTGCGGCTGGCGAGGACAACGCGTACGGCAGGCCGCGACAGGGACATTGTCATCGCTACGTTGCTGCGAACGAGCGAGCCGACTGCTCACCTCGGGGCCCCAGTGCGAACGCGGGCGCGATCCCAGTACTAGCTTTAAACTCGTCGGAGCCAGAAGAATCGACGCTGGCGTATCATGGTCGCAGCTGATGCTGGAGCGTAAGCGTTACCGTAAGTGCCTCTCCGACAGGTACGTATACTTACGACTCACGAAGGCTGCGCGGTGCGAATCCGTAGTGTGCCACGATGTATGCATGTATGATTGAAGTGTATGCATTTACGGTGCGCGTCCTTAGGCTCGGAAGGCGAGTGACTGACCCATACTCGTGTTTACATACAGTGCATACTGCATACGCACTGAGACTCGCGATTCAGGGCGCACCCGCGCGCTGTGCGAGGACACGGGACCCTGTATACAGCGGCCAGCCGCGATTGCTATTAGCATTCACTCGCCCAAACCAGACCCGGACTCCTAGGCGTACGTGCGCCAGGGCGGAAGCGTGCATGCACAACGCACATCGCACCGCGAATGCCACAACGCAATTGCCGGCGAGGGAACGGGACGCTCGGACGCGCTTCGTCGAAGCTGGGGGAGCTTGCGGGCTGCCGCTTTCGACGCGCGCCGCCCCATGCACATCGGAAGCTTGTGCCCTAGGATCCTGCGATCTATTCTCGTTCAGGCCCGTCCTCATACGCGTGTGCGACGTGCCTATCCGTGCTTGCTTCGGGGGACAGGTGCCGCTGGATCCTGATGGAAGAACGACGAACGGCGAACGACGAACAACGAACGACGATGGCCGATGTGGACGTTCGTTCGTGGAGCGTGGCATCGCGCCCGGGCGGCGCTGGACACCTGGTACTGAGTGCTGAGCGGCGATCCTGGAATCTGGAAGGGGGATAGAAAGACGGCTTGCGTGCGCGTGCCTGCGCCTGGTGTGCGCTCAGGGCTGCACGTCACTACCGTTGCGGTTCGCGCAGTTCTTCTCGAGTTGTGGATATGAACGTTGTGCGTCGAACGTTAACGGCCAGGGGAGGGCCCCTTTCGCGTCAGCGGTCTTGACAGTTGGCAGAACCGAGTGTGTTGTCGGTATGTCGGTTACCTACACCGGCGCGGCCGCGTTCTCATGTCGTGGTTAGTTGCCGCGTGGGTGTTGGGGTGGGTATGGGACCTTGGCACGAGTTGCGAGTAGTGCTGTGAAGAAAGCGAGGACACATAAGCGGGTACGCGGGTACTTACAGTGCCGTCTCAGGCAACGCGTTCGTGCTCGGAGGCTGTTCGAGTTCGAATCCGAGTTCGACTGGGAACAGAGGACAGGCGGGGGACGCTCGAGAGTCGAGAGGCTCCGGCCGCCCGGCCGGAGGTAGTTGGCTTCCCTGATAGAGGTCGCCCCAAGTCAGCGACGAATAGCGGACGGTACCTGTGCTCGTGAGCGATGTGCGGTTGCTGAGGATGCCGTACTCATCGCGGCCTGTTGAAGGGTTCGCCTGTTCGACCGCTGGCTGTTCGACTGTCCACAGCTCGAACGGGGCGCGCCGCGCCGCATATGTGGTTCCGAGGTACATGTGAGTCTGTGCAGTACGTATACGTACTGTGTAGCGGTCGAGTTGGTTCGGACGGCTTCTGGTTAAGTGATGATCGATGGATTGTTACCGTAACCTTAGTGCTGCGAGATTCGTACAGGGCTATACTGTTACAGAGCCTGGTCAGCGCGGGCCTGGCAGTTGGAGGCACAGACGGAGAAATGGAGGAGGAAGAAAGATGGAAATAGAGTGTGATTGGGTGATGCTCGTCTCCGAGCAAGAGAGGAACATTGGCGGCGACAGGGGCGCTCCGCTGGCGGCGAGCCTTGGACTATTACGCCCGAGGAGGGGCGGGTCGAGAGCCGTAAACGCTCCGGGAGGAAGGACGGTGAGTTTCACGTTTAGGAAAGCTGCCGGTGCGTGGGGCGAGTATGTAAGATGAAACTTAGGACGCGGGCGGAGGACAAGCTCGGACGGCGGCGAAAAGGGGCGGCAGAGAGATGAGGATGGTGGGATGGGGGAGTGAAAGGGAAGCGTGACAGGAAGGTACTAGCGACTGGAAGGCAAGCCAAAGTGCAATTAAACGTCGGGAGGTTGACCCGCGCTCCGTGGTGGAGGACTGGGGAGATGAAGCTGTTGGGGCGGCGTGCGCAGGTGGACGAGTCGCGTCTACTCTAGGTTGTGTGGAGCTTAGAAGGCGGCTGGGCAGGTAGCATTGAAATGTTGAGAGATGGATGGATGATGGATTGGATGGATTGGTGGTGGGATGGTAGAGTGGGAGATTGACTGCCGGTTACGTTGAAAGCTTGCCGGAGAGGGAAGATTGACAGAGAGGAGGAGAGACGGGGACCTGGCTGGAGGGAGACGCTAAGTGGTAAGTGAAATGTAAGTGGTACTGGTAGGTGAAATGGAGGAAGGCTAGCTATGGGGGGGGGATGATGAGGGGATTGATTGGATAGAAGACAGGATGTAGGAAGCGAGAGGACAATAGACAGATGTACGCGTCGAACGTGTTCGGTGGTGGCTATCTGCGAGGGGAGCGATCAACGCAGGGAAGACTGGTTCAGCTTGGACGCCCGAAGCGAACTGCGCCGATGGCAGACAGCCTCGTTTGGAATCGCACCGGTACAGCTCCGGTCCTGTTCGCCGTCCATTCCTCGCGGCCACGCCTGCCGGATTGGGGAGACAGAGATCTGGAGGGATCGAGTGCCTGTGCGGTCATCTCGCGGCTACGTTTGGCATCGGTGACGACGGCGTCTGCGGCAGATCTCCATCATTCGTCCTCGTCCATCGGCGTGTGCCTCCTCTCTCTGGGCTCAGATAGATTGCGTCCGCCAACAGCCCCGCCGCGCCCCCATCCACACTCTATATTGGCACCGACAGCCTAGCGCGCGATCGCCTCCGCTGACGTTCGTCGCACCTCCGCATAAGGCTTGTCTGGAGTTCCAGGCTGATTATTTATGCGCTGGCACTAAGCCGGGGTTATATTCAATTCGGATCGGAGGAGGCAGCCGCGTTTGGACTGGGCCGGCCGGGTGGTTCTCGAAGGGTGAGGGAGTACTCGGCAACGATCTTGTCGGGGTCTGTACTTGGTACTTTGTTGGTATTGCAGCCAGCGTCGGCGACTGCCATGGCTGCGCCTTGGACAGCGTTCAGAATCACAACACGAACACGAACGGGAACACGTCTCTGATCTGCGCTCCCCCCAAACGCAATCCCAACGCCGCTCCCTGTGCGGCCCACCCGGCCTGCGCTCGCTGCACGCCGCTCTTCTCTGCAGCACCTTCGCATGTGGTTAGATCCCGCATCAGTGTCCACCTAGACGCGCTCCTGCAGCTCGCAGCCTTCTGGCATCTGCCTCGCTGCTCGCCTCTTCGGCCTTGTTCCCAACCAATCACATAGACAGAAGAAAGAAGTCCAGCTCTCTATCCAACGCGTGCCCGCTGAGACACATCGATACGAGTGACGTACTTTCCAGCATCGCACCAGCCCACGAGGTCCCTCCCTTTCTTCTCTCAGATCTGTACCCTCAAATCCCCCTTTTCCTCGATCCCGGGCCAGCCTTGCGTCCTCGACTCAATCTGAGCCAGAGATCCGGTCAGAGACGTCTCTCGAACGCAACTCTTTCTGCGCCGCCAGTCGCCGCACCCCCAGCCTCAACAAGCCGGATAGCCTCACCACGGCACTCGTCTGATACTTGCTGTCCATTCATTTGCGCTCCTTTGTCCGCACGCCTCCAACTTCCCTCACCTGCTCCCTGGGCCGACGCCCCACCGAGTTTGCCTGAATGGCGGATCCATATCAGGCTACATTCCGCGTCCCCCGTGGGTGCAGATGAGCTCCAAGATCCTCCCTAGGCGCCTTCTCCTGCCCTACCAGATCCGCAACCCTACCTATATCCCACCAACGTGCTCGAAGCCTCCCCGTTCCAGGCTCACCGGTCCTGTGTGATGGAACTCTGTGCGACTCCCTCGGGGAGACCCGACAGCTCTCTTATCCATCCTTCATACTGCTGCCTCGAATGCTCCCGCAGCCCGGAAGCGAGAACTCTGCCACCCACGCCAAACGCTGCATGCTGCTCAATGGCCCTGTGAAAAAGTGCGCATCTTGGGCACACGTGTCCAAGGCCGCTGGCTTTGCAAATGGCGTGACTCGCCCAGGCGGTTCCCGTACTGCACACGGTGCATGTTCTTGTCCTTGTCGCCGCTGTTCACCCTGCGTCACTCCGAGCTGCACCGGGAACCGACGTACCTCTTTCGGCTGAGCGCTTAACTTGGCGCAATGGCACCCCCGCATGGACGTTGGATGCTTTCTGGGAGTGTGTCCAAGTTCGAAGCGGCAGGACGTCGGTCCTGTGGAGAACGACGTCGTCGTGAGATGTCCTTCAGCCTAGAGCATCCTTGGCGCCAGGGGTGCATTTTGTCCGCGTCGGCGGCGATTGCACTTGTGGAATCCTCGGCGAAGAGGGCGGTGATCCCAGACCCTCCTTAACGCTGCAGTAGAGTACAATGTGCTGGAATTGTCGGAGATGGTGGGGAGAGAAGGTACATTACGCTGGCACAAGCCGCGACAATTCGAGTATAGTCCTAGGCACGCTCCTGCAGTCCAGCGCGAGAGGCCAGCCAGTTCGGTAATTCTTGTTCTCTTCCCTGGAGACGTCTCGCAACAGCGACGCGGCCTTGTCAGTCAATCAAGAGCATCGATGCACAAGGAGGCACGCAGTGCAATACCTGCGGAGTAGGATGCCGCGGCCAACGCGAACATCATGGGGAGAGGGGAGAGATGCAAGGACCACGGTCTCAGTGCGCGCGCCGGGATGGACGGAAGTGGTAGCGTGACGGTGTCACGCGTCACTCAGTCGCCCGCCCACATCGTCGCCGTCGTCCAGTGGTGCTCGCCATCAGCAGACTCGACGTCGACCCCGACGGGCTCCCCCTCCCCCACGCCCTCCTCACGCACCCGCATCCTCCTCTGCTTTCCGTTTATACGCATATTCTAGCATCCCCGACCTCATAAGGCTCTCCAACGCTCTCTTGACTAGTCTCTCCTTCTCCCTCCGCCCGAGTCTGCGATGGGAATCCAGTTTGGCTCCTTCGACTCGATCTGCCAGACCGCCGCCCTTGTCGTCTGCCCCCTTATTGGCTCAAGCCAGGGCATCGAGCCCTCGTGCTACAGCAGGAATGTCGAGATCTCGGGCACACTCATCTTCCAGCCATGTACGTTGTAGGCTTGCCTCTCCGAGCCCCGTCGGTTCTTTCTCTTTCTGACATTACGACTTGGCCAGCAACATGTTTCGTGCACATAGTCGCAATATTGATGACGGGCATTATGATCTTCCATATCCGGAGCAAGTACACGGCTGTTGGTGCGTGGTGTTGGTGCTCGAGTGTTCGCTCGGATGGCTAAGACGGACATGTCCAGGTCGCAAGGAGATCCTCATGTTCTTCTACCTCTACGCCCTTATAGAGCTCCTTGCTATCTTCCTTGACTCCGGCATCATCCCAACCGCGAACGTCAGCTATCCAGTGCGTACTTCCTCCTCTGGTTGTCCATTCTTCGTTCCCGACACCCTTCGCAGTGGTTCGCAGCAATATACACAGGCCTTGTCGCAGGCATATACACCTGCCTCCTCATCAACGGTTTCGTAGGCTTCCAGTTCGCTGAAGACGGCACGCCACTATCGCTCTGGGTGAGTGTTCATCCTCCGGTTTCGTATGCGACCTTGTGTCCAACCACACGCCCGCATGTATCCAGCTCCTCCGCATATCGACACTCGTCGTGTTCGGTGTGTCGTTCTTCGTCGCCATCGCCACGTTCAAGAACATCGCCAGTTTCAACTATGCGAAGCCCATCGGCCTCTGGATCATCTACATCCTCTGGCCGCTCGTCTGCACCGTCGTCTACGTCATCTCCCAGCTCGTCCTCGTCTTCCGCACGCTCGAGGACCGCTGGCCGATCGGCGACATCGTGTTCGGCACCGCGTTCTTCACGGTCGCGCAGGTCATCCTCTTTGCGTTCTCGGTCACCATCTGCGACGCCATCAAGCACTACATCGACGGCCTCTTCTTCTTCTCGCTCTGCATGCTCCTCAGCGTCATGATGGTCTACAAGTACTGGGACAGCATCACGGTGCGTGCTCTCGCTGGCGTCTTCGCGTCCCGGCGTGCTGACTCGCTCTCTCTCTCTCTGTGCGTGCGTGTGTTTGTGCGTTTGTTTTTGCAGCGCGAGGACCTCGAGTTCTCGGTCGGCTCCAAGGCGACGGTGTGGGAGGTCAAGGACCCGCTCCTCGCAGGCGGCGCGGACATGGGCGACGAGGACTCGGCGAGCAACTACACGAGCAACTACACGCACGCCGGGCCCCCCGCGAGCCTCGTCGGCGGCGTCAGCGGGAAGCAGATGTACCAGAACGGCGCGGGCGGCGGGCCTGGCCGGGGATACCCGCCTCCGATGGATCGGTTCTGAGCTTTGCGCATGCGGCGTGGCGTGGCGTGGCGTGGTGGGTGATGCCATCGTCCATGGATTGGCTGAGAGGCGGGAGGCGGGAGGCGGGAGATGGTGTGGCGTGCGTCGTGCGAGAGGCGGAGATGGACGATTGGAATCTGGTATGCACCTAGTGTGGATACGGACATGCGTGACGACTTTTTCCTTAATACCGTACAGCTGTAGCAGATTATACGCATTCATCTTCTTCCTACTATTGCAGTTGTCGCCAGGAGATGGGCATTGACTCAGCAAAAGGTCAAGATGCGCATGTTCCAGGCTACAGTGGACGACATTTATTTTGTACTTGTGCTAACTCATGGCAGGTGGAGGCAATGATCTCCTCTCGCAAGAGCGTTCAGTTCAACCTACACAACAAATACTCCAGTGGAACCGACACTGAAATGGCTAAAACACATCGAAGGAACCAACGACCTCACTCCAAAAGACATATCAATGACGAGTAAATGGATCGACCGAGTACGATATACAAACAAGAAGCTACATACAAAGTCGCCACCACACAGCCCATCCGAACGACCAAGTCCCAAAACCACGACGAAGAACAACTGCAGAGAGAGCAGGAGAGGGGGGTTTTCCAAAAATTGCTGGAGGCCGAAGCCAACAGACGTGTTCGGATGTGTAATTTGCAATCAGCAAAAGACTGTGCCTCGGTAAAGACCTCACTGGCGACAGTACGTGCCCGAGCACAAGAATGGGGAAACACAAGCGCGAGGGCCGCGGCTTATATACGGGGCAGTTGAGGGCAGGCTGATGGGGTTGTGTTGCCGTTCAGGGCAGGGTGATGTGTTTGGGGTAGGCTGTGTTAGAGGCAGCGCTTGTCAGCGTGAGTCAGCGGTGGCTGTGTTTGTTTTCTCTCGTCCATGACTGCATGTCGGGGCAGTGGCTAGTCAACTTGCAGTCCGCTCGCCGACGTATACCTCGAGTACCGCTGGTTAGAGATGTACTGTCGAGATATGACTGTGTCGTGACACATGTCAGTATGTGGCTGCCCAGTGACAGGGCTGAAGTCGAACGTTGAGAATGCATCGTCCCAGAAGTGGCACGTAAGTATATCGATCCTGTTCAATCTCAATTTCAGTCCCGCGTTCCCATATTAATTCAGAGCGCGCTGTTGAGTCTTGACCCGGGCACGACAGCTAAGGTGAGAATGCAGGATACGCTGCTACGGTTAGCAAGCGTCATAACATGTACGGACATACACGGGCACACGCTGAGACTGCCCAATTGGCTACGTTGTGGATCGCCACGACGAGCAGCATGGCATGCAGTGCTTCCGGGCGGACGTGCATACATACTAACTGGCGCGCGGTAGAGTAAGACGTGCAACGACATTCAAGATAATGTAAGATCTATGTCGACAGCGATGCGAAGACAGGAATCCGTCCAAAAAAACCAACCAGACACCCTAGCAATACACCAATCCTCTACGCTCTCTAGCTGAAGATCTCACCCGGCGCAGGCGGGTCACCCGTCGTGGTGTTCCACGCGGTGCCAGCGGGGACGCTCCAGTCACCATGGCACGCCCAGTGCCAGTCCGTCTTGGCGATGATCTCGCGTTGCGCGTCGACGAACGTCGAGAGCGGACATTTGCCGTCCTTGTCCTCGGGGCAGCCGCGGATACCGGTCAGGGGCACAACGCCGTCGTTGATGATGATCCGTATTTGTGGCTCAGGGGCGGAGGAGCAGGATAGCACTATGCGGGAGAGTTGTGATTAGATGACACAGTGGCCGAAGGCGAGACGGGTGGGACGTACATTGGAACTGGACATTGGTCGCGAAGGGCGCGAGATGAGAGGACTTGAATGCGCGGTGCTCGGGCATGTGGTCCGCGGGGAGAGGGCCGTCCTCGGCGAAGTTGGTCAGGTTCAACGCGGTAATGACTGCAGCGAGGGATGGGTCAATAAGTAGTGCTACATATATGTGCAGTGAAGACGACTGACCATTGAGAACGACGACCTCGTGCGTAGCGTCAACGTAGAGGCTGTGGCCGAGCGGGAACGTCGCGGGGTTGTCATTCAGAGTGGCATTCGTGGACGAGTTGTGCACGGGGATGGGCGTGTGCGTGAGACGTGCAACCAGCTCTTGGACGTAGCCGATACCCTGGACTCGGCCAAGGGGCGAGCCGAAGGCGGAGCCATACCAGAAGTATAGGTCCATTCTGTGACATTCTGCGTCAGGGAGTCAGGTCGGAGAGTGGTGTAAGGGTACGTACGCATAGTTGAAGCCCCGCCACTCTTCCTCATTGAAGAGCTCACAGAACTTGGAGTAGCCGATGGCAACGGTCTGCACAGCAGCTGTCAGGATGCACGAACGTGTCTTGGAGGCGCGCAACATACCTCGTAGGCGCACATCTGCTGCAGAGTGTACACGTCCTCAGTCGTTAGCTCATAGCCTTGCATCTGTGGCCGAAGACGAGCGAGAGCGTCCTTCAGGTAGATCTCAGCCCACTCCTTGACATAGGCAACGCCACGGTCAGACTTGGAGCGATCGCTGGCGTTGGGGCACGTCTTGTATGGGGCGAGGGTGTTGTTGAAGCCATTCTCCTCGATGGTAATACTCTGTTGGTATTGGCCCTCGTATGGGAAGCCGAAGAAGCCGATGGCGAAGTTCAGGGCAGAGGCGAGCATACGGTCTTGGGACTCGGTACGGAAGACGGGGACGGTGTTGGACTCGGTGAAGTTCTTGAGGAGGAAACCGTACTTCATGCGCATAGACACACCGAGGTCGTCTGCGGAGAGTCAGATACTATATTCACGATGGGAAGACAAGACACGTACAAAGCTGCTGACGTCCGAAGGGAGTAAGGATCTCTTCGCCCAGCTTGTATGTCCTGTGAGGAGTTAGCTCAGGTTCCGAGTACCGGCGGATGAACGTACCAGTCATTCATGAACTCGAGATCACCAGAAGTATTCCATCCCGCAGCATTGTTGTGCAGACGACCGGAAAAGTTGGCTGGGCCACCGTAGGATGCCCACTCGGTAGGATAACGGGCGCCATGGCGGTGGAGGAGGTGAAGACCAGTTACGCGGCAGGTATCGGGTGCTTCGGGGCCGGAATCGACACCGAAGGAGCCGCGTTCGACACTGAACCAAGGTGAGAGATTTCCCCAATGCTTGAAAATGTCGAAGGAAGGCTTGGAGTCCATCGCAGACAGATTCTTCTCGAGAGATAGTGGAGAGAGAAGGTGCGGTGCGCCAGTGTGTAAAGGATAGGACGGGGCGGTGGCTACGAGAGCGGCCTCTGCGCCAGTAGGGGTAGGGCCGGCATAGCCGACGTCAGTTGGGAAGAGAGAAGGGAAGACGTTGGTCGGTGAGGCGGGCGGGAAGTTGTGGACCTCGGTCGAGCCTGCGTCGGGAGACGCGAGATCTCCATAGGCAGGAGACTGGTGATGCGAGCCAGTGAAGAGGGAAACGGAGTAGTGCGAGCAGAGGAAGAGCTCGAGGAGGACAGTGGAGAGGATGCCAGCGGTGTACGCGAGCAGGAGATGGCGGACGCGGAACGTGCGGTGCGAGGGGCGTGGTGGCAGGGTATCATCGCGGTCCTGGGAGAGGAGAGCCTGAGACTCGGGGTCAAAGGTTTCCTTGTATTGGGCCGACATCGTCGTCGTCGTCGACGGCCTGTCCGTCGTCGCTGTCGGGGTCGGGGTCGGGGTCGCTGTGGTCGTTGGTCAGGATCCGAGCCGCCCAATTATGTATGACTGCTGCCTCCGCGCGCTTGGACTCGGGGCGGGAGCTCGGTCCGGGCGCTGGCCCGCCCCAAGGAGCGCGCGCGGTAGACGCGTTCCAGACAGCGACGGCGACCACGGCAGCGACGTCCTGGCCGACACTTGGCCGACACATCAACATACGTTCACTTGGCTTGACACGTCTCTGAACGCGCTTCGATGGCCACTCTGCTCCGTTTTGCGCCCTCGCCCACCGGGGCTCTTCATCTGGGCGGTCTCCGGACAGCACTCTACAACTACCTCTACGCCAAGAAGACCGGTGGCAAATGGATCCTCAGGATAGAGGACACCGACCGCGTGCGTTCGCCTCGTTCTCGCGCCTTGCGCCTCTGTTAACGTCGGTTCGCAGACGCGCGCGGTCCCAGGTGCAGTAGAAGGCATTCGCGCTGCTCTTGAATGGTCAGGTCTCGAATATGACCATGGTGAGTATTCACCTACTCAAGCGTCCTCCTTTTCTCAACTCTCGTCTGCAGGTCCTGAGAAGTCTGGTCCCCATGCTCCATACTTCCAGGTATGTATAGCGCTCTTGTTATATTGCCCGTGCTCAACTGCTGCAGTCAGAACGGCTAGACCTCTACCATTCCTATGCAAACAAGCTTCTCGATGTATGTGCAGCACTGTCCCGTGCCGTTGATTCATGCCTCACAAAGTATACCTAGTCCGGCCACGCGTACCGCTGTTTCTGCTCCCCAGACAAGCTTGCAGCAACCCGTGAGAAGCTCGCCCGCACGGGCTCCAACTCTACTTATGACAAGACGTGCTTGCATCTCACCGAGGAAGAGGTCGCTCGTAAAGTCCGAGCAGGGGAGAAGTTTGTTGTCAGGCTCAACGTGAGTACAACTGCGCTAGTCTCCATTGTCGGTGAACCTAAGACTCGAGTGCAGGATGGACGACTGCCGGTCCGCCCTTCTGGATACGACCTTGTCTTCAAGAACCTCAAGGATGCCCATGCTTCCCTTCCTACTGACCCAGTGCTCCTCAAGTCTGACGCCTTTCCCACATATCATCTCGCTTCCGTTGTGGACGATCATGAGATGGGTATCACCCACGTCGTCCGCGGTGAGGTAAGTGTCGTTTATGACAACTGTCTGGCCTATTTCAAGCGTCGTTCTGCAGGAATGGCTACCATCGCTACCACTACACCTAGATTTGTATGCCGCACTGTCCCTCCCGCCCCCTCAATTCGCACATCTACCCATTCTTCTCAACCCGGATGGCACCAAAATGTCGAAGAGGAAGGGAGATGTTCGCGTCCTCGACTACGCGGTAGGTGCTGGTTTCATCCTAAGCAACACGGCACTAACTTTGTTATAGCAACGGGGCTGGGAACCCAAAGCAGTACTCAACTGGCTGGCCTTGGCCGGATGGGGTGTGCAACACGACGCATCAGGGACGTCAACACCTTCGTCGAGCAAGTCGTCGAAGCAACCACCTGACAGCACGGCTATTATGTCTATGGAGGAGCTTATCGAGAATGTGGGTCTCGCTGCACGTACGCGTACCTTACCTTTGCACTGACGCGTCCTTGACAGTTCGACTTCTCCGTGATCACCCACCGCCGCACGGTTCTCGACCCAGCGAAGCTGGAGTACATGAACAAGCATCACCTTATGCGGCGTATGTCCACCCCGGAAGGGCTCCAGACACTCGCTGAACGCACACTTCCCTTTGTGAAGGAGAAGTTCCCTAACAGGTGCGTCTGTTCCTTGTTCAAGGGCCTAGTACATCTCTGAATCTATGTCCGCAGTGATAGCATCTCCATACCATATCTTGAACGCGTGATCTCTGTACTGCAGGTACGGTGAACATGATCTAGTAGCGCGAGTTACTGCTCATCCCTGTCATGGTGTAGGGTCGAATTACGAAGCTCGGCGACGTCCCTACGCTTGCTCCATTCTTCTTCGTGAAGCCCGATTACAACTCTGCAGAGGCGAAGAAGATGTACCACTCCTTCTCGTCCGCTGACTATCGTACGCTCCTGGTGCTTTTAGCTCTTGCTCCGATGCTGATATCGTCTACAGAGAAAGTCGTCGAGAGCTTGACAGCACGGCTGTCGGATATGCAGGGAAGCTGGGATGCAGCGTCGTTGTCGGAGGTGCTCAATGACGAGAACGCGAAGATGGGCATGAAGCAGAAGGAGTACATGACTATTCTGAGACATAGGCTGACCGGCATGAAGGTGCGCTCTGTCATGCATAATCAGCAGTGACTGTGTTAAAAGCCTCGTGTGGCACACAGACTGGTCCTAGCGTCGCGGATACTCTGTACGCACTCGGTTCAGAACTGAGCCTTGCGCGGCTTCGGACTGGGGAGTGCTAGGCTGTCAATGGTCGGTAGCTTGAGTTGGGCGTTGGTTCATTGAGTATACCGACAAGCGGAAAGATGCAAGCATGGTGTCGTTTGTTGCCCCAGTGCGAGGTTCCCATATTCGCCGAGAGGGCAGTCAGTCATGAGCTTGGGGACGATCCTGCGCTATAGCTGACCAGCTGGCGTTGCTTCGTGCACTTGTGGACATCCAAGAATACATAGTAGGTACAGTGATCGCAATGGTACAAAGGCATCAAGTGGTCTTGGGCTCTGTCTGGCGGAGTTCCTCAACAGGCACGCGGACAAGGCGTTCGCCTGCGGTCCCCGCGGACGCTTCTTCATCGTCCATATGCTGCTCGCGCTGTGATACTGGAGCAAGATTTGTGAGATTGGAACATGCGAACGGGTAAGGCATGCGTACAGAAGAGGCTGAGGATACGGAACATGTTCGGCCACTGCTCGAGGACTTGTCCATGAACTGAGGTGCACGAAAATCTCAGACGCTCTTCGTTTCAAACGAAGTAGAATGCGTACCTATCCCTGCGTCGGCCATGACGTCGAAATCATCGCCCAGCTCGTCGATGCGCTTCAAGAACTGGGCGCTGGCTCGTTCAAGAGCAGCAACAGCCTCGAACTCCTTTTTCTTCTCGAGCAGCTTTGCGGCTGCGGCTGCATTGGCTACCGAGCCCGGGAGCTGAGACTGACGATTGGGTGCCACTGAAGCACGCATCATTGATGGTAAGTATGTTCAAGGCGGTTGTTGTCGATTGTTAGCCTGCGGCCTTTGATCCTAACAGCAACAAACACATCCGCACGGCGGGCGTTACTCGGCACGCCAAGCCCTGCGTAGCACTAGAGTCCTCCTCCGACCGCGACCATGTCCCATAACCTAGACGTGAGTGTCTACCCCAATATCGCGCAACAAGGCTAACAATTTCGCAGAGGGCAATCGAAATCGTGCAGGGCGCGATTGAGGCCGACAAGAAGCAAGACTACGATGAGGCATACAAGTTGTACTCCAATGCCCTCGACTACTTCATGCTCGCGCTCAAGTGTGCGTACGCTATCTCGCGACTGCTCCGCCGTACTCTGACTCTCGTTTAGATGAGAAGAACGAGCGATCGAAGAAGCTGATCAAGTCCAAGTTCAATGAGTACCTCGCGCGTGCCGAGGTCCTCAAGGAGCACATTCAGAGCAAGGAGGACAAGCGCGCCAAGAAGCTCATAGGCGCGAACGGGGCAAATAGCGGGACGGGGGGAGGTGGCAAGGGGTGAGTTCCACGTCGTGCGCACTCCTACACGCCTCCCGCAGACTCACATAGCCACTCCCCACTCCTACCCTTTGTCGGTCTGGTTCCCGCTTGGGTTGCGCAGCAAGGAGGATGACGACCATGACCCAGAAGTCAAGAAGCTGCGCGCCGGTCTCGCAAGCGCGATTATCTCCGAGAAGCCGAACGTAAAGTGGGAGGATGTCGCGGGTCTCGAGGCCGCGAAGGAGGCCCTCAAGGAGGCAGTGATCCTCCCGATCAAGTTCCCCCATCTCTTCACCGGCAAGCGCACACCATGGAGGGGCATCTTGCTCTATGGTCCACCGGGAACCGGCAAGTCTTACCTCGCGAAGGCGGTCGCGACGGAGGCCAAGGGGACGTTCTTCAGCGTCAGCTCCAGTGACTTGGTTAGCAAGTGGCAGGGTGATTCCGAACGGTGCGTGGTGTCTTGCTCGCGATTCCTTCAATCGGTCTTCGCACGCGTCGTTCTTCCCCGGCGTAGCTTTCTAGTCCTCTTAAGGAGGGCGGCCATGCTAAGTGAGGGCCGGGCGATGCGAGGGTCACAGTGGATGTCCGCTCTCTTCGCCATGTTCATCCGCGACTTGAAGGTCACCGTCACGGGCACTACGCTCTGTTACATTGGTTGCCAGAGCAGCGTACATCAACTTCTGCGTTTGCATGATATTGTCATCGCAGCAAGGTGGCTCCAGAAAGAAGTATCATGTGCCCCGTTAGTCGTGACATTACGAGAGCGACGACTCCGTTCTGCGCGATGGTAACGATAGTCTGACCGCATGCTCATAACTCTTGTGCACTCAGGCTTGTCAAACAACTCTTTGAGATGGCCCGCGAGAACAAGCCCGCAATCATCTTCATCGACGAGGTAGACTCGTTAGCAGGAACGCGAAACGAGTCCGAGTCGGAAGGGTCCCGACGTATCAAGACCGAATTCCTTGTACAGATGAACGGTGTCGGCCATGACGACACTGGCGTTCTCGTCCTTGGCGCGACGAATATACCATGGCAATTGGATAACGCCATCAAGCGACGGTGAGAGCGGTCGTCATGGTCAAAGGTTCGTTAGCTAAAGTTTCGGGGTTGGACAGGTTCGAGAAGAGAATATACATTCCACTACCTGGACCTGAGGCGCGACGGCGGATGTTCGAGTTACATGTCGGTGACACACCTTGCCAACTATCGCATCAGGACTACCGACTACTTGCGGACAAGACCGATGGGTACGTCCTAAGCAGCTTTGGTGCTTTCGCGCGCTGATCGTGCGTATGATTCAGCTACTCCGGATCGGATATCGCCATCGTCGTCCGCGACGCCCTGATGCAGCCTATACGGAAGGTGCTCACGGCGACGCACTTCAAATACCTATCAGACGAGAAGAAGTGGACGCCATGTTCACCTGGGGACCCGGAGGCGCAGGAGAAGTCGTGGACGGACATCGAGAGCGACGAGCTGCAGGAGCCGCCCTTGCGTCTCGCGGACTTCTTGAAGTCGCTGGAGAGCGTGCGACCGACGGTCACTGCGGAGGATATCAGGAAGCACGATCAGTGGACGCTAGAGTCTGGTCAGTCCGTTTCGCATCGTGGAGTCTGCTGACGCGGAGAATTGACGAGTTAACCGACAGGGAACGAGGGTTCATGAGCTTGAATATGATGTATCATCAATTGTTGTATTATTGCACATATCCATCGTTGGCTCTGGAATGGATTTTTCAACTGTTTGCGGAGATGGAGCGGTCGCGGGATCGCAATGATGAGGACTGGCACGACATAAGTTGGGGCTTTGATGATACTCTGTCATGCTGCTTTACCGCGAATCGTTGGTGCGATGTGCGTGCGAGCTCCTGCACGCTATGCAAAGTATTCTGAGCAACGATAAGTATGCGTAGTCGCCGTGGTCATACCTTCGATATGCACCAGCTTTCAGCGTGAGGCCTTGAGATGAACACGCGCCCGAACACAATGAGTATCATCGTCGGGTTCATCATACCCCGTAAAGCAGCCATACCACATCACCGAACCAAGGTGCTCGACGTGTAATATGATGGAACAAAACTGCAACGGCCTTCCACATCCAAGCATCCGACGTTTGCGGACATGGATATTGAGTACCGAACATGGTGATTCGCCTCTACTCACGGAGCTGCACATTGTTGCATGCATGTCATGTCATTGACAAAACAATTAGGACTATACTCAGAATGAGAGCTCATACGCGGCCCGTCGCCCGCTCTCCACGCAGTCCCCGATGCTCACGCCACCCACCCCTGCACCGATAACCGCGGCGTTGGGTCCCCATCGTTCCTTTACAGCCGCAGCGAGCTCCTTCATACGTGTCGTATGACCGACGGTTGGCGTAGGTATGCAGTCCTGGTGCTCGCGTATCTTCACCACGCAAGGTTCTGGGAGGGGTTCGCGCCGACCCAAGTGGGTCTGGAGCTCATTCAGGAGCGCAGGGAGGAACTCGGGCGAGGAGGGGGTTGGGGACGGTTTCCCGTAGGGGCCCCCAAGCATGATCGTGAGTTTGACGAACTTGCCCTGGGTGTTTCCATTTGCGGTCGGATAGTGGTCCTGTCCGGACAGTGCGGACGAGTCGAAGACTGTCCCAAGCATGCCGAGCGAGGATGCCGGATAGTCGTTGGAAGGGCGAGGGATGAGGTAGCCGAAGCCGTCGGGGTGTATGGGAGTGGAGGAGGGAGGGAATATGAGGTTTACTACGGTGACGGACGAAGACGGGTTTTCGAGGAGGTGTGGGAGCTGTGGCAGCGCGGTAATGTCGGCGTGAGACGAGGAGGAGTCTTCGAGTATGCGATGAAGTTGAGGAAGCGGTAAGGCGGCTAAGAGGTGCGTCGAGGTGATGCGTCTGCCAGACTTTGTCGTAACCTGAGATGGAGGAGCGGAAGTAAGCAGGAGCCATTCTTAATTGAAGTTGATGCACTAACTTCATAGTGGTCATTGTTCTTCCTCAGTGTTTGCGCGCCATCGCGCTGCAGAATATTGACGTTCGGCTGCTCTTGCAAGTGCGTTGCCATCGACTGCGTGAGTGTTTGCATTCCGTTGTGGAAAGAATACACGCTGACGCCCTTCATGAGGTCAACCACATCGCCGAGGTCGTACCCTTTCGCGACTGGTATCTCGCTGAGCTTCGACGACCGCATAGAGGAGAACGTCTCAGCAAAGGCGCCACGAACAACGCTACCGTTGCCATGCTGTTCTAACTGGCGCAAGGTTGGGAATGCCGCGCGCGTGCTCAGGATGCGAGAGTCGGTGGCATAAATTCCATGCACGAGAGCGCTGCCGAACGTCCGCGCGAACTCGGCACCAAAATGACGCGTGAGGAACGCGTCCACACTTTCATCCTCGGACGAGTCCATGTTGAGCACTGGGAGTTGAGCATACCGTCAGCCGGGCTTGATAATAGTGGCTTCGCAGATCTCACCTTTCCCGCTGGTTCGACGAACATCCCGCAAAACGGCAGGCACCAAAATTGTCGCCAAAGGAGACGCGAGCAATGAGATGAAGGAACTCGGGATGGTCGTGAGGCCATCAGAGCTAGGGAGACGTAGAAAGCGGTTTCGTGCGGCAGGTGCACTACGAGGAACGGTGAGGATGGAAGGTGCGAGGTCAAGCAGGTGTATCTAACGGCGACATGTCAACGATCGTATGAAAGGATGAATTAGAATGGGAAGCAAGTAGACATTCTCGAGCTCTCGACGACGCGCACTCGACTGCCTCTGACTACACGGTAGTACAAACCATACGTACGAGTCAACTGGATAAACTCTTCGCTGTCCATAGCGAACTCAAATAATGTGTTTATCATAAAGCCTCCCGAAACGTATACTTCACATTGCGCACCGTGACCTCACAGCGACCAGTATACTGGCTTGATACAAGCGCAGCCTCTCGAAGTATCGTGGTCGTATTGCGTACAGCGATAATCCCAGTCCGATGGCACAACCGTAGATATCACGCATCAGGAAGCTTTACTCACCAATTCCAATAATGCCTTCGAATTTGGTCGCAACGTCCTCGGACCACTCTCGAGCAGAACATCAGCTTCATGTCCTTTGGCATCCTTGACCTGTACGCGTTCCGAGAACACCCATCCTCCGAGTCTTGCGGAGCGCTCTATGAGATTTATGCAGACCGCAGAATGGGCGGGCAGGCGTCGTGAGAGGTGGAGAGCTGCAGAGAGACCAGTGATGCCACCTCCGAGGACGGTCACGGACTTGGGGGAGAGCATGTTGTGTCGCCCAGCTACAAAAAGCCTAAGAGGGAATATGTATCCCTGCGAGTGACACGAAGACTGGCAGGGGCAGAGAGGAAGAGCATCGTGGGCGTTGCTCGTCAAGAGCTACACACGCTACACCCTCTACCTGCTTCAGAGTAAGTTAGGCGCCAACAACTCACTCTCAGTAAGGGGCCCTGCCTCATAATACTACTACTTAACCACAACCCTTCGCGTTCGTTCTCCACTCTCTTCCCTCTGATGCTTGCCTTGCGTCGATCTCTATGTTCTGTATGCATCGTCTTCTTGTACCACCGATGAATAATGTAGTAGAGAGATGCAATTGCACGCACATGCGAATCGTATCTTGCCAGTGCTATTCACTTCTACGTGAGGAATGAGCCCTCAATGGACGATACGTACGTGGCGGTCATCGTTGAAGTCCCAGTAGTATTCTCATACTATCCACGCACAACTGGAAATGCGCTCGTCTATTCTCGCTTTGAAAACAGCTCTCATTGTCAACCTTCACCAGTTCACTCACCAGCTCAAACCCCTCTGCACCCATTGCCATGTCTATAATCGTCACAGACGAGCCTATGGTATGTGCTGTCGCGAATTGATCTACTGGTGTCGTGTGTCAATGGCTCACTCGACGCCAGCTCCCGGCATGGGCAGAGATCTCATCCTCCTCTGACGAAGAGCTGTATGAGAGATTCCAGTCCTCTCCTCATCAGTTCCCCTCTCCTTCGCTTCTTAACCCCATCGACGTCCGTCTTATCGCTTCCGATGCCGTCATGAGACTAGGCCCTCTACGGGACAGCGAAGTCTTCACTATGGGTTACGTTCGCGAAACATCGACCGTACCGGTTCCCGCTGTCCTACGGTATTTTGAAATGGGGGTGTTCAAGGCGCTGGTTATGCAATACATTCCGGGCAAGACTCTCGCAGACAGTTGGGCAGAACTCAGTATCTAGCGGAGATTCCTCGTCATCTGGGCAATTCGAGGGCATATCCGACAGCTGAGGCGCGTACGCGTCCCGGATACTTTGACGAAGACCACATTCCCTGGACCAATCGCCAGTGAACCGCAGATGTGCTACGGTCCAATGTTCTCTGAATACGTACGTCTCGTCTTGTTTCATCGCCGGCAGTGCCACGCTAACGCCAGTCCTTGACATGGACAGGGAGCAGGTCCCTTCGCGTCATACGACGAACTTACTGTGTGGTTCATGCACAAGCTAGATGTCAATCGTCGCATCAGGAACTTCCCTCCAGCACCCATGACCTTTGATTCTTCGCTACCCCTGGTGTTGACACACCTCGACCTCTTCCCGAGCAATATCATCCTCGGCGATGACGGCCAGGTGTGGCTGATCGATTGGGAGTTTGCAGGATTTTATCCTCAATGGTTTGAATATGCGAGCATGCGGGAAGGATGGGAAATCCTCGGACGATGGCAGAAGTCGATTGTTGGATTCATGGCTGGCTACTACGAGCGGCAATTGCAGTTCATCAGTTGCATTGGGTGGGCTTTAAACACAGGTGTTCTCTTGTAGCGTACTTATCTGGGACCGTTTAGCTATTGACTGAGGACTGCGCCAGGGCAAGCGGCCTTACTTCTAGCTGTACTATAAGTAGTAAATATGTAGTACTTTCCCCCGCCTCACAGCTTGGACGAGCGTCGTAGTCGATGAGCAAATCCTAAGCAAGGCCAAAACGTGTCTCGAACGCAAACGACGCGCCCTTCCAGGCTCCTCCCGCTCTGCCGGTCGATGAAGACGTGCGTGTATGCGTGTAACCGCAGACGAGGGTCCTCTCCGCGAACCGGACATGGGCATTCTGTCCCTTAGGCTCGAGCCTCTGCCTGGAGTACTCAACAGGAAACCAACCAGCTCCGATCGCAGGCGACGTCGGTAGGTGAGACGAACGCTCAGTCACTATCCAGGTACACACGGCTTGCCGTGAATCAGCACGAGATTCTCTCGTAATTAGTCACTTCATGGCCATGCCAGCAACAAGCCCCCCGGACTCGGGCTCGGAACTCGCAAACTGAGGGATTATGCATATGGCTGGGCGCCCCCTTACGCCCCGGCGGCGCAGTCCTGAGCCCTATCTGAGATAGATACAGGCTAAAGGATCACCAGTCGTCGTGGAGGAGGGGTAGCATCTTGCTGAGAAGCTAACTGCAACGTCGAGATGTGGTGCGATGCAGGAAGGATGATCTGGTTCATTAGCCGTGATGCCCATGCAAAACTGCAGTCCATGCTTAGAGTGTCTCCCACCCGCCGTTGTCGACTGTGCCCTCCAGCCGCCGCGCAATGAGCGTTGGGATGCCGTGGTTCAGCCAGATCTTGTGTACTTCTTCCCATCGAGCATGGTGAAGATATTGCCGTCTTCCGCGTCTGAACAAGAGGGTCAGCGAGTACATGTTGCAGCAGCCAATCTACCAACGTACCTCATCGACACATCCACCTCGCCATGAACGTCCAGGTAAGGCGATTGACCGAATGCGCCGTTGTTGGCGTACAGATACAGCAAAGAACAACGCTTGACCAGGAAATAGAGTCCAATGGGGCCAGCACACCTGAGACAGCATCAGTGAGTATCATGTTTGACTAAAAACTTAATTGCAGGGCGACCTACTCTCGTGTATGCATGTTGCACTCGCCGCGATCTTGGTTATCCAGATCCATACAGCAATGAGTCTGGAAACAGCAGGTAGTCCCACAGAATAGACATATTGCAGCATCAAGTGGGACAGTGTTGCACCGCGGACACACCATCGTCTTCTCCTGATCGAGGTAGAGATGATCGAGTACAAGAGGCAGCCGCACGAGACGGTAGACGAGTGGGTATTCGAGCATGACGCCACAATTCAATTGGGATGCGGCTTGGGAATGACTATAGTGCGCGCACCACCCGGATAGTGCATTCTGAATAGTGTCGTGATTGGGAAGCTCGGCCAAAGGCGGGATCTCCAGGATCTTCAGCAGGCGGCGATATTCGCACATGCCCGCGTCGAGGTCCTGGGGCACAGGGAACGCGTACGGGAGGGCCGCACGGCAGAGAATGACGGCACGGCGCAGGAAGGGAAGGGTGAAGGTGTAGAGGAGTTGGCTGATACGGGGTTCTCCGAAGGACTGGAAGACAGCGTCCGCAGCTTGTTCGAAGATGGGCGAGTGGCGAACGACAGACATGAAGAAGATTCGCGTGTCGCCGAAGATGTCGTCATATTTACGAGTCTCAATCGCCTGATTGTTCCGACTCTTGTTCAGAATGTACACAAGCCCGACGACTGTACGTGCAAGATGCGCGTAGTACGTGAGGATGAGGACGTGTTTGAGCATGTCTGGGGCGACAGCAGCGGTCTCGATCAGAATAGTGAAGGGGTCGCGGAGGAGGAGGGGGTGAGAGAACGAGGTAAACGAGGTGCGGCTCCATTCAGGCAGCAATCGCTTGATGATGGCTTGCCTGACGGCCTCTCGTCCTTCGTCGGGTCGTCCTTTGAAGTTCAACGACACAAGCTTCGTCAAACATGTTATAAGACCGCGCAACATACGGTATTGTGAGTCCGTAACGTTGTCAGCGACCGTCTTCCCAAGCGCGTCCTGTCCACGAAGAGCGACCTCTAGAGCGGAGAGCGTGTAGCCAACCAGCTCCTCAGGCAGGTACATGCCAGCTCCACGTTCTCCAGGTTCGGGCTCGGTACGGTCCCTCAGATGTCTGGACTGCTGGGAGATGTTTTTCGCAACGACCATGACCGTGTCGACCATCTTGTGCAACTCGGTGCCGTCAGGCCGGTCCACCGCAACTCTCATATGGGACTGGTAGGCAGAGTCTTGCGCTGTCCAGAAGACAAACTCCCCGGTCCCGGTGCGGAACTGCAGCGACTCGAGCACGGGGTCCGGCTTTGATTTGAGAATACTGATTCCAGCGGCGCGGACCCAATCAGGGAAGGGGACCGAGTTGAGCTCGGGGGGTTTCGACGCAACGACGGGAATGATGACGTTCCCGAGGCTCTTGCAGAGTGGACAGATGTACTCCTTGCGCGGGATGCTCTCGGGATGATTCCGGGTGGCTTGGTTGCGATGACGTTGTCTGATAGAACCGCTGTAGACGGTAAAGCAGTCAAGGTGCATCATGTGACTACATATCGACCCATGTAGTCCGAAGCGAGTGAACTGGGAGGGAAAGGCGTCAAAGTTCGTTGCATGCACCCGCTTGGCGGCCTTGATCTCCTCGTTCGAGGGAGGGAAGGTCACTTCGTGCGGCGGAGTCGTGACGCGGTCCAGAGATTCTGGACAGGTCAATACCTCGTTCGTGTACGATTGGACGCCGTCAGGATGTCGGCGGAGTTGCCGACTAGGCTGGATGAAACCGAGAGAACCGAATGACTTGGTGTTGTTGAGCTCTTCTTGACAGACGATGCACGTCCCGTACGAGACAGGTTCCTCAGGAGTGTCGGTCAACTCCTCGTCTTCGTCATCGATGTCTTCAAAGTTGACCGCGAAGCTCGCCTGCTGCGCCTTCATCTGTCGCATGATGGCCTCCTGTCTGGCCTTCGCCGCACGCTTCTTCGCCTCGTTGGGGTCCTCCACGTCCGCCTGAGAAGCGTCTGGAACGTGACGACGGCTCTTCACCTCATCCGGCTGGTACACGGTGATCTGGTCGAGAACCCACTGGACACGAGCCTTGTACGTCGGGTACTTCTCGTGATACTCGAACGTACAGAGGATATCAATGAGGTTTTTCCCTTCCTCGTGGACCTTGTAAACGGCAAGACCGCTGAAGACTTGTGGTCGTTCAACAGCAGCAACCATGGCGAGGTGAAGGACCTGATCTAATATCGCCTCGGCTGAAGGAGGAGCAGCTCCACTGGCATCGGTGATGGTGAGAATGTTGTAAATCCCGTAGAAGAAAATCTGGACAAGGACCTCCGATTCGAAAGCAGAAGACAAGGTGGAGAAGGGGCCCTTCGTAATGTTGAGAGGTCGGGGGATGATGACTGGATCTTGGACGCCGGTCTTCTTCTTCAGGCGATTGCGCAACACGACCTCAACCTCCTCGCGCTTGTTGCGCGTGTAGTGGTAGAAGAAGGGATTAACCTCGTCGTGCGCCTCATCCTTCAGCTCGTATGTGCCGAAGTCGGCGGTCGACTCCGGAGGCTTGAAGTTTGCAACCTCCTTGAGCACGCGCTCGAAGCAGACGTCGTCCACCATCCGTTCAGCAACCCGCTTAACCAGGTCGGTGAAGGTACACGGACCGACAGCGAGTGCGTGCACGATCTCCCTCCGAATCGCGTCAGGCAAAGGCATCTTCGTCGCGCTCGCAGACTCCGTCAGGATGGTGACCAGGATGTACAGGAACTCCTCAACCATTCCGGAGAGATGGGAAGTATCGTAGGAGGGATGAAGTGTGGCGCCGGAGAAGTAACCGAGGAGTTGGAAACGGTCGAGCATACTGACGATGACGGTGTCCGGATCGAGCACCACTAGAGCGGTCTGTAGGATGAAGAGGTCCTGATCATAGCAGAGCTCCCGCAGCATGAAGTCGCGGTAGTGCAAGAGCTGACCCCGGATTGCGAAGCCGTTACGGACCCACAGACCGGTGCGTATCTGAGCAATCATAGCAAGTACTATATGATCTGTCAGAACAGTGTCGTGAACACGAAGGATGAACATACCTCGCAACGGATAGTCTATGATAGTAAGCATCGCCTCCTCGCTAGCTTTGTTGAGACAAACGTCTCTCAAGCTACGGAGACCAATCGTCTGAAGCGACGACTCGTCCAAGATGTCAACATGCTTGAAGAGCTCCGCTAGCAACCACTGGAGCGAATGATGGAAACTGATCGAGCCGTCCATAACGTCGAAGTTGATAATCTTGTATGTTGTTTCCCCATAGACCACCTCGTGGAAGTTGACAGGTGGGAAACGGGACGTATCGCGACGATCGTCGACCACGGTGATGCACATGAGTATGTGGTGCATGACGGTACTGATGGCAGCGACGAGGTCCCCAACGGCCGCCTTGGAGTACGCTTCACCGTACACCTTGATGACGCGAGACAGAGAGAGCGTCACGTTGAAGACACTGATCCAAGCGTCCGTCTCGTACTCGACGTGACTCGACGCAGCGCGTTTGTTGGGATTGATGCACATGAATATCTGACATGTCTTGGCGAATTGAGCGATGAACTCGCGATTATGTGCGATGAGCTGCTGCACTGGTTCGTTGTGGCACAGATAGCGCAGGTCGCTGAAGACAGGCATGAACCGCTTGGATTTGAAGGGGAAGGTGTCCACGTCGATCTCGGCGTCGGGATTTGGAGGGAAGGTGATGCGTTTGTCCTGTATCTGGTTTGTGAAGAATGCAGCAATGATAGCAAGAAGCCGTGATACAATGTTGTGGTGACGGACGATGTAGAGGGCGACAGAGGGCACCGTGAAGAGCTGGAGCGCGAAATACTTGATGGAAGTCTCCGCCTCCCGATCAGTGAGTAGGTAGGCGTCGATGATACGGTGGTACACGCTTGCGAAGTGAGAGGCTAGGAACTAGAGGTCGGAATCGCCCATTGTACAGACGAGGTCACTTACCTATTGCTAGCTTGTGCTCGTGGCTCAGGGTGAGGAGCGAAGCGTAGATCTCCTTCAGATTGAGACGAGGTTTCTTCCACAGGCGAGCATGGTACAAGAACAGCCAATCCAGTCGAGTTGCATCAGGAATATCTGTTGGAGGCAATCGACTCTGGTCCGCGGCTGAGAGCATGGACGAGTTCCTCCGATGTGAAAGGAGTTCCTGAGCGAGGATCTCCCGCAGTACCAAAGCATCTGTGCTCAACCTACTCCTCGTGAGGTCGAGGAGCCACTCGATGATGACCGCGGAAACCTGTTCTCGGAATGTGTCGTACGCCCGACGAACAGTGACTCCCAAGTCTATCTGAGCTATGGTCTGAGCGATCTCCAACAGGCGAGCGGTGTTGGTGGACATCTCGATGATTTCCCTGCCCTGGTCGTCTATTCGGTCAGCCACTTGGGAAGCCTCGTCTCGGGGCCGATTAGTGATATCGTGCAAGAGCTCGATGACCTCGTCAAACGAGTGCTTATCGTCATTCCACAGCACGACCGCAAAGAGGTCATGCATGAGGGGATCGCCGGAGGGCTGTGAGCGCAGGTCCTGGTCGCTCACGGGGACAATGGTCTCGTCAGGGGAGGAGTCCAGGGTGTCAAGGACGAAATCGAGAGCATATCCGATCGTCCTAGCGATGCTCTCCCGGAGCTCGGTAGGGACGGAGGCGCGATAGGGATAGTTCTTGACAGTGGGGATGTCCTGGCCCGTAAGAGTCTTTGGGTGGGCTCTCGGAGTGTTGAGAAGAGTCTTGGCCTCGAACGCGGAGATGTACTCGGTGGTCTCGGGAGCGTAGGGATGGTAGGGACAGTCTATAGTGTGCCTCCAGGCCTCAACATCTCCGCAGTCACAGCACCCGCCGGACTGTTGGGCAATAAAGAAACTGACGTTATGGTCTGTATGATCGGTGGCCTCGAAGCAGCGCGAACATAGGACGCAGCTGTCATCGAGCGCACAATCCCTGGAAGTTACGGTTGAGTGTCGTCTGACCACTGACAATGTGGAATGAGCCGGACACTCACTTGCAGCGGAAACAGCTCTCTCCCTTCTTGAAGATGTGACCACAGGGCCGTCCTGGGAGAACCTGGTTCTCTCTGAGCTGACCGGCACTGGCTTGTACCTCGCTGAGGGTGGCATGAAGGGGAAGGCTCGAGTTGGAGTTTGGCAGAAAAAGGTGGGCGTACGGGCCCCAAAATGCGTCGTAAAGCTCGGCAAGGATCTCTGCGCGAGTGGCGGACGTGAAGTTGTACTTGCGGGAACCAGGCATAGTCTCGAGCGTGAAGCGGAGACGGGACAGAGGATCGGTCTGCCGATCGCGGGGATTGGAATGCATAGAGCCCAGAAAGCGAGAGGGAAAGAAAGAAGAGAGGCTGCTCATCGTAAGCAGCGATGGCCGACGGCTTGAGCGCGACGGCGACGAAGAGGCTCACGGTGAAGGAGAGAGTGGCTGACAGAGGCAGCCACCGCGAGTCGGAGACGCGTCTCGGACGCGCGTCATCGCTCGCTTACATCCTTGTAACTGTTTGTCTGCTACAGCCAGCCACACCGCCGCCAGCCATGTCCTCGCGCAGCTCGTTCCAGAATCCAGCCAACCGACCGAGCTCAGCCTCAGGCTCCTCCTCTGTCCCTTCTCTCGCCGCCGTCGCAGACCCTCCTCTCCGCTATGTCGACGGCGCAGCCATGGACTACTTCGTTATCGAGATGGTCAACACCCTCCGCGCCTCCTCGGCAGTTGCGACCGCACGAGCAAAGAAGGTCGAACAGGAGATGATCGACGCTGGCCTCATGCCCACCCCAGCAGCAGTCCCTCCTGCTCTGAAGGGGAGCCAGCTGCGCCAGTCCCATGCAAGCGACGGCTCCCGAGACTCAATATCCAAGGATGGCAAAGACGAAGACGAGGAGTTGCGAGCGCGGCTCGAGGCCATCGGCATGCACGTAGGGGCAAATATGGCGCAACGGTACACATGTGGCTTCATCTCTCCATCACACTTTCCTGACCGTTTACACCAGTCTGTGTCACGATCGAGGACTGTTTGCAGACACCCTTGACGCCATCAAGTTCATCTGCAAGGACCTTTGGAGCGCGTGCTGGGAGAAGCAGGTTGATAACCTGAGGACGAATCATCGAGTGTGTTGCCTGCCCTTCTCACAGCACGCAGTCTCTCATCTAGGTGTAGGGCGTATATGTCCTCCAGGACAATGCCTTCAAACCACTCACTCGAATTTCAGGGTGGGAAGGCCGTGCGGAATCGCTTCGCAGGGCGAAGGTGGTGCGTGAGGAGATAAGGCCGTTCGCTACCTGAAGACTGACAAGTACGCCAGTATGCCGCAATGCCTGCAGGGATTATCCGCGGTGCGCTCTCCAGACTAGGATTCCAAGCAACTGTCACTCCTGAAATTACTGCTCTTCCACAATGTAAGTCAGCAGAAATAAACTTTCCAAATGTGAGGTTAATTGTGGCCCAGGCACATTTCAGGTCAAGCTGCCGAGGGGGTCATAGAATGGCGACCATGCCTCCTCGCCCACGACATGGCATAGAGGCACCGCTCAGACAACAGCCTACAATGCGCTAAAGTCCCGTAGGTGGTACAACAACACTCGGCCCCGACTGTTCCCTATCGCCACATACTCGCTCGCCCCCGAGAAGTCCACGCTCGTGACGTGACCTAGAGGTGTGCTCGACGTGGGCCAGTTGGAGAAAGCAGTCAGGGATGGCAGATGGATCTTATATAGCGCGGGTATCAGTATGGGCCGGCGAAGCGGGACGAAGAGGATCATTGACACACCATGCGCATTTGATCCTTCTTGACGTTACTCGCAATCGCAAGTAATTGGGAATCGTGGTTGAATCGTAACGAAGTGATGGATGTGGTCAAATTTCCAAGGGCTTTCAAGACCTTCGGCTTGCCATCATGGTTGGATTCTACAGCATCCGATCCGTACACGTTCACGAAGCCGACCTTCGAACTTTGCAAGGTTTGAGAAAGATGCACTACGGTGTAGATGAGGGAACTTACCCGATAGCGAGGTGCTTCCCTTGTCGGTCGCCTGCCATGAGTTGACTGCTATAACCACCTTCGTCCTTCCACCGTCGGATGCATCGGCGTTGGCCTACATCCCACACATACACCTCCGAGTCCTCACCCAGCGTCATGAGTTCTTCTCCTGACCACCAGAGTGATTTCGCGCCTGAGTTCATCTTGACGCTTCCCACAACCTGGCCGCCACCTGCGCGCCAGTCGACGAGGTGTACTTGCCCTCGACGGCCAGCCACGGCGAGCACCGAGCCTGTCTGATCGAACTGACAGATCTCCATGCTGCCGTCTTGGGCAGCTTGAGGAGTGTTTGCAAACGTGGTCCCCCATAGACCTCGAGGAGAGCGTTGCGTCGTGCCTGTTTGCAGGTCGTACGTGTAGTAGAATGGACGTGGACCGGTAAGAAGAACAGATGTGCCGCCGGGGTGGAAGGCGGCATTCGTGAAAGGGAGAGAGGGGACGTGGAGGGTCTGGAGATGAGGGTTGGTGTGTCCGTCGACCTGGAGAGAGAGTTCAATGTCAGTCTCGCAGACGAACGAGGAAAAAGAGACGTCGCACGTTGAAGATTCTCAAACGCCTATCCGAGCTGGCGACGAGAAGAATGGGGACCTTGGGAGAAGGATGGAATTGGACGACCTTGACCTCACCTTCCGCCTTCGCGGAAAGGTTCGCGTCGCGTAACCGTTCGATAGCGAGAGTGCCCTGAGCAAGGACCTTCGCACGTCGTGCAGCGACAACAGACCCAGTTCCGGAAAGCAGCGCATCCAATCCAACAGCATTGTCTTCCGCCTCTTCCTCCTCTTCTTCATCTGACCCCGTGGACGTCCGTGGACGCTTCCCTGAGGCAGTTCCCTGGAGTCGACTGCGAGCGTTGGTGGCCCACTCGGGCGTGGGGTTGATTTTCTCAAATTGCCGACGTAGGCGACGTTCATAGTCGCGTCCATCTACGGTGTCCTCGAGGAGGGCGTCGCGCAATTTCCGGCGCCGCTTGTCGGTGGCAAGGGAGACTTCGAGGTTGGCGTCGTCGGAGTCTGTCCATGCGGCTGGCTTGGCTTCGACAAAGTCGGAGACCTTTTGCTTCTTGAGTGGGGGCGTGTCCATGACAGCAATGAGCAAGATAAGGGAGGTCAGGAGGACTCAGTACTCAGAACTCAGAGGCGGAGGTGCGAGAGAGCAATGTCGTTGGTACGCGCGCTGAAATTTCCGCGTCGCTGCATTTGGCGATCGGCTTGCGGACCGGTCGACCGCACAGTTGAAGTTGAACATCTGAGCCGCCGGTTGGATCCTTCTTCCTGGCCACCGCCAACGCTGTCAGCCTCGCTCTTAAGTACCCACTCGCCAGCCCCGCCAGCCCACGCAACACGAGCATGGCCAGCGTGCTCTCCCAGCGACGTCTGATCGCTCTGCTCTTGTTCTCTGTGATCTGCTTTCTCTACATATGCAGCTCTCCTCCAGAACCTCGCCTTGTCCATCAGCGTCCATCGTATCGACCTCATTCCTCTCCGCAAGACAATGCAATAGTCTCACAAGATGTCTTGCGAGGAGAGCCACAAGATTCTTCTCTTCAGCTTAGCGAGTCCAGCACTACATTAGCCGTTTTCTCGCAGCTCTTCGTAATCTCCCGGCCAACCCGCCTCGATCGGCGTGCTACCATGGAACAACTGCGTGCTGCCCTCGGATTGGAGTGGACATATGTAGATGGCGTCTCCTCTGACGACCGTATTGTGGAGCAAATTGGCAAGTGCCTCAGGTCGTCTCGGAACCACAACCACCTGCGTACCTTCCAGTGGCCGCCACGTTCTGAGGTTGATCAGGTCGTACTTTCCCGCCTTCCCCTATCTCTGAACGCTTCCGATTCCTGGCTGTCTAAGACCTCCGATCCTTCATGTCGCTATCCTGTGCCTCCCGCCATCAATGCATCTGCCCAAGCTCACGATCCTGCCGACGTTTCCCTTGTGGACGACTCTCCGTCAGCCCGCGCTTCAGGCGACCTTCATTCCCGTGCAGTATCCTCATCCTTACTTCCTCTGACGTGCGCCGTTCAAGACCGTACACATGGTGTCAAGTACAAGCCGTCTTTGCAATCCTACATGTTGCTCACGCCCGCCAAGTTCGCTTGCTGGTACTCGCATCTCGACGCCGTGCAACGCGTCGCAGCGTTCGGCGAACCACTACACGGCTCTGATGGCTCTCGCGGTGCTGCGCTTATACTGGAAGACGACGTCGACATGGAGCGGGATATTCGAGGGAGACTGCGAGATGTCTGGAGTGTGTTGCCGGATGACTGGGATATCGTCTTCTTAGGTGAGTGACCACGCTATGGCTCGCCGGGGTTTCCCTTCACAATTACCAGGCCACTGCTGGTCGAACGAAGCACGCTATCCGGCGCTACGACCGAGGGGCAAGTCGAAGGTATCCGGATTGTACCCGAAGATGTCTGTCCACCCGTCATACGCGCCGAGATGCACGCACGCGTACGCTCTCAGCCGCGCGGGTGCTCGTCGCATTCTCCTCCACTTGCTGTACCCGCCATTCGCATACTCGAGGGCACTCGACCAAGCGTTGGCATGGCTCGTCCAAACTGGGAGGCTCAGGGCATTCTCCGTTGTGCCAAGCCTGATCGTGCAGCACAAGCTCACCGGCAGCGATATAGATGGCGGGGAGAATGGGTTGGGGAGCAGTTGGAAGGATCGGTTAGAGCATGGCTTCTTCCATGTATGACCCACAGCTCAAAGTTGTTCATATTCATTGCCCTCCAGTCAGATATTGGCAGTTATGGACGTCGGCGTCAGAGCTTTGAACGGGTTACTACTCTGCCCGGGGTTATTCATGATCCTCAGTCGACTTTCATCTCCAACGTCTATGTGCGGCCAAGCCATTGTTTTGGCGACGCGCGATCCAAGCTCTTTACTACAACTCTCCAAGTTGGTTGTCTCAGTCCTACAGTTGTTACTTGACCGTCTAGGGCTCTGCAGGGGTGAACCATGGAGTGTCTGGACATCACCCTTACCCCTTGAAAACCCTCCACCCTCAGTCAAGGGTGGAGGGTTTCTGAGGGTGTTGCAGGAGGGTGTTGAAGGGTGAAGGGTTTTATTATCAAGGGTATAATATATAGTAGGCTAAAATGTCACTTGTGGGATATTTATACTGATTATACATCTATATATAGCAAAAGCAAAGCCTAGATAATAGTAACTACTTATGTATTATGCCAGTAAGTAATTTAATTGATATAAATCTATCATAATCAAGTATATAGGCACACCCTTGAGGGTGAGCTGAGGGTGTCAAGGGTTAAAGAATCAGCACCCCCACCCCTACCCTTTAGGCACCCTTACCCCTAACCCTTGAGGGTCGCCCATACCCCTACAGGGCACTAAAGTTGTCCTTGTCCTTGATGTCCTCATCCTTATACTTCAACTCCCCCTCAATGAAAAGTGTCAGATGCCAGACCAAGACACCAAAGTCCTCCAACTCTGGCCCAATTCTGATTGGATGTTTCTCCAAACTCTGCCCCCTTTTAGAGTTATGACATTATAACCCTTCTCCTAGTCATCATGCTTGATCTGGACTTCCACTCAGACTCTGCTTGTCTTTGGACTTCTGATCCATCACTACTTGCATTATGACATTTGTATCTGTTACTTATACTTAACAGGTTTGATTGTTTGTATCTGCCTCACATCTGCATTCCATCTCCTGTTGCTACTCCTATTGGACTCCTATCAGACTTTCAGAGTTCATATATAACCTTTACCTTACAGTCACTCAGTTCCTCAGTTCTGATATCTTGTTTACTTGTCACTCGACTACTCAGTTACCCAGAATTCAATCTATCTGACTTATCCTAAAACCTCCATCTAAACTCCTCTTCTGACCTGACCTGTCACCTCTGACTTCTGTTCTCATCTCTGTTCTTAATCTCTGCTTGACTCTTTTAATTATAGCTTGTTCTGATATAAACTCTGGTTCCTCTTTCAGACTTCTGCAAATTGAAGGCAAATAAATTTACCAAGTTGTTGCTTCCGTGCATTATCAGACTTTAAACTTCCTTTTGGAGTTTGACTATTGTGCACAGTCCTAACAGTATATCAGAACTCAACTGAAGATTGTTATGAAAGAAGACCAATTACAATCAATGAGAAACAAAGTGATTGTCTTTTAGATATGACACTTCCACCAAAAAGTGTCATAAACCCCTGTGATGTGGAAACTTTTGTGAATTGCTGAATACTCTCAGTAAGTAATAGACACTGACTGGTAATGATGTGCGTGAAAGTTGATTGTATGAAACAACCTTCACCTGAGGTTATCAGATCTGAGCAAGATCAGATGGTATCTCAGTTGTTTGGGGTAGTGTTAGGGAATATCCCAAAAGAGATGACCAGATAATACTTGATGATAGTCCCCGTTGGGACTAATAGTAGACCTATCATAAGGTAGGCCCAGCACAGACTCAACTACGTCGTTACACTGTGACGCGCCCGTGACAGATCACATGCTGTAGCAATAAGTCTGTACTTATGTAAGCGTTAACCATGCAACTTGCTGCCGCAGCCCACTCGACGATAGGATACACAATGTACGCTAGCTCAGGCTAAAACCCTCAAGAAGACTATATGCGAGTATGGTAAACAACTCCTCAAGATGGCTACTGCTTTCGGTTAGACCGGACCTTATCAAACTGTGCAAGAATATTGTGTGGAAGGGTACGGTGCCCGGAGTACTGCTTGGCAGCCCACAAGGCTCCGTCACCCATGAGACCCTTCTGATATGCATCCATGAAGCGTTGTGTGCGGTTGTAGAAGCGCCGCACATGCTGAACCTTCACGGCATCCAGTGCACTGACCATATTATGCTCGAGATCAGCCTCCAGGGAAGAGGGCGGATATTCCCGGTAGGTCCGCTTTGCAATGCACCAGCATTGCTCAATGGGGTTAAGTTCACAGTGGAACTTCGGAAGGAATATGACCTCAAAACCCCGAGCATGGCAGTGGGACTCCACCAGGGTCTCGACATCCTGGAAGTCTGGCTGATCATAGAGGAGCCGGCGGCAGCAGCACCGCTCAGTATGTGGTGGGCACTTGAACCCTGGGCACTCCACCCGAAGTTGCCGTACTTTCTCGAAGCCCCGCTCCTCCAAGATCTGGGCCATTCCCTTGAAGACGCCGGCATCCGGGTGTCCTTCCAGAAAATACAGTGGCTGGGGAGTTCCATCGGGAAGTCTGGCATCGCGCATCCTGATCTTCTGTTTCAGAAGCTTTCCGTCCGGGCGGTAGACAGGCTTTCCATCCGAAGGACCGATGACATTGGTCTCCACACCAAACATAGGGTTGCCAGGACGGATTTGCCCTTTTGACATGTGGCAGGCTGACAAGGCATCATCGGCACGTTTCAGGTGAGTCATTGCGTTGTCAAGGATGAAACAGAACCGGTACTCTGGATAGTCGGTCTGACAGATATCCATGGCTGCGGAGAGTTGATCGAGTATGTCTTGATTGGTGAAGTAACCATCGTGTGCTTTACCAGTGCGGAAAACAACGCGGGCCGAACACTTGCCATCCTTTGAACGGAACCAGCCAAACTCCAGACATATCAGGTCAGCCACCATAAGTGACTTTCCCTCTCCTTTCTTTCTGGGAACTGCCTTCTCATTTGGGCTGACCCAATGCTTCTCACGGCGGTCGTGCGCGTAAAATGTAGACTCGTCATGGTACAGGTAATGAAGGGTACGGTTGGTCGGGCCACAGACAGGGGGCGGCGGAAGAGTCGAAATGAGATCATTATCGGGATCGTACTGAGGGACATCGAGATTGAGTGCAGCAAGGCAAGGGAGGAAAGACTGCTGCCGGTAAGTAGTTACATCCTCACGCTCATGACCATCGACATACTGGCCATGCAGAGTCTTCATCCAACGGAAACCCAACTGATGCATCCAGGCCTGTGCAGTTGACAGAGACACGGTCTTCTTGAGGCCAAACTCCTTCTGGATCTCTGGATCTGCAAGAAGTTCCACAATATCGAGGGCACGGACATATTTGCCAATTTTCAACAGATGTTCCATAAGAGTGTTCTTGAGCTCCTCATTCTCCAGAAGTGAACACTTTGAGTCGACACCATGCATCTCGATCGGAAGATTGTGACGATCCGCAATGAAGGCACGGGTCCAGGTCTGAAGTCTCTTGGCCAATCCTGGCCCTCCCTCAAAAGCTGACGTGGTCTGTGATGCCGCCTCGAGCCAAGACTGCCGCTTCAGCGGGCGTATGTACAGCCACAGAACCATCCGCATCTGCGTCATGCGCAGGTACAGACAGTCATTTCTCCCATCAAAAGGTAAGTGGCCTGGCTTGTCATTGGGACGGCGTGGATGGAGAAGCGCGGACAAGTCTGAATGTGCTGACTGTGCTTGCGTGATTAGGGGAGGGAGGCCATGCTGAGAAGGCACATATCCTGGCTCCGGATTGGCCGCAGATGATGGAGGCTCCCGATGGGAATCATGAGATAAGGGTGGCTTCTCGGAGGGGGGACTTCCCGGTGGCTTGGCAGCCTCGTGGGGACCTGGCTGTGGAACCGAGATAGCGGAACCATTCACCCCGGACCATGTGGACTGGATAATAGATGCGAAGGTGTGGGCACGGTGCTCGACCACTTGCTGAGGAGTCAGAGGAACCTGGGAGGTCTAATGAGCAATGATCTAGTGATCCCGTGGCAGCGCACCCCAAGCCCGAAATGTTACGCACATTTTCCCTATTCTCCACACCTGGAACAGTGCCGGAGAAGCGCAACTTCTTTCGTGCATAGTTCCCCAGGTTCTTGATCGACTGGCACACACGCTGCTTGCGCTTTGGCATCTCCTGCACTGTCCGACCACAAGTCTAGATGAGCCTGCCGCCACGCAGTCATTTTCGCTGGCTTTAGCGCCAGCCTTACTCGAAAAGTAATTATAATTATATATTGCCCATAATCAGCGAAACTGTCACATCCCGTGCCCAAGTCCGCCCTGCCACCTCTCCGACACAACCCCGACCCGACTACCCCTGAACTCCGCCCCCCTTTCCCGGCTAATACGTCACCACCCCTACTCCTTTCCCTCCTGCCTTATCCGGACTTCCGTCCGGACTCCGATTGCCTCCGACCCCCGCTCTGTCATCCGATCGTATTATGACATCAGTATCCGCTGCCCACACTTACTAGCCCAGTTCAGTTGCTTCCGCTCCGTCATCTCCGCAGTGTATCCGCCGCCTATACTTACTAGCCGTTTTATTTGCTTCCGCTTCGTCATCTCCGCAGTCCGCCTCCTGTCCCTACTCTTGTCGGACTCCTATCGGACTTCCGTATATAAACCCTACCTTACAGTCGCATAGTTCTTCAGTTCTGATATCTCGTTTATCCACTCGACTACTCAGCACTCAATCTATCTGACTTCTCTGCCAACCTCC